>NC_140992.1:75346263-76041874 GCF_052327205.1 Somniosus microcephalus | reverse complement strand
CCCATCTCCCGAGGCTCGCCCCCCCGATCTCCCGAGGCCCGAGCTCATGAGCCCCGCCCCCCCCCCCGCAGCCCCGATCTGCCGAACCCCGAGCCCCACCTGAGCCGGCTTCAAGAGCAGAGAGAGAGACGCCACCGCGCAACCTACCGCGTGAGGCCGGGCCAGACTCAAGTCACGTGCGCTGACTCCTGCCCCACCCGCCTTTACTAAGATGGCGGCGGTGGCGATGCTCGGCTCAGGCCCGCCCCCTCCAGCCTTCACAAAGATGGCGGCGATCGCGAGCCGCTTGTTGAGCGCGACGAGTGGTGCCTAGCTCGGGCGTGGCTGGGCAACAGAGGCCCAGGCTTACAGGCCTGGAAAAACGGTGAAAGGTAGGAAAATTCTAGATGTTAGAGAAAAGATTTACAAATTAATTAACTTTTTTTAAAAACAATTTGTGTTCTAAAAGCAACTTTTTTTGCCGGAAATGTAGATTTGAAAAGAAACACGCAGAAAGTGGGAAAAAGGAATGAAAAGTTTGGAATCAAGATGGCGGCGACTCACCTCGGTTCAGAATGATAAGGCCCGCCCACACATGCACCGATTGGTCAACCACCAGGTCACTGAACTGTAGGATTGGTCAATCATCACGTCACTCAACTGTAGGATGGCCCGCCTGCACACACAATGAACCCGCCCCCACTCGATGCAAATGAGCGGATAATGAGAGGAATTTTGAACCTTTATTGGAAACCGTCGGCACAATTTTTGTCCGACCGTCGGCACAATTTTGTCGGAGCAAAAGTAAATACACTTACAAGAGTACCCTAATGATGAGCTTTCTTTTGATATAACATATGCGTAGGTATGCTCTATAACTTTTGATTGTATAGCCGGCCAGAGAGACAGAAAGAGAGACAGACAGAGAGACAGACAGATAGACATATCCTTTTATATATATAGATTACTTCAGTGTGCATGGCCCCTTTAAATCGCAGAACTCTTCATTACCCACAAATCCCTGCGAGCGCTACAGCTTTGCTCACAGAGGCAGTGGGAAGCTGCAATGCCGAACCTGGACAGAAACTTCATCCCGCATCCCTCCAGCAATGCCACCAGGGCATCGTTGCACGGCAGGTGAGTGCTGCGCCACCTATCTCTATGGCTCCCAGACCAATTTCACTCAGTTAGCGTTGCAGCCATTTCCAACGGCCGTTAACTGCAGTTGCCAGTGTGGCGAACATGAATTTTTCCCCCTGCATTTTTTTAATTGTATTTTAAAATCTTTTCACACCTTTTTGATTAAGAACTCTAGCACATTGCAGGCAAGAGATATACATAAACAGAAATAAGTCCCACTGGACTTAAATATGTTTCAATATGAAAATGTAATCATCCAAATAGTCCAACAGTAATGCATATTAAAATCTTAAACAGTGCAACCCTGGCCACAAATAAAGTGGCACACATAGGAATTAATTTTTAGGTCACAGAATCACAGATCACAGAAACCTCACAGTACAGATAGAGGCCATTTCGGCCCATCGAGCCTGCACCGACACATATCCCACCCGATCCCCGTAACCCCTACACCAACACATATCCCACCCTATCCCCGTAACCCCACGAATTAAATCCCCCTAACACTAAGAGTCAATTTTTATCATAGCCAATCAACCTAATCCGCACATCTTTGGACTGTGGGAGGAAACCGGAGGCTGCTGTTGCGAGCAGGGAGGTAAAAATTTTGAAATGTCTGTTTTAGCAGTGACCCAGAATTGCCTTCTCCTGGTCTGAATTATTTACACTCTTGACTGCCATGCTTGGATGACATATTGATTTCAGGCCAAGTTTACGTATCATGGGAAATCCAAACGTACTACATGCTACATCAAATAAAATGTATATTCTTATTCTGACAACCTACAGCATCAGGGCTTTTTTGGAAATTTCAGATACAGGTAGACTATCCTTTATCCGCACTTCTGAAAACTGAAAACCTCTGAAAACTGAAAGTTTTTTTGTGGAGCGTAAGTCGTGCGCACGACATAACCCGAGTGGCACCAAACATGACCCGACGTGGCCGATGCTTTTCTGACCTGATTTGTGGGCCAGCTTAGCGTAGGAGTCAGCCGATATCCGGCTTTCCCACAACTGGCAGCGGCAGTCGAGCCCCAGACCCCCGCTAAGTCAAGGAATTCAGATACGGAGCAGGGGGAGCTGTAAACAGACTGGGAGCGGCAGCACAGAGAAGCAGGAAGGGGAATGAGACACGGAACAGTCGCAAGAGGTAGCCTGAACTTTAAAAATTTATATTAAATACAAATACTAATTACCAAATTAATTTAATGTTCAGAGTTTCCCAGTCTGAAATAATACCTTCTGAAATCCGAAAATTTCCGAAAACCGAAACACAGCTGGTCCCAAGGTTTTCGGATAAGGGATAGTCAACCTGTATACACAATGCCCTCAAAACTTGTTGAACAATTTGGTATCAGTGAATTCTAATTGGGATGGCAATTTGATTTATTTTGCATACTGTGTTCACGTTACCTCATTAATCATTCCACAAACACAAATATCTCAACATAAAGTGGGTATTTGCAATGAATAAGCAGTCATGCTTTCTGTTGCACTTTTGATGTTAAAATTTCAGCTTTGATGGAGGTGAAACTCTACTTCAGTGGTAATGCAAAACGGGTGATAACAAATCGGCAGTCCACTTTACGCCCCACCCGATTTTGAAGTCAATGGAAAAGGTAGTTGGTGAGATGTAAAAGGGGCTGATGATTTGCTCTCGTCCTTTTTATCATACTGCTGTAGTCAAATTTCACCCCCATTTTCTTTTGCATTTTTTTTCTCTCTTCATAAGTTCACCTATTTTACCTGTATGTTAATAAAACAGAAGTGAAGGCATTATGATTTTTTAATCATAATCTCAGGAAAACAAGCTATAGGGCAAACAATACAAATCTGTCGCATTGAAATCAATTGATGCCAATTGAGACTCGCAGAACATTTTGATTGAATCTATTGGTCTTTATTGCTGAAAGTTGTTGAGAATCTGCAGGATATATCATGAATGAAAAACTTCAAAATTAAAAACGAGGCAAAGTTCCTTCATAAGAAATAGCATTAAAACTTAAATGAACAAATTTGAGATATGAAATAACAATTGAAAAGGTTATAGATAATCTGTATGGGAAGAGACAATTTTGTTATTCAACAACAGTTATTTAAAAAGAAAAGATTTCAATTGTTTCTTTTTTGCAATGTACTCATTCATCACTATCAATAAGCCAAAAATAGCAGAACGTTTTCACTCTAACAGTGGCTTTGAAAATATTACTACTTGTACTTTCTGTGTGGTGTGATTCGGTCAGACAGCCATTTTGAGTCAGTCTGAAAATTCAACCACAACTGGAATTTAAATCCAATTTGTTTTGTTTTTCTTGTGAAGTTGCTGAACTGACAAATTTTTTTTGCATTGAAGACAAATTTCATTGGATACACACCCCTATGTTTGTCTGACTTTTCCTTGGCCATATTTGACAATTGTATTTCTCAGGTTTAAAGTGAGTATTTAATCATGCTTGTTATTCTAACATAAATCTTGTGAAGAAACTCAAAAGATTAAAAGGTAAGTTTTCTTGTAGCCTGTGTGGATTGGGTGCTGGGGGCTTGTAAAATTTACCAGAGAGCAATCTCACCAGATCCATTCTGCAGAGGTCTAGAAATTCACCTCCTTTGTGCCTCCCATTAGCGCCTCTGGGGGGCATTAACGGGGCGCTACCGGCTTTGCGACCGGGCGCGGCGATACTACCGACGCCCGTGAAATTGACATGGAGGTTTGAGGCGGCGGTAACCACTAGCACCACGATCTCCTGGGCCTGGAAATCGTGACATCATCCGGCTGCACAGCACCCCAGTAGCGCCTCGGACCCAAACTTCGGTTCCGCCACCTGCAGCATCGCCGGCCAATAACACTGACAGCTGCAGGAGACGTTGTTAGGGAGGCCGGCCGCTTGGGGAGTGATATTTAAAGGTAAGGCCGCTTGTGTCAATGAAAAATTTGTTTTCACCCTCTTAGGTTGCTTTTTCAACTTTTTCCTGTGCCGCGATTGATCAGCCCTACGCTCTGCTAGTGTGCTTGCTGCTGATCGTTGTGGATCGTGGCTGCCGTCAGTGACAAGTGACATCAATTTAATGCAGAGCCTGCAGCAATGGCCCTTCCCTTTAAGGGAGGGAAGGAACCTCCATTCCTGGCAGTGCTGCTCTCGACATTGGGCAGCGCTGCACCGTTATCGCCCCTCTTGCCGAACTTTAGTGCTCCAAGGGAAGTGGTAGCACTTGATTTAGTGCTCCACTTCCTTCCTGGAGTGCTAAACCTGAAGTTCATGTCGGATTCACTGGCGTAGCACCCGGCGCTACTTTTTCGTTACTGCTAAAGTTAATGGGGTGATCCTCAATTTCTCCCCCATAGTCTTTAGTCAGGCATTAAGACAGGTCTAAGGAACTCTCACCAAAACAGGCAAGAGTTTTATTTTAATATGTAATTGTATTTTAAGGATGCATATTAGCACACTCACGATTTGCTATGATTCTTCCCAAGAATACACTTAGCACTGAATATGTCCATATACAACAGACAGTAAGGTCAAGAAAATTCTGGGGTCACACAATAAATCAGCATTTAAAGGGAAACCTGCTGTGTTTTGAGGGGGGAAAAAACCTTATAAAATGACATTTTATTTAGCTTTGTGCCGTTTGTCATTTTTAGACAGTTTGGCAAAGATTTTTGACTGCCAGACTTTTTCTTGCTGCGATTCCAATGCAGATTCTTCCATGTTTGCCTTACTCGGGGAAGGAAGAAGAGGATTAAAAGAGGGTGCAAAGTAGGCCAGAGGAAATTGGGCTCTTCTGTATTACCTATGAAGCTATAACTAAAGGTAGAAATACATCTACAGGAAACTCTCGTTTAAATGGCACCTAAATATCTGGAATTCTCTATTAACCGGCAAAATTCATACTCTGAAAACAACACCTCAATAACCGGAAATGCTGCCGAGTCCGAGTCCGAGTCTCCCGCAGTGGCCGAGTTAGTCAGTGGGGGTAGTTCTCCAAACTGCCACTACTCGGCTTCTTGGCGCTGTCAGAAGTCCGAACACCTCAATAACAGGAGTCTGACTCTCCCACGCTGCTGGTAGTCTCTTTAACACAACATTCTGTAGGTGAGTACCCAATTATACAGCACATTTCTTGATTTTTTTATTTTTGTTTGTTAAAAATAGCCTCAGTAGATAAGCTTCTCCGTCATCCGGAATTTTTAATCAACCGGCACCATCCCGGTCCTGTCAGTGCCGGATACCAAAGAGTTTCCTGTACTTTGAAATGTCAGAGAAAAACTGCAGCTTCTCTTCACTTATGGAGGCATTACAGTTATAAAGTCTCCAGAATCTGACAAGCAGCCAACTTCTACAACAGGAATGGTACTGTCTGTGACCATCAAGGTCACTGCAACTCTGAACTTTTATACGTCCAACTCATTCTAAACTGCCGCAGGAAACATCAGCAATATTAGCCAATCTGCAGTTCACAGATGTATCAAGCCTGAGGCGTTGCTCACCAGACAAATAATTACTTCATTTTCCCCATGGCAAGTGATAGCAGAATAAGGGGATGGTGCAATCATTTTTCAGTTGGCAGATTCCCCGAAATTCAGGACATCATTGCTGGCACAGTGTGGCACCTTGGATCCCTGCTCACAATTGCATGCCCTTCATGAACTGCAAGTGCTTCCACTCCATAAATGTGCGGTCGGCTGTGATTGTCAAAGAAGGATCATGCAAGTGAATGCTCACTTCTCGGGTAACTGTCATGACACCACTATTTTAAGGCAATCTACAGTACCGGAATTATTTGATGAAGAAAGAAAGGTTCAAGGTTTGAAGACCTCGGCTACCCTCTTCAGCAATAGCTCTTTACATCTTCTGAGACAGCTACAAATGATATCGATGCGCAGATAACTTAAAGCCTACACAGTCACCGGGATCATTATCAAACACACAACAAAGCATCTTACATTACTCCTTCATCATGTTGAAGCCAACCAAACAACCACTTGGAAACTGAAACCTTTGTGACAGCTGTCTGAGCATTCATATGAGACACTCTCACTAGCCCTAAGACCTCTGTGATTGCAGGGCTCCTCAACAGATGGTTATGGAGTTGTGCTCTGTGCTTCACTATGGTTCTGTTAAAAGGTAATGCACAACTACACAGGCCCAGGAGTGGATTCCTCCACAAGCACCACCAGGCCTTGCAGAGTACTTGGCATGGCCTTTAGTGACTGGAGAGAACAATGGTACTTAGATATCATTAATACAAAAGCAAAATACAGCAGATGCTGGAAATCTGAAATAAAACAGAAAATTCTGACGAAGGGTCATCGACCTGAAACATTAACTCTCTTTCTCTCTCCACAGATGCTGCCTGAACTGCTGAGTATTTCCAGCATTTTCTGTTTTTACTTAGATATCATCCTTCTTTTAAATGCAAGCACCATGAGTTCTGCACCCCATGGTTGGCCCACGGTCAGTAGGTTCCTTCTCATCCTGTGCCTTCACCACTTCCTCCTACTCATTTGTACTTCATGAATCACCAATGCACCTGTTATGTCTTCTAGCGCTCGTAGTGCTTTGTAAAGACAACTCTGGACTCAGTAGTTTGTAATTATAACTACTGTTTTATTTGTGTTGTAATGGCTGCCTGCCGCATGGTGCGGGGTGATATTTTTCCAAGTGCTATGTGGCGCCTGCGCATTACTTTCCCAGCATCGTAGTGCTGCTACACTTGATTTGAGTGTTAGTACACTTGTACAATGTAGTCCCAACATAACTATGTAACATCCCTCTTTCCCAACAAAACTAATTACATCAATTTTCTATTTTACAATGTTTCCAGTTGAATAACGTTAACAAAATACAGAACGTGAGCTTTCTTTGCTCAGTTTATATACAGATATTTGTCCATGTTGTTTTACAGTTCTGTGCGAAATATAATTGTCTTTATATTTATTCACAATACCGCTCAGGTGGTTGTATGTTACTCCTCCATCTTGTGGACTTGGCTGTAACTATTCCTTTCTGCGGTGTTTTGGTGTGTTCTTTTCTTGTTGCCGGTGCTGTCGTGTTTGGCTCTGGAGAGTGCATGTTTGCAGTTGTTGTATTTGAGGTGTTTGTTTCTGGCGTTATATTGTTTTCTGTGTCTGGTACCCTAACTGCTGTTAATGTTGTCCGCTGTTTGACAGCTTCAGGTGAGGGTCTGATATGGATCCTGTTTCACCTGTATTGGTTTCCAGGTTCTGTCTCTACCAAGTAAGATCTTGGAGTATCAGCTTTTCCAATAACCTTGGCTGGACTCCATGTTCTCAACAACGGATCTTGTATATGCACTGATTGCCCATTTAGCAGCTCCAGTAGTGGTTTTGCATGCTTGTTATAGTGTGTGCTCCCCGTAGCTTGTGTTTCCATCAGCTTCTGCCGAACGTCCTCTTGGTCCTGGGGAGGATATACCTTTGCTGGTAGAGTTGTTTTGTATTTTCTACCGTTTAGTTGTTCTGCTGGTGATTTCGAGTCTGCTCTCAAAGGTGCCGATCTGATTGCCAAAACGGCGAGGTCTTGGTCTTCTCCCATCTCCTTGCTTTTAATGAGAGCTCTTTTGACTGTTTGGATCTGTCTTTCAATAAATCCGAGTCCCCTTGGGTAATGTGGGGAAGAGGTAATTATTTTAAATCCATATTTTCCAGCCAGTGCTCTGAATTCGCTGGAGGTGAATTGTGTCCCATTGTCGCAGATGACCTTCTCTGGGATGCCCTGTTCTGCGAATAAGTTTTTCGCAATTTTTCTGATTGTTGTGGCTCTCATGTCATTTATCCTTCTGACAAAAGGAAATTTTGAGTAGTAGTCTGCTACTATGATGTACCACTCCTGGTTGCACAGGAACAGATCTGTTCCGACCATGTGCCATGGTCTCGGGGGTACTTCCATTTGAATCATCTCCTCCTTCTGCTGTGTGTTTCGGTATTTCTGGCATATGCAGGATGTGGAGACCATTTGTTCTATGCTTTTGTACATGCCTATCCAGTACACAGCTGGTCTGGCTCTTAGTTTACATTTCTCCATCCCCACATGGCCTTGGTGTATTAAGCGGAGAAGTTCCGTTTGCATCATCTTTGGTATTATGATTCTTGAGCCAGCAAGGTGAACACCATCCTCCACCGAGATGTCGTCTCTGATTCTCCAGTACTGTCGGATTTGGTTTTGGACCTGCTGGATCTTCTCCGGCCACCCCTGTATTGCCTGTTGCATGAGTAGTAGCAACTCCTCTTCTTTACCAGTCTCCTCTTGAATTTGGCTAAGCTTTGTGGGAGTAACATTTACGAGGTCGTGTATTTTTACTGTCAGGCCCTTCATCTCGTGTTTTTCGTGTGGTGACAATCGAGACAATGCATCTGCCAGTGCCATTTCTTTACCTGGCCGGTATTTTAATTTGAAGTCGTAACTTTGGAGTCTTAACAGTAACCTTTGCAGTCTTGCTGGGGCCTTGCTTAGGTTTTTCTTGTAAATTTGTTCGAGGGGACGATGGTCACTCTCTACCTCGAATTTTCTTCCGTATAATTAGGTGTGGAACTTTTCGCATCCGTATACTACTGCCAATAGCTCTCTTTCGATGTTTGCGTATCTTGTCTCTGCTGATGTCAATGCCTTCCATGTGAAAGCTATTGGTTTTCCTTCCTGCACAAGGGCTGCCCCTAGCCCCCTGGTGGAGGCATCTACCTGTAGGGTGACAGATTTTTTTCTATCGTAATAAGACAGGCTGGTTTCTTTACATAATAATTCCTTTAGGTGTTTGAAGTTCCTCTCATGGGATTCTGACCATTGGTATTCGGTGTCTTCTTTTAGTAATTCTCTTAGGTTCACTGTGTAGTCTGACATGTTCGGGATGAAAGAGCTCATATACTGGATCAAGCCGAGGTAGCTTCTCAGCTCCTTCTTGTCGTTTGGAGGTTTCATCTCTGCTATCGCCTCGACCTTTTCGGGATTAGGCTTGACACCCTCCGGTGTGTAGATCATGCCAAAAAATTTGCATTTTGTACTTTTAACGATGCACTTCTTGGCGTTCAGCTTGATGCCAGCCGTTCTGGTGCGCTCCATGGCCTCGTGCAAGTGCACGTCGTGGTCTCTTTCATTTGAACCGTAAACTTGAATGTCATCAGCGATTCCAATGGCTCCTTCACAGCCTTTGTATGTTTCATCAATCTTTTGTTGGAAGATGTCTTGGCTGACTTTCAACCCGAATGGCAACCGTAGGAATTTATAACGCCCCAATGGTGTATTAAATATCGTCAGGTTAGTTGATTCTTCGTCCAGTTTTACGTTCCAGTAGCCATTTCTGGCATCCAGTTTGGAGAAGACTTTGGCTCCTGCCAGTGCTGGTGTGATTTCTTCTAATGTTGGTGTGGGGTAGTGGTCCCGCTTTATTGCCTGGTTTAAGTCTTTGGGGTCTAGACAGATTCTGAGCCGCCCATTCGGCTTTTCCCGTTGTTTTACTCACTTATACCGCTGCCACCATGTTATGTCTTCTAGCGCTCGTAGTGCTTTGTAAAGACGACTCTGGACTCGGTAGTTTGTAATTATAACTATTGTTTTATTTGTGTTGTAATAGCTGCCTGCCGCATGGTGCGGGGTGATATTTTTCCAAGTGCTGTGCGGCGCCTGCGCACTACTTTCCCAGCATCATAGTGCTGCTACACTTGATTTGAGTGTTAGTACACTTGTACAATGTAGCCCCAACATAACTATGCAACAGCACCCTCTTCAAACTGACATCTCCCAGGCTGGTCATTGCTGTGCTGGTGCTTGCTACAAATGGAGTGAGTAATTCTGAATACTGTAAACTGCTGCTGTCAGGGGCACCACTGAGGCCTTTCAACTTCTTCAGAAGATTAAGATGTGTTAAATTGTGGCCAAAATGCCCCCCTGAAAAAGATCTTGCAAAGCTGGTGAGATACCCCTTAGAATCCTGAAGAAATGAATGAAGAAATAGGTGAAGCTATTTTAGGGACTTTATGAATACAGAGGCACTCGAGAGGACTGGAGGATGGCAACCAGAGTTATGTTGGGGGAATTTTAACCTAGACGAGCTCGTGGGTTTTGGGTGCGGGGTTAAAATAGGCAAAAATGCAAGCGCATAAGGAGGCCGGCTCCAGCCTGCCAACTTCTGCGTTTAACTCGAGCATATTAGGCTGGTTGCACCTCGGGAGAGGCAGGTTGCCTATTAACATATGGTAATCGCTCAACTGCACAGTTTTAAATTTAATGGCGCATCCACATGTTTCCCAGGCTTCTTGAGACTCATCAGTGAAAGCAAGGCGAGAACACAACGACAATTGAGGGGGCTGATTAAAATGCATGGAAATACTACAATAAATATTCAATATTCACAGCTGCATTCTTACCTGCTAGTGGGAAAGGGTTTGTTCACAGTAATTTTGCTGAGAGTTTATTTTCTACACTTTGGAGGTTTTCTGAATCACATCAGGATGGGTGATGCTTTGGTTGCCTATGATTGGACCTTGGACATGGAGCAATATGACCAGCACCAGAGCCAGCAGCAGCAATCTGCTGTTGAGAGACCTGCAGCTGGACAGCAGAGAGGGGAGCAGCAGAGGGATGCAGCTCGCAGGAGGCATTATCCACAAAACAGGGTCTACAGGCAGCGGCTCAGTTTCCTTGATGTGTCTGAACAGCAGTGTCTCAGGAGGCTCAGGTGGAGCAGTCACCTGAAGCCTCCTAGAAGAAGACCTGCTCCCTGCTGGACCTGGTGGCCACGCGTTACCAATGGCTGTCAGTGTCAACTTTTTTGCCTCCAGATCCTTCCAGGGCTTTGCCAGAGACATATCCAGGATCTCTCAGCTGACGGCCCATAAATGCATAAGACAGGTGACTGATGGGTTGTTTGCCAGGGCCGGAAATTATGTGAACTTCGCCTGCCAGTCAGAATGAGCAGGTTTGCATCTCTGGCTGGGTTCCCACAGGTGCAGGGAGTCATCAACTGCACACACATGGCAATCTGCGCACCTCCAGATGAACCAAGAGTATTCATTAACCACAAGGGCTACCACTCCATCAATGTGCAGCTGGTGTGCAACCACAAAAAGATATTTCTGCAGGTGTGAACAAATTCCTGGGGAGCTGTCATGATGCTTTCGTCCTGCAGCAGTCCAAGTTCCCTGACGTCTTTGAACCTGCAAATATACTTAAGGGGTGGCTGCTACAAGACAAGGGATACCCACTTCAAACTTGTCACCTGCCAGAAACCCAACCAATGAAGACCAACACCACTACAATGAATGCCATATTCCCACCAGATGTGTGATTGAACAAGCCATCAGCATGCTGAAGATGCGCTTCAGGTGCCTAGACAGTTCTGGAGGTGCCCTTCAGTACGCACCAATCAGGGTGTCTAGAATAGTCGTGGTGTGCTGGGCTCTGCATAACATTGCACAACAGCAAGGTTTGGACCTGCAGGAGGAACAAGGGGCAGATCTCAAATCCTCTTTGGATGATTCTGAGGAGGAGGAGGAAGACAAGGAAGATGAGGAGGAGGAAGGTAATGAGGGCAATGCCACACCAGCTGCTCACATTGTTGCCCTGGATGCCAGGGTGGCCCTTATTAATGCAAGGTTTACTTAGGTTGCACCAGTGAACTGATGTCAGAACCATATGCAATGGCCACTCTTCCTGCACCCCCACCAAATGCCACTGACACAAAGCAATCCTGTAAACAACCAACTATCCCTTGCACTTTTCCCCCATTGTTCCCTGTCAATTCATGTCTTCCCATTCATCGTCAAACAAGTTAAAAGGCAACTTGTCACCCAGTGACCACTAATGGGAAAGAAAGCAAAGTGGTGCAAACTAATAAAATTGATGTGATTCTACTAAAGAACAGAACCTTAACAACATTACATTTTCTCATACACCCTTGTGCATACCCTTGTGCAACTATAAAGCTTTACTTTTGCTTTTCCTACACCTCCTACATGGTGTAACCCCTGTGGCTTCAGTAAAGTTAGAGGCAGGCTGCTTAGATCCCTGCTCTGATAGCCGAGATGCTCTTGGCCAACGACCTCTGAGTTTTGGAGCCTGATAGAGCCCTGCCAAAGACTGCTCCACCTGTATGATAGCAAAATATTGCGGATGCTGGAAATCCGAAATAACAAAAGAAAATGCTGGAAAAACTCAGTAGGCCAGGCAACATCCATGGAGAGAGAAATAGAGTCAAACTGTAACTTTGTAAGGGCAGACTTGGCCATCGGGACATGAGGCAGCATGTCTGGTACTGACTGAGGGAGGATGGTGGAAACAGGTGAGAAGTGGAAGTGCTTTGAGGGGAGTCCTCAATTCCATGTCCCCTTTTGCCATCATCCCTCTCATGGGCCAGCCGCACTTCACTCCCACCACTCTGCTGGAGAGCACTTTGGTGCAGATCAGTGCGGCGTTTTAAGGCCAAGGCTGAGATACCTGTCACCCTATTTTGAGTGGCAGCCATGTTGGCATCCATAGTGTGCACGGCCGTGGTCAAGGCATGCATGAACTCATTTGATTTCCACGTTTGATGTTCCATGGCACCTGTGTCCAGCTGAGCAGAGCTTAGAGAGGGCTGCACCCTCCGATGTGAACTCTCCACAGCTATCCCTACCAGCACCATCTGCTCTTGCTCACTTGTGAAGTGTGAGTCACCAGGTGAAAACTCAACGATCTGTCTAACTGGTCCGACCAAAATGCGAGCATCTAAACTGGTGCATGGTAAGCATGAGTCCTGTGATGTTGCGTCCTCATCAGCTTCTCTGAGGATTCGTTGTCCGCGAGGTCCATGCCATTTGCTGCACGTACAGCCCTGGTGGAGTGAAAATACGTATGAACATGATCATATTTCACCCGCTGTTGAAATGAAGTCAACATGATTGAGTGCCATATCTTCTTAGGCAGTCCCTCGGAACCGAGGATGACTTGCTTCCACATTAAAAATGAGTTCGCAGGTGTCTGATTAGTCCAATGCGGGACCTACAGTCTCTGTCACAGGTGGGGCAGATGGTGGTTGAAGGGGTGGGTGGGTGAGGTGCCTGGGTTGACGTGCGCTCCTTGCGCTGTCTGCGCTTGGTTTCCGCTTGCTCCCGGCGAAGAGACTCGAGGTGTTCGGCGCCTTCCCGAATGCTTCTCCTTCACTTTGTGCGGTCTTGGGCCAGGGATTCCCAGGTGTTGGTGGGTGAAGTAAGATATTAAAAAATTGGATTTAATAGGGCAAGACAAACCAGGATTCACTTGCAACATCAATATACAAGGTGGAGGGAATGGGTTAATTCATGCTCTTGAGTTGAACAATAGAGGTCTGTAAAATTGTATAAACCCAGATAAGTTTAAACAGGACTAAGGGTCAAATGCTGAGAGGTTAAAACTGTCAGAACAACCCCTGGAAAGTTTGAGAGATATATGTGTTGTGTATGTACCTTTAAGGGAGAACTGCTTTTATACTGTAGTAAAGGCAGTGACCACACCTGTATATGAAGCCGTAGCAGGCTTCTGTACTTTCAGTTCCAGCATACCCTCTGTTCAGTAAACACCTGTTATTACCGTTCTCCTGCAGTCCGTGTGTTATTGATACGCGGACACTACACTGGCGATGAGCAGGTTCGAACTCACCTGCAGTACTGCATCACCTCACGGGGATCCATCACTGAAAAGAAGCTTCTTGGAGGTCGAAGTCAGAGCAACGGGCGTCGACCGTGGGCAACCGCCCAGTGATCCATCGGAGTTCAGAGAATCGCAGGGGAGGCTGTGGAGAGCTGGGCTTGGCTCCCCAGTCAAGGTGTTCCAGCAAATCGTGCTGGTAGCAGGTAGTGCGCTGACCCTTCCGGACTGCGGCGGGCTTGAGCTCGATCAAGCGGCTCTGCAAAAGGGGCCGTGCAACGTCGTCGGGAAGGAAAAGAGAGAGAGAGGGTGGAGCGCACAGGGCGCGGTCGGTGGTCAAGAGCCGGGCAGCGTTAGAGAAAATTAAACGAGGGGAAGGAAAAGAGACGCGCAGTGGACAGCGTCAAAGAAGAATAAAACTAAGGAATTTAACTAACAAAAGAGAGATGCGCCTAAGCCGCGGGGCGCCACCATTACTATGTAGAATGCTAGGAGCAGCATTGGCAGCAAGGGGAAGAAGGAAAAGCGCGGGAGGCGCCATTTTAAACCACCCAAGATGCCGAAGAGTGGCAGCATCACTGCTTTCGACAACGAAATAGAAGACTGGACCACATATGTGGAAAGAACTGAAGTGTGCTGCAAGGCAAATGAGATGGCCGATGGAAAGAAGGCGTCGGTATTATTAAATTTGATGGGCGCGAGAACGTACGACCTATTGCGGAATTTAATTACCCCAGCTAAACCAATGGAGAAAAGCTTTGAAGAGATTGTCAATATCTTACAGGAACATCTAAACCCTACACCGCTGCTGATAGCAGAAAGATTCAAGTTCCATAAAAGAAACCAGCACAAAGATGAGAGTAATGCTGACTATCTTACGGAACTACATTTGTTATCGAAGCACTGCCAGTTCGGAGCAGGACTGGCAGATACCTTAAGGGATAAGTTTGTCTGCGGGCTCCAGAGTGAAGGAACCCAGAAACGACTACTTTCAGAAAAGGACCTGACGCTAGAAAAGGCTTTCAGCGTGGCAATATCCTACGAAGCAGCAGCACGGGGAGCTGTGGAAATACAACAGAAACCGCAAGAATATAGCACCAACGAAATGGCATATGGAGCAGAAAAGTGCTATCGCTGCGGCAGAACGACCCATGACCAGAAGGACTGCTGGTTTAAGGACAAAGTATGCAGGCAATGTGGAAAAGTGGGACACATAGCAAGAGTCTGCAGGTCGGGAAAGAAAACCAACACTAAAAGAACTACTAAGGAAAAGTACAAGAAAGTAAAAAAAATGACAGACAGTAGTTCAGAAGATCAGGAGAGTGATAATGACTCTGGGAGCAGGAGACTAAGTTGTCTAAAGTTACACAACGTGATTGCAAAGGAGGATCACCGAACCATTTGTGTCACCCTCATGATAGCAGGGTCCCAAGTAAAGATGGAATTGGACACAGGATCAGCCCTAACTGTCATGAATCAACGAGACTATGAGCGGCTATTCTCACACATACCCTTGAAGGACACGTCCATTGTATTGAAGACATATACGGGGCAAAAAGTCTACCCCAGAGGAAAAATAAGGGTGCCCGTTAAATACAACGGCAAGGAAACACAGAAGCTGTATCTATATGTACTACAAGATGGAGGACCACCATTATTGGGACGTGAATGGATCCGAAAAATACAATTGGATTGGCATTCCATTCAGGCGCTAACTGTGGCTGAAAAAAAGGATGACGACGTCACACCTGGGTGACTGTCAAAAATTCTAACTGACGTGAAAGAGGTGTTCCAACAAGGACTTGGGACTCTAAAAGGAGTAATGGCAATGATAAAAATTGAAGATAACGCAAACCCAAAATTTTTTAAGGCCAGACCGGTACCGTACGCGATCCACCCAGCCATCAAAGCAGAGCTGGAGAGTCTGGAGCGTTCGGGTGTGCTGTCCAAGGTGGACTGGAGCGAGTGAGCCACACCCATCGTTCCTGTAATGAAGAAATCATTGAGCAGCACGCCTGGGGAGCCGAAGAAGGTTCGCATCTGTGGGGACTTTAAGGTAACTGTGAACCCAGTCCTGCACACTGTACAATATCCACTTCCATGGATAGAAGATATTTTCGCCTCACTATCTGGAGGGAAACGCTTTATGAAGATTGATCTGGCCCAAGCATATCTACAAATGGAGGTAGAAGAAGCATCTAGAAAATACCTCACGATAAACACTCACAAAGGTCTTTACCAGTACAACCGACTGGTATTCGGGGTAGCATCAGCTCCGGCTATTTGGCAGAGGGCGATGGAACAAGTCCTGCAAGGGATCCCGGGGACCCAGTGTTATTTGGACGACATCCTGGTTACGGGCGAAAATGACAGTGAACACCTTGCCAACCTGGAGCAGGTGCTCACTAGATTACAAGAATATGGGCTACGAGCCAACCGCCCCAAATTCGAGTTTTTCAGGAAACAAATCTCGTATTGTGGCCACATGATTGATGAGGAGGGGTTACATAAGTCCCCAGACAAGATTGAGGCAGTAGTCAAGGCTCCAGCACCGGAAAATGTTTCGCAACTAAGTTCGTTCCTCGGGTTGGTGAACTACTACCATAAGTTCTTGCCAAATTTATCTACAATTCTGCACCCCCTGAACGCCCTGCTGCAAACTGGAGTAACATGGAAATGGAGTGATGAGTGTAAGCGTGCCTTTCAGAAATGTAAATGCCTAATCACTTCAAAAGTAGTATTGGCCCACTACAATCCAACACTACCGATTCGGTTGGCATGTGATACGTCTCCCTACCGCATTGGAGCGGTGCTGTCACACAAATTCCTTGATGGTTCAGAGAGGCCAATAGCCTTTGCGTCGCGATCGTTAACCTCAGCCGAGTGTAACGACGCCCAGATTGACAGGGAGGCCCTCAGCCTGGTGTGGGGGGTGAAGAAGTTCAATCACTATCTGCACGGGCAGAAATTCACCCTACTGACTGATCATCAGCCTCTTGTCTCCATTTTTAACCCAAAGAAGGGCGTTCCGGTGATGACGGCGCAACGGCTGCAAAGATGGTCACTTTTTCTAGGGGCACATCAATACGACATAGAGTACAAGGGTACGAAACAGCATGGAAACGCTGATGGGCTGTCGCGCCTACCGTTGCCTACGGTGGAGGAAGCACCTGCAGTGGACCCTGTTGAGATATTCCATTCGACCATAGTCGAATGTCTACCTGTTACAAACTCAAGTATAGAGAAGGAAACCCGAAATGACCCGACACTCTCTCGGGTCTATGATTTGACGGTGAAGGGATGGCCAGCACATGGCGACTCACTGTTGCAAGGATTCTCGCCAAGGAGAGAACAGCTGTCAGTGTGCGGGGTCCTTGATGTGTGGATCCCGAGTGGTAATTCCACTCAAGTTGAGAGATAGAGCACTCAATGAGCTTCATGAGGGTCATCTGGGAGGGGTAAAAATGAAGAGCCTAGCCAGGGCGTTTGTGTGGTGGCCGGGAATCAATAAAGAAATCGAGGATATGACCAAGAGATGCACAGGATGCCAGAAAGTCCAAAACACACCACCACAGGCCCCGCTACACCCATGGGAGTGGCCCTCATCTCCATGGCAACGGGTACACATTGATTTTGCTGGTCCATTTATGAACTCAATGTTTTTAATCGCCGTGGATGCACATTCGAAATGGCCAGAGGTCATCAAAATGTCCTTCACCACCACGGAGAAAACTATTGCAGTCCTACGGACCATCTTCGGCAGGAATGGCTTGCCAGAACAGATTTGCTCCGACAATGGATCACAGTTTGTATCCGAGGATTTCCGGAGGTTTTTGAGGAATAATGGGATAAAACATTACACATCTGCCCCATATCATCCAACCACAAATGGATTGGCTGAGAGGTTTGTTCAGACCTTTAAAAAAGCAATAAAGGCGATGTATAACGACGACATATCACTACAACACAAGGTGGATAATTTCTTGTTTGCTTACCGGAATGCGACACATGCAGTCACCAACCAAGCTCCAGCCATAATGTTCTTTAACCGAAGGTTAAGATGTCGCCTGGATTTGCTCAAACCAAACATAAGACGAGATGTTGAGGATAAGCAATTCCAGCACATCAATGAGAAGCCAACCAGGAGCTTCAAGATAGGGCAACCAGTCTTGGCCCGCGACTACCGAACAGAAAAATGGCAGCCAGGAACGATATGCACACAGCAGGGACTGCTAATGTACACAGTGGACGTTGGAGAGAGCATCGTGAGACCCCATGCTGACCAGATTCTAGAGTCACAGGAACAAGTCAAACCCATACCACGAGCATGCGCACCTGGTGATGAACCCGAAGTACAGATTGCGTCTACCTCAGAATCAGTGGTATTGGAAGCTGACGAACCAACCAATGACAATGAGCCAGAATCGACTCCGCCGCAAGAACAGGATACTCGAGAAAGGCGCTATCCAGACAGGATCAGGAAGCCTCCTCAAAGACTGAATTTATAAATGATTACTTCAGTTGATGTATATAGTACAGAGAAAATTGTAATTGTAATTAGTTATTGTTTAATTGTTAAATGAATGTTATGTACTGTTTATCTAAAAGGGGAGGAATTGTTGTGTATGTACCTTTAAGAGAGAACTGCTTTTATACTGTCGCACCGGCAGTGACCACACCTGTATATAAAGCCGTAGCAGGCTTCTGTACTTTCAGTTCCAGCATACCCTCTGTTCAGTAAACACCTGTTATTACCGTTCTCCTGCAGTCCGTGTGTTATTGATACGCGGACACTACAATATGGGTTCGGCCAAGCGAGTCACTACTATGCACTTAAGGGTCTGTTTAGAGTAAAACACAACAGAGTTCTATTCTTCAAAGTATACTTAGGATTAACTAAAGTGTTTTTGCTTTATAGAAATGACTCAAGAGTGAGACAGAGAGTCTGTGGATTGCCCGCTTTGGAAAGATCTACTCTCTTAGAAAAACACTTAAAAAGACCACTCCATCTGACCACAGCCAAATGGATGATTGTAAAGTAGTTAAGATGAGGCCCAGGGTCACAAGAAGTAACAGGACCAACTAATAACGAAATATGAGATTTGTAAGCGACTGGAAGGATGGAATGTCACGGTTTTATAATTACAATTTAGCTATAACTCTGTATATGCTAATAAGCTTATCCCCGCCTCTAGGGCAGGGCCTTAATTTTTGTATAACTGTGTGGACTTTGAGAGGCTTGTTAGAGTTGGATCCAGACGTGCTCTGGAAAGCTCTCCTCAGGCCTGACTAAACCGTTTTTGATTTGAATTAGTGGTCTATCTCTCTTTCACCAAGCCAGTGTTGTCGACCTTGTATATCACTTGGTCCGCACTTTGGGGGCTTACATCAGTGGGGATGTTACACTTTTTCAAGGAGGCTTTGAGGGTGTCCTTGAAGCGTTTCCTCTGCCCACCTGGGGCTCTCTTGCCATGACGGAGCTCCAAGTAGAGCGTTTGTTTTGGGAGTCTCGTATCGGGCATGTGGACAATGTGACCCATCCATCGGAACTGATTGAGCGTGGTCAAAGCTTCGATGCTGGGGATGTTGGCCTGAGCAAGAACACTGACATTGGTGCGCCTATCCTGCCAATGGATTTGTAGGAGCTTGCGGAGGCAGTGTTGGTGGTACCTCTCCAGTGCTTTGAGGTGCCTGCTGTACATGGCCCATGTCTCTGAGGCATACAGCAGGGCGGGTATCATTGCTGCCCTGTACACCATGAGCTTAGTGCTGGGTTTGAGGTCCTGGTCTTCAAACACTCTCTTCCTCAGGCGACCGAAGGCTGCACTGGCAAACTGAAGGCGGTGTTGAACTTTGTCGTCGATGTCTAATCTTGTTGACAGTAGGCTCCCGAGGTATGGAAAGTGGTTCACGTTGTCCAAGGCCTTGTTGTGGATTTTGATAATCGGGGGGCAGCACTGTGTGGCGGGGGCAGGTTGGTAGAGGACCTTTGTCTTACGGATGTTTAGTGTAAGGCCCATGCTCTCGTACACTTCGGTGAAGGTGTTGACAATGGTTTGGAGTTCAACCTCCAAGTGAGCGCAGACGCAAGCGTCGTCAGCATACTGTAATTTGACGACAGAGGATGGGACGACCTTCGATCTGGACTGGAGGCAACGGAGGTTGAACAGTTTCCTGTTTGTTCTGTAAATGAGTTCCACTCCAGTGGGGAGCTTACTGAGGGTGAGATGGAGCATTGCAGCAAGGAAGATCGAGAAGAGCGTTGGCGCGATGACACAGCCTTGCTTGACCCCGGTTCGTACGTGAATTGGGTCTGTGGTGGAACCATTGGTCAGGATCACGGCTTGCATGTCGTCATGAAGCAGGCGGAGGATAGGAGAAACTTTTGAGGACAGCCGAATTTGAGGAGGACACTCCATAATCCCTCGCGGTTGACCGCGTCGAAGGCCTTTGTGAGATCAAAGAAGGTCATGTACAGTGGTTGGTGCTGTTCGCTGCATTTCTCTTGTAATTGACGTGCGGTGAAGATCATGTCCATTGTGCCCCTTAGTGGGCGGAATCCGCATTGTGACTCTGGGAGGAGCTCTTCAGCCACTGGGAGAAGGCGATTGAGGAGGATTCTTGCGATGACTTTCCCTGTGGCTGATAGCAGGGAAACTCCTCTGTAATTACCGCAATTGGACTTGTCACCTTTCTTGATGATGGTCACAATTACGGCATCTCTGAGATCCCCTGGCATGCTCTCCTCCTTCCAGATAAGAGAAATGAATTCATGAATTCATGCCAGTAGTGCTTCTCCGCCATGCTTTAGTGCCTCGACGGGGATTCCATCTGCTCCTGAGGCCTTGTTGTTCTTCAGTTGTCAGATGGCCTTTTCAACCTCATGCCGGGCTGGGGTTGGGCTGAGATGGTGGTGGGTAGCATGCTGTGGGATGGAGTTGAGGACACTTGTGTCGAAGACAGAGTCGTGGTTAAGGAGATCTTCGAAGTGCTCCTTCCAGCGGGCACTGACTGCTTCCCTGTCCTTGATGAGTACCTCTCCGTTCTTGGCCTGCAGTGGGGAAGGGCCTTGGGTGTGTAAGATTGCAAAATTTCTACATCTCCCAGAAGGTTATTACTAATAAAAAAGGGACCCTGCAATGGACATTTTAAATTAAAGGGTACCCAAGATGGCTTCCGGGCCTCGTGGCAAAAAACCTGTGGGATTCAAAAGTAGATTCTGCAGAGCAGGTAGCTTGGGTGTAATCGAAACTAAGGCTGCAGGCTTTCTGTGAAGAGAACTTTGCCAAACAGAACTTTGAATAATGTATCGGACCAAATTGGAGTCAGATCTAAATTCAGTGAGGCCCATAGTTAAAACCAATACATAATTGGAAACAGATTAAACACAGCCATCGAGGCTGGACAAGCCCATCAAGAACTTTCAGAACAATACAAGTCAATTATTGGGCCGGTAAATGCAATTACCGGCCATCTAAAAACAGTTAACATGGATTGCTACCATTATTGAAAACTAGGCCACCAAAATTAAGACCAAGAACTAACCAGATTTGGCGCGAAGATAAAGGTTTTCGAAAAAGTATAACCGAAGGCCCCGGGTAGCAGTCGGGGGTTGGTTGGCGCACTTGCTCACGCTCTTGCTTTTGCCTTTGACCCTGCTCTCGTGGCTCCGGCCTCTTGGGCTGCCGCTCGTAATCGTGCCCTGGCCTCGTGGCGGGCTCTCTCTCCCCGGAGCAGATTTTCAGTAGCCAGAGACATCATACCAACTGCTGGGAAGGGGAGTGAGGCCCAATTCCACAGCCATCTAGGACGCCCAGGCCGCAGAAAGGGGCGAGACGAAGTTGAGCAGATAGCCCAGGACTTGTAGTGTAGTCAGACGGACGAGACGAGACAAAGAAGACGATAATACCTCGATAAGGGCAGAGTAGAGCAGTGAGAACCGTGTCGGTAATTTAAACCCCCAAGCGCCTACTATAAGCTGACGCCTGAGGGGAGGGAGAGAAGTCCCTGAGGAGGATAACAGCAAGCATCTTGAACACAGTGTTAACGTAGGTCTCCACGCCACAACGAATACACAGGCGTTCGGTGCATGGCCAATAAGGCCTAAACGGTAACGACTGGTGACTGTCCGATAAATATAATGTTACCGCCGACGACCGCCCAAGGGAGAAGAAGAGGAGAACCCATCGGGGCGAGACGACGACGATAGCGGAGGAGAAGAAGGTGTATCACGGCAGCACTCCAGCACCGCGCTTCTGAGGACCACGTGGCGATGGGGTACCTAAGAGGACAGAGAGCAAAACCTCAAAACCCGTTTTCTTTTCCAACAGTTGACTTTGAACTTGGATTGGTGAGCATAAATTCTGCCCCTCATAGCTTAATCTAGTTAGGTATAGGGGTGGGATAAGGATAAGGGGATTATTAAGATTGTTGTTTTCCCTCGATGTGCCATGTGTTCCCCATTCCCTGTATAAGTGTATTTGCCTATAATATTGCAGTGGTAATTTCTTTTAAGGCTGTATCAAAATTTTCCTGTTCAATAAAATCTTGGTTTTGTTTGCATCCAAACCACCTGTCTACCCGAGTTTTCTATATCGCTGCCTGTACCTAAGTCCGGTGTCTGGAACCCAGGGGCATGGGAGCGATTCGAATCGCTCACAGTCAGGGGCATAACTGACTGGGCGCACGCGCCACACCCGCCACCCCCTACAGAACTGGCGACCACGGCAGGACACCGGCATCAGGGTTGCGATATGGTAGACAATGGTTCGGATGAGCGAACCGTTATGGAGGAATGGATTTCGGATTATGTGTTTAGCAAGGTGAATATCACTAAGAAGTGGATCACCACTCTGTTAAAGGGTGGGCGTCTGGTAGATGCAGCAGCTAAATGGACAGAGGGCAAGGAACACAAGAAGTCCTTCGAGAAGGCAGTTTGCCTGATGTGCTTTAAAAAGCAGATCCAGCTTCTAGACGGGCTCGTTGCTGTGCACGCAATCGAGTTAAGGGAGTCAGCCCTGGAAATCCAGGATAAGGCTCTCACAGGGGAAAAGTTGTTAGTGGCCTTACAGGCTTTGAACCAAGAAAGGGTGCATCTAGTGAGAGAACACAAGGCCCAGTTGGAATACCTCCGGTGCCAAGTCACCAAGGCCAAGGGAAATAAGTCAAGATTGCGGGAGAAAAACGCCCGCATGGCAAGGCAGGTAAGGGAACAGGAAGAGAAAGTGCAGGAGGTAAAAGCCGCTTACAAGCTAGCGAATGAACAGGGATTTGAGGAGGCAGACCACGGCCCCTGTAAAGAGAGGATAGAAAATCTGAGCCGAGCCCTCCGGAAGGCAAAAGGCATGGTATGCCTCATAAGCCCAAAGGCAGGTCAGGCAGATTTTATGGGGAACGAGTGGAGAACAGTTCCCATGTCACCGGTAGTGTCTAGGGATGACCCGGTTGAAAGAGAGGAGACCTCACGACCACCACCCATAGCCCCAAGTTTCAGCGAGGTTTGGAAGCAAGGGGGAGTGGAAGCAGGGGTGGAACCCGAAGCAGAGCCAGAGGTGGATGCGGAGGTAGAGCAACACCCGCCCGAAAAGCCAGAACCAGAACCGATGTGCCCAGCATGGCATGGGAGGTTCGGCCCACCCGCCAATGGCGACGATGAGGGACCCCTCCAAAACCAGTTCGTATTACCCTTTAACACCCAGCAGCTTAGGGTTATTGTGGTGTATGTAACCTGTTCCACCTTAAGAGAACTACCTTAAGAGATGTACTACTTTCTCTTGGCTGCTGTATACTGTAATACCGGTGGTGACCACACCGGTATATAAGTGTTGTGTAGGGAGTTGCTGGGCAGTTCAGCCCTGACCTCCGAATAGTAAAGACCTGTTAAAAGTTATTCTTGTTGTCTGTGTCCAGTGATTGATCCTAAGCATAACTGGGACACACAGACTCAACAGTGGCGACGAGTCCGATCTTACCCTGCGGCAGTTTTACATCCAAGGCAGCTTCGTCCTCAGAACGGGCGTCGAGAAGAGGCATCCGCCCTCATCATCCTGCTGAGCACCATCGCACGGGAGGCATCGAGAACCCGGGTTAAAAAGAAAAATTCTGACCATGAAGCCCTCCATCAGCGACAGGCAGTGATCATCCCTTCTACCACGGTGGTGGGTAAGCCGATCAGCGACACGAGCAGAAAGTTGGCCGCGTTGGCTGTGGAGCAGGGGAGGGAAAACGGAGGAATAAGGGCGGAGAACTCGACCACGGCCCGTAAAAAGGGCCGGGCTGCAATCGAGGCCGAGAGGCGCAGCGACTGGAGCAGCTTAAGGCACGAGAGCCGCGGAGAACTCAAACGCAGCCGGTGTAAAGGACCGGGCTGCAAGCGGGGCTGCGAGGCAAAGCAGCGTCGGGGAATTGAGAACCGCTGGGGAGGCGAGAACGGCAGCAGCACGGCAATCGCTATTGCAGCCAGCGGGGGAAGAAGGCAAACGCGGGAATCCGCCATTGTAGTCGGCGGGGGAAGAAGACGAGCGCGGGAAAGACCGCCGAGCACGGGAAGCCGCCATTTTAGTAGGCGGGGGAAGAAGACAAGCGCGGGAAGCCGCCATTTTGAGAAAAAGAAAAATTTAAAAACTTGCAAGGATGCCTAAACATGGGAACATTAATACCTTTGATAGAGATATCGAAGATTGGACCACGTATGTAGAATGCATGGAAGTTTATTGTAAAGCAAATAAGGTACCAGATGATGAGAAAGCACTAACCTTATTAAGCTCAATGGGTGCGAAGACATACGGGCTATTGAAGCACCTTCTATCACCAAATAAACCGGTGGATCAGACTTTCGCGAATATTGTTACTGTCCTGAAAAACATTTAAACCCCACGCCGCTGATGATAGCGGAACGATTTAAATTTTACAGAAGAACGCAGCTGAAAGACGAAAGCAACGCTGAATTTTTAATTGAACTGCGTAAGCTATCGAAGTACTGTCAGTTTGGAACAGGACTAGCAGATGCGCTGAGAGATAAATTTGTGTGTGGATTGTTAAAAGAAGGAACACAAAAGCGACTGCTTGAGGAGAATGATCTTACGCTTGATAAAGCTGTCACTATTGCAGCATCGCAAGAAGCCGCAGCGAGAGGCACGGCGGAAATGCAGCTACGGTCACCGGAACTCAGCACCAATCAAATGGTCTTGGGTACAGTAAAATGTTATCGTTGTGGAAAGACAACGCACGATCAGAACCAGTGCTGGTTCAAAAATCAGGAATGCAGAAAATGTGGCAGGCTTGGTCACATAGCTAAAGTATGCCGGTCAGGAAAGAAGACCAGCAACAAAAGGTCACCGCAGGAAAAGTACAGAAAGGTACACAAGGTGACAGAGAACAGTTCGAACGAACAGAAGTCAGATTCAGACTCCAGCAGTAATGAACTGGGTAGTCTAAGAGTACACAATGTTGGTAAGGAAGCAGACCTCCAAACAATTTGGGTCACACTTCAGATAGCAGGAGTCCAAGTGAAGATGGAATTGGACACTGGATCGGCATTGACGGTCATGAATAAGCAAGATTACAAAAGGTTATTCCCACATATTCCCCTACGGGATACGGAGATTGTATTGAAAACATACACGGGGCAAAGAGTATACCCCATCGGGAAGATAGAGGTAAAGGTGGTCCACAAGGGCAAAAAAAGCTGAGGAATGGACTTATATGTGCTACCTGAGGGAGATCCACCACTACTGGGACGGGAGTGGATTAGGAAAATAAATATGGGCTGGCATTCCTTAAAAGCACTAACGGTAGATTCCAGTAACAAAGATGTCAAACCTAAACGATTGTCCAGAATATTGGACGATGCTAAAGAGGTGTTCCAACAGGGACTGGGAACACTGAGAGGAATTACGGCAAACATCAAGGTTGAAGAACATGCAAACCCGAAATTTTTCAAAGCCAGACCTTATGCGATACGACCTGCTGTGGAGGCTGAGCTGGAAGGGCTAGAACGTTCAGGAGTACTGTCTAAGGTAGACTGGAGTGAGTGGGCTACGCCCATTGTTCCCGTCATGAAGCGTTCATCGAGCAACAAGCCGGGGGAACCGGGGAAGGTTCGCATCTGTGGAGATTTCAAGATCACTGTTAATCTGGTGCTTCACACGGTGCAGTATCTGCTTCCGCGGATTGAGGATATCTTCGCTTCGTTGTCTGGCGGGAAACACTTCACCAAGATAGACCTGGCGCAAGCGTACTTACAGATGGAAGTTGAGGAAGAGTCACGCCAGTATCTCACGATCAACATGCATAGAGGCTTGTACCGGTATAATAGACTGGTTTTTGGAGTGGCATCGGCTCCAGCAATTTGGCAGAGGGCCATGGAGCAGGTATTACAGGGAATTCCAGGCACACAATGTTACCTGGATGATATTCTGATTACAGGAGATGATGACGAGGAACACCTTGCAAATTTGGAACTGGTGCTCACCAGATTGAAAGAATATGGACTTCGAGTTAATCGCCAGAAATGTGAGTTCTTTCAGAAGCAGATCTCGTACTGTGGTCATGTCATTGACCAGGAGGGGCTTCATAAGTCTCCTGACAAGATCGAAGCTGTTGTGAAGGCTCCCGCTCCGGATAATGTATCCCAGTTGAGGTCGTTCCTAGGGTTGATTAACTATTACCATAAGTTTCTGCCAAATTTATCCACGGTGCTGCACCCGCTGAACGCTCTTTTGCAGAAGGGAGTACCATGGAAGTGGAGCGAGGACTGTAAGAGGGCCTTTCGCAAAAGCAAGGCATTGATCACCTCAGAGGAAGTGTTGGCTCACTTCAACCCAACACTGCCTATTCGTTTGGCTTGTGATGCTTCTCCATATGGTATTGGGGCAGTACTCTCACACAAGTTGCCAAATGGCCTGGAGAGGCCAGTCGCGTTCGCAACCAGATCATTGACCTCTGCTGAGCGCAACTATGCTCAGATAGATAGGGAGGCTCTCAGCCTTGTGTGGGGAGTAAAGAAGTTTAATCATTACCTGTAGGGCCAAAAGTTCACGCTTCTGACAGACCACCAGCCGTTGGTATCCATTTTTAACCCTAAGAAGGGTGTTTCGGTGATGACAGCACAGAGACTCCAGAGATGGTCCCTTTTCCTAGGGGCACATCAATATCAGATTGAATTCAAAGGTACAAAGCAGCATGATAATGCTGATGGGCTGTCGGGCCTGCCACTACCTACAGAGGAGGAGGCACCGACGGTTGACCCTGTTGAGTTATTTCACTCGACCATCATCGAATGTTTACCAGTCACCAATGCAAGTATTGAAAGAGAAACAAGGAACGACCCGACACTGTCCGGGGTCTACGAAGTGACAGTGAAGGGATGGCCAGCACATGGTGATCCACTGTTACCGGCATTCTCAGCAAGACGAGAACAGCTGTCCGTCTGTCAAGGAGCATTGATGTATGGAACAAGGGTGATTATTCCTCCTAAGTTAAGAGAGAGAGTTCTAAAGGAACTGCATGAAGGTCATCTGGGGGGAGTCAAGATGAAAAGCCTTGCTAGGGCTTATGTGTGGTGGCCGGGTATCGACCAACAGATAGAGGATCTGACGAAAAGCTGCTCAGGGTGCCAAAAAGTGCAAAATGCACCTCCGATTGCACCGCTGCATCCATGGGAATGGCCTTCAACCCCATGGCAACGTGTACATATTGACTTTGCTGGTCCATTCATGGACTCCATGTTTTTAATTGCGGTGGACGCACATTCTACATGGCCAGAAGTGATTAAGATGACTACCACTACCTCGGAAAAGACGATCGCGGTGCTAAGAACGATATTTGCAAGAAATGGATTGCCAGAACAAATATGTTCAGACAACGGACCGCAGTTCGTGTCAGAAGAATTCCAGAAATTCATGAAGAAGAATGGGGTGATACATTATACCTCTGCCCCATATCATCCGGCTACAAACGGGTTGGCCGAGAGATTTGTACAAACGTTCAAAAAAGCAGTAAAGGCCATGAGTGAAGATCAGATTCCACTACAACACAAGGTGGACAAATTCCTACTGGCATATCGAAATGCCACGCATGCAGTGACAAACCAAAGTCCTGCCATGATGTTCTATAACAGGAGGTTGCGGTCCAGGTTGGACTTATTAAAACCAAATGTGCGGAGGGAAGTTGAAAACAAACAGTTCCAGCATATAAATAACAAGACCACTCGGAGTTTCGAAATAGGACAACCAGTGTTAGCCCAGGACTATAAAAATGAGAAATGGCAATCTGGAACAATTCGGGCCAGACAAGGACCCCTGATGTACATGGTAAATATTGGTGAAAATGTAATACGGCGTCATGCTGACCAACTGGTAGAATCGAGAACAAGGGTCGAACCATGGTTACGGCAGAGACAACCGTGGAAGAAGTTAGTGAACCTGAAGCATCTACCTCAGAAGTGAATGTACCTGATGATGATGTCCAATCCATAAGAGACCAACTAGATGAGTCACCCCAGCAACGAGAATCAGAGACCCCTGAAAGGCGTTATCCAACTCGAATCAGGAGGCCTCCTCAGAGACTGAATCTTTGAACTGTTTTGCATGAAGTTGTATATATATATGTTATTATTATGTTATGTTAAATGGGGATATAACTGTTAAGCTAAAAAGGGAGGATTGTGGTGTATGTAACCTGTTCCACCTTAAGAGAACTACCTTAAGAGATGTACTACTTTCTCTTGGCTGCTGTATACTGTAATACCGGTGGTGACCACACCGGTATATAAGTGTTGTGTAGGGATTTGCTGGGCAGTTCAGCCCTGACCTCCGAATAGTAAAGACCTGTTAAAAGTTATTCTTGTTGTCTGTGTCCAGTGATTGATCCTAAGCATAACTGGGACACACAGACTCAACAGTTATGGTCAACCATATCGCGAAGCTTTCGGCCAAGGGAGACCCCTCGATCCACTTCAGGGAAATAGAGCAGGCCACCAGTGTCAACGACTGTGATGACGCTGAGAAGGCCAAGATGCTGCTATTCTCCCTGGAGAGTAATGTCCTCCAATCCCTCTCTGAAGAGTGTAAGAGGGGACAGAGCGGTTACGAGGAGCTTAGAGACGCGGTTCTGGAGGCCATGGGGATGGATGAGGGGAGTCCTTTCTCCCGCGTGGAGAGGACGGTCCAGCTCTCAGGGGAGACCCCGCAGGCTTTTGCGGACCGGCTGTGGCCAGTGTACCGGAAGGCTTGCCCAGGAATGCCCGGCCGGACATTCTTGAATGGGGATTCCTTGACGCATTGGTTCCGTTGCCTGGTGGCGAACAGCTTGCATCAGATCCGGACCAAGGTAGAAGCCTGGTTCGACCCCAAAGATCCCCAGACCACAGAACTCACGGTAGTTAGGCAGCTCACTCTGGCCTATAAAAAAGGTAGGGGAGCCAATGCACACCCACCCAAGGGTAAGCTGCATGAGGTAAAACCTGGACTGGGTAGGAAAGAGTGGCACCAGGAAGGGAGTAACCCCCCCAACACAAAGACCAATTGTTACGGGTGTGGGAAGGATGGTCACTGGCGGAAGGAGTGTAAGAACCCTTGGAAGGATAACAAAGGAAAGCATCCCACAGCCCCAGCCCAAAAGGCGGGGACAGGGACACCTTCCGCAGAGGTCGAGTCACTTTTGGACGCCATGAGGTCTTTACTGACTGGCCAGGGGAGAGTAGCAGCCGCCACCGGTGCTCTCACCCCGTCAGCCCCATCCAACCCACAACCGTGACTAGAGCTGGCGCAGCCTGTGTATCTGTGCTCGCTCCGATATGATGAGTGGAGGAGACCCATGGTGGAGGTGGAAAAGGTAGCGGGGACCTATCTGTTGGACATGGGGGCATCGCGCACCGTGATCTACTCAGCTAACCCCACCACCTCACCTCTCTCTAGCGGGGTCCCATACAATCTATCGGGGTTCACGGGTAAGGAGCAGGCTGATTTGGTCTCCATCCCGCTCGCCATTCGGATAGGACCGCTCCGCTCCAAGTGGACGTGCGTCCTGATGAATTGGGAAGTGGAGGGTGGAAGAGGGATCCTGGGGGCCAACTTTATCGTAGGTCACGGGATCCTGGTGGATTTGAGGAATCACTGCCTCTGGGGGGCAGGAAAAGTAAAGAACGGTGAGATCATAGTTATCCTGGGTAAGGAAGGGAAGGGGACCCTCTGCACCATGAAGCCCAAAGAGGATTATAACCTCGGGCTCATGGTCAGCAACACCCCACCAGAGTTCTAGGCATTTGTGCAGGCCCACCTGGCCGCATTTGCTACTCACAAACACGACTGCGGGAGGGTCACAGAGTTTGAGGTCAGAGTAGACGGGGACCCCATGGCCCGACCACAGAAACAGCATAACTTCCCCAGGGAAGCAGAACCGGACATGGAAGCAGCCATGTACTCGTTAGTACAGCAGGGAGTTCTGAGGCCGATAGCCACCCACGTGAACTCTCCGTTGTGGCCGGTTAGAAAACCGGACAATTCCTGGAGGGCCACGGTGGACTATCGGGTGCTCAATAGTAACATCCCAGCCTGTGCACCCATAGTGGCAGCAGTTGCCGACCTGATCGGGAGTATTCCAGCATCTGCGACCACTTTCACGGTGCTGGATATTTCCAATGGGTTTTGGTCCATCCCTGTAAGGAGGGAGGACCAGTACAAGTTTGCCTTTACGTTTAAAGGGCAACAGTACACGTGGAACTGCTTGCCTCAGGGCTTCCATAATAGCCCCAGCATCTTCCACCAGTGCATGGCAGACAGTTTGAACGAATTTAGTCAGCCCGGACAGTTGGTACAATATGTGGATGCCCTGCTCCTGTTCACTGATTCGAAAATGGAGCATGGCCCACTATTGGTCGAACTGCTGGAGCTGTTAGAACAGAAGGGTTTCAAAGTGAATCCGAAAAAGGCACACATCGGCCAGCAGGAGGTGAAATTCCTCAGCCTGACCGTGCGCACTGGAGAAAGGGCCATAGATAGGGCTGGGGAAGGAGAATCCTGGGACGCCTATCGGGCAGGCCCAGAAGCTGCAGTCCGGGACAAGGGAGGTACACGGGGGGTAGTTTGGCCCCGGACCCGAAGCGGGTCCGGATCCAAGATCCCGTCTGTAAGACCGTCCCGGTGAGAAAAGAGAAAAGACAGCTACTGGAGGGTCCGCTCGGGGCAGCGGGCGAGCCCTCCACACAGGATTTAAAACAGGCCGCTGGTTACATCAACCAGTGCAAACTGTTTCAGCCCGAAAGGGGAAAACAGCCAGTTGGGGTAAGGTCTGAGGATAAAGATCCTCAGCCTGCAGCACGAGCGAGTTCACAGACCACACAAGCAGGCACTGTGGCTTGCTTGAAGGGAGGGGCCATCCAGCCCATCGATTGGGACATGCCCCCACTCTTCTGGGATCCAGACGAGGGGGGGGACTTGAGGGCGAAAACCCCACCCCTAACCCAGGTGTAGAGAGGGAGGGACCTGAGGTCGAAAACTCCGCCCCGGACCCAGCCATGGGACCCGGGGGCAGAGACTCTCAGCTCGCGGCAGCAGGCTGTGAAAATTTACCTACCCCCAGCCCAGGTTCGGGAGGGGTCAAGCCTGGGGGAGCGGCAGCTCGGGTAAAAGGCCCAGCGGCCAAGAAAGCCCCACCCGCCAAAGCCCCCAGAAAGTCCCCACGGACGCCCCAGCCGAGAAAGCCATGGTCACCAGCCCTCCAGTTACCAAGGGCCGCCCCTCGAGTAAGGGAGGGGTCCAAGGACACAGGTCCTCAGCCAGCAGCCTCGGGCTGCGAGGGACCAATGGCCAAGGACCGTGCGGTCACGCCGGGGGTAGCGGTGAGCCGCAGTCCAACCAGGGATTAGCCTGGCCGCCCGGAGACGGGCAGCGGGTGTATATAGTTATAGTGTTAAGTTCAAGTTTTAAGTAGGTGTAATTATTTAACTTAAGTTTGGGTGTTTAGCTTAGGTTAAATAAGGTGATGGGTAGTTTGAATAAGAAATCTGCCGAGAGTGTGTATATTTGGGTCGAGGTCATGGGATCCGACCATGCCTCACCAAGCCAGAGAATCTCTTCGGGAACTGGCTGCATGTTTTTACATCTTTTCCAGAAAGATTTTCGGGATGAAATGGATCGTGATCCTATTTGCCCTGATCAGGATGAGCGCGGAGAGGAGGGGTGGCGTCCAGGACTCCCACATCTTTGCGTGTTCGGGAGACACGGCGCCCCTGGTGGTTGACGGGAGCGGCAAACGGGATGCGGAGGAAACCGCCGTCTACTTCCAGGAGGGCAGGTGGCCAGGATGATTGGGTCCAATTCGTTTCAGTATTCCAGCCAAACCGGATTCATGTACGGGGAAGCCTCCCTCCTGTGCCCCTGGGGACGAGTCGTTTCAACGAGGGTCAGCGTCACCGTTGGAAAGTGAATATGTTTAACATGCAAAGGACACATTCCACTGGATCGTTGGTGGTGGCTCAGGAAGTTGAGCAAGGACATGAGGAACCCTGGAGTCGAATGAGAGCGGTTGGGTAACAACACCCATCGGACAATTACCGGGACTCATGGAGGACTAAGTGTCTGCTGGGACAAGTGGTGGGAACCGGACCAAGGGATTTACATCTGTATGTGGGGGTCAGAGACGGTCTGCCCCGCAGGCATAACCATTATGTTCCACCGGCAGTGGCACGACACCGGGGATGGGATAAGGTGGGATACCAGCCTGAAGGCATGCGCAGTCCCCTTCTCCCCGATCCCAGTCAATGCCACTGAGCTAGTAACCTGCCCCCGTAAGCTCCCGCCCATGGTGCCGGCGGCGAGGTTATCCAGAGAAGGTTGCCCCACCACCACCAAGGGACCAGGGAATGGGTTGTTATTAATCCCCACCGATCAGATGCTGTACCAGGGGGTACACTACGTGGTAGCCTCCGTGATTTTAAACCTCACGGAGGTACATTTACTGGAGTGGTGCCCCAAAGAAACAGAGCAGTTATACCAGGTCCTATTAAGGGACATATTCAAGAAGTTTTATGAGTTCGATTTTGTCCACATGGACAAGACCGAACCCTACACTACACACCGAGAGTTTTTGGGTAACCCAGGGAGACAAAGAAGGGGTGTATGGAATGATGCTTTTACTGCATTTAATACTGGGTCCTCTGTCATCAACAGCTTGGATGACATAGAGCTGCAGACCCAGATAAATGGGTTAAAAACACAGTTAAGAAGGATATTGCTGGATGAGAACAAAGTCGTGGGCTCGGAGTTGCATGAGGAGCAGGCCATGATGGTCCATTTAAAAGAGATCATAGCCGAGTTGGAAAAGCACGCAAAGACTGTAGTGTATGTATCCGTCTACCTTTAAGAAAACCATTGTATGTAACCGTTCACCTTTAAGAGAACTATTTTAGGTGTGGCACTACTTTGTTGGCTTCTGTATACTGTAATACCGACGGTGACCACGCCGGTATATAAGTGCTGTGTCAGGATTTATTTGGCAGATTCGCCCTGACCTTCGAATAGTAAAGTCCTGTTTTAAGTTACTCTGGTAGTCTGTGTATTAATTAGCTAAACAACCCACAGACTTTACAGTGGCGACGAGTCCGATCGTACCCTGTGGCAACAATACTTCCGAAGCAGTTAACGAGCGTCGAGAAGAGGCAACCGCCCTCATCATTCTGCTGGGAGAAAACTCGAGTCTGCAGAGCTGGAAAGGAGGAAGAATTCAGAGACAAAGACTTCCATCAGCAACAGGCACTGACTGTCCCTTCTGCCACGGTGAGGAGTGAGCCGATCAGCACGAGAAGCAAGCCGGCCACGGTGACTGTGAGTAAGGGAAAAGTAAAAAGAATAACCGGAGGATAAGGGCGGTGCACTCGACCACAGTCGACGGGGAAAGGAGCCGGACAGAAGTCGGGCCCAGAGGCGCTGAGACGGGGGCAGCGTGGAGCAAGGAAGCCGCGGTACAGACAGGCTGGGGACGCAACGGTGTCGTGAGACAGCTAGACCGCGACCGGCGAAAAAGGCCGGGCAGCGACCGAAGCCACGAAGCGCTGCGACCGGGAGCGTAGGCGCGGGAAGAGATAAAAACTTAGCCGCAGCCGGGGAGGGAAGCACCGGACTGCGAGAGGGCTGGGAGGCGCGATTGGGAGCCGAGCGAGCGGGAGAGGCAGAGCCGACCAAGGGAGACTGAGCGAGAGCCAGTCCAGCGGCTGAAACTGTTCGCCGTCAACGGGGTGTACCCAGCGCCGGTAGAGCCGAGCGAGCGGGAGAGAGACAGAGCCCGAGCAAGGGGAACTGAGCGAGAGCCAGCCCAGCGGCTGAAACTGTTCGCCGTCAACGGGGTGTACCCAGCGCCGGTTGCCCTGCCGAGAAAAGGGAAAGCACTGAAGCCGACGCGCAGGCTGTGAACCTGAAAGCCAGCGGCCGTCGCCCGTGGGGAAAGTGTACCCCTCCCGCCAGGGGAAGAAACGCGGGAAGCCGCCATTAGGCGGAGAAGAAGACAGAAGCGGGGAACCGCCATTGAAGTGGGCGGGGAGAGAAGATAAGCGCGGGAAACCGCCATTTTCGCGGGAACCGCCATCTTGGAAAAAAATTAATAAAAGAAAATTTAAAGAAATAATTCGTGGTGTTATCAGGAAGAAAGGAAGATGCCTAAGCGTGGTAACATCAACGATTTTAATTCCGAGGTAGAAGACTGGGCCACGTATGTGGAACGCATTGAGATCTATTGTGAGGCCAATAAAATAGAAGAAGATGACAAAGCTATAACCTTGATAAACTTGATGGGCGCGAAGACATACGGGCTCTTGAAGCATCTACTAGCACCAGCTAAACCGGCGGATCAGACTTTCGATGATATTGTGACTGTTCTGAAGGATCACTTGAACCCCACACCGTTGATGTTGGCGGAACGATTCAAATTCTATGTGAGAACGCAAAGGAAAGACGAAAGCAACGCAGAATACTTGGTCGAACTGCGTAGACTAGCGAAACACTGCCAGTTTGGAGGGAATCTGACAGAGGCATTGCGAGACAAGTTCGTGTGCGGGTTGTCAAAGGACGGAACGCAAAAGCGACTACTCGAAGAGAATGACCTTACACTTGACAGGGCTGTCCTTATTGCAGCATCGCACGAAGCCGCAGCGAAGGGAACTGCGGAAATGCAGCTAAAGGCAGCGGCACTCAGTGTGGATCAAATTACCTCGAGTACAACAAAATGCTATCGTTGTGGGAAGACAACACATGACCAGAACCAATGCTGGTTTAAGAACCAGGAATGTAGGAAATGTGGCAAACTGGGTCACATAGCTAAGGTATGCCGGTCAGGGAAGAAGACCAACAACCAAAGGAAGCCATCACAGGAAAAGTACAACAAGGTACACAAGGTGGCTGAGAAGAGTTCAGACGAACAGAATTCGGACTCAGACCCAAACGGCCAGGAGCTGGGCAGTCTGAGAATTCACAATGTGAGTAAGGAAGCTGACCTACAAACTATCTGGGTCATGCTAAAAATAGCTGGAGTCCAAGTGAAAATGGAGTTGGACACTGGATCAGCTCTATCAGTCATAAATCGAAGGGATTACCACCGGCTATTCTCACATATACCCTTAAGAGATACCAAGTTCGTATTGCAGACATACACGGGGCATAAAGTATACCCCATGGGGAAGATAAGAGTCAAGGTGAGAGATGGGGGTAAAGAACACCCAAGAATGAACTTATACGTACTACCTGAGGGAGGACCACCACTTCTGGGACGGGAGTGGATCAAGAAAATAGACATGGAATGGCACTATCTAAAAGCCATAACGAGTGAGGACTCGGTGCAGACAATCAGCTCAGATTCTGAAACGGATGACGATAAGACCAACCCAAATATGAAAGACAAGGCTAAAATGGACTTGCCGACTAAGGTTGGAAGAACGAAGGCATGCATAAAGGCTTATGCTCCAGAGAAGAACAAAGTTTCAGAACAGAACTCCACCGAACAACGACAACATAGTTTGACAGAGAATTCTGAGTCTGTTCAGTTTACGGACATATCCATGACTGACGAACACCGAGCTCGGACTCAACTTTATTTCAAATTACGACAGCAAGTAGTACAAGTGAGTTACCGTCTCGAACAAGAGATGAAAACAATGAAAAAGTTCTATGACACCGAATGGGGGAATCTGGAAAGACAACAGAAGCAGCTAGCTCAAGCAGAGAGCGACCATAGAGCCATTGTGACCAATTACCGATCACATCTCCCTTATGCTGTTCAGGAGTTAGAATATTTGCAGGAAGGAGCAAATGAAGAGGAATCTTAAGGAAGCCAGGATTTTATTCCCGTTCTTCTCTACGACTCCTTACAAGCAGAGTTTGAGAAGTTGAAGGAACAGTATGAACAGGCCCAGGCTACAATCCTGGAGGGGATTAACTCGGCAACCTCCGAAAAGCTAGTTTCAGTAGAAGCATATGAGTAACTAAAGGTTGAACATGAGCAAGAAGTCCAAAGGCTGCAGGAAATTCTTGATGCGCTCAAGGCCAAGACAGACTCATCGGTAGAAGTTCCATCCATAGATGAGAAATTAGAGGTGAAAGACATGGCAGAACATGAAAGACAAGATGTCCAAGAACTCATAAAAATATTGAAGGAAACCCAAGACAAATATGAGGTGGCAATGACCGAGGTTCAACAACTTGAAGAACAGATTCAACTGGGAATCCTTTCAGTGGAAGAAAAGGAAATTGTAAGAAACACAGAGACTGTAAGAATGGCCCCTGAACATGAGCTAGAGAGCATCAAGGCGCAACTTCTCCGAGCGCTGAAAGCCAAAGTACAAGAGGAAAAGAAGGTGAAAGCATTGGAGGAAAAGGTGGATGAAATGGAGAAGACTCTGATCCACAGTGTTCCCGTGGAAGAGTTAACGGTCAGCCAACTCCTTCATATGCTGAGGGACAAGACTCTGCAATGGGAACAATCTGAACACGAGCTTCAATCTTCAAAGGGAAGGAGTTCGGAGCTCTCAAAAGTTATGGAAATAGCTGAGGTTGCAACACAGATTTTACTGGGATGCCAAAAGTACGCTGAATCACATCTATGTGAACAACAGAATGTTGAAACAGCTGCTCCAGTAGAAGGATTGAATAGCCCGATCAATCAATCCCCGATGGAAGGGGAAGTGTTGAAATCACAAATGAGGTCATTAGTGAAGGATTTGCAGGAAACCCAGGAAGAGCGGGATGAATATGAACGCATGAAGAAGTCTCTTCAGGAAAGATGTCTAGGGAGGGAACAACAGTCGGCTAACGTCCAGTTGGGTAAGGAAGAAGTAGCAGGCCCTCTCGCTAGACTAGTTCAGGATGACACCGAATATTACCATGACCTGTTGAGTGACATGGAATATTACGAGGACTTGGTCTGCCCAGCTTGTGATGAAAACTCCCAAAGTGCAGAAATCAGGATGAAGCACTTAAAGTCTAAGGAACATAGGGAGATGGTGGCGCTACAGCTGGCAGCTGATAAGGGAGCCCCGAGAGTCTCCAAGAAGCAGAAAAGAAAAAGACGAAGCAGAAGGTGATAACCATCTAAATCATTATCACTTCTACCAGATCATGTACGTGGGCCCTACGAAGGGAGCCAAATCAGTTGGCAAGTAGGAAAAATTGCCAAGGCAGTCCAGCTGTTTGTAAAAGTCAGCACTGCTGGTTCAGCAGGACGGAAGTTCAAGCTGTTAAGTCAAGGGAAAGACTATTGGATGAGTCACGCTAGCAATGTGAACCGGCTACACCACAGAGATGTTGTTCGGACCGAGTCAAGGCCAGAGACTGAATCTGTGAACTGTTCCCGCAGAGACTGAATTTGTAAACTGTTTCCCACATAGATTATACCTGTGAATTGTTTTGCATGAAGTTGAATATATGTTATGTTTAATGGGGGACTAAGTATGTTGTAAGCTAAAAAGGGAGGATTATAGTGTATGTATCCGTCTACCTTTAAGAAAACCATTGTATGTAACCGTTCACCTTTAAGAGAACTATTTTAGGTGTGGCACTACTTTGTTGGCTTCTGTATACTGTAATACCGACGGTGGCCACGCCAGTATATAAGTGCTGTGTCAGGATTTATTTGGCAGATTCGCCCTGACCTTCGAATAGTAAAGTCCTGTTTTAAGTTACTCTGGTAGTCTGTGTATTAATTAACTAAACAACCCACAGACTTTACAAAGACGGTAAATGCTCTCATTAGGGAGGACAGAAACGCTTCTGACCAAGCTGCGCAGAATGAGGTGTGCGTGTTATACGGGGCGTGGTTACTGGGCGAGGGCCGCAGTAACCTGGAGGATTTAAAGCAAGGTTTGGTCCCCTCCTGGATTAGCAACAAACACCTCACAGCCCTCCACCCTTTTGAGAATGCACTGAGCCCATGCCAACTCTAGCTAGCCTCCGAAGCCTACCCAGTCCCCGTGGATTGTGGATGGTCCAACCACACAATCATGGGAGTAGTAGTTAGGATGCCAGTCATGGGTAGGACAGCCCGACCCGCACCGGTATACAGGGTTGAGAACATTGGAGTCATTCAGGGGGGTGCGCACATTTGTTTCACAGTGGTCCCGCCTTACGTCATTAAGTGGGAGCACGCTATGACAGGTACCGACCTCTCAGGGTGCTGGAGCCGGAGAGCACACAAAATCCTGTGTCCCCAGCACTTGAATGCCTTTTCAAAACCGCAGTGTGGGTTCAGAGCTGCTGACGCGAAGCCTATAAATTGTACCATGGAGGCAATGGCACAAGGCCATGTTCCCCCGCAGGTAGCATATATAGGTGGTGGGACATATTGTGTCACCACCGGCACGTCCCACTACCAACATGGACAGCATAGCTGGTGTCCGGTTAGTGACAGCAGTTTCTGTTTTAAACCCGAGGCAGAAGTTCAAGTGGCCCAGGAGCGAATTGTCCCCATTCCTGAACCCTCCACAGTTCACCTCACTGTGAAGGAGAATTTTATGAATTTGCAGAAGTACGTAGCACACTTTGGCTACGAAATTCCCCCTCTCCCTGAACACTTGACCAAAATTCTAAAGGCCGTTATAGTTTCTCAGAAACATTTTTACACTCTCGAGTAGGAAACAGTAGAGATAGGGATTAAGATACTGGATATTGTGACTCCACCCTGGTGGGACCTTTTCAATAATATAGTGGTCCCTTCATGGATCAGACTGGCTTCCCACATTCTCGTGGTTTGCCAGTTAGGAATAGTGCTGTATTTAGTTTGCATCCAGTGTAAGGGAAAAGTTCGGTGGTCAGAATTCCGAACCAAAGCTTTTGGAGGGAACATTATGTAGAGGTGGAGGAAGATACGCCGGTTTAAGTCTTTTTCCCTGTATTTGATTAAAGAATTGTTGTTTCTTCGTGTTTGTTATTTTTAATTAAAGGTGTTCTTTTTTTTGTTTGTGTTGCGATGTGGTTTAATAAAGATATGTGTACCAAGTGGTGCAGGGGTGTTAGCCCCCTCCATGCTTGGATGTGTGTGTGTAAAGCCTGTAATTTTACTCTCTGTATGCTGATGTACACTACATTTTCACGGAATGGGAAGTGCATGTGTCGTGGGTATATTAGATAGATAATTACCAGGGAAGGTTGACTATGGAGGGTCAGAAAAATTTTGCTCTCTTTAAGAATATGGTACTTCAAGCAAGTTTTAGTATCACAGGGAGGAATGTAAGATTGCAAAATTTCTACATCTCCCAGAAGGTTATTATTAATAAAAAAAGGGACCCTGCAATGGACATTTTAATTAAAGGGTACCCAAGATGTCTTCCGGGCCTCGTGGCAAAAAGCCTGTGGGATTCAAAAGTGGATTTTGCAGAGCAGACAGCTTGGGAGTAATCGAAACTAAGGCTGCAGGCTTTCTGTGAACAGAACTTTGCCAGACAGAACTTTGAATAATGTATCGGACCGAATTGGAGTCAGATCTAAATTCAGTGAGGCCCATAGTTAAAACCATCAAACAGTCTGCATACACAATCGGAAACGGATTAAACACAGCCATCGAGGCTGGAAAAGCCCATCAAGAACTTTCAGAACAATGCAAGTCAATTATTGGGCCGGTAAATGCAATTACCGGCCATCTAAAAACAGTTAACATGGATTATTACCATTATTGAAAACAACCTGCCAAAATTAAGACAAAGAACTAACTAGATTTGATGCGAAGGTAAGGGTTTTCGAAAAAATATATCCGAAGGCCCCGGGTAGCAGTCGGGGGTTGGTTGGCGCTCTCGCTCTTGCTTTTGCCTTTGACCCTGCTCTCATGGCTCCGGCCTCTTGGGCTGCCACTTGTACTTGTGCCCTGGCCTCGTGGCGGGCTCACTCTCCCCGGAGCAGATTTTCAGTAGCCAGAGACACCATACCAACTGCTGGGAAGGGGAGCGAGGCCCAATTCCACAGCCATCTCGGATGCCCAGGCCGCAGAAAGGGGCGAGACGAAGTCGAGCAGGTAGCCCAGGACTTGTAGTGTAGTCAGACGGATGAGACGAGATGAAGAAGGTGATAATACCTCGATAAGGGCAGAGCAGAGCAGCGAGAATTGTATCGGTAATTTAAACCCCAAGCGCCTAGTTATAAGCTGATGCCTGAGGGGAGGGAGAAAAGTCCCTGAGGATGATAACAGCAAGCATCTTGAGCACAGTGTTAACGTAGGTCTCCACGCCACAACGAATACACAGGCGTTCGGTGCATGGCCAATAAGGGCTAAATGATAACGACTGGTGACTGTCCGATAAATATAACGTTACCGCCGACGACCACCCAAGTGAGAAGAAGAGGCGAATCCATCGGGGCGAGACGACGACGATAGCGGAGGAGAAGAAGGTGTATCACGGCAGCAGCTCCAGCACCGCGCTTCTGAGGACCACGTGGCGACGGGGTACCTAAGAGGACAGAGAGCAAAACCTCAAAACCTGTTTTCTTTTCCAACAGTTGACTTTGAACTTGGATTGGTGAGCATAAATTCTGGCCCCTCATAGCTTAATCTAGTTAGGTATAGGGGTGGGATAAGGATAAGGGGATTGTTAAGATTGTTGTTTTCCCTCGATGTGCCGTGTGTTCCCCATTCCCTGTATAAGTGTATTTGCCTATAATATTGTAGTGGTAATTTCTTTTAAGGCTGTATTAAAATTTTCTTGTTCAATAAATTCTTGGTTTTGTTTGCATCCAAACCACCTGTCTACCCGAGTTTTCTATATCGCTGCCTGTACCTAAGTCCGGTGTCTGGAACCCAGGGGCATGGGGGCGATTCGAACCGCTCACAAACAGTCAGGGGCATAACTGACTGGGCGCACGCGCCACACCCGCCACCCCCTACAGGTGCTTGCGCCGTAGATGGTCTTGACTGCGCTAAAGAATCCACGCACGTCGTGGTTGTCTGCTAGCTTCTGGATCTCCTCCGCTTTCTCCACCCACCATCTTATCTTTAGGTTGCAAGTTTTTTGTTGGACCTCGGCCTTCAGGCTTCTGTAGATGCTTTCTTGCTCTCGAGTTCTGTTGCTGTTTCCAGATCAGAAATACCTTGCGCATGCGGCTTATTAGCTCCTGGATCTCCTGGTCATTCTCGTTGAACCAGGCTTGGTGTTTCCTGGTCGAGTGACCGAGCGTCTCTTCACAGGTGCTGATTATGGAGGCCTTGAGTGCAGACCAGATGCTGTGGGCACACTGTGTCTCTGCATCACTGGGAGTCGTCAGGTTGTTTGTGAGGCGCAGGCTGAATAGGGCTTTCTTAGCGGTGTGTTTGAGTGCTCCAGCGTTAATTTTCCTGCGGCATTGTTTCTGTTGCTGCCGCTGTTTTGGGGCTACATTGATGGAGATGACAAAGCGGATTAGGCGGTGGTCTGTCTAGCAGTCATCAGCTCCTGTCATGGCGCGGGTGATGCGGGCGTCCTTGTGGTCCCTCACTCGGACGTGTGGGTCGCTGATATTTAATTGTATCAACAGGTAGCTGGGAGGTCCCTGTCTCCCCATCTTTGATGGCCAGGGACGCAAAATGGCACTAATATCCAATGCTTCCTCCTCTGCAGTTGTTAGCTGGGAAATCTGTGGAGGCCCACCTCTGGTTCTCTCCCTCTCCCTAATGTTCTATGCTCTCTTCTCCTGCAACGGGGGAAAAGAACAGTGATGTAATGGCATGTGAGCACCTGATGGAGGCAGTGCATTTGGTGAGGGTAACTATCAGGGAGAGGCATGAAATTGACTGAAGTTGATTGGCAGTGGTGGATGGATAGATGGGTATGTGAGGAGGTGCATAGAAAGAGAAGGATGGGTGCGTTTGCAAGGTAAATGGGTGTGAGGAGTGATGTGATGGAATAGGCTTGGCAAATCAGAGGGGGTGGGGTTATGCGCACAGCAGGATGTAGGTGAACGTGCAACTGTACTCACTTTTCCTGACCTGGTTAGGTCATTAAAGCGTTTCCTGCACTGAAGCCAGGAGCATGGCACAATGCTCCTGCTGCTGACCTCCTGGGCCACCTCCATCTACACCTTCTTTGTAGCAGAAGCAGGTTTTTTGCTCCCATTGCTGGGGAAGAATATCTCTCTCCAGCCCCGAGCAGTACATCAAGGGAGGCGTTATTGAAGCGGGGCACAGCCTTTGAGCATCCTGAATGCATTGTCACACCTTGTCTTCTCTTGTTTCCAACTCCAACTCCTCCAAATTCCATCTCTGGATTGGCCCTTTCAATATTGGAGTTGAGATCACATTATGCGGGTCCTCATCACTGCTGCACAATTGATACCAAACCCGGAAGTAAAATGATAATGAGCTGGTTGCGTTAAAATGCCACTGACAGATGCGCTGAACTTACTTCTGGGTTTCCCATCGATACCGGATGCCCCCACTCCCAATGCGCATCCGACTTAATGTCGGTACCATAGAGTAGTTAGTCTAATATCAGTGGTAGGAAAAATGTTGAAAATCATTTCATAGAATGTTATCAATCTTCATCTGAAGCACATACACTGGAATAGTCACAATAATTTTGGAAGCAAAAGGTCATGCCCACTAATCTATAGGAATCCTTGACAATGTAGTTAGAGTGGCAGGCACGGGCTATCCAATGGGTACAATTTGCTTAGAGTTTCAGTGGGCAATTTACATAGACTTTTAAAAGAATTATAATTAAACCTCTTAATAATAATGACAAGTTAACTACATGGATTGAAAACTGACACTGCAATTAGAAAGCAATAAGTGATGATAAATGAATAAGACTCTTGGAGGTGGGGGAAAAAGGAATAAATATTAGAGATTCTCTGCACCGTAATGAAAGAGCCTATTTGTAATATCGTAGTTTGCTGATGACACTAAACCATAGTGCACTAGGCGATACTGATTGCATTCAAATGGATTTGGACAAAATAATTGAATGGACTAAAAAAGTGGAAGATAAATTATATTGCAGTGTAGATAAATGTAAAAGTAATCAAGGGCTGAGATCTATAAGGAAGACTTGGTGTTAATTCAAAATACCTGTATGTTATTTTAGCCATGTGCCAACTTACTGTTCGAGCACTCTAGCTACAAAAAGTCATTGATGAACTGAAGACTGATTTGAGGAGAATCATGAGGTTGATTCCAGGACTTTAAACTGTATCGAGTAGAATTTCTGCAAGAAATCTCCTGATCTTCCACTGTAATTTTACACCATTTTTCCAGGGTCTCCTCTAATCCTTTGCTAAAATTACAGCAGGAGGTTGAAAGAGAATTGCATAACGGAACTTCTGTTGGAGAAAAGAAGATCAAGAGGGGCGCAATCCCGGTCGTTAAAATGCTTGACAACATCAGTAACTTAAATTGTCACATCAGAGCTGAAGGATGCAACTAAATTAACAATCTTTAATAAACTGGAGCTTAAGGAAACACATCTCTGCAGAGTAATAAATATATGGGGTGCACTCATATGAGCAGTTAATGCTTTGTTTATTAACTTTTTTTTAAAAAGCTGGTGAAGATCTGATTAAAAATAAGATAGGTTAGAAGAATAACTGTAGACATAGATGATTACTAATGTGCTGCAGAGTCCATGAAAATGGCATCTAAGAGATGCAGCTGGCTGCAGTTGAGCAACCCTGAGTGTAATGCTAAATTAATATTTTAGTACTTTGTTGCATTATCTTAAAGATCCAGGGAGAAATCTGACAGAGCTTTATCGTCTGGTAAGTTTTACCTGTATTGTTCACCTCTCTTGGAAGATTAAATAAATTGGGTAGAATCCATAATAATCCAAATTGTGCATGGTCTTTGAAGGGAGTAGTGAAGATGAGCTGAAGGAAATGATCTCATTTCATATTTTCTTATGATCTTATGCTGTTTACTTTTATTTTAAAAACATTGAAACGTAGAATGAGTTTCTGCAAAATAGTGGCAATGGAAAAAAAAAGAAAGACTTGCATTTCATGACCTCAGGACATCCCAAAGTGCTTTACAACCAATGAAGTACTTTTGAAATGTAGTCACTGTTGTAATGTAGGAAATGTGGCAGCCAATTTGTGCACAGCAAGCTCCCACAAATAGCAATGTGCTCATCTGTTTTTTAGTGATATTGATTGAGGGATAAATATGGGCCAGGACAATGGGGATAACTCCGCTTCTCTTCTTAGAAATAATGCCATGGGATCTTTTACATCCACCTGAGAGAGCAGACGGGGCCTCGGTTTAACATCTCATCCAAAAGACAACACCTCCAACAGTGCAGCACTCGTTCTGTGCTGCACTGGAGTGTCAGTCTAGATTTTTGTGCTCAAGTCTCTGGAGGGGGACTTGAACACACAACCTTCCGACCCACTGAGCCACGGCTGACACTCAAAAGATAACCACTTACATGTTTTATGGACATGCACTTCCAGTGTTCAAGTGCCAGCTTGACTGAGTGATAGGACTCTTATCTCTGAATTAGAAGGTCATAGCTTCAAGCATCCTGTCCAGGAGTTGAGCATAGGCTGATACTAGAATGCAGTACTGATGGACTGCTGATATTGTTGGAGGTGCTGGCTATTGGATGAGATGTTCAGGTGCATGTTAAAAATCCTAAGCCACTTTTTTGAGAAGAGCAAGGAGTTCTCTTAGTATCCTAGCCAAAATTCATTCTCAACCAAAACCACCAAGTTAGATTAGTCATTCATCTCATTGTTGTTTCTGGGTCCATGCTGTGCACCAATTGGCTGCCACTTTTGCCTACGTGACAATGATGACTACCCTTTACCATGGGATGTCCTGAGGATGTGAATGATGGTATATCAATACAAGCTTTTTATGAATAATTATCAAGATTTCGTTCAATGGGAAAGTCAACGCTGTGAGTTTTGAAGAGACCAAGAAACTATTTGTAGTTTAGACTCCATGGCCATAGAAAGGAGTCTAACTTGGAGCAACCTGAATTTATACAGGATTAACTAAATAAGAAGTAACTGATAGTAGTCTCCCAAATTTCTTGCCAAAATCATATCTAGATTTGGATATTATTAAAAGATTACTTTTGCCTCCTGCCCATGAAGAATGTTTAAATGTTTAACTCAGATCTGGTTTGATTAATTGACTGTAATTTAAATAGGATTTATGTTGGAACATAGTGGAAGCTGAATTCTGCTATAAATGGAGTACTTTCTGATCAAAAGCTTTCATTTTTTATCAGGAAAATTTAATTATTCTTCCCATGGTGAAAAACTTGGCAGACTCCCAGTTGACCGAAACTGAGATCAGGGTATTTCCAATTATAGCACAGTAAGTTTCAATTCTCTGGACCATAAGCTCTAAGAATCGTGAATCTCTCAGAAACTAGGTCTACACAGGTTTTCCTTTCCTCAGGGTTAAGCATACAAAAATAAATGAATAGATTGAGATTACTATGGATCCAATTTTATAATCAATAATGCTGGCCATAGGCTCTTAAGAATGACGAGAGGAATATTCTCAAGTATTGCTAAAGATTTTAAGAAATGCAAACATTTAGATATAATTTATGAAACTGTTCATGGCCTCCTAATGTCCAAAATAAAAATAAATTAATTAAATCAAAACTATGTTCTCCTCTATTCCCTGTCAACACTAATAACCAAGCCCATGGCCTAGAAATTGGTTGATGCCATGCCCATTTTAAGGCATAAAACAGGTGCCAAAGTGTCCAATACGGTGGGCAGCATGCATGTGCACATTACGCAGTAGGAGTGTGCTGCCCGTCATATTGGTAAAGAAAGAAAAAGTGGCATTTCACATGCAAATAATGCCTGTTTGAGTGCCCTTCTGCAAAGCTGCTCTGTTCTGAACGCAGCCAGCACCAAGCCACCTGCTTTCAGGAAGGCCAAGTCTACATGCAGCCGCAAAGGGACTGCTGACCAAAGGCCGCTACCAAAAAAGGTAAGTTTGTTAAAATATACAGTGGATAGGGTGACGGGAAGAACAGGCAGAGTGGCTGGTAGTGGCTTGCGGTTTTAATGTGCAGCTTGAAGCAGCACTCCTGCTCCTCTTGGCTGCACAATAAGGTAAGTAAAACATTTAAAACTCACTTTTCGGGTGGCAGCCTCCAGAGGTCCCCTATATAGCGCCTGAGGAAACTGGCCGCAGCATTTACAGCGCATTCTGCGGTCATTCACTGTCCAGTGTCTTAAAGGGACCTGAAACAGACGTTAGGGCCCCGATTGGCATTTGCAATGAGCCTAACGCCAGTTTCAGGCACAAACACTGGACGCCTATGGAGGATCCCTAACCAACATGCATCCAGCTCCTGTCAAATGATTAGTTTCACAGTAATGTGTTAGATGGGAGAATTCCAAAGCCACCAGTATTATGAAAAAGATTTTCATTGACCACACAGAGTGAAAAGGACACAGTACGTGGAAGTAATATTGTATTTTTATTTGCAGCCTTAGGCATAAATTCACTTTAGTAAAATCAGGTGATATGGCTAATCCTTTGTAAGCCAAGGATGGAACTGTAGTTCCCTCGGATTGCTTGAGACAATTCCTGCTTGATTCTTACAAGCTCCTGCCTATGCAGATTCCATCAGAAGTAGCACATCTGATGGGCTATTTGAAAACGGGCTCAATTTTGTTCTTTCAATGATCTTGGTTACAGAATTCTGTTTCTTGCAGTCAACACAAAACCTGTCCTTGTCCCATTTCAGTCATCCTTATATAATATTGATATGTTCCCAACCCAATAGGGCAGTTTGAACAATTTCATATTGCAAAGGCTCTGAATGCCTGTGAAGGTTAATATAGAAATACAAGTGGTTGTTGCCGTTGTTGTAATCACAGAATCACACAGAATCACAGAAACCCCACAGTGCAGATAGAGGCCATTTCGGCCCATCGAGCCTGCACCGACACATATCCCACCCGAGCCAAAGTATCCAATATATCTTTCATCACCACCAGAATTACAACATAGTTTTTTCTCAAGGGTCTGTTGTGCAGACCAAATGCATTCATGCTGAACCCTATACACAATCTGGCACTAGCTTTTAATTTTTTAATTACACCCCAGATGTAAAGTGACAGTGAGCATAATCCAAGAGAGAACATGAGGAATTGTTTTTAAACCCTGGGGCCCAGAAGAGCTGTGACTGGATGATGATAGCTCTACGTTGCCAGCTAATGTCTGATTCCCTAGCCCTCTTGGGTTTTCAAGATTGAGACGGACAGGCTGATAATGGTGATGATAAGTCAAAGCCACTTGACTACCAATGCTAGGCGATAAAGGTGGTACTCACTGTTAGTATTTATACCCCGGTATCTACAACTCTTTGGAAAAGGATAATAATTATCACACAGTCTTGAATCATCCATTATTACCTTGGCCAATATCTATCCCTTTAACAATGGGCCAGAAATTCCAGGCCAGAAGCGTGAGTGCGGTCGGCTTACTCACGCTTCTGGCCGTTGGAAATGCCGGCGTTCAGCATGAACAGCGCATGCGGGGAACGCCGGCATTTCCAGACCTCGAGCGCGTGCGACTGCACAGGCAGCGCTTGCGCAGTGAACTTCGTGGATTTCATTCATGAAATCCGTGAGGTTAAGTCCTTAGAAGTTACACTGAAAAAAAGCAAGTGTAAAGTGGTTCATTGGCTGCGGAGGAAGATATATTTTATCGTGGAGCTTTTGAAATGCAATATTTTTGTTTGGGAAAGGGAGGGAAGTTATTTTAAGAAATTTTAAGTAAGTTTTAAAGTTAAAAATTTTTTTTTTAAGGGTTTTCAGAACGGTAGGTAGAAGGAGCAATTGTGGCTGTGTGAATGGAATGTGAGAATGAGTTATGTATGTATGTCCACATATATTCCTTTACGTATATGTATGTATGTTTTATATTCCTTTACTATGAATGTATGTTTTTAATTATGATTTTCCAATAAGTTACTTTCTCTGAAAGTCATAATTAAATAATACATTCATACACATAAGTAAAGGAATATATACATAACACGCAAAGGAATATATACAGACATACATACTTTCAGAAGCTCCACGATAAGAAATATCTTCCTCCGCAGCCTCTGTAGCAACTGTACCCATGCTTTTTTCATGTGTAAGTTGTAATGACTGGACCTCACTGAAAGCATTAGTGAAAGCGGCGAATTATACTGCGCACGCGCTGCCTGTGCAGTCGCACGCGTTCTGCCTCTGAACCCCTTCGTTCAGAGGACAGGAAATGCCGGTTTTCCCCACATGCACTGTGCATGCTGAAAACCGGCATTTCATCCGGCCAGATGCGTAAGTACCCCGACCGTACTAGCGCATTTGGAAGGGAATTATTGGGCCAACATTTTACATGTCAATAAAATAAAAAATTTAACACTTGCACGACTTGCCCCCTCGCATCTGCGACTGAGGGTCCAAGGAGGTGCATTGCGCAAGAGGTCATCATCGCACGTATCCTCACACTGTTCCCTTTGGGGAACTGTATGAAGTGGTGGAAGGATTTATGGCCGTGATTAACGCTCATTCCGTGACCGTAACCATCTTTGAACCAGCCATTAGGGTGGTTAGTCCTATGGCGGGAGGGTTTTACGGGCTCCCACAACCCATCTGAGGGGGGGGGCCACCAACACCCACGGACGCAAGTATCCCGCTGGATGTCCACCCAGAATTTAAAGTTGGAGCTCCGACTCCACTTGCCGGGACTGTCTGGAGTGGGGTTCAAAACCCTACTCCTTCTGGCCCAGCGGCGGGGATGCTTACTGCTACGCAAAAGGCCCACTCCGCACAAAAGGTGACACCCATACGTTTCCTGCGCCTTTTCCCTCCCCGTGACTGGAGCCCTATGCTGCCATTTCACGTTGCTAATCGGATTGGGCGTTTGTCATAGCGGTAGGATCCCCGCCGCTGGGCCAGATCAGGGTAGGGTTTCGAACCCCGCTCCAGACAGTCCCGGCAAGTGGAGTCGGAGCTCCGGCTCTAAATTCTGGGTTGACATCCAGTGGGATATTTGCGTCCGTGAGTGTGGGTGGCCCCCCCTCCTTGTATAGCTTGTGGGAGCCCGTAAAACCCTCCCGCCATAGGACTAACCGCCCTAATGGCTGGTTCAAAGATGGTTACGGTCACGGAATGAGCGTTAATCACGGCCATAAATCCTTCCACCACTTCATACCGTTCCCCAAAGGGAACAGTGTGAAGACACGTATGACGACGACATTGCTAAATAAATAAATGGAATTAAAAAAATTCTTTTAGGGCTTTTAAAAGTCTTTAAATTGCTTTAATTCTCTTTAAAACTACTTCAGATTACTCAAAATAATGTAAACATTTTAAAAAGTTTATAAAAGTTACCAAAATCTTCAAAAAACTTCCAAAAACCTATTTAAACTGCTGCTTTGCATGTAAAAAAGCAAAGCAGCTTGACAGAAACATTGGGGGCGTGTCCAGTGAAACTGAGACCTCAAGGGGCGTGTCTCACTTACACTGCACGCTCCTGGCTTCGCGCTGGCTGCACTCCTGGGCGGCGTGACGTCATACGCTGCCCGGGAATGTGCTTTCTATTTCTCCAAGTTCAGGCGTCCCAGAAGCTGATCGGCAGGAGCGCGGGGTAAGTGCAAATATGGGGCTTGCACGCGCTGCAAGCCCCGTTCTGGAATTTCTGGCCCATGATCACTAAAACAGATTATCTGGTCATTATTTCCTTTCTGTTTCTGGGATCTTGCTAATTGGCTGCTGCGTTTCCCTACATTACAACAATGACTACGCTTCAAAAGTATTTATTGGCTGTAAAGCGATTTGAGTCATTTTGAGGTCATGAAAACCACGATATAATTGGAAGATTTTTTTTCTTTCTCTTGTGAAGGATGATATTGACAGCTGTGACGATGGGGGTAACTTTATCCACCAGAAACCACTGGGTGGGTTTGGTTCGGGGGGGTTTGGTTCGGGTGGGTTTGGTTCGGGGGGGTTTGGTTCGGGGGGGTTTGGTTCGGGGGGTTTGGTTCGGGGGGGTTTGGTTCGGGTGGGTTTGGTTCGGGGAGGTTTGGTTCGGGGGGTTTGGTTCGGGTGGGTTTGGTTTGGGGAGGTTTGGTTCGGGGTGTTTAGTTCGGGTGGGTTTAATTCGGGGGGTTTTGGTTCGGGTGGGTTTGGTTCGGGGGGTTTGGTTCAGGGGGTTTGGTTCGGGGGGTTTGGTTTGGGAGGGTTTGGTTCGGGTGGGTTTGTTTCGGCTGGTTTTGGTTCGGGGGAGTTTGGTTCGGGGGGAGTTTGGTTCGGGTGGATTTGATTCGGGTGGGTTTGGTTCGGGTGGGTTTGATTCGGGGGGGTTTGGTTCGGGGGGTTTGATTCGGGGGGGTTTGGTCTGGGTGGGTTTAGTTCGTGGGGTTTGGTTCGGGTGGGTTTAGTTTGGGGGGTTTGGTTCGGGTGGGTTTGATTCAGGGGGGTTTGGTTCGGGGGGGGTTTGGTTCGGGGTGGTGGGTAAAAAGTTAAAAATCTGAAACAGGAACCCAACCCGCCTCAAACTCGCCTACTTCTGGTTTTAACAACAACTTGTATAGCGCCTTTAACATAGTAAAATATCCCAAGGTGCTTCACAGGAGTGTTTACAAACAAAATTTGACACCAAGCCACATAAGGAGATATTAGGGCAGATGACCAAAAGCACGGCCAAAGAGGTAGGATTTGTATTGATTTCTTTGAGGGTTCAATGATGAGACATTTATGAAAGAGAGAGGCCTAGAAATTCAGTTGGGCACTGCAAGCTTTGCGCCCAGTTGGCGCCTAAAGAGGGTTTCTGCGCCAGTATAAGAGGTTGCGCTGATATTCAGCGCTGCGGTAATGGCAGCGGTAGCCGGTAGCGCTGCGCCGACACCGATGACGTCATCGGTGTGCGCAGTGCCCCGGTACCGCCCCGCTTCCGGCCCAAACCCCATATTTAGTTGCGGCCGCCTCTTCTGCAGCGGCCGCAAACAACGTTCGTGAAACAGGGCCGTACTGCTGCGCTACTGGGGCGCTTGAAGGTGGAGGTGCGGCCGGCCGCTTTTTCGGCGGCCGCCTGCCCGCACCTCCCTCCCCGGCCTCCTCCACCACCCCCCCGCGGCATTGGTGGCTGATTCCCGTGAGTCCGGCACTTCTCCGTGGTGCTGGGCTCATTTGCTGGCAGAATCCAGCGGCGATCTCACGGCTGCAGGCAGCTCCTCCTTAAGAGAAGGAGGAGGCCTGCAGTACCCCAGCCTGCCGCACCGCATCGGGTGGCGCAGCAGCAGCTGGAGCGCTGAAATTCACTTTCAGCGCCCCAAGCGGAGGCGGGCACACCCTGGAACAGCGCCCGGTTCCGAATTGGGGCGCTAAAATTGAATTTCTGGCGGTCGCAACGGGCTCCGCGTGCAGCGCTAACTTTTGGGCATTAGCCTGCTGGCGGGCCTTAACTGAATTTCTAGGCCAATGTCTTTTAATCTAAAGTCTGTTCAACTCTTTATACAGCTTTACAGGAGACACGATGTTAGTGATGCATCTAGAACGAAACTGAAACTAAACCAAACTGCCTTGCTTGTCTCGGTCACATGACCTCTGCTGGTCAGGCATAACTAATCAATCAGGCAACTATGCTGGTAAGACATGATAATCAAACAGGCAAATAACATCACTATTTGCTGATATCATTACATCTCCTTTTCTTAAAACAAAAGTATTTTACTTTTAACTAACAACATGTTTTCTTTGTATTAATCTGCATTTTAAATGTAACACTTAATGAACTTACATTATCATTATCATGATCAAGGTTTTTTAACCTTGCTTTGTGTGTTCACATGAAATATGTAACTACACTAGAACTTGAAGAATGAATAAGATAACATTACTTCCTTCTATAACAATAGTCCTTAAATTTGCTCAATGAGTCTCTCAGGAGGCTTCACGTGTCTTGAGGATTTTCTGATTGATTGTCCTTGAATCTGAGTTGTTGCCTCAGATGATTGGTTCTCAGCTGTGTGATCAGGTTGTTCAACAGTATCAGTCTCTTGACCTGCTGCGGCTGGTCCCATGAGAAGATCTCGATGATTTCTTCTCAGAACAGCACCCTCATCTGTCTGAATGGTGTATGATCTTGGTTGAACTTCACTCAGGACAGTTCTCTTCTGAGTCCATATGTTTGTTTTGTCTTTGAACCTTACTTGGTCACCAGTGTGGTGTTCAGGTAGGTTTTGTGTTCCTCTGTCATAGTAGTACTTTTGCTTTTCTTTCTGTTGCTCTTTGAACTTCCTCACTCTCTCCCCCTCTTTTGTTTTCAGGAAGTTCTCCGGGATGGGTAGGTTTGACCTTAGCCGACGTCCCATCAGGCGTTGGGCTGGTGACATACCACACTCGAGCGGCGTTGTGCGGTATACAAGCATGCTCTGGTAGAAGTCAGTTCCACTGTCTTTTGCCTTGTACTTCAGTCTTTTCACTGTGTTTGCGGGCTCTCCTGGGTCAACAGCTCTGGACAACGTGTCTGCTGTATACATCAGCTTACCCGGTGTGTACGCAACATTCAGTTCATCATAGACTGTCTCTCCTTCGCTTTCCACGAGGACTCTCTTTACCAGGTTCAGTCTCTCACAGGCTTTTAAACCTAGTATGGCTTGCACATCCTTTGGCACCACGATTAATGCTAGCGTGTGCTCTCTGTCCTTGTGTGTCACTTTGACAATGCATCTTCCTTTCACTGGTATTTCAGTACCTGAGTATCCTGTCACTTTCACTTTTATTCCATGTATCTTTGGTCTGGGTCTAATTTTCTTAAAATCAGTCTCTGATATCACATTAACTTGTGCTCCAGTATCCAATTTAAATGGAATGTGTATGTCATTCACTTTTAGTGTCAACATCCAGTCTCTTTCTTCCTTTTTGTTTTCAGACACAACATCTACATAGAACTCCTCTATGTCGCTTTCATCTACTGCATGGACCTTGCTTTGTTGCATTTGGTTCTTACAGCAATGGGCATAATGGTTGTTCTTGTTGCAACTGTTGCATGTTTTACCATATGCTGGACACTTTCTTGGTGGATGCTGTGTACCGCATCGACTACATGACTTTCGATTGTCCCTTTCATTTTCGTTCGCTGGCCACGCCTCTTTTTTCACATTGGCGCTCTTTTTGTTAAACGGTTTGTGCCCGTTCTTACTCACTGCATCCACGTTGCAGCTACTGCCACTGAACAGCTCCTTTGCCTGCGACTTCACAGTCTCTGTAGCCTTACACAGTGCTATGACTTTTCCCAGGTCTAGATCTTGCTCTCTTAGCAGTCTTTCCCTTAGACCATTATCTGGATACACACCAGTCTGTCTTTTATCAGCGAGTCTGTGAGTCCCCCAAATTCACACGATTTGCTTCTGTTTCTCAGTTCAGTCACATACTGATCAATCGTCTCACCCGTTTTCTGTACACATGTGAAAAATCTGTGCCTCTCAAACGTCACGTTACTTTTAGGTATGCAGTAGGCCTCAAACTGTTCCATTATTTTATCTAGCTTCATTTTGTCTCCATTAGCAGTGAATGTGAAGTTATTATACACCTCCAGCGCTTCATCACCCACGACATGTAAGAACACTGACGATTTCTTATTATCACTTTGCTCGTCAGCTCCGATTGCCGCTAAATACAACCCCACACGTTGTTTGAATCTCCTCCAATTTTCAGCCACATTACCTGTCAACTGAAGCGTCGCCGGTGGGAGTAAACCTTCCATTTTTCACTTCATTAGCTATTCTCTAATGGTAAGTAACGATGTTCTCTTTTGGCTTGCTAATCTGTGGAGAGCTGATTTAACTTCAGATTTTTTCTCTTCATCTCTTTCAGCCACTTCTGACACCATGTATTGATTTCTTTGTGGGTTCAATGATGAGACATTTATGAAAGAGAATGACTTTTTATCTAAAGTATGTTCAACTCAGTTAACAGCATTTACAGGAGACATCATGTTAGAAATCCATCTAGAACGAAACTGAAACTAAACCAAACTGCCTTGCTTGTCTCGGTCACATGACCTCTGCTGGTCAGGCATAAGTAATCAATCAGGCAACTATGCTGGTAAGACATGATAATCAAACAGGCAAATAACATCACTATTTGCTGATATCATTACAGGATTTAAGTAGCATCTTAAATGAGGAAAGAGAGTTAGAGAGATGGATAGGTTTAGAGAGGGAATTTCAGAGCTTAGGGCCTAGGCAACAGAAGGCACAGCTGCCAATGGTGGAGTGATGAAAATCGGATGCTCAAGAGGCCGGAATTGGAGGAGTGCCAATATCTCAGAGGCTTGTAGGACTGGAGGAGATTGCAGAGATAGGGAAGAGTGAGGCCATGGAGGAATTTGGTGTGGCAGCACAGAGTTATACAGTTGGGAAGGAGTGACCCTGGGAGTCCTCAATGTTGACTCCGGGCTCCATGCAGTTTCATGGCTTATGGTCAAGCATGGGCAAGGAAATCTCCTGCTGATTACCACCCACTGCCCTCCCTCAGCTGATGAATCAGTACTCCTCCATGTTGAACAACACTTGGAAGAAGCACTGAGAATAGTAAGGGCACAGAAAGTACTCTGGGTGGGGGACTTCAATGTCCATCACGAAGAGTGGCTTGGTAGCACCACTACTGATTGAGCTGGCCGAGTCCTGAAGGACATAGCTGCCAGTCTGGGCCTGCGACAGGTGATGAGAGGACCAACACGAGGGAAAAACCTACTTGACCTCGTCCTCACCAATCTACCTGTCGCAAATGCATCTGTCCATTACAGCATTGGTAGCAGTGACCACCGCACAGTCATTGTGGAGACGAAGTCCCGTCTTCACACTGAGGACACCCTCCATCGTGTTGTCTGGCACTACCACCATGCTAAATGGAATAGATTCAGAACAGATCCAGCAGCTCAAAGCTGGGCATCCATGAGGCGCTGTGGGCCATCAGCAGCAGCAGAATTGTATTCCACCACAATCTATAACCTCATGGCGTGGCATATCCCTTACTCTACCATTAGCAACAAGCCAGGGGACCAACCCTGGTTCAATAAGGAGTGTAGAAGAGCATGCCAGGAGCAGCACCAGGTGTACCTAAAAGTGCCAAAAGCTGCAACACAGGACTGACTACATGCATGCTAAAAAGTGGAAGCAACATGATATAGTCAGAGCTAAGCGATCCCACAATCAACGGATCAGCTCAAAGCTCTGAAGCCCTGCATGAATGGTGGTGGACCAGTAAACAACTAACGGGAGGAAGAGGCTCCATGAATATGCCCATCCTCAATGATGGTGGAGCCCAGCATGTGAGTGCAAAAGACAAACCTGAAGTGTTTGCAACCATCTTCAGCCAGAAGTGCCGAGTGGATGATCCATATCGGTCTCCTCCAGAGGTTTCCAGCACCACAGAAGCCAGTCTTCAGCCAATTCGATTCACTCCACGTGATATCAAGAAACGGCTGAGTGCACTGGATACAGCAAAGGCTGTGGGTCCCAACAACATCCCAGCTGTCGTGCTAAAGACTTGTGATCCAGAACTAGCCGCGCCTCTATCCAACCTCTAACACTGGCATCTATCTGACAATGTGGAAAACTGCCCAGGAATGTCCTGTCCACAAAACGCAGGACTAATCCAAACCGGCCAATCACCGCCCCATCAGTCTACTCTCAAGCATCAGCAAAGTGATGGAAGGTGTCGTCGACAGTGCTATCAAGCAGCACTTACTCACCAATAACCTGCTCACTGATGCCCAGTTTGGGTTCCGTTAGGACCACTCGGCTCCAGACCTCATTACAGCCTTGGTCCAAATATGGACAAAAGAGCTGAATTCCAGAGGTGAGGTGAGAGTGACTGCCCTTGACATCAAGGCAGCATTTGACCAAGTGCAGCATCAAGGAGCCCTAGTAAAACTGATGTCAATGGGAGTCAGGGGGAAAACGCTCCACTGGCTGGAGTCATACCTAGCACAAAGGAAGATGGTTGTGGTGGTTGGAGGTCAATTATCACAGCCCCAGGACATCGCTGCAGGAGTTCCTCAGGACAGTGTCCTAGCCCACCCATCTTCAGCTGCTTCATCAATGACCTTCCCTCCATCATAAGGTCAGAAGTGGGGATGTTCGCTGATGACTGCACAGTGTTCAGTGCCATTCACAACTCCTCAGATAATGAAGCAGTCCATGCCCGCATGCAGCAAGACCTGGACGACATTCAGGCTTGGACTGAGAAGTGGCAGGTAACATCCGTGCCACACAAGTACCAGGCAATGACTATCTCCCCTTGACATTCAGCAGCATTCCCATTGCCGAATCCCCCACCATCAACATCCTGGGGGTCACCATTGACCAGAAACTTAACTGGACCAGCCATATAAATAATGTGGCAACAAGAGCTGGTCAGAGGCTGGGAATTCTGCGGTGAGTGTCTCACCTCCTGACTCACCAAAGCCTTTCTACCATCTACAAGTCAGGAATGTGATGGAATACTCTCCAATTGACTGGATGAGTGCAGCTCCAACAACACTCAAGGAGCCCGACACCATCCAAGACAAAGTAGCCCGCTTGATTGGCACCCCATCCACCACCTTAAACATTCACTCCCTCCACCACCTGCTCACCGTGGCTGCAGTGTGTACCATCTACAAGTTGCACTGCAGCAACTCGCCAAGGCTTCTTCGGCAGCACCTCCCAAACTGGTGACCTCTACAACCTAGAAGGACAAGGGCAGCAGGCACATGGGAACACCACCACCTCTAAGTCACACATCATCCTGACTTGGAAGTATATCGCCGTTCCTTCATCATCGCCGGGTCAAAATACTGGAACTCCCTCCCTAACAACACTGTGGGAGTACTGTAGTGTATGTAACCGTTCTACCTTTAAGAGAACTATTGTATGTAACCGTTCCACCTTTAAGAGAACTATTTTAAGAGTTGCACTACTTTATCTTGGCTGCTATATACTGTAATACCGGCGGTGACCACACCGGTATATAAGTGCTGTGTAATGATTTATTGGGCAGTTCCGCCCTGACCTTCGAATAGTAAAGTCCTGTTAAAGTTTACTCTTGTGGTCTGTGTAGTAATTTGCAATATAACACGCAGACTTAACAGTGGCGACGAGTTCGATCTTACCCTGCGGCAGAGATACATCCAAGGCAGTTTAACGGGCGTCGAGAAGAGGCATCCGCCCTCGTCATTCTGCTGAGAGAAGACTCGAGTCTGCAGAGCAAAGGAAGAAGGAAGAATTCTGACACGAAGCCTTCCATCAGTAACAGGCAGTGATCGTCCCTTCTATCACGATGGTGGGTGAGCCGATCAGCGACGAAAAGCAAGTCGGCCACGTTGACTGTGAGTAGGGGAGAAAATTAAAAAAAACGGAGGATATAAGGGCGGAGAACTCGACCACGGCCGGGGAAAAGAGCTGGACAGAAGTCGGGGCCAGAGGCGCTGAGACTGGGGCAGCGTAAGGCACGGAAGCCGTGGTGCAGGCAAACGCAGCCGGTGTGAGAGACCAGGCTGCAAGCGGGCTGGGAGACGCAACAGCGTCGAGAGCAAGCTCGACCGCGACCGGTGAAAAAGGCCGGGCAGCTACCGAGGCCGCGAGGCGCAGCGACCGGGATCGTAAGGCGCGGGAGAAAATAAAAAAATAAAAAAAAAACCACGGAGAACTCAGCCGCAGCCGGGGGGGAAAGGACTGGACTGCAAGAGGGGCTGGGAGGCACGCTTGAAAACCGCTGAGGGAGAGACAGAGCCCGAGCGAGCGAGCGAGACCGAGCGAGCGGGAGAGAGAGAAGAGATCGAGCGAGCGAGGGAGACCGAGCGAGCGAGGGAGAACGAGACCGAGCGAGCGAGGGAGACCGTGCGAGCGAGGGAGACCGAGCGAGGGAGACCGAGCGAGATTTCCGCCCAGCGGCTTACAGCAGCTTTCCGCAAAGGACCAAGAGCTGGAACTGTCCGCCGCCAACTGGTTGTCCCCAGCGCCCGGTTGCCCCTGTCGGGAAAGGGAACAAGGAACTCAATCAGCTGTTCTCGCGCTTTCAGAATAAACTGAAGCCGGCGCGCAGGCTGCGAACCCCGAAAGCCAGCGGTCGTCGCCCGAGGGCAGAGCTTTACCCCTTCCGCCAGAGGAAGAAATGTGGGAAGCCGCCATTTAGGCGGGGAAGAAGACAAGCGCGGGAAACCGCCATTCTCGGAGGCGGGGAAGAAGATAAGCGCGGGAAACCGCCATTTTTGAAAAAAAAAAGTTAAAGAAAAATTTCGTTGTTGTTTCTCAAAAAGATTGCGAAGATGCCTAAGCATGGTAACATCAACAATTTCGAACCCGATGTGGAAGATTGGGCCACGTATGTAGAACGCATAGAGATATATTGTAAGGCAAATAAATTATCAAATGATGATAAAGCACTAACCTTACTAAACTCAATGGGTGCGAAGACATACGGGCTATTGAAGCATCTTCTATCACCAGCTAAACCGGTGGATCAGACATTCGCTAATATTGTTGCTGTCCTGAAGGATCATTTGAACCCCACACCGCTGATGTTAGCGGAACGATTTAAATTTTATGCGCGAACGCAACTGAAAGAGGAAAGCAACGCGGAGTACTTGGTTGAACTGTGTAGGCTAGCGAAATACTGTCAGTTTGGGGAAAATCTGACAGAGGCACTGAGAGACAAGTTCGTGTGTGGGTTGTCAAAGGAAGGAACACAAAAGCGACTGCTCGAAGAGAATGATCTTACACTTGATAAGGCTGTCTCTATTGCAGCATCGCACGAAGCCGCAGCGAGAGGCACGGCGGAAATGCAGCTGAAGGCAGCGGTACTCGGCGTAGATCAAATGGCTTTGGGTACAACGAAATGTTATCATTGTGGAAAGACAACACACGATCAGAACCAATGCTGGTTTAAAAACCAGGAATGTAGAAAATGTGGCAAGCTTGGTCACATAGCTAACGTATGCCGGTCAGGTAAGAAGACCAGCAACAAAAAGTCACCGCAGGAAAAGTGCAGAAAGGTACATAAGGTGGCTGAGAAGAGTTTGGATGAATAGAATTCGGATTCAGACTCCAACAGCCAGGAACTGGGTAGTCTGAGAATTCACAATGTGAGTAAGGAAGCTGACCTACAAACTATCTGGGTCACGCTCAAGATAGCCGGAGTCCAAGTGAAAATGGAATTGGACACAGGATCAGCCCTAACAGTCATAAACCGAAGGGACTACAAGCGGCTATTCTCACATATACCCTTGAGAGATACCAAGATTGTATTGCAGACATACACGGGGCAAAGAGTATACCCCATCGGAAAGATAAAAGTCAAGGTGAGGCACAAGGGCAAAGAACACCAAGGAATGGACTTATATGTACTACCTGAGGGAGGTCCACCACTTCTGGGACGGGAGTGGATCAGGAAAATAAATATGGACTGGGACTCCCTAAAAGCAATAAAGAGTGAGAACTCGGTGAAGACAATCAGCTCAGACTCTGGAACTGATGAAGGTAAGACCAGCCCATGTGCAAAAGACAAGTCTAAAATGGACTTGCAGACTAATGATGGAAAAACGAAGGAGTGCATAAATGCTTATGCTTCAGAGGAGAACAAAGTATCAGAACAGAATTCCACTGAACAACAACAACATAGTTTGACAGAGAATTCTGAGTCTGTCCAGTCTACAGACATGCACATTTCTGAGGAACACCGGGCTCGAACTCAACTCCATTTCAAACTACAACAGCAATTAGAACAAATAATTCGCCGTTTTGAGCAAGAGATGAATGCAACGAAAAAGTTCTTTGACACAGAGTGGGAGAATCTGGAAAGACAGCAGAAGCAGCTGATGGAGAAAATGGAACAGGAACACACAAACCGTCTGTGCGAGGAGGCCAAACGAATCAAAGCTGATTCGGTTTCTGAAGGTGCATGCTCTAATCTGGTGGAGCAAGATGTTCAGCAACTGAAGGCGCTTGTTAGCAGGTTGCAGGCAGAAAAGGCTGATTTGGTTGCCATGAATTCCGAGCTCCTACTGAAGTTGGGTGTAGCATCACCGGACGATTCATTTGTTGAAATTCGAATGGTGGAGGCTGCGGATGATGGCGAATTAAAAGCAGCAAAGGAGCCCCAGTGCAAGTTTACAAACAGCCCTGCAGCCTATACGTCAAAAACACATGACGACGATACTGGGAAACGTCTGATGTCAGAAGAGTTAACGGTCAGCCAACTTCTTCATATGCTGAGGGACAAGACTCTGAAATGGGAAAAACTTGAACACGAGCTTCAACCTTCAAAGGAAAGGGGTTCGGAGCTCTCAAAAGTTATTGAAATAGCTGAGGTTGCAACACAGACTGAGAAGATTGCAGCAGAGCAGCCCTTGGATGCCAAGAGTACGCTGACTCACGTCAATGTAGAACAACAGAATGCTGAAACAGCTGCTCCAGTAGAGGGATTGACTAGTCCGATCAATCAATCTCCGAATGAAGTTGAAGTATTGAAATCACAAATGATGTCATTAGTAAAAGACTTGCAGGAAGCCCAGAAAAAGCTGGATGAAGCTGAACACATGAAGAAGTCTCTTCAGGAGAGATGTCTGGATTTGGAACAAAAGCTGGCTAACGTCCAGCTGGGCATGGAGGAAATAGAAGACGCTCTTGCTGGCCTAGCTCAGGACGACACCGAATATTACCACGACCTGTTCTGCCCAGCTTGTGGGGAAATCTTCCAAAGTGCAAAAACCATGAAGAATCACGAAAAGTCTAAGAAACACCGGGAGATGGTGGCGCTACTACGGCAACAGGAGGAAGAGGAGGAGGAACTGTGCATGCAGCTGGGAGTGGAGCCCAGAGAGTCTCCAAGAAGCAGAAAAGGAAAAGACGAAGCAGAAGATGATGACCCATCTGAACCATTATCACCTCTACCAGGTCACGCACGTGGTCCCTCCGAACTGAGTCAAATCAGTTTGGAAGTAGAAAAACTTTCCAAGGTACTCGAGCTTTTAGAAGTCAGCAATGCTGGTTCTGAAGTTACGGAAGTTCAAGCTGGTTCGGAAGCTACGGAAGTTCAAGCTGTTAAGTCCAGTGAAGGACTATTAGATGAGTCACCCCAGCAACAAGAACCTACTACACCATCGAAAACTACTACACCACCGAGGCGTTATCCGGACCGAATCAGGAAGCGCAGGAGGCGCCACCGCAGAGGCTGAATCTGTGAACTGTTTTCCGCAGAGACTGAATCTGTGAATTGTTTTCCGCAGAGACTGAATCTGTGAACTGTTTACATGAAGTTGTGTATCTATGTTATGATGTTATGTTTAATGGGGAATATATATATTGTAAGCTAAAAAGGGAGGATTGTAGTGTATGTAACCGTTCCACCTTTAAGAGAACTATTTTAAGAGTTGCACTACTTTATCTTGGCTGCTATATACTGTAATACCGGCAGTGACCACACCGGTATATAAGTGCTGTGTAATGATTTATTGGGCAGTTCCGCCCTGACCTTCGAATAGTAAAGTCCTGTTAAAGTTTACTCTTGTGGTCTGTGTAGTAATTCGCAATATAACACACAGACTTAACAAGTACCTTCACCACATGGACTGCAGCGGTTCAAGAAGGCGGCTCACTAACCCCTTCTCAAGGGCAACTAGAGATGGGCAATAAATGCTGCCCTTGCCAGCAACGCCCACATCCCATGAACTAATTTAAAACAACATTGCGAATTTTAACATCGAGGTCTTTTTGTTAACGGAGGTGGGGCGAGGGGCGAGCGACCAATCTAATTGCAGGAGGCCGGTCGGTCAGTCAGACCTTTTAAGGAGGCTCTGTGCCTACATTTTAACAGTGTTTTTATTTTTAATCACAGTCGGCCGGGTTTCCCAGGCCTCGGGAAACCTGATAGATAACAGGAGGCGCAAAGGGTTGGATTCATTTTGCAGCATTTAAACACTGCTTGTGGGCCAGAAGCTGGAGTATTTCCCCCCAGCCCAAAAAGCAACCCTGTAAACTCCCCCCCCACCCCCGGCGATCGGACCCACCCAACCACCATCTCCATATGCCCCATATGATTTCCCCCTTGACCACGATCTTGCTCCACCCTTCATACCCTCCCCACCCCCCCGCCATTACCATCTCCACCCCCCAACGATCTGTCTGCTCCCTCCCTGTGACCAGAACCCCCACACCACCAGCTGCTCCCCTGACCACTATCTGCTCCCCCCACCCTGACCACCGTCTGTTCTCCCCCAACCATGTTGTACCCCCCAACCACAATCTCTCCCACCCCCACTACAACCCCAACAGTGATCTCTCCCTACCTGCTGCTCCAATGCGTCCTTCTGCTGCAGGCTTTCCCGCTTGACAGTCAGCCAATCAATCAGGCTGGTTGTCGGGTGGGAAACCTGTAGAAAAAATTTAAAGAGATCCTGCAGTTAAAAACTGCATGACGTTCGGGAAACCGTACTTCAGGGTTTCCCATCCATAACTCCACGCCCCACCCAGTACACCAAATGTGCCTTTGAGATAATGAGGCAGAAATTCCGATCCCTATGGGTGTGTACTCACCTGTAGGGACATCGGAAATGCCAGTTTCAGGCATGCATTGCGCATGTGCTGGAAACCGGCATTTCCGATCTGTCAAGAAAGCTCTTGACAAATCGGACGCCTGCCCTGGAGCAGGGCCTCTGCGGGTGGAGCGCTCCATTTTTTGGAGACCCTCCGCCCGCAGAAAACACTTACAATTCTTGTGCCTGTAAAAGCAGGTGCAAGGCCTGCTTTTACCAGGCTAAGAGTTGAAGAAAGTAAAAAAAAAATTCCACTGATTTAGCATTTTAAAATACTTTAAAGAAAGGTAAGTTTATTTTTAGCCCTGTTAAAAACTTTAATTTTTTTTTCAAAAATTAAAATTTTTGTTTAAAATAGTTAATTTATGTAATTTAGTCATTTTAAAAAAGTGATTTAAAAAAAAATGTATTTGAAGTTTTACTTATGTTTTGAGGGTGATCTCTATTCATAGATTTGACAGGAAGACCTGTCAAATCTATGAATGGAGATTCCCTGCTCTGATTGGCTCCCCATGGCCCACCTGATCCCAGGGACACATCGAACTACCTGCGCCCCTGGGATATGCGTGCCCTGCACACAGGCAGTTTGAAGAGGCACAGCAACAGAACTCTGCGCCTCCCGGGAGCCCTCCAGTCCAGGCGGGGTTTTTCCAAATCGCAGCCCTCCACCTGCGGGAGGGCTGCGAACAGAATTTCTGGGCCAATAGTATGAGTTGAAATTGCAGCAGTAGTGTGAAAGGGATATTTTTTTGCAGACTTTTCTATAGGTTTTTAGCCTGACCATAATGCTTTGTATAAAAATGTGTTGAAGAAAATGTAATTGATGCTGTTGAGTTACTGTCTCGGGCAACACTATGAGTACTGGCAGTCAGGGCACAAAGGAAGCACATATAAACATATAAGAAGCAAAAGGACAGTGAAAAAAGGTGTGAGACAACTTAGAAAGGCATCTCTCACTTGTTTGACGCATCTGTGCAAAGCTGTTTGACATATGCTACAGATATCCACAGTGGCAGCCTGGAATGGCCTGTACATAATAGTTAAGGGCAATTGTGACCTTCATGTATGAGGGAAGTGGGCTGCAGGTCTACTTCCCGCATGTGGCATAACTCTGTGACAACTTCCTTTGGAAAGTGAAGGCTCTCCAGCACTGCCGCTCGCTCAAATGCAAGTAGGATCCTTTCTGCCTATATACTCTGACCATCGGAGTATCGATTGACGATTACCATGTACCAGCAGTGCAGGCTCTGCAGCCTGGCCTTCTCCTATTGGTCCTCCTCTTCTATCAAGAAGCAATAATAGAGGTATTCCCAATGGCCATGTCATTGTGATGGCGGGGGTTAAAAATAGCCCATCAGCAAATGCCACAAAGACAGGTGGCAAAGAAGATGGAAACAGGAAGAAAATAAATTAAAATATATGAAATGATGCAGCAATAAGATTATTACAACAGCTGTTCTTTTAAATTTACTTCTGCCTTCAGGTAGTGTGTTGAAACCCTGGATGCTACTTTTATATTGGTGTCATTTTGAATGAGCATAAATGAAGCAACAATGCTGGAAAATATGACATCATGTCATGGCCACCAAAAAGACAACAGAAAATGGAGCAGGCACAAAAATGGATGGGGGTCTGGGGTAACAAATACCTGCCTCATTTCTCACCCCTCCCGATTATCACTGAAAGCTCAAATCAATAACACGGGATCAAATCGATGAATACTTAGAAAGGCATTGGCTAATCAGGGACACTTAGCATCGATTTGTAAAGGGCAGGTCATGCTGAATTAATTTAATTGAAGTATTTGAGGAAGTAACAGGGATAGATAAAAGACAGACAGTGCATGTGGTATACATGAACTTTTATAAGATGTTTTATAAGGTGCCATATTAGAGACCAATAAAAATTAAGGCACATAGCAATAAAAGGAATTGACTCGTGTTGTAAGGACCGGAACTCGGTGGACCCAACTGCAGTAAGGCAAACTGAGGCAAAGGTTAGGTTGCAAAACACAGGTAGACTTTACTTGACATAAACAAAATAACAACAGCACAGAATACAAGCTAGCAGGCCAGCAAGCGGTATCACCAGGCAGTGAAACTCAAGACTGAGCAATGAACATAAAGTGAACACCACTTAAATAGTAGGCATCTAACAATGCACAGGTGAATACAATAATGAATAAAGAAGGACCCAATTAAGAGAGTTCATGGAGCCCTCTGGTGGCGAGGCAGAATCTGGGTCATTCCTTACAGGACCCCCCCCCTAGGAACGGCCCCTGACGTTCCCCCAGAAGGTCCATGGTGACGACGAAAAAAATTCCGTACTAAATCGCGATCCAGGATGTCCCGGTCCGGGACCCAAGAGCGTTCCTCCGGACCATATCCCTCCCAGTCCACCAGGAACTGGAGGCCCCCGCGAACCCGGCGAGAGTCCATCAGGCGACGGACCGTGTAAGCAGGCTGGCCGTCGATGATGCGGGGAGCAGGAGGAGGCCTCGTGGCGGGCGCCAGGGAACTGCTGGCCACAGGCCGAAGCCGGGAGACATGGAAGGTAGGATGAATCCGCATGGAGCGGGGCAGCTGGAGACGGTAGGACACCGGGTTGACCTTCCTCAACACCATGAAGGGACCGATGAAACGGGGCGCCAGCTTGCGGGACTCCACTCGCAGCGGGAGATCCTGCGTAGAAAGCCAGACCCTCTGACCAGGACGGAATGAAGGAGCCGGTCTGCACCGCTTGTTGGCCTGGATCTGCCGTTGTCGAGAAGCTCGTTGTAAGACCAGCCGCGCTCTCCTCCAGGTCCACCGACAACGCTGGACAAACTTCTCCGCGGACGGAACCCCCACCTCGAGCTCCTGCTCCTGGAACAGTGGAGGCTGAAAACCGAACTGGCACTCGAATGGCGACAGTCCCGTGGAGGAGCAGCGCAACGTGTTGTGCGCGTACTCTGCCCAGACGATGTGACGCCTCCAGGTCGCAGGGTTAGTGGACACAAGACACCTCAGGGTCGTCCCCAGGTCTTGGTTGATCCATTCTGTTTGACCGTTCGACTGAGGGTGGAAACCCAAGGAAAGACTGACAGTAGCTCCAATGAGCTTGTAGAAGGCTCTCCAAAACCGGGAGGCGAATTGTGGACCACGGTCAGAAACGATGTCAAGGGGCAAACCGAACAACCTGAAAACATGCTGGACCATGAGCTCGGCTGTCTCTTGGGCTGAGGGAAGCTTGGGCAAGGGCAGAAAACGACAGGCTTTGGAGAAGTGATCTACGATGACCAGAATGACAGTGTTGCCTTGAGATGGTGGAAGGCCTGTGATGAAATCCACCGAGAGGTGTGACCAGGGGTGAGTGGGAATGGGGAGAGGATGCAGCAAACCCTGGGGGCGAGATCGAGGGTTCTTGTTTCGTGCACAAATGGCACAAGCTGCCACGAACGCCTTTATGTCCTTCTCCATGGTGGGCCACCAGAACCTTCTGCGAAGAAACTCCAGCGTCCTGGATGTCCGGTGAGTCGCGACGAATGCCCCCACTGCAGGACTTGTGAGCGAGTTGTGTTGGGGACAAAAAGGCGACCGGGTGGGCCGTTGCCAGGGTCTGCCTCCCTCTGTTGCGCCTTTCTGACCAGCGTCTCGATCCCCCAGCGAACCGGTGCTACAATTCGAGAAGTAGAAATAATAGGTTCTGGTTGTCTCTCCCGCTCGGGTGGATCAAATTGCCTGGAGAGAGCATCAGGCTTGAGATTCTTGGAACCTGGACGATATGACAGGACAAAGTCAAAACGATTAAAAAACAGTGCCCAGCGAGCTTGACGAGAGTTAAGTCGTTTGGCCTCCTGGATATAGGCCAGATTCTTATGGTCAGTCCAGACAATGAATGGGTGTTTAGACCCCTCCAACCAATGTCTCCACTCCTCCAGTGCCAGCTTAACTGCAAGTAATTCCCTGTTCCCAATATCGTAGTTTCGTTCAGCGGGAGTGAGTCGGCGAGAGAAAAAGGCGCAAGGGTGCAGTTTGTTGTCGTTAGACCGTTGGGATAAAACGGCGCCCACTCCTATATCCGAGGCATCCACCTCAACAATGAAGGGGAGTGAGGGATCCGGAACCACGAGGACAGGAGCAGACGTGAAGCGCCGCTTGAGATCCTCAAAAGCCTGCGCAGCCTCAGCGGACCAACTGTACCTGGTAGAGGCGGTCTTGGTGAGGGCGTTAAGAGGGGCAGCAATGGTGCCGAAGTTTCTGATGAATCTCCGATAGAAGTTAGCAAACCCCAAGAAACGTTGCACCTGTTTGAGAGAGGTGGGTGGTGGCCAATCTCGGACAGCTTGGGTCTTGCCAGGGTCCATTTGGATGTTGCCGCTGGAGATGATGAAGCCCAGAAAAGAAACCGTGGAAATGTGAAATTCACACTTCTCCGCCTTGACAAACAAGAGGTTGTTAAGCAAAAGTTGCAGGACTTGTCTTACATGCTGGACATGATCGTGAAGAGTTTTGGAGAAAATGAGAATGTCATCCAGGTAGACAAAAACAAAGCGATTCAGCATGTCTCGGAGAACGTCGTTGATGAGCGCCTGGAACACAGCAGGGGCGTTGGTCAATCCAAAGGGCATAACCAGGTACTCATAGTGCCCAGTAGGTGTGTTGAATGCCGTCTTCCACTCGTCCCCTTCGCGGACGCGGATGAGGTTGTAGGCGTTGCGGAGGTCCAATTTTGTGAAGACCGTGGCTCCCTGAAGTAGCTCGAAGGCCGTCGACATGAGTGGAAGAGGATAACGGTTCTTTATAGTAATCCGGTTAAGGCCACGGTAGTCGATGCAGGGACGGAGACCTCCATCTTTCTTACTCACGAAGAAAAAACCGGCACCAGCAGGAGAGGTGGACGGACGGATGAAGCCAGCGGCGAGGGCGTCACGGATGTACTCCTCCATGGCGGCGGTCTCAGGAGCAGAAAGGGAAAAGATCCTACCCCTAGGTGGGCATGTCCCAGGCAGGAGGTCAACGGCACAGTCATATGGCCTATGAGGGGGAAGTGATGTGGCTCGAACCTTACTGAAGACCTCTTTTAGATCCTCATACTCGGGTGGCACTCGGGACAATTCAGAGCGTGATGGGGACTCCTGGGGCTGGGAAGGAGACTTGGCGCGAAGGCAGGTAGTATGGCAGGCGGAGCCCCATTCCGTAAGCCGGCCGGTGGCCCAATCCAAGCGAGGATTATGGCAGGCCAACCAAGGGTAACCCAGAATTAATGGAAACTCAGAAGAGTGGATAAGGGAGAATTGGATGGTCTCGAAATGTTGTCCTTCCACGCCCAAACACAGGGGGGCAGTATGATGGTGAATGGTTCCAGAGCCCAGGGGTCTTCCATCCAGGGCAACAATAGTGAGGGGGTGATCAGGATGGGTCAGGGGAATCTTGAGCTGTTTAGCTAACCCCAGATCTATGAAGTTACCATCAGACCCCGAATCCACCAGGGCCTTAAGATCATGTTGTTGATTACCCCAGAAAAGGGAGGATGCCAGCAAAACCCTAGAAACAGTGGGGTCGGAAGGGATGGTTACGCTCGTCTCAGGTCCCTCCGTCCTAGACGAGCCCTGGCTTTTCCCACCAACTCTGGACAGGAAGAGCGAAAGTGGCCAGCTTCCCCACAATAGAGGCAAGATCCCTCTCTCATTCGGCGATCACGTTCGGGCTGCGAGAGGCGGGTTACTCCCACCCGCATGGGCTCCTCTGGATCGGTCAAAGATGGACTCGGGATGGCTCGGAGGTTCTCAGATGGCTTCGAAGCAGAAAAGGCTCTGGTCTCTGGAAGCGGGGTGAAAAAGGAGTGGCGTTCTCTTCGCCTCTCACGGAGACGATTATCCACATGAATGGAGATATCAAAGAGAGACTCCAAATCACTCACCGGATCCCTGGAAGCCAGTTCGTCCTTGATCTCATCCGTGAGACCGTGGCGAAAAGTGGCGATGAGCGCCTCCGAATCCCATTGGCTTTCTGCAGCGAGAGTGCGAAACTCAATAGCGTAGTCCGCAACGCTACGAGCCCCCTGGCGAAGCCGAAGCAGTTTGTTAGATGCCTCTCTCCCACTGACAGGGTGATCAAAGACCCTTCTCATTTCTTCCGAGAAAAGTTGGTAGTTTGAACATGCAGGAGTTTGCTGTTCCCAGACGGCCGTAGCCCAGGTAAGTGCCTTGCCGGTGAGTAGCGAAATGATGTAGGCCACTCGGGAACAGTCACTGGGAAATAATGAACCCTGCAGTTGGAAAGCCAGGGAACACTGGGTTAGGAAACCTCGACATCCTCCTGGGTTACCGTCGTAGCGCTCGGGTGCAGGTAATCGGGGTTCTTTCAGAGGGGAAGGCGCAACCGTAGGAGCGGGTAACAGTGCTGGAGCAGCTTGGATCACCTGACTCTGGTTCTGGCTCCGATGGAAAGCAATGACGAGGGCCTCCAGCTGATTCTGGCTTCGGGAGAATGCCGTGGTGAGGCACCGCAGTTCGTTCAAGATCAGTTGTAGCTGTTCAGAAATTTGTCTTAGCCATTGGTCCTTTTCTGCTGGGTCCATGTTTTGGCTCAGTCTTGCTGTAAGGACCAGAACTCGGTGGACCCAACTGCAGTAAGGCAAACTGAGGCAAAGGTTAGGTTGCAAAACACAGGTAGACTTTACTTGACATAAACAAAATAACAACAGCACAGAATACAAGCTAGCAGGCCAACAAGCGGTATCACCAGGCACTGAAACTCAAGACTGAGCAATGAACATAAACTGAACACCACTTAAATAGTAGGCATCTAACAATGCACAGGTGAATACAATAATGAATAAAGAAGGACCCAATTAAGAGAGTTCATGGAGCCTTCTGGTGGCGAGGCGAGGCAGAATCTGGGTCATTCCTTACACGTGTGGAGTATAAACATCAGCACAGACTAGTTGGGCCGAATAGCCTGTTTCTGTGCTGTATATTCTATGTAATTTTATGTAGGCTATGTATTTCACATGGATCAAAAGGAGGCTGGGGGACAAAAAGCAAAAAGCACTGGTCAATGTATGTTTTTTTGGATGGGTAGGAAGTGTTACTGGGGCCTCTTTAGTCCATTGATGTACATGATTTAAACAAAGGCTAGAGAGGATATATTGAAGATTGTAAATACAAATTAGAAGGCATGCAAACTAAGAGGAAGACGGCAGGAGATTATAGGAGGATGTAGATGGTCTAGCAGAGTGGACCATGTCAACTGCAATTCAATGCAAACAAATGTGAAGAAAAAACTTAAATTCATATGGTTCCTTATCAAAGTGCTTCAGATCCAATTACATACGTTGAAGTGTAGTCAGTGTTGTGTGGGCAAAGAAGTAGATTTTGGGAAAAAGAACAGTGAAAAGAAGTATGCTGAAGGATAGGGAAACTGGTAGAGGGGGAGGAGTAGCCTCGGTGATTAGGCATGAAATTACTTCAATGATAAGAGAGGATATTGTGAGAGGTAAGCAGGCAGTGGAGACACTATGGACGGAAAAATTGAGTCGCGCCCCCTTTGGGGCACTAACTTCGCCTAGCGCCCCAAAAAAATTAGCGCCCCCGCGGCCGAAATTCATCGCTAGCGCCCCAAGAGGGAAGAGGGATGCTACTAGAAGCTCCCCGCCTCCCTCTTGGGGCACTGCAAGGGAATATCGCAGTGTAACGGCACGTCACGCCACGGTACTGCAGGCCTTCCTCCCCTTCTTAAAGGGGAGGGGCCTTGTGCAGTGCGACCCGGGGCCCCGCTGAGCCACCAGGGATCGGAGTGCTGGCAAAAGAGCCCGGCACTCAAGAGAAGTGTCGAGCTCATGGAGCGCAGCCGGCACTCCATAGGGGGGTACAGAGGAGGCCGGGGACGGCAGAGGGGACAGGTGCTGGCAGGCGACCAGCAACAAAAATGGCCGCCCAGCATCTTGCCTTTAATTAGCACCGCCTAGCCGCAGGTAGGCCCCGCTGACCTTGTCGGACATAGCGTCAGGCTGTAAGTCAGGGGACGCTACCGATGATCGTGGCTGGGGTGCGAGCGGGGCACTGTGCACAGCGATGCTGTCATCGCCAGCGGCGCAGCACCACAGGGCGCTAATGGTTATCGCCACTGCTAACGTCCAACAGAATTTTGCGGGAGGTGTTGGCTGCGCTGTGCCCGGGTGTTAGTTGCTTTGCGCCCCATTAGCGCCCAACGGGAGGTGCAAAGCAACCAAATTTTTCACCCTATGGGTAGAATTATGAAATAGAAATAGATTTAAGACTGTAGTGGGAGTTGTGTATAAGCCCCCCGGTAGCAGCTGTGAAGTGGCAGAATAGATAAATGCAAGGATTAGACAAGCATATAGAAAAGAAAGTGTGGTTTTAATGGGGGATTTTAACTTTCATATAGATTGGGATACGCAGACTAGCTTGTGTCAGAAAATAGTGAATTTCTTGAGTGTGTTCAGGATAGTTTTCTTAACAATGTGTCCTAGAGCCAACAAGGGGCAGGCCATACTAGATTTAATAATGAGTAATGAGCCAGATTTAGTTAACAGCCGAATGGTGCATAAACATTTATCTAATAGCGATCATAAATATGATTGAATTCAACATAGTGTTTAAGAGGGAGAAACGCGAAACAGCTAAGATTCTAGATTTAGGTAAGGCTGACTTCAATGGGATGAGGCAGAGAGGGAGAAATTCGGTACCGCCCCGTTTGGGGCGCAATTATCGGCCAGGCGCAAAGTTTAGCGCCTGGCACTAATTATCGCCCCCAACTGCAAACTTGGCTTTTATCACCCCTGGAGGTGATTGGAGCGCTAAATCAGGCGCTACACACCTCTCTTAAGGAGCAAAGGCCCAGGAGGGAGGCGCTAACTCAGAGTGCTGGCGAAGCTCAGGTGATGTCAGTTAGCAATGGAACACAGACACACTGGTGCCGGCCAGTTCTTAAAGGGGAGGGTCGATCTTGCTCCCCAGCCTCACCCTGCTCATTGCAGGCTTGAATCTTGTCATGGACAGACCTGTGCCTAAATTTTCCAGCCAAGGACTATGGAGAGGATGAGAGAACAAGCTCAGCGCTTCAGCGACCGGGCCTTGGAGGCTCTGGTTGGTGCGGTGGAGCGCAGAAGAGCTATACTGTACCCTGAGAGTGGCAGGAGGCCATTGCCACGTGACTATAGAAGAGCCTGGAGGGAGGGGGCTCATCATGCCTCCTCCAGGAGCATGGTGCCCAGGATCCATATCCAATGTCGCAAAAAGTTCAATGACCTCACTCGGGTCGTCAGGGTAAGTGGCTGTTTTTCAATACCTCTCCATCCCTCCATCTCAACCTCACTCTATGGCCAGAGGGTCTTAAAACCCCAATGCCCACCACTCATCCAAGACCTATGGCCATTTCATAAAACACACATACACATTCCACATCTTGCATACATTAAGTGGTATTCAACTATGGGAGGCACATCAGGCAAGAGCATGGCTGCATACATTAAGGGTTATTCAACTATGGGAGGCACATCAGGCAAGACCATGGCTGCATATTTACTCAGTCCTTTTTCTTGCAGGCCAAGATATCTCATAACAGGAGACAGCAGCAACGGACGGGTGGAGGGCCACCTCAGCTGCAACCCCTCAGTGATCTTCAGGCAAGCCAGGTGATCAGTCCCGTCGCCCCTGGAGAGGTCGACCCCGTTCGGGAGAGCAATGGTAAGGTCATCAGCTTTCTCTCCTCTCTCATTCCACTTGTCCCTGACAACACCAGCCTTTTACACTTTCAATCCAACTTACTAAATTGCTCCACTCCTTCCTCCCTTACTGTCCCGCTGTCCTCATGCTAAAGCCACTCTTGTACCTCCATGCTTTCAGATGGTGATTCACCAGCTGAGGAGATGGGCCCTCAAGCTGCTAGTGGGAGCGAAGCTGCAGGCGAGGAGGAAGAGGAAGCCAGAGCCTCAGCGCCACCATCTCCCGAGGAAGCCCACGCCCACACTGGGACAATGCCTTCCCTGGAGGGGAGCAGGGGGGAAGGGTCTGATGAGGGTGAAGCTCCGGGACCCAGCGGGCTGCAGCAACGCGATGGGGGTAGGGAAGCTCGGGGGCCTTCCCCCAGGAGGGAGAGTAGGCCAGCGAATCCTGCTGCACTGGACGCAGAGGAGGAGCGGTTCATCGCTGAAATGAACACCCAGGCGGTGCACATGCACACTCAGCTCATGGGTGCAGTGGGAAGGGTGCCCGAAAGCATTGAATCACTGGCAAGGAGTGTGGAGCACTCCGCTGCAGCACAGGCGGACGCCACACAAAGGCTTAGTGTTGCAATTCAGTCACTGGCTGACTACACTTCAACTGGCTGATCCAATCTCAGACTGCTCTCATGCAGTCTCAGATTGAGGCCACGCAAGCACTGACTGCTGCCATAGTCATTGGTTTAGACACATTGCCCCGGGGATCTCATGGTACCGCAGCAGGCCAGCAATCTGTGCTGCAGCAGATTGCTCCGGATGCTGATGTTCTGCCCTGTGGGAGTGCCAGTGTGTTGGTCGAGCAGGGAGGTGCTGTCCTCTCTCAAGAAGACAGCATTCCTGCTGCCATCACTGTCACTTCCTCATTGCACTTGCCACCGTCTGTAGCCCAGGCTGCTGCCGCCCATGCAGAGTTGGTGCAGTCTGCAGCCGAGCCTTCCAGGCCCAGAGGTGGCCGATGTTGTCCTTCAAGGGTATCTGTAGTCTCAGGATCTGACATTCAGCAGCCTTCCATCAGCCTTGCTGCAGCCACTGGGGCCCCATTACAGAGGAGCAGTAGGGTGGGAATGGGGCAAGTGGGCAAGGGAAGGAGATCACCCTCGAAGGGCAAAAAATAGGAGGTCTGACGAAATGTTGGGAATGTACTTATTAAAGGCCGAGGTTTGTGTAATTACTTTTGTTTAGTGTTTTGGACATTATCTCCAGGTTGTGAGAACCAGTTATGTTAATTAATGATTTTTTGTGTTTGTTTTTATTAGTTTGTCATGAATAAGTGACACACACAGAGTTTGTAAAATAAAAAAGTTGTTGTGTTCAAAATTTACATGTTTGGCCTTTGGAATCATTGCTGCCTTGGCCGGCGACAGGGGTTGCGGGTTGCTTTCCATGATGTTGTTCTCCATGCCTGAAGCCATTTCCTGAGTAGGGGCTTAGGGAGACTCGCTCACGCGAGTACTGCAGGGCTCCTCCTGAGTGGTCCAGACAGCGGAACCGTTGCGTGAGCACGCCGATTGTCGACTCAATTATGTTCCTGGTGGCGAGATGGCTCTCGTTGTACCACAGCTCAGCAGGGGTGTTGGGGTTACGGAGCGGTGTCATCAGCCAGGTGCAGAGTGGATAACCCTTTGTCCCCGAGGAGCAAACCACTTGGCTGATGCGCTGCCTGTAAAAGTTCTGATACAGCAGTCTGTGTAATGATATCAGCAAATAGTGATGATATTTGTCTGTGTTTGATTACTTATGCCTTACAGCATATTTGTCTGTGTTTTTGATTACTTGTGCCTGACCAGCAGAGGTCATGCGACAGACAAGCAGGCTGGCAGTTTTACTTTCAGTTTGATTCTAGATGCATCACAGCATAGTGTGTTCTGTAAAAAGCTGTAGAAAGTCTTGAACAAGACTTTAGATTAAACAACATTCTCTTTCAGAAATGAGTCTTTATTGAACCCAAAAAGAAATCAAAACATGATGTCAGAAGTGGCTGAAAGAGAAAAAATCTGAAGTTAGCAACTTGATGGGACAGTGAAAGCAGTTGTGGCAAGTAAGCGAAATCAGCTCTCCACATATTAGCAAGCCAGAAGAGAACATCGTTGCTTACCATTAGAGAATAGCTAACGAAGTGAAAAAATGGAAGGTTTACTCCCACCGGCGACGCTTCAATTGACCGGTAATGTGGCTGAAAATTGGAGGAGATTCAAACAACGTGTAGGGTTGTATTTATCAGCAATCGGAGCTGACGATAAAAGTAATAAATAGAAATCGTCCGTGTTTTTACATGTCGTGGGTGATGCAGCGCTGGAGGTATATAATAATTTCATATTTGCCGTTGATGGAGACAAAATGAAGCTAGATAAAATAATGGAACAGTTTGAGGCCTACTGCATACCTAAACGCAACGTGACCTTTGAGAGGCACAAATTTTTCACATGTGTACAGAAAATTGGCGAGACTATTGATCAGTATGTGACTGAACTGAGAAACCGAAGCAAATCGTGTGAATTTGGGGGACTCACAGACTCGCTGATAAAAGACAGACTGGTGTGTGGTATTCGAGATAATGGTCTAAGGGAAAGACTGCTAAGAGAGCAGGATCTAGACCTGGGAAAAGCCATAGCACTGTGTAGGGTTACAGAGACTGTGAAGTTGCAGGCAAAGGAGCTGTTCAGTGACAGTAGCTGCAACGTGGATGCAGTGAGAAAGAATGGATACAAACCGTTTAACAAAGAGAGCGCCAATGTGAAAAAAGAGACGTGGCCAGCAAACGAAAATGAAAGGGACAATCGGAAGTCATGTAGTCGATGCGGTACACAGCAGCCACCAAGAAAGTGTCCAGCATATGGTAAAACATGCAATAGATGCAACAAAAACAACCATTATGCCCGTTGCTGTAAGAACCAAGCGCAACAAAGCAAGGTCCATACAGTAGATGAAAGCGAGATAGAGGAATTCAATGTAGATGTTGTGTCTGAAAACAAAAACGAAGAAAGAGACTGGATGTTGACACTAAAAGTGAATGACATACACATTCCATTTAAATTGGATACTGGAGCACAAGTTAATGTGATATCAGAGACAGATTTTAAGAGAATTAGACCCAGACCAAAGTTACATGGAATACAAGTGAAAGTGACCGGATACTCAGGTACTGATATGCCAGTGAAAGGAAAATGCATTGTCAAAGTAACACACAAGGACAGAGAGCACACGCTAGCATTAATCGTGGTGCCTAAGGATGTGCAAGCCATACTAGGTTTAAAAGCCTGTGAGAGACTGAACCTGGTAAAGAGAGTCCTCGATGTGGAAAGCGAAAGAGAGACAGTCTATGATGAACTGAATGTTGCGTACACACCGGGTAAGCTGATGTATACAGCAGACACGTTGTCCAGAGCTGTTGACCCAGGAGAGCCCGCAAACACAGTGAAAAGACTGAAGTACAAGGCAAAAGACAGTGGAACTGACTTCTACCAAAGCATGCTTGTATACCGCACAACGCTGCTCGAGTGTGGTATGTCACCAGCCCAACTCCTGATGGGACGTCGGCTAAGGTCAAACCTACCCATCCCGGAGAACCTCCTGAAAACAAAAGAGGGGGAGAAAGTGAGGAAGTTCAAAGAGCAACAGAAAGAAAAGCAAAAGTACTACTATGACAGAGGAACACAAAACCTACCTGAACTCCACACTGGTGACCAAGTAAGGTTGAAAGACAAAACAAACACATGGACTCAGAAGGGAACTGTCCTGAGTGAAGTTCAACCAAGATCATACACCATTCAGACAGATGAGGGTGCTGTTCTGAGAAGAATTCGTCGAGATCTTCTCATGGGACCAGCCACAGCAGGTCAAGAGACTGATACTGGTGAACAACCTGATCACACAGCTGAGAACCAATCATCTGAGGCAACAACTCAGATTCAAGGACAATCAATCAGAAAATCCTCAAGACACGTGAAGCCTCCTGAGAGACTCATTGAGCAAATTTAAGGACTATTGTTAAAGAAGGAAGTAATGTTATCTTATTCTTTCAAGTTCTAGTGTATTGACATATTTCATGTGAACACACAAAGCAAGGGTAAAAAACCTTGATCATGATAATGATAATGTAAGTTCATTAAATGTTGTTAGTTAAAAGTAAAATACTTTTGTTTTAAGAAAGGGAGATGTAATGATATCAGCAAATAGTGATGATATTTGTCTGTGTTTGATTACTTATGCCTTACAGCATATTTGTCTGTGTTTTTGATTACTTGTGCCTGACCAGCAGAGGTCATGTGACAGACAAGCAGGCTGGCAGTTTTACTTTCAGTTTGATTCTAGATGCATCACAGCATAGTGTGTTCTGTAAAAAGCTGTAGAAAGTCTTGAACAAGACTTTAGATTAAACAACATTCTCTTTCAGAAATGAGTCTTTATTGAACCCAAAAAGAAATCAAAACAGTCTGGCGCAGGATGAAAGCATCGTGGCTGCTGCCAGGATAGCGGGCATTGACTGCGAGTATCAGCTGTCTGTGGTCATACGCCAACTGGACGTTTAAGGAGTGGAATCCCTTGCGGTTGCGGAAAACCTCTGCATTCTCATGCGGTGCCCGCAATGCCACATGCGTGCAGTCAATGGCGCCCTGCACCATGGGAAGCCCGCTATCCTCACAAAGCCTAATGCACATTCATGCTGTTTGGCCCGGGTCATTAGGAAAGAGATATACTGGCGTCTGTTTTTATAGAGGGCATTTGTGACCTGCCGGATACAACAGTGGACCGTGAACTGGGAGGTATTGGCAATGTCCCCAGTAGCTGCTTGAAAGGAGCCAGTGGCATAAAAATTCAGAGCCACTGTGACCTTCACTGCCACCGACAGAGACGTTCCTGGTCCTCAGTTGAGGCTGCAGATCTGGCTGCAGCAGGTGGCAGAGCTCAGTGACCACCTCCTTGCTGAAGCGCAGCCTGCACAAAAACTGCTCCTCAGACGAATTAATGTACGAAAATTGTTGGCAAAATACCCTGGGAGGGTAAGGGCTCCTGTACAGAAGCCTGTTGGCCCTCCTCCCTCTGGCCATGATTGCCACTCTCACTCTGCATCTCTGATGTCTCCAATTCTGCAGGTGTAGGACGACGCGCCGAACCAGTGCAGCCGCCAAAGTCTCTTGACAATCGAAGTAATGAAGGTCAAATCCAAAAGAACCTGCAAAGTGCTGCTCAATAGCCAAAACTACTTCACACAGCGTTGACTCTCTGCAGAAGTCTCTTTCCCTCTCTCTCAGAATCTTTCTCTCTCTGTCAGAATGAGTGGTGCAAAAATGTCTACCACAAAAAATGGCAGGAAGAGGGTGCCTTTAAATAGCGCTCCCCCAGCCCCTTACTTACTGGAAAATGTTCCACTCTCCCTGTCGTTGCTAGCAGCAGGCGGGAAGGAGGGGGGCACCACTCAATATCCGGTCCAGGGTGCCACCGGTGTGCTGCACGCTCAACTGACGTCACGATCTGCGGGCGCAGGAGGTCAGGGCGGTAAAGTTCAGTGCCGCTGCAAAAACTCTGGTCAATTTCGCGAGCGGCGCAAACATCGCTGCACCTGGGCGCTAGTTGCGTTGCGCCCCATTAGCGCTAAGCAACCGAATTTCTCCCCCAGAGACTGTCTACAGTAAACTGGACAAATCTCTTAATGGATAAATCGACAGAAGATCAGTGGGAAGTGTTCAAAAAATAATTTACCGTGATACAGAACCAGTTTATACCCCAATGGGGAAAGAGCGTTCCTTACCAAAAAAGCCAAACATGAACGACTAAAGAGGTAAGGGACAACATAAAACTAAAAGAGAAAGCATACAAAAATGCAAAAAATTGCACAGATCCTGGTGACTAGGAGAGATACAAAGAACAAGAAAAGATGACAAAACAAACAGTAAGAGCTACATAAAGGGAACATGAAAAGAAACTTACAAGCGATATCAAAGTCAGCAGAAATTTTTTTTACAATTATATTCGGAAAAAGAGGATGGTCAGGAGCAATGTTGGCCCCTTGAAAACTGATAACGGTGATATTGTAAATGAAAATAAGGAAATGGCGAACATATTGAATAATTACTTTGCGTCTGTATTTAGAGTAGAGGAAGAGGATAGCATGCCAGACTTCCCAAGGAAACTAATATTGAATCAGAGACGGGGACTCACCAAAATTACGTAAGCAAAATAACAGTAACGAAGAAAATAATGGCACTAAAGAGTTACAAATCTCCAGGACCAGATGGTTGCCAACCCAGGGGTTTAAAGGAAGTAGGTGAGAACATTGCAGATGCCCTAACTATAATCTCCCAAAGTTCTCTTGATTTAGGAACCGTTCCTTTAGATGGGAAAATGTCACATGTCACTCCGTTATTTAAGAAAGATGAGAGAGGGAAACCAGGGAATTATAGACCAGTTCGCCTAATATCTGTTGTTGGGAAATTACTGGGTCTATAAGGATAGTGTGACTGAACACCTTGAAAATTTTCAGCTGATCAGAGAGAGCCAGCATGGTCATGCCTGACGAACCTGATTGCATTTTTTGAAGAAGTGACAAAAGTAGTGGATGGAAGAATGTCTATGGATGTTATTTCTATGGACTTCCGGAAGGCATTTGTTAAAGTTTCTCATACGAGACTGTTGGCTAAAGTTGAAGCTCATGGAATTGAAGAAAAATTAATGACTTGGTTAGGAAATTGGCTGAGCGGCAGGAGGCAGGAATGTAGGGATAATGGGCAGGTACTTTAATTGGCAGGATGTGACTAGTGGTGTCCCACAGGGATCTGTGTTGGGGCCTTAACTATTCACCATATTTATTAATGACTTAGAAACATAGAAACATAGAAGATAGGAGCAGGAGTAGGCCATTCAGCCCCTCAAGCCTGCTCCACTATTCAATGAGATCATGGCTGATCATCCAAATTCAGTACCCTGTTCCTGCCTCCTCTCCATATCCCTTGCTCCCTTTAGCCTTAAGAAATATATCCAACTCCTTCTTGAATATATTTAATGAATTGGCCTCTACTGCCTTCTTTGGCAGAGAATTCCACAGGTTCACCATTCTCTGGGTGAAGAAATTCCTCCTCATCTCTGTCCTAAATGGCTTACCTCTTATCCTTAGACTGTGACCCCTGGTTCTGGACTCCCCGACCATCGGGAACATCCTTCCAGCATCTAGTCTGTCTAGTCCTGTTAGAATTTTATAAGTTTCGATGAGATCCCCTCTCATTCTTCTGAACTCTAGCAAGTACAAGCCCAGTCGACCCAATCTCTCCTCATATGTCATTCCTGCCATCCCAGGTATCAGCCTGGTGAATCTTCGCTGCACTCCTTCCATGGCAAGAACATCCTTCCTCAGATAAGGCGACCAAAACTGCACACAATACTCAAGATGTGGCCTCACCAAGGCCCTGTACAACTGCAGCAAGACATCCTTGTTCCTGTACTCAGACCCTCTCGCTACGAAGGCCAGCATACCATTTGCCTTCTTAACTGCCTGCTGGAGCTGCATGCTTACTTTCAGTGACTGGTGCACAAGGACGCCCAGGTCTCGTTGCACTTCCCCTTCTCCCAATCTATTGCCATTCAGATAATAATCTGCCTTCCTGTTTTTGACACCAAAGTGGATAACCTCACATTTATCCACGTTATATTGCATCTGCCATGCTTCTGCCCAATCACCCAACCTGTCCAAATCATACTGGAGTTTCTCGGCAACCTCCTCACAGCACACACGCCCACATAGCTTTGTGTCATCTGCAAACTTGGAGATATTACATCTAGTTCCCTCATCCAGATCATTAATATATATTGTGAATAGCTGGGGTCCAAGGACCGGTCCCTGCGGTACCCCACTAGTCACTGCCTGCCACTTGGAAAAAGAGCCATTTATTCCAACTCTTTGCTTTCTGTCTGCCAACCAGTTCTCTATCCAAGTCAATACCTTGCCCCCAATCCCATGTGCCTTAATTTTACACGCTAATCTCTTATGCGGGACCTTATCGAAAGCCTTTTGAAAATCCAAATACACCACATCCATTGGTTCTCCCTTATCTATTTTACCAGTTACATCCTCAAAAAATTCCAGTAGATTAGTCAAGCACATTTTACCTTTTGTAAATCCACGTTGACTTTGCCCGATCCGGTCACTTTTTTCCAAGTGCTCTGCTATTACATCCTTTATACTGGACTCTAGCATTTTCCCCACTACCGATGTCAGGCTTACTGGTCTGTAATTCCCCGTTTTCTCTCTACCACCCTTTTTGAACAGTGGGGTAACATTAGCTATCCGCCAATCCATGGGTACTGTTCCAGAGTCTATCGAATTTTGGAAGATGTTAGGATAGAGAGCCACATATCCAAGTGTGCCGATCATAGCATTGTCAGCAGAGTAGGTGAAAGCATAAAATTACAAAAAGATATTAATAGATTAAGTGAGTGGGCAAATCTATGGCAAATGGATTTCAATGTAGGCAATTATGAGGTCATTCACGTTGGATATAAAAGGATAGATCAGAGTACTTTCTAAATGGTGAAAAGTTAGAAATAGTGGAGGTCCAAAGAGACTTATGGGTCCATGTACATAGATTGTTAAAATGTCATGAACAGGTACAGAAAATAATCAAAAATCCTAATGGAATGCTGGACTTTATATCTAGAGGACTAGAATACAAGGGGGTAGAAGTTATGGTACAGCTATACAAAGCCCTCATTAGACCACGCTGGAGTACTGTGAGCAGTTCTGGGCACCACACCTTAAGAAGTGCCTTAGAGGGAGAGCAGTGTAGATTTACCAGAATAGAATTATACCTGGACTCCAAGGGTTAAATTACTAAGAGAGATTAGACAAACTAGGGTTACATTTCCTGGAATTCAGAAGGTTAAGGATCAAAGTTTTCAAGATATTTTAAGGTGAACTGATAAGGTAGATAGAGAGAAACAATTTCCACTGGTTGGAGCGTCTAGAACTAGGGGACCTGGTCTAAAAGTTAGAGCCAGGCCTTTCAAGAGTGAAGTTAGGAAACACAAGGGTGGTAGAAGTTTGTAACTTTCTTCCGCAAACAGCTCTTGATGCTAGGTCAATTGTTAATTTTAAATCTGAGATTGATAGATTTTTGTTAACCAAAGGTATTACGGGATATGGAGCAAAGGCAGGTATATGGAGTTAGATCACAGATCAGCCATGATCTCATTGAATGGCGGAATGGCCTACTCCTGTTCCTATGTTCCTATGACCTATGTTCCTAAGTTAATAGTAAGATTCTCAACAAAATGGAGGAACAGAGCGATATAGACCGCTGATAAACAGGGCCCACAATTCCATAGGCCCAACAATTGATCCTGATGTGGATGTCAGGCACAGGGGGTATGATAGAGAAAGAATTTCTGGTGGGACTTGGATGCCTCTGTTCACAATTTCACTGGCAGGGCCTGGGGCGGGTGGAACCTCCCCTGCTGGGAATTTCCTTAGTCTCAGCTTCCTTACTGCCTATCAACCTGGATGCTGGGATGAACCTGGCAGACAGGTCAGCTAAAGACTTCAAGAAGCCAATAATTGCCTGCTGGGATCAGCCCGCCTATAAATGGGGTGAATTCTCTTGAGTACTTTTGGAGGGCTTGCCAGGAGGCCTCAAATGCCCACCCGGGGCTGCACTTTCCGCTCCCTCCCTCCTGTCGCAGGTGCACCCCAGTAGAGCAGGCACCCATTAAGTCATGTAAATTGCTTGACCATGCCCTGATAGCCAGATACTTCAGCAGGTTCAGGAGTGAAGTCACAGATGCCTGCTCCACTGTTCTTACATTGGTGGAGCGAGGCCAAGGAATTCTGGAGCTATAGATTGTAGTGTATGTACCTTTAAGGGGAGAACTACTTTTTACAGCTCCTGTATACTGTAGTACCGGCAGTGACCACACCTGTATATAACCCTGAGTAGGGATCTGTATAGTTAGTTTTAGAGTAACCCTCATCCAGTAAACACCTGTTGATTATTCTCTGCAGTCTCTTGTCTAGTTATTGAAGGACACACAACATCAAGATACACGGATTTAACATTGGCGACGAGCAGATTCGAACCTACCTGCAACTCTGCAGAAGAAGGCCGATTCCAGAAGCACGGGCATCGACCATCCAACGGAGACTCCAGCAAAACGGGCTGGCAACAGGTCCAGCGCAGACCCTTCCCGCACAGTGGCGGCTAGAGCCGACCGACGGCACAGGAAAAGGCCGAGCAGCATCGACGGGAGCAGAGAGAGGGTAGAGCATACAGGGCGCAGCCGGTGTTCAGGACCGAGCGGCGTCGACGGGAAAAGAGAGAGGGTAGAGCGCACAGGGTGCAGCCGCTGTTCAGAACCGAGCGGCGTCGACACGAGAAGAGAGAGGGTAGAGCGCACAGGGCGCAGCCGCTGTTCAGGACTGAGCAGCGTCGACGCGAGAAGAGAGAGGGTAGAGCGCACAGGGCACAGCCGCTGTTCAGAACGGAGCGGCGTCAACGAGAGAGAGAGGCGGTGTTCAGGGGGCGAGCAGCGTCAGCGGGGAAGAAAGGAAAGCGCGGGAGACGCCATTTTAAGCCGCAGCGGAGAAGAAGGGAGAGCGTGGGAGATGCCATTTTGAGCTGCAGCGGAGAAGAAGGGAGAGCGCGGGAGATGCCATTTTGAGCCAGTCTAACCACACCCAGGGATGCCGAAGAGTGGCAGTGTCACAGCGTTCAACAATGAAGTCGAAGATTGGACGGCACATGTCGAACGCATATAAGTGTACTGCAAGGCGAATGAAGTGCCAGATGACAGGAAAGCGCTGATATTGTTGAATTCAATGGGTGCAAAAATGTATGGCTTACTGCGAAACCTAGTGACCCCAGAGAAGCCAGTGGAAAAGGATTTTGAAAACATATTGTCAATCATACAGGACCACTTAGACCCCACACCGCTGCTGATAGCGTAAAGATTTAAGTTTCACAAAGGCAACCAGCATAAAGATGAAAGTAATGCTGAGTTTTTAATGGAACTGCGCAAGCTATCGAAACACTGCCAGATTGGAATGGGACTAGCAGATACTTTAAGGGACAAGTTTGTGTGTGGGCTTCAAAGTGAAGGAACCCAGAAACGGCTTCTATCAGAAAAGGATCTTACGCTGTGGACAAGGCTTTCAGCATGGCAGTATCACATGAAGCAGCAGCACGGGGCGCGGTGGAGATACAACGGAGACCGCAAGAATATGTCACAAATGAAATGTCATACGGAACAGTGAAGTGCTATCGCTGCGGCAGAACAACACACGACCATAATGCTTGCTGGTTCAAGGACCAAGTGTGCAGACAGTGTGGAAAAGTAGGACACATAGCAAGAGTCTGCAGGTCGGAAAAGAAAACCAGCAGCAAGAAATCCCCACAGGAGAAGTACAAGAAGGTACATAAGGTGACGGAGAATAGTGCAGACGAACAGAAAAGTGATACAGACTCTGGAAGCAAGGAGCTGGGTTGTCTGAAACTACATAATGTGATCAAAATGGAGGATCACCAAACTATCTGGGTCACGCTCAAGATAGCTGGAGTCCAAGTGAAAATGGAATTGGACACAGGATCAGCCCTAACAGTCATAAACCGAAGGGACTACAAGTGGCTATTCTCACATATACCCTTGAGAGATACAGAGATTGTCTTGAAGACGTACACAGGGCAAAAAGTCTACCCCAAAGGAAAAATAAGGGTGAACATTATATATAACGGCAAGGAAACACCAAAAATGGACCTATATGTATTGCCAGATGGAGGACCACCACTACTAGGATGTGAATGGATCTGGAAGATACAGCTAGATTGGCATTCTATACAAGCACTGACTGTAGATGCCAAAAAGGATGACGACGTCACACCTGGACGACTGTCAAAAATGCTAACTGACGCTCAAGAAGTGTTCCAGGAGGGACTCGGAACACTTAAAGGCATAACAGCGACGATCAAAATAGAGGAAAATGCAAGCCCAAAGCTTTTTAAGGCCAGACCAGTACCTTATGCGATCCACCCAGCCGTCGAAGCAGAGCTGGAAGGTTTGGAACGTTTAGGAGTACTGTCCAAAGTGGACTGGAGCGACTGGGCTACACCCATCGTTCCTGTAATGAAGAGGTCGTTGAGTAATACGCCTGGGGAACCAAAGGTGGTTCGCATCTGTGGGGACTTTAAGGTGACAGTGAACCCAATCCTTCACACGGTACAATATCCGCTTCCGCGGATTGAAGATATTTTTACCTCGCTATCTGGAGGGAAATGCTTCACTAAGATTGATCTGGCCCAGGCGTACCTGCAAATGGAGGTAGAAGAAGCCTCGAAACAGTACCTCACGATCAACACTCATAAAGGTCTCTACCAATACAACCGGCTGGTGTTCGGGGTCGCATCAGCTCCGGCTATTTGGCAAAGGGCAATGGCACAAGTCCTGCAAGGGATTCCAGGGACCCAGTGTTATTTGGACGACATCCTGGTCACGGGCGAAAATGACAGTGATCACCTCGCCAACTTGGAGCAGGTACTCACTAGATTGAAGGAATATGGGCTCCGAGCTAATCGCCACTAATGTGAGTTTTTCCAGAAGCAGATCTCGTATTGTGGCCACTTTATTGATGAAGAGGGGTTACATAAGTCCCCTGAAAAGGTTGAGGCAGTAGTCAAGGCTCCAGCACCGGAAAATGTGTCACAACTGAGGTCGTTCCTCGGGCTGGTAAACTACTACCATAAGTTCTTGCTGAATTTGTCTACAGTACTACACCCACTGAACATCCTACTGCAAATGGGGGTATCATGGAAGTGGAATGACGAATGTAAACGAGCTTTCCAGAAGTGCAAAGAATTGATCACATCAAAAGAGGTGTTGGCTCCTTTCAATCCAGCACTACCAATTCGGTTGGCATGTGATGCATCACCCTATGGCATTGGAGCGGTGCTGTCGCACAAATTCCCGGACGGCTCGGAGAGGCCAGTAGCCTTTGCGTCTCGGTCACTAACCTCAGCCGAGCGTAACTACACCCAGATTGACAGGGAGGTCCTCAGCCTAGTGCGGGGAGTGAAAAAGTTCAACCACTATCTGCACGGGCAGAAGTTCACCTTGCTGACTGACCACCAACCACTTGTCTCCATCTTTGATCCAAAGAAGGGCATTCCGGTGATGACTGCGCAACGGCTACAAAGATGGTCCCTTTTTCCAGGGGCGAACCAATATGAAATCAAGTATAAGGGCACGAAACAGCATGGAAACGCTGATGGGCTATCACGCCTGCCACTGCCTACTGCGGAGGAAGCACCAGCAGTGGACCCTGTCGAAATATTTTATTCGACTATAATTGAATGCTTGCCAGTAACTAACGCTGATATAGAGAAGGAGACCCGAAATGACCCGACACTGTCTCGGGTATATGACTTGACGTTGAAGGGATGGCCAACACATGGCGACTCACTGTTGCCAGCATTCTCATCCAGAACAGCTGTCAGTATGCCAGGGGACCTTGATGTGTGGATCCCGAGTGGTAATTCCACCCAAGTTAAGGGAGAGAGTGCTCAATGAGCTTCACGAAGGCCATCTGGGAGGGGTGAAAATGAAAAGCCTTGCTAGGGCTTATGTGTGGTGGCCGGGGATCGATCAGCAAATCGAGGGCATGAGAAAGAGCTGCTCAGGATGCCAGAAGTTCCAGAATGCACCACCACATGCCCCTCTACACCCATGGGAGTGGCCCTCGTCTCCATGGCAGCGGGTGCATATTGATTTTGCTGGTCCATTCATGGACTCAATGTTTTTAATAGCCGTGGATGCGCACTCGAAATGGCCTGAGGTGATCAAAATGTCCTCCACCACCACGGAGAAAACTATTGCAGTCCTACGGACCATATTTGCCAGGAACGGCTTGACAGAGCAGATTTGCTCTGATAACGGACCACAGTTTGTGTCCGAAGAGTTTCGAAGATTTATGAAAAGGAATGGGGTAAGGCATTGCACATCCGCCCCGTATCATCCAGCCACAAATGGATTGGCTGAGAGGTTCGTACAAACCTTTAAAAAAGCAGTAAGGGCCATGTGCAATGACGACATTCCACTGCAGCATAAGGTGGACAATTTCCTGTTAGCCTACAGAAATGCGACACATGCAGTCACCAACCAGACCCCGGCCATGATGTTCTTTAACTGAAGGTTGAGATCTCGTCTGGATTTGCTCAGACCAAATGTACGAAGAGATGTTGAGAATAAGCAATTCCAGCACATCAATGAGAAGCCGACAAGGAGCTTCAATGTAGGGCAACCAGTCTTGGCCCGCGACTACCGAACAGAGAAATGGCAACCAGGAACGATATGCACACGGCAGGGGCCACTAATGTGCACAGTGGATGTTGGGGACAACATTGTGAGATGCCATGTTGACCAGATCCTAGAGTCACAGGAACGAGTCAACCCCATGTCTCGTGTACCTGGTGATGAACCCGACATACAGGTATCATCTATCCCAGAAACAGTAGCATCGGAAGCTGATGAACCAACCGGCGACAGGGGGCCAGAATCGCCTCCGCACCAAGAGCAAGACACTCAGGAAAGGCGCTTTCCAGAAAGGATCAGGAAGCCTCCCCAAAGACTGAATTTATAAATAGACTATTTTCAGTTAATGTTGCATGTTAAAAGTGTTAATTGTAATTAGTTGATATTTAATTGTTAAATGAATGTTATGGTACTGTTAATCTAAAAGGGGAGGAATTGTAGTGTATGTACCTTTAAGGGGAGAACTACTTTTTACAGCTCCTGTATACCGTAGTACCGGCAGTGACCACACCTGTATATAACCCTGAGTAGGGATCGGTATAGTTAGTTTTAGAGTAACCCTCATCCAGTAAACACCTGTTGATTATTCTCTGCAGTCTCTTGTCTAGTTATTGAAGGACACACAACATCAAGATACACGGATTTAACATAGATCTTTAAAGGAGAGAGTGCAGATAGAAAAGGCCATTAGAGAGCATGTGCAGGAAAGTGATTGGATGAGTGATTGAGTAAAAGAGTAACTGAGTGAGAGATTGAGAGAGTGATTGTGAGAGAGTAAGTGTATATGAGAATAATGGGGTGAGTGTGAGAGGGTGTTACTGAGTAAGAGTGACTGAATGAGTGAGAGTTTGAGTGAGTGAGTGAATTAAAGTATGATTGAGCGTGAGTGAGTGCAGAAGAATGCATGTAAATCAGTACGTATGATCAAAATATCCATCATCCAGGGGACACGCAGCAGCCTGCAGTGGGCTCTGACCTCTAGCATCACCTTCACACCCTCCCGCAGTCAGGGCTGAGGTAGGAGAAGGAAAGTACCACTCGACTACTCAAATATTATACAAGACTTCACCAGAGCTGAAGCACCAAAAGTTAGTTTCTGAGTTGTCATACGACTTGTACTGAAATAACATCGGTGACTCAAGACCATCATAGGAATAGAAGTAGGCCATTCAGCCCCTGGAGCCTGATCCACTATTCAATTAGATCATGGCTGATCTGTACCTCAACTCCGTTTACCCCGTCCTTGCTCCATATTCCTTGATACCTTTATCTAACAAATATCTTCAATCTCAGTGTTGAAAATTTCAATTGACTCAACATCCACAGCCTTTTGGAAGAAAGAGTTCCAGATTTCCACTACCCTTTGTGTGAAAAAGTGCTTCATGATATCACTCTTAAATGACCTAACTCTAATTTTAAGATGATGTCCTCTTGTTCTGGATTACCCCACCAGAGGAAACAATGGGCTGGATTTTCATTGAGGAGGCGGGTAGGAGGCGGGACTACAACTTTTGGGGTTGCAGTCCCGCCTCCATCAAGTTCTAGCCAACCCACGCAATTTTGACTTGATTAACCTTGTTCAGCGGGCTCAGCAGTCCAATTAAGGGCCACCCGGCAACAGGTGACATCACAGATTGAAATTTCATCTGCTAAGACTGTTTGATAGATGAAATATCAGCGTTTCAAGGCTGTTTGAAACTGTCAAACACTGACAATCTGTACTCCAGGTTAATTCCTTCCTCTCAGGATGATTTAGAGATCTCCCCAGAACAGAAAGCAGAGGCTGCAGATTTTGACAGCTGGCGGCCATTCTGCTTTCTGTGCCGGTGAGATGAGGTGTAAGGGGTTTTCCTCGCGAGATTTCCCTGAGGTTTCCGTCTCTGGAGGCCTCTCTCTCTTGCACAGTAAAACCTTGAGTGGTTCGACCCACTCGTCCCTTAGATTCTATACTCTGGACTTAGGTGCAAGAACTACAATGTAGAGAAAACTCTTGGAGACCAAGTTTGATGAAACAAAATGAAATTTTATTGCATAAGGAAAAATATCAAATCAAATGCAAGCAGATAAGGGAGTACATGGGAGGGAAAAACACACAAACAAATCATAACGACACAGTACTAACTAAGGCAAATACAGGCATCTTATATTCTACAAAGATCATCATGAAATAAGGAAACACACGGAACATCGAGGGACAACAACTCATGTTAATTGTACCCTTAAATCCACCCCCTTATTGAACCTATCTAGATCTGATTTTGAAGGGCCAGAAACATGCTCACCAATCCCACTAGGAAGTGCAAGGTTTTGAAATCGAGTCTGTGTTTGGTCCTTTCAGGCATTTCATCTCCACGTGGATCGTGGAGCCCCTGCGAGCTGTGCCACACCTCTCTCCTGAGGTGGGGGTCAGGGGCGGCTGGACACTGGTGGGCCTGGATGTCAGCGGGGTCGAGGATCATCGGCTCAACCCTGGTTAGAGGAGCCTTGGGCTGGCTCCCATCGCTTCTTCAGTTTCCTTTTCTCTCTTCTCCCGAGCGGGGTGGCTGGAAGGTTTCTTCTCTTGGGACCTTTATTTTTTTGTCTCTTCTCCCAAGTTGGGTCGATGGCCTCTCGTTCCAGCAACGGCCCGGGGATGGTCGATGATCTCCCGATGTGTTTCCCCGGGGCGGGACGCCGGCTTCGAGACGGCCTTCTCGATGTTGGCTTTCTTCTTCCTCCTGCGAGTGCCTGCTTCTTCTTCTGGCTGTCCGGATTCAAACTCGACACAAGCTGCAACTGTCTCCAAGCTTGCAACTGTGTTCCAGCTCGCAACTGTGTTCCAGCTCGCAACTGTAACCCCCTCCAACTGTAACTCCAGTTGTACCTTTTCTTCAGAGGCTTCACTTCCCGCCCAAAATCAGGTTAGTCTTTGTTTTATTTTTGGTGGGCTGGGAGCACAGCGGGGTAGTTATTATATTTTAAAATGTCTTAAACGGCTGGTAAAGGCCCATCTCTGGTCTGGAATTACCTTCATTGTTTTTAATGTCCTGCTGATCTCGTTATCTAGTCCTGGGTGCTGTTCTCATGAATATGAAATTGTCCCCTTTTGTCTGGGTCAACATTTTGATGGCCTCTGTCTCCAGGCCGATCTTGACTGGATCTGCATCTAATCCATATACATACGTGTGGGTTTGGTTTCTTTCTCTCAGAAACGGCTTCCAGAACTTGCTGTAGGTTGAATCCACAAAGCTGTCTGAGGTCGCGCAGGAACCATTTTAAAGTGTCCCAATAAGCTGGTCACATGGTATGGTGGCCATTTTGTATGCCCCTTTTTCTGGGCTTCTTTTAAAACAGTCTTTAAAATCACGGCCTCTGCTGCCATTTGACCCTTATTAATATAAAGTCCAATTTTGCGAATCCTACACTCCCCCCTGATGATACTGTAACTTGCTTGAAGTATCATAATTCTGGGTGAGCAAAATTTTCTGACTTTCCACAATCTAACCATCCCCAGTATTTACCTATCTATGACCCCACGACACATGCATTTCCCATTTCAGAAAAATCTAGTGTACATTAAGCATCTATAGATGGCAATACGTTGGAGTTAAAAATCTAACACTTACTTCCAGGTGTGGACGGGGTCCTTATACCCCTACATCACCTAGTGTATACACATTACCTTCTAATAATGACATCACATCTAATAAAACTTCAATAATAAAATAAAGTGCACACACGAAATTCAAAAATGCACATGAATACATGTCAAAAATTAATACAGAGGAGGGAGGGAAAACTTTAACTTTATACAAAGCAGCAAAATCTAAACGGGTGTCTCTTCTTCTACCCGCACATAATGCTCCCTCCATTCCCCTCTATTCTCAAACTTTTGCGAATGTTTGACATTTTTACAGTGTACAAACAGCAAATAAACTACAATGACAACCTGGCACACTACAAGAATGTGGGAGGCTATCCTAATCCAGGAAGGGACTTCTATATTAGTGAACAGGTCCCACCACGGTGGGGTCACTATATCCAATATGTCTACCCCTATCTCTAAAGTCTTCTGCTCCAGTGTGTAGAAGTGTTTCTGTGAAACAACAACAGCTTTTAATATCTTGGTGAGGTGTTCAGGGAGAGGGGGAATGATATATCCAAAATGTGCAATGAAACGCTGCAGATCGGTGAAATTCTCTTTAACAGTGATGTGAGCAGTGGAAGGTTTAGGAATGGGGACAATTCGCTCTTGGGCCACTTGAACTTCTGCCCTGGGCTTGAAACAGAAGCTGCTGTCACGAACTGGACAACAACCGTGCTGTCCATGCTGGTAGTGGGGCGCTGCAGTGGTGGCACAGTATGTCCCACCTCCTATATATGCCACCTGCGGGGGCACATGGCCTTGTGCCATTGCCTCCATGGTGCAATTTATAGGCTTCGCACCAGCAGTTCTTTAAAATCACGGCCTCTTCTGCCATTTGACCCTTATTAATATAAAGTCCAATTTTGCGAATCCTACAGAGGGACGCCCAAGACCTGAAGAAAGGAAGGCTGTAAAGGTTAGCAGAACTTCTTTAAACTTTACACAGACCAAACACACTTACCTCTTCACTTATGCACCCATCACTCACTTGAACACTGGACATCTTGACCCCTCCAAGCCCTTCATCCCGACGGCCCACCTCACTAACTTGGTGTGGTGTAGGGGGTTTGGTGTGTGGCATGTGCCCAGTCAGCTCTGTCCCTGACTGCCTCTAAGTGGTTCGAATTGCTCCACACCCCCTGGGTTCTAGACACCGGACTTAGGTACAGGCGGCGATACAAAAAAACGAGTAGACAAGTGGTTCGGTGCAAGAAAACTGTAATTTTTATTAAAGACAGAATAAAACACAATACTGAGAATTACTAAGCTGATTACAGGCATATAAAATTAATACACTTACAAGGGAATGGGGAACACATGGCACATCGAGGGAAACAAATACATTAAAATCCCCTTATCCTTATCCCACCCCTATACCTAACTAGATTAAGCCATGAGTGGCCAGGGATTTATGCTCACCAATTCGAAACCTGTTGACTTTTAGAGGTTGTGACTTTGGGGTCTGTTCTTGCTGTCCTTTGGGGTGTCTCATCGCCACGTGGTCACAGGGCGCGGCGGTGGATTTGTTTATGCGAATCACCCTCCTTTTCCTCAGCTAATGTCGTCGTCGAGTCGCGTCTTCATCTTCTTCTTCTTCCTCGGGCGGTTTAGTCGGTGACGAATTTTAAAACGGTTGGGGCTCGGTTGGCGGTTTACATTGTTAAACTGATTCTACTACCCATGCTATGAATACCAGTTTATTCATCATGGACGCTACTATCCATGCTTGAAACACCAGTTTATTCATCAAACGGCAGCTTATAACTAGGTGTTTGGCCCCCAATGCATCTTTTTGCTGCCCTTCTCTGCCTTTATCGGTTTACAGTATTCTTTGTCTCGCCTCGTCTGCCCATTTGTGGCCTGTGTATCCTGTGTGTTTTCGAACTCGGGTCTCGTTCTCCTCCCGCGTTCGGCCTTCGGTGTAGTAATGGGCGTCCTTGATGTTGAGCGGAGCGGGGAGCGAGAAGCGAGCCCGCCACGAGGACGGGGCATGAGAACGAGAGGCAGCAGGCCAAAGGCCAAGCGATAAGAGGCAAGAGCAAGAGAGCGATCACTACTGATGGGCCTACAATTATACCCGATTCTTCATTCCTTATCTGCGCGCCAAATCAGGTCAGTCCTTTGTCTAACTTTTGGCGGGCTCGTTTAAAATGATTACAGCCATTTACTTTAACGACTTCTGGAGTGGTTGTCTCCATGTTTAATGGCTTCGATGTCCTGGCTGTTTGTCATTTATGAAACTTAATTGTCCTCGTCCTGGCTTGATGGCTATTGTGAGCTGTTACCGATTAAATATGCAGAAACCTAATGTCCTCGATTTAGGCCCATTCTAATTTGATCTGTTTCAAGGTGAATGAATGCCTATTCTGTGTTTGCTTTAGCTGTCTGGCTCCACAAAGTCTCTTCACAGATTCATGCATTTTAGGTTTTGTTTCAGGCTTTGAAAAATGCCTGCCTTTTTACAGGGCCTTGCTTGTAAAATCCTGTACTTTTGGTCACGAAGTTGCAGAAGCCATTTTGGGTACCCTTTTTAACAACTTGTCCATACAGGGTCCCTTTATCCATAACTTTTGGGGAATGTGGGAATTTTGAGAATCCTACAGTGGTTTGGAGCTGTCGGGAATCCCACATTTCAACAATGAAAATAGGGATTAGGCTAAAAACTGCCTGTTAACTACCTGTTAACAGGCAGTTAATTGGCACTAATCCCCTTCCCGCCTCGGGGAGGCGGGTCCCAGTGTGGGGCGGGTACCCGACTCCTTTGATATGGGCATGGGGGCGGGTTGGGGGCGGGATGGGGTCGGGACCCCCGATTTCGGGATTTTAAACCCCCACACGTCTCCAATCCCGACTCCATGGCCCAATGAAAATCCAGCCCATTGTCTCAGGACCAGCTATGTGGTTATGACTGTAGAACTCTGCAGCAACACAGCAGGTTTCCAGAAAGATGATCATTAAATCATGCCATCGCATGGCACCTGACTTTGAGAGAAAATCCACAGTAAGTATAACTCTGCATGTGGTTCCTAAAATGCTCACAGTTCTGAATTTGTAAGGATCAGGGTCAATCTGAGCTTGCACAGGTTAGTTGACAGGAGTGGATCATTACTCGGTGCAGTGTTCCATCCTGAATTTCAACATGTCTCTGCTGAAGCACACACTGTGGTATGTGCACTTTGGCACCCATCCATAGCATCAGATATCCAGACTGATGTGCCTCAATAATTCCGAGACTCGAAGTTAGCAGAACAAAAACAAGGCTTTTATTAAGTTAGAACGTAACACGTAAGCGAGAGAGATGTCGTCCTTCTGGAGACTGAGGCCAGACTGAACTAGCTTACAAACGGGGCCAGGTATGGGCGGAGCCCTACACACAGCACATTCCAGCACATTCCAGTATACAATACAGCACATTCCAGTACACAATACAATGAGGTCTGGGGGAAGGGAAATGACACTGAAACCGATCTCAGTCACAGGCAGTGATGAATGGAAATATTTCATCACATTCACCCCTTCTATAGATTTAGTCTGTTCGGGGGTTTGATAGTCCTCTGCGACCGACGTGGCTGTTGCGGTGCCGCGGGTGTCGGCTGGGTGTCCCCGGTAGCCTCCTGGGTCTCTGCCGGGGGTGCCGCCAGGGTTGTTGAAGGGGTAGTTGGTGGGGGTGCCGTTGGTCGGTGTTCTTCCGGGGGTGATGAAAGAGTAGTGGGTGGGTAAGAGTTGCTGTGATCGTCGTTGCCGCTATTGCCGTGGTTGTTGTCGATGCCGGCTGGGGCGACGTCTTTTATGGACACGGTGTCCTCCCTTCCGTCGGCGTGCTGGACATATGCGTATTGGGGGTTGGCGTGGAGTAGGTGTACTGGCTCCACGAGAGGGTCTGTCTTGTGGCCCCTCACATGCCTTCGCACGAGTACCGGACCTGGGGTGGAGAGCCATGACGGCATGGATACGCCTGAGGTGGATTTCCGGGGAAAGACAAACATTCGTTCATGAGGCGTGGTATTAGTGGCCGTACACAATAGCGACCGTATCGAATGGAGCACATCCGAGAGGACTTCCTGCCAGCGGGAGATAGGGAGGCCCTTGGTCCTTAGAGCTAGAGTGACTGCTTTCCATACTGTCCTGTTCTCTCGCTCCACTTGGCCGTTACCCCGGGGGTTGTAGCTGGTGGTACGGCTCGTGGCGATCCCCCTGGACAGCATGTACTGGCGTAGCTCTTCACTCATGAAGGACGCCCCCCTATCCGTATGGATGTAGCTCGGCATACCGAACAGGCAGAACAGGCTGTTGAGGCATTTAATGACCGTGGCGCTGGTCATGTCTGGGCAGGGGAAGGCGAATGGGAACCGGGAGTATTCGTCCACAATGTTCAGGAAGTAAACATTGCGGTCGACGGACGGGAGGGGGCCCTTGAAATCTAAGCTGAGCCGCTCAAAGGGCCGTGTAGCTTTGATTAAGTGGGCTCTATCTGGGCGGTAGAACCGAGGCTTGCACTCAGCGCAAGTGCGGCAGTTCCTGGTCAGGGACCGAACTTCCTCAATCGAGTAGGGTAAGTTACGGGACTTTATGAAGTGGAACAGCCGCGTGACCCCTGGGTGGCAGAGGTCGTTGTGGAGGGTCTGTAGCCGATCCCCGGTGGTGCTGGCACAGATCCCTCGTGAGAGGGTGTCAGGGGATTCGTTAAGGGCCCCTGGCCGGTAAATGATGTCGTACTCGAAGGTGGAGAGCTCGATCCGCCACCTAAGAATCTTATCATTTTTAATCTTCCCCCTCTGTTTATTATTGAACATAAACGCTACCGACCGCTGGTCGGTAAGTAGGGTGAAGCGTTTGCCGGCTAGATAGTGGCGCCAGTGGCGCACTGCCTCCACGATGGCTTGGGCCTCCTTTTCCACGGAGGAGTGTCTGATCTCGGGCCCTTGGAGGGTCCTCGAGAAGAAAGCTACGGGCCGCCCCGCCTGGTTGAGGGTGGCCGCCAAGGCGAAGTCAGACGCATCACTTTCCACTTGAAATGGAGTGTTCTCGTCCACTGCCTGTAGCGTGGCCCGCTCAATATCCTGCTTAATGCTTTTGAAGGCGGCGTGGGCCTCAGCAGAGAGCGGGAAAGAGGATGCTTTCAAGAGGGGGCGGGCTTTGTCGGAGTAGTTGGGGACCCATTGGGAATAATAAGAAAATAACCCCAGGCACCTTTTCAGGGCTTTGGGAGTGTTGGGCAGAGGCAGCTCCCGTAGGGGGCGCAATCGGTCGGGGTCTGGTCCGATTTCCCCATTCTCCACCACGCTGCCTAGTATGCAGAGGCGCGTGGTGTTGTAAACGCACTTGTCCTCGTTGTAGGTGAGGTTGAGTTTTTGTGCGGTTTTCAGGAACCTCTCGAGGTTCGAGTCGTGATCCTGCTGGTTGTGACCGCAGATGGTGACGTTGTCGAGGTAGGGGAAGGTTGCCTGCAAGTGGTGGTCATCGACCATGCGATCCATCTCCCTCTGGAAGACCGAGACCCCATTCGTCACCCCAAAGGGGACTCTGAGGAATTGGTAGAGGCGTCCGTTCGCCTCGAAGGCGGTGTACGGGTGGTCCTCTGGTCTGATAGGGAGCTGGTGGTACGCTGACTTGAGGTCGATGGTGGAGAACACCCGGTATTGGGCGATTTGGTTCACCATTTCTGATATGCGGGGTAGCGGGTAGGCGTCTAGTAGGGTGTACCTGTTGATCGTTTGACTATAGTCGATCACCATCCGTTTCTTCTCGCTACCCCTTACCACTACCACTTGGGTGCGCCACGGGCTGTTGCTGCGTTCAATAATGCGCTCTTTCAGGAGCCTGTCTACCTCGGTCGCGATAAACCGCCTGTCCTCCCAGCTGTACCTCCTGCTTTTGGTCGCTATTGGCCGGCAGTTAGGGGTAAGGTTCGCGAATAGCGAAGGCGGCTTTACCTTCAGGGTAGCCAGACCGCACACTGTGAGGGGCGGCTGGGACCCACCGTACTTGAGCGTGATGCTTTGGTGGTTGCACTGGAAATCCAGGCCCAAGATCACGCTCGCACATAGGTTCTTCATGATTAATACTTTAAAATTATCATATACAGTTCCGTTAACGCACAATTGTACCGTGCAGTAACCCAGAATGGTCGATGTCTGGGTTTTGTCAGCCATAGAGATGGTACCCTGAGTAGGGACCACCTTTAGGGAGAGTTGTTGTGCCAGTTCTGGGTGGATAAAGCTCTCCGTGCTTCCACTGTCAATTAAGCATTTAACCCGGCACCCGTTTACCTCGATGTCCACCATTGATCTGGATAGCGGGTGCGGCCTGGTCTGGTCCACTGTGACCGATGCCACTGTAGGGCCCTGATCGATACAAGATGGCGTCCACGCTGTCTGCTCACAAGATGGCGGACCCCAGGAGGTCGGGCAAGATGGCGTCCAAGATGGCCGCTCCCATGGCGCACACGCGGCGGTGGCGGGTTTTCCGGCGGTTGGTTTTCCGGCGGGGTTCCCTCTGCACACCTTCCCGAATGCCCCTTCTTACCGCACTTAAAGCAGGTGGTGCCTTTCGCCGGGCACAGGCTTCTGGTGTGCTTTGGCTGCCCGCAGAAGTAGCAGTTGGGTCCCTGACTCGTCGCGGCTGTCGTAGGGCTTCTGGGGGGAGAGCGGGGCCCAGCCGGTGTTGGGCTGTCGGGCGGGGAAGATGCCTTCCAAGATGGCGGCGCCCTCGGTGCACACGTGGCGGCGTGGACGGCGCGGGCTGAAGAGTAGGCGTCCGAGTTTCTCTGGGCCACATCCAGGGATCGCGCGGTGTCCGCAGCCTGTTTCAGGTCCAACCCCGTTTTTTCCAGCAGTCTTTGCCGGATGTAAGTGGAGCTGAGGCCTGTGATGAAGGCATCGCGAACAAGCTCGTCAGTGTACACTGCGGCTTTTACATCTCGGCACTTGCAGTCTTTGCCAAGCATTTTCAGGGTGCTTAGGAACTCCTCCACCGATTCCCCAGGTCGCTGTGCGCGGGTGGCGAGCAGGTGCCTAGCATACACCTCATTCGTAGGCTGCTGGTAATGCGCCTTTAAGATGTCGCAGGCGGCCAGGTACGTCTCGGCGTCTTGGATGAGGGGGTAAACCCGGTGGCTTACCCAATTCCGCAGAATTCCGAGTCTCATCCTCGCAGCGTCCGTAGCGTCTTTGACGGCTGCGGAATTGTCCAGGAAGAATTCCATACACTCAAACCAGTGTCCGAAGCGTGCTGATGCGTCCGGAGCATGTTGATCCAAATCCAAACGTTCGGGTTTCAGGAGTTGATCCATAGTGTTGAAAAATAAGTTAATAAAATTGATGTGCCTCAATAATTCCGAGACTCGAAGTTAGCAGAACAAAAACAAGGCTTTTATTAACTTAGAACGTAACACGTAAGCGAGAGAGATGTCGTCCTTCTGGAGACTGAGGCCAGACTGAACTAGCTTACAAACGGGGCCAGGTATGGGCGGAGCCCTACACACAGCACATTCCAGCACATTCCAGTATACAATACAGCACATTCCAGTACACAATACAATGAGGTCTGGGGGAAGGGAAATGACACTGAAACCAATCTCAGTCACAGGCAGTGATGAATGGAAATATTTCATCACACAGACATCAAAGACTCCTTGATATTATTCATTTCCCAACAGTGCAGGGTATCATCAATTGCACATTTATGGCAATTCAGGAAACCATCAGTGCTAGAAAAGAACATCAATCAATGTATATACAAACTAATATGCAAATTACCTATGATGACAACCTAAGCATCCATGTTGTTAGTACCAGATATCCTGGGAAGTGCAATGGTTCTTATGTTCAAGATTTGTTCCATAAAGATGGCAAGTTAAATAGACAGCTACTGGAGGATTATGGTTATCTTCAACCTATACCATGACAATCAACAGGGCAAAAGAGCACTATAATGTTCTCTGCAGCCACGACAGGGAGTACCGAAGGCTGTGTTGCCTGCCCGGTTCCAGGGTTAAAGACATTTCCTCGCAGCTGGAGAAGAACTTGACTTGGGAAGGGGAGGATCCAGTTGTCATGGTCCACATAGGAATCAACGACATAGGTAGAACTAGAAATGAGGTTCTGCTGAGAGAGTTTGAGGAGTTGGGATCTAAATTAAAAAGCAGAACCTCAAATATAATAATCTCTGGATTGTTACCTGAGTCATGTGCCAATTAGCATAGGGATAAGCGGATTAGAAGGTTAAATGTGTAGCTGAAAGAGTGGTGTGGGAAGCAGGGGTTTTGCTTCATGGGCCACTGGCACCAGTACTGGGGAAAAAGGGAGCTGCTTCGTTGGGACTGGCTCCACATAAACCAGGCTGAAACCAGTGTCCTGGTGAATCGAATAACTAGGGCAGTTGGCAGGGCTTTTAGCTAATAAAGGTGGGGAGGGGGGAGGATTCAGGAAAGAGTAAATTTAAAAGCAGCAAGGGAAATGTCAAGGCTCTAGAGTAGAGTAGAGTTTTGGGTAAAAATAAGCAGAGTGGGTCAGGAAGGGACAGAGAGAGCAACAAAGGTAATAAGGCATCAGTGACTAAGGTGACATCAGGGGAAAATAGAAAAAGGTCAAAGCTAAAGGCACCATATCTGAATGCACGAAGCATTCGCAACAAAATAGATGAATTAATGGTGCAGATAGAATCTAATAGCCATTACGGAGATGTGGTTGCAAAGTGACCAAGGTTGGGAACTAAATATTCCAGGATACTTAACTTTTAGAAGAGGTAGGCAAAATGGAAAAGGAGGAGGGGTAGCCCTGATAATAAAAGATGGAATAAAGACAGAAGAGAGAAAGGATCTTAGCTTATCAAATCAAGAAGTAGAATCAGTTTGTGTGGAGCTAAGAAATAGCAAGGGGCAGAAAACATTGGTGGGAGTTGTTTATAGGCCCCCAAACAGAAGTTGTAATGTAGGGCAGAGTATAAATCAGGAAATTAGAGGTGCATGTAACAAGGGTAATACAGTAATCATGGGGGACTTTAATCTATATATAGGCTGGGCAAACCAAATTTGCAGTAATAGTGTGGAGGGCGAGTTCATGGAATACAGTCATAGTCATAGGGCTCGATTTTAACTCAGGTGCGAGCTGTTGTCATAGTATCCGAATTTCGTGTTTCCCACATGAATCTAAATGGATGTGGGAGATTGATGCAATTTTAACTCAATTGGCCAATTGATTTCCAACGTGTGGGAAGTCTTTGCAAAGGGGTTTTTCATGACTGAAAGTCCCCTCCGATGACGTCATCATTACTGCTGTATTTAAGGTCCACAGCAAGCCTTGCTTCTTCTGCAGGCTTCCAAGCTTTCTCCATTTGGTGTCAGAGGGACCTGCAGGAAAGATGACAAGCGGGAGGGCAAAAGCAGCTCCTCGCTTTGGCGAAGTGGCACTGCAGGCATTAGTCGATGGGGCTAGGGCCAACAGGGAGGTCCTGCTCCCTTCATCAGGGAGGAAGAGGCCTCCCACTCAGACCAAGGCTGTGTGGATGCAGGTGGCTGAGGAGGTCAATTCCTCGGGAGTCACCCGCAGAACCTGGATACAGTGCAGGAAAAGATTTCATGACCTTCAGCGCACTGGAAAAATGAATATGAATTTCCCATCACCCTCAATCTGATCCCCATTGCCTTTCCTCACCAGCACTCAGCTTTAGCAATCTCTTCCTCCACATCCCACTTGACACTGACATCCATGCACCCTTACCCATTCCCTCTCTCTCTATGTTCACATTCACATAACTATTCCACCATGCAGCCCTCACACTCCCTATCACTCTGATGCTTTGAACACAACTGACAACACACAGGGAGGGCCCTTGGTCTTGCAACCTCACTCCATCTTTGTCTCCTTCTAAGTATCTATGCTATGCAATCTCTACACTCACTCCTTCATTCTCACTCAACCTCCACTTGTCTCCCTCATTGCAGGAAAAGAGAGCACACAACAAAAGAGAGTGAGCCAGGACAGGAGGAGGGCCACCCTCAATAGCCCACCTGACCCCCTGGGAAGAGGCTGTCCTGGAAATCATGGGCATTGAGGATGATTCGTGCGTGGGGGACAGACAGACGGGTGCAACACAGCAAGCTGGTGACAGAAAAGTTTCCCATCTCTCTCTTTGACATTGCATGAGTCGCTGATAATGATTGTGAAGCTGTAACAGATGCACTTATGAGCATCTGCAAAAACTATGTGCATGTAGCCTTTGCATCACATCTCTGACTCTTTACTTTACTCCCACACAAGACCATCACAAGCATCTGTCCCCCCTAGCCAGGAAGAAGAGGCTGAGCAGCCAGACTCCTCAGAGGAAGCTGCAACCTCTGAGGGCGCAGCGTCACCAGAATTCAGCGCACCCAGCACTAGCGCAGACACTCACATCTCGGTGGGACTTTCAGGACATAGAGTAATATTGTCACCTGGTGTATCACAGCTCACAAGTGAGCATCAGCAGATTGTGGAGACAGGGACAGCAGTGGAGAGTCCTAGTCGGAGGGCGCAGAATTCTGCCAGCTCGGTTCAGCAGCATGTCGGCCCTCTGCCTCTGAGTCCATCCATAAGATCAGCGGTGATGGAACTCCAGGCACAGATGCAGGAGTCTCTGGCAGGTTTGGCTCTAGGGTCGCTGTGAGTGTGGAGCGAATGGAGGAGTCCATCGCGAACATGAGCAGAGCCTTTGTGGAGTCCTTGGCGCATGAACACATCAACACCGAAAGGATGGCTACCTCCGTGGAAACGATTGCTACCTCCGTGGTAAGAACATACATAAGAACATAAGAAATAGGAGCAGGAGTAGGCCAATTGGCCCCTCGAGCCTGCTCTGCCATTCAATAAGATCATGGCTGATCTGATCCTAACCGCCAATCCACTATGACAGGACTATCTCCTGAATCTAACAGAATTAGACACACGAAACAGGAGCAGGATCAGGCTACACGGCCCCTGGGCCCGCTCCGCTACCCACAGGGCCATGACCGATCCGAACCTAGACTCATGTCCAAATTCCTGCCCGCTCCCCGTAACCCTTAATTCCCTTTTCTTCTAGGAAACTGTCTATTCCTGTTTTAAATTTATGTAATGATGTAGCTTCGACAGCTTTTTGGGGCAGCATATTCCATGGATCTACCACCCTCTGAGTGAAGTAGTTCCTCCTCATCTCAGTTTTGAAAGAGCAGCCCCTTATTCTAAGACTATGCCCCCTAGTTCTAGTTTCACCCATCATCTGGAACATCCTCCCTGCATCCACCCGATCCTACCCCTTCATAACCTTATATGTTTCAATAAGATCGCCTCTCATTCTTCTGAACTCCAATGAGTAGAGTCCCAATCTACTCAACCTCTCCTCATATGTCCATCCCCTCATCCCCGGGATCAACCGAGTGAACCTTCTTTGTACTGACTCGAGAGCAGGTATGTCCTTTCTTAAGTATGGACACCAAAACTGTATGCAGTATTCCAGGTGCGGTCTCACCAATACCTTGTACAACTGAAGCAATACCTCCCTATTTTTATATTCTATCCCCCTAGCAATGAAAGCCAACATTCCATTGGCCTTCTTAATCACTTGCTGCACCTGCATACTAACCTTTGGAGTTTCGTGCACCAGGACCCCCAGATCCCTTTGTACTTCAGTATTTTCCAGTTTCTTGCCATTAAGATAATAACTTGCTCTACGATTTTTCCTGCCAAAGTGCATAACCTCACACTTTCCAGTATTGTATACAATCTGCCAAATCTCTGCCCACTTACTTAGCCTGTCTATGTCCCCTTGCTGGTTTTTTATGTCCTCCTCACTCACTACTTTCCCTCCCATCTTAGTATCATCTGCAAACTTTGATGTGTTACACTCGGTCCCCTCCTCCAAATCGTTAATATAGATTGTAAAGAGTTGGGGACCCAGCACTGACCCCTGCGGAACACCACTGGTTACTGATTGCCAGTCTGAGAATGAACCATTTATCCCAACTCTCTGCCTTCTGTTAGATAGTCAATCCTCTATCCATGCCAGAATATTACCCCCAATCCCGTGATTTTTTATCTTAAGCAATAATCTTTTGTGTGGCACCTTGTCAAATGCCTTTTGGAAGTCTAAATACACTACGTCCACTGGTTCACCTTTATCCACCCTATATGTTACTTCCTCAAAGAACTCCAGCAAATTTGTCAAACATGACTTCCCCTTCATAAAACCATGCTGACTTTGTCTTATTAAATTATGATTATCCAAATGTCCTGTTACTGTCTCCTTAATAATGGACTCCAAAATTTTACCTACCACAGATGTTAGGCTAACCGGTCTATAGTTTCCAGCCTTCTGTCTACTGCCCTTTTTAAATAAGAGTGTTACATTAGCAGTTTTCCAGTCTGCCGGGACCTTTGCTGAGTCCAGGGAGTTTTGGAAGATTATTACCAATGCATCCACAATCCCTACCGCCACTTCCCTCAAGACCCTAGGATGTAAGCCATCAGTTCCAGGTGATTTATCCGCCTTGAGTCCCATTATTTTACCGAGTACCACTTCCTTAGTGATTTTGATCGTGTTTAGCTCCTCCCCCCCTATAGCCCCCTGCTTGTCCAGTGTTGGGATATTCTTGGTGTCCTCTACTGTAAAGACTGATACAAAATATTCATTCAGTGTCTTTGCCATCTCCATATTTCCCACCATTAATTTTCCGGTCTCATCCTCTAAGGGACCAACATTTACTTTAGCCACCCTTTTTCTTTTTATATAACTATAAAAACTCTTACTATCTGTCTTTATATTTTTTGCTAATTTACTTTCATAATCTATCTTCCCTTTCTTAATCAATCTTTTTATTATTTTTTGCTGTCTTTTAAAGTTTTCCCAATCCTCTATCCTCCCACTAGATTTGGCTACCTTATATGCCCTTGTTTTTAGTCGAATACTATCCTTAATTTCTTTACTTAGCCACGGATGGCTGTCTTTTCTTTTACACCCTTTTTTTCTCAGTGGAATATACTTTTTTTGGAAGTTGTAAAATAACTCCTTAAATGTACACCACTGATCATGTATCGTCTTACCCTTTAATCTATTTTCCCAATCCACTTTACTCAATTCCGCTCTCATACCTTCATAGTCTCCTTTATTCAAGCTTAGCACGCTTGTTTGAGATACAACCTCCTCACCCTCTAATTGAATATGGAATTCAACCATGTTATGGTCACTCATTCCAAGGGGATCCTTTACTAGGACATTTTTAATTAATCCTGTCTCGTTACACAGGACCAGATCTAAGGTTGCTTGCCCCCTGGTCGGTTCAATTACATACTGCTCAAGAAACCCATCCCTAATACACTCGATGAACTCATCCTCAAGGCAGCCCTGCCCAATTTGATTTGTCCAATTAATATGATAGTTAAAATCCCCCATAATTATAGATGTTCCCTTATTACAAGCCTCAACTATTTCCTGATTGATACTCCGTCCAACCGAGTTGCGACTGTTCGGAGGCCTATAGACTACGCCCAGTAGTGTTTTTTTCCCCTTATTATTCCTTATCTCCACCCAAACTGTTTCATTATCCTAATCTTTTGACCCAATATCATTTCTCTGTATTACTGTGATTCCTTCCTTTATTAACATAGCCACCCCACCTCCCCTTCCTTCCTGCCTGTCCTTCCTGATTGTTAAATAACCTGGTATGTTTAATTCCCAGGCATTGTCACCCTGCAGCCATGTTTCCGTAATGGCCACAAGATCATACCCATATGTAGCTATTTGTGCCTTTAACTCGTCTATTTTGTTACGAATGCTACGTGCATTCAGATAGAGAACTTTCAAATGTGTTTTGTGACACTTAGTTCCTGCTTTTGCCCTTTTTATTACTTTACCTTTTACTCCATACCTTCTGCCCCTTCCTGACACGCTCTGGTTTTTAATTTCCCCACTGCTACCTAAGTCTATGACCTTCTCTGTTGTCATTTTTATTATTTGTTCTCTAGGAAGCTCCCCCCCACTAGTTAGTTTAAAGCCCTCTCTACAGCCCTAGTTATATGATCCGCCAGGACTCTAGTCCCAGCACTGGCCAAGTGAAGCCCGTCCCAACGGAACAGCTCCCTCCTGCCCCAGTACTGGTGCCAGTGTCCCAGGAAGCAAAACCCATTTCTCCCACACCAGTCTTTGAGCCACGCATTTAACTCTCTTATTTTATTTGGCTACCATAGAGGAGAGGATGGCTACGGTAGAGGAGAGGAGGGCTACGGCCATGGAGGAGCTTAGTCACTAGGGTATGGGAAACGTGGTCATTGTTCAGAATAGAATGACATCTCTTGAGGAGCGATGGCATCTACTGAACAGAGAAACGAGACCTTCATGGAAGTCCTTCTGAGTAGGGCTGCCATTGCAGATACGGGTCCCCATGGCCCCCCTGATGTGCAGCAAGGTGCTCTCCAGCCACTTGCAGGCGCGGAGGGGAACCTGACCCGTGAGAGGGAGGTTGGTGGCAGACCTCAAGGAAGTGGGGGTTCCTCTCCAAGCGCTCACACTTCCATGCCGCCGCAGAGCCCTCGGTCAGAGCCCTACCAAAGTCCACACCCAAGTGAGATAGACGTCTCCACCCCTGCACAGCTGCAGGAGCAGCAGACTGTTGACGAGCCCTCACAGGCTCACAACCCCAGAGGACGCCCGCCAAAGGTGTTGAGGCAGGAGCAGCAGGAAAGTGAGCAAGGGGCCTCCACATCTGCTGAAGCCACAGGGGAAGCATTACGTAGGAGCATGGGTAAGAGGAAGATAAAGCACAAGTAGTCACTTGGGTGAAATTTGAAGTATTGTTAGAAAAAGCCATCAGATTAATAATGTTAATAAAAAATCTGATGGCTACTGCTGTAGTTGTGGCGTGTGTCATTTCGCGAATGGGACTTTCCCATTGAGGGCTTAGGATTACTTGCAATTGTCAGTATGCTGGTCAGATAGCTAGGAATCCGCAGGGTCTTGGCCATTGTCGATGCTCAGGTAAGAAGCTGCGAGGCAAAAGTGTTTGATTGACTAGGCTAAGCAAAGCTGGCCAGGATGAGTGCGTTCCTTGCATCCCGGGCAGCAATGTTCTCGCGTAATGCTGCCGCTGGTTGATGGGCCTCTGCAGGATGTTCTTTTTCACCCTCCTCCTCCTCCTCCTCCTCCTCATCTGAGGAGGATATGTGAGGAGCCACTTGGTCCTCGGGACTCTGCAAGCCATGACGTTGTGCCATGTTGTGAAGTGCACAGCAAACCACGACGATTCTGGAGACCTTGGCTGCTGAGTACTGCAGGGCTCCACCTGATCTATCCAGGCATCTGAAGTGCATCTTCAGCAAACCGATGGTTTGTTCGATAATGGATCTGGTGGAAATGTGGCTGGAGTTGTAGCGCTCCTCAGCTTCATTGGCTCGCCTCCTCAACAGCGTCATTAGCCACGTCTTCAGGGGATAGCCCTTGTCTCCAAGTAGCCATCCGTTAAGTTGGTCTGGCAGACTGAATAGTGGAGGCACACTAGACTGGCGCAGTAGGAAGGAGTCATGGCAACTGCCAGGGTAAATGGCACAAACATGCAAAATCTCCTTCTTGTGGTCACACACCAGCTGAATGTTGAGGGAGTGGAAGCCCTTGCGGTTGACAAAAATACCTGGATTGCGATGGGGTGCCCTAAGGGCCACATGTGTGCAGTCAACGACACCCTGCACCCTTGGAAAGCCTACCAGATGAGCTAATCCAACCGCTCACGCCGTGACACTTGCTCGATCCTTGGTGAAATGGATGTGATTGTGCACGAGGGCAAAGTGGGCCTCGGTTACCTGTGTGATGCAAGTGTGTGCAGCCGCCTGGGAGATGCCGCTGATGTCTGCTGCTGATCCCTGGAATGAGTCTGAGGCAAAAAAGTTGAGTGCAGTGGTGACTTTGACGGCCACTGGTAATGCTTGTCCACCTGGTCCTCTGGGCAGCAGGTCTTGCTGTAGCATTGCACAGATGTCAGTCACTACCTTACCCGAAAGTCAGAGCAGCCTTTGGCACTGCTGCTCAGACATGTTGAGATAGGTGACCCTGCGTCTGTAGACCCTGTTTGGGGGGTATCTCCTGCGCCGACGGGCTTCCAGGCGCTGGCCCCTTCTGGCCTGTGCAGCCTCAGGTGGGTAAGCAGCAACCTGATGCTCCTGCTGCTGCTGCTGTTGCTGGTGCTGCTGTTGTTCCTGGTTCTGCTGCTGCCACGGCTGGTGCTCAAGCTCCTCTAATGCCCAGATGAGAAGGAAATAAATGGCTCCCATGCTTCTGGTAAATGCCTCCGTTGAGGAAGCGTTGAGTGAAGGTGGTGAGAGGTGTTTCCCAGGAGGCCACACTGGAGAAGGGTGTGAGGCTCCAACCTTCCACAGGTGCGGTTAAGCCTTGTAAAAGTTGCCCCAGACCTGAGACCACTAAGTCCTGCCACCTGCAAATGATGGCTGACCAAATCTCGTCTTTAATGTTTGACCTGCAGTTGATAGTCAGCAATCCAATAGTGCTCACGCAAGGTTTCAGATTTGTGATTCCCGCCAGGTGTGTTTTATGTGGGAAAAGGGTTAAAGTGGCAAGGGCCTGTTAAAATAGCAGTATATAGGCCATTTAGTGGTAATTAAGGGCCTTAAAGACCAGTCCCGCCTGTTGGATGTGGGACGGAGTCGGGACCATCAGACACGCCTGAGTTAAAATTGCTCAGAGTTGGGAACCAGGCGGGCCACCCGCCAGTTTCTGCGATTTTCACCCCCCGCATGCCTCCAAGCCCGACTCCATGGCTCAGTGGAAATTGAGGCGGCGTGTAGGAGGCGGGACTACAACTTTCGGGGTTGTAGTCCCTCCTCCATTGAGTTGTGGCCAACACATGCGATTTTCACATGATTGACCTTGTTGAGCCCACCCAGCGGGCTCAGCAGGCCAATTCATTGCCACCCGGCAACTGGTGACGTCACAGATTGACATTTCATCTGTCAAAAGCTTTTGACAGATGAAATATCAGCGTTTGACAGCTGTTTGAAGCTGTCAAACGCTGACAATCTGTACTCCAAGTTAATTCCTTCCCCTCAGGCTGATTTAGATATCTCTCCAGAACAGAAAGCTGAATGCTGCAACTTTTGACAGTTCACGGCCATTCTGCTTTCTGTGCCGGTGAGATGAGGGACTCCCGAGACCTGAAGGAAGGACGGCTGTAAAGGTAAGTAAATGTAAGTAAAACTTCTTTAAATACTTTACACACACCAAACACACTTACCTCTGAACTCATGCACCCATCACTCACCTGAACACCGGACATCTCAACCCCTCCAAGCCCTTCAGCCCGACGGCCCGCCTCGCTAACTTGGCGTGGTTTGGAGTCGTCGGGAATCCCGCACTTCAGCAATAAAAATAGGGATTAAGCAAAAAACTGCTTGTTAACTATCTGTTAACAGGCAGTTAATTGGCACTAATTCCCTTCCCGCCTCGGTGAGACGGTTCCCAGCACAGGTCGGGTACCCGCCTCCTTTGAAACTGGCATGGAGGCAGGTTGGGGGCGGGATGGTTCGTGCCCCCCGATTTCGAGATTTTAACCCCCCACACGCCTCCAATCCCGCCTCCACAGTCCAGTGAAAATCCTGCCCATAGAGTTATACAGCACAGAAAGAGGCCCTTCAGCCCATCGTGTCCACGCCGGCCATCAAGCCCTGTTTATTCTAATCCCATTTTCCAGCACTTGGCCCATAGCCTTGTATGCTATGGCATCTCAAGTGCTCATCCAAATGCTTCTTGAATGTTGTGAGGGTTCCTGCCTCTACCACCCTTTCAGGCAGTGAGTTCCAGATTCCAACCACCCTCTGGGTGAAAATGTTTTTCCTCAACTCCCTTCTAAATCTCCTGCCCCTTACCTTGAAACTATGCCCCCTGGTTATTGACCCCTCTACTAAGGGGAAAGGTTCCTTTCTACCTATCCAATCTATGCCCCTCATAATTTTGTACACCTCAATCAGGAATGTATACAAGAAAGTTTTCTGGATCAGTATGTTGAGGAACCAACTTGAGAGCAGGCTATTTTAGATCTAGTATTGTGCAATCAGAAAGGGTTAATTAATAACCTTATAGTAAAGGGACCTTTAGGGAAGAGTGATCATAATATGATAGAATTTTATTTTGAGTTTGAAAGTGATTTAGTTAAGTCCGAAAGTAGGGTCTTAAATCTAAACAAAGCAAACTACATAGGTAGGAGGGGCGAGTTGGCTAAGGTAGATTGGTAAACTACATTAAAAAGTATGATGGTAGACATGCAATGGCTAGCATTTAAAGAATTAATACATAATTTACAACAAATATACATTCCTTTAAGGCACAGAAATCCCACAGGAAAAGTGGTCCAACCGTGGATAACAAAAGAAGTTATAGATAATATTAGATCAAAGGAAGAGGCTTATAATGTTGCCAAAAAGAGTAGCAAGCCTGTGGATTGGGAGGATTTTAGAATTCAGCAAAGGAGGACCAAGAAATTGATAAGGAAAGAGGAAAAAGAATAGGTGAGTAAAATAGCAAGAGACATAAAAACAGATTGTAAACATTTTTATAAGTATGTAAATAGGAAGAGATTAGTGAAAGTAAACGTGGGCCCATTAGAGGCAGAGACAGGAGAAATTATAATGGGCAATAAGGGAATGGCAGAGTCATTAAACAAATACTTTGTATCTGTCTTCACGGTAGAAGACACAAAAAATATTCCGGTAATAATGGGGAACCAAGGGTCTAGAGAGAATGAGGAACTTAAAGAAATCAGTATAAGTAAAGACATAGGGCTAGATTTTCAGTATAGGCAGTTTTGGGGCGCTAACCTTAGCGCCCGCCCGAAGTTAGCGCCCGCCCCAAAGTAGCGCCCCGTTGCCGGGAATTCAGTGGCTTCGCCCTAAGAGGTTGGTGGAGCGCTAAAAGAGGCGTTCCACTACTCTCTTTAGGCGCTAAGCCGGCGGTCCAGAGGGATAGCGCCCAGGCGGGGCGCAGCGCGGGTGCGGTCATTTTTGGACTGACAGCAGACCCCGTGGCGCCGACCAGCTCTTAAAGGGGGAAGGGACGAATTGGTCTGCTGCCACGCCCTGCACACTGCAGCCTTGCAAAGAGGCATCAACACTGCTGCTCAGCCCCAGGGAGTCATGGCAACGCCAGAGAAGGCCCGTCAGCGTGCCCTGCGCTTCTCAGAGGGTGATCTGGACATAATGGTCACAGCTCTGGAGGTGAGGCGCAAGATCTTGTTTCCAGAGAGTGGGAGGAATCCAACCCACCACGACTACACCAAAGCCTGGAAGCAGGTCGCCCAGAGGGTGACGTTCACCGGCGATGCCCCCAGGACCCACAAACAATGTCGTAAAAAATACAACGACCTGACCAGGATTGTCAAGGTGAGTAGCCTTTCCAGTCTCCTCCTCATTCTTGCATGTACACCTGACATGATGGGCAAAGGGAGCTGAAAGTCCTATTGGCCAGCCATCAGCCAGCAGCATTGGGACAGTCATGAGCATCAAATGGCCATTCGGCACTCTACACTTTGGCCAAGCTATTCCACCATGGGAGGCTGTGCACACTACATCAGGGCTTCACTCTGTCCAAGCTATTCCACCATGGGAGGCAGTGCACACTACATCAGGGCTTCACTCTGACCAAGCTATTCCACCATGGGAGGCAGTGCACACTACATCAGGTCTACACTGCGCATTTAAAGCCCGTCCTTTCTCTTGCAGGCTAAAGTAGCCTTTCATCGCAAGGCCCGTGCCAGGGGTGGCCGTGCCAAGCTGCAGAAGCTCACTCGGCTGGAGGAGCGCGTGTGTGTGCTCATGGGAGCCCGTGTGATCCTCCCCACAGCGTGCGGAGTATCCGACCCTCCACTGCCCGGCAATGGTAAGGACCTCGCCTTTTGGCCCTCTCGCGTCGCACTGGCCCATCCGAGCTACCTCCTTTGCCACTGTCCCACCAATGCGCTGAATGCCACCAGTCCTAACTCCCTCGCTGACGCCGTCTCCTCACTCTGAAGCTACTCTTGTGCATTCCTGCTTTCAGCTGGTGACGACCAGGACCCTGAAGCTGCCAGTGACAGCACCTCCGAGCAGGAGGAGGAGGAGGAGCAAGCCGGACCATCGGGGGAACAGTCACGTCCCGCAGGAGAGGAGGAAATGCTTGACACCTCCTCACTGGACGAGTGCCTGGAGGAACTGTCGCAGGGCAATGCAGCTTCTGGGACCAGTGGCGTCCAGCCACCCAGGAGCCGTGCGCGTGGCCCGCGGCCTTCCCCCCAAAGGGGGGAAGGATCAGAGGGGAGTGCTGCTGATCGGCACACTCGCCGCCACCAACGTGGCAAGGGTCCCTTAGTTCGGCCCCCTCCTCCCCAGCGGGAGAGTCGCGACTCCAGTCCGGACACCTTCACCTCGGAGGAGGTGCGGAAGCTGGATAAGATGGCCGAGGATTCGGACCGGCGCCACACGGAGCTCATGAGCGTGGTGGGGCGCATGCCTGAGGCCATCGAGTCGCTGGCGACCAGTGTGCGCGAGTTCGGGGCAGCAACTGCCGCGAGTGGCCGCATGCTGACTGATGCCGTCAAGACCCTGGTGGATGTGATGCGCGCGCACACCAGGACAACAGGGGCACTCACTGCTGCCACACGCGCTGTCTCAGGCAGGCATCGCCAGGGCAGCCGCCGCGCTGGACCATCCCAGCAAGCCGCCCCTCGGCTGATTGTTGCGGATCCTGCAGTGCGGGCCCGGCCGAGTGCCACCGCACCACAGCACCAGCCAGCGCATCCCAGACGCCAGCTGGCCCACATTGCGCCATCCGTCGCCGCCATTCCCCCACTGGGGCATCAAGGGCAAGCGGCTGCAGCTGATGGTGGCCAGGCTCAGGTGCGCCACTCAGCAGACGGCCCCTCGAGGCCCAAACGCCATGTAGGCCGCCCCCCAGCGGCATCTGGCAGAAGGGCATCTGAGCCTCAGGCACCTTCCCCCAGCCTCGCAGCAGCCACTGGGCAGAGCTTGCGAAGGAGCAGCAGGCCGGGCAGGGGAGGCAAAAGGCTGGGCAAGGTCTCGCCCTCGCGGGCCACTCAGTAGAGGGTGTGGCCAGCTTTCCTTTTACATGGCGGTGGCCATCTTTATTTTGCCCATGGTTGTGTTGTTGGAGGGCTTATTTTTTGCGTTAGGCCGACGTTGAGGCCCGGTTTGAAGAAAGGTGGAGTGACTCCTCCCCAGTTTGTGGGAGTGAGTCGTTTGTTGGGCTTTTTGTGGGGCCCGTTTATTGTTTTTGGGGATTCATGTGGGAAGGGTTTTTCATTTTTGTGTAATAAAAAATTATCTTTATTCATGCAGTCTCCATGGTTGTTCTTCTCAGTGTTTGTTGGCTTCGCCGGCTGAGGGGTTGCGGAGCGGCTGCATTCATCTTCCCTCATGGCCCCTGGCCATTCCCTGACAGGGGGCTTAGAAGTACCGTGTAATAAGGTGGCGTCGTGCGGCCCTTGGCCCTGGTCGCTCCCTCCTGGGAACGTACTCCTGCTCCTCCTCCTCCTCATGCTCCTCCTGCTCCTCCTCCTGAGGTGCTGGTCCAACGTCAGGTGGCAGTGCCTGAGTCCTGCGGATAGCCAGGTTGTGTAGCATGCAGCAAACCACCACAAATTGGGAGACCCGGTCCGGCGAATACTGGAGAGCTCCTCCGGAGCGATCAAGGCAGCGGAACCGCTGCTTGAGGACCCCAATAGTTAGCTCGATGATGTTGCGGGTGGTTTGATGGCTCTCGTTGTAGGCCTCTTCAGCAGCGGTCCTGGGCGCGCGGAGCGGGGTCATGAGCCAGGTGCACAAAGGATAGCCTTTGTCCCCGAGTAGCCATCCTCTTGGGGGAGGCTGTGCCTGGAACATGTCATGCACAGTACTCTGCCGCAGGATAAAGGCATCGTGGCTGCTGCCTGGGAAGCTGGCATTGACTGCCATGATGCGCTGCTTGTGGTCACAGACCAGCTGCACATTCAGAGAATGGTAGCCCTTCCTGTTGCGATACTGCTCGCCATGCTCCAGAGGGGCCCGCAAAGCCACATGCGTACAGTCAATGGCGCCCTGCACCAAGGGGAATTCCCCGAGTCTGGAAAATCCCAATGCGCGCTGATGCTGGCTCTCCAGGGCCATGGGGAAGGAGATGAATTGGCTTCTCCTTCTGAACAGTGCTTCGGTCACCTGGCGGATGCAGCGATGCGCGCCGTACTGGGAGATGTTTGCTATGTCCCCAGCAGCGTATTGGAAGGAGCCGGTGGCATAGAAGTTCAATGCCACCGTCACCTTCACTTCCACCGACAGAGACGTCCTGCACCTGAGCTTTGGCCGCAGATCTCGGCGAAGCAGGTGGCAGATCTCTGCAATCACCTCCTTTCGGAATCGGAGCCTTTTAACACATCGCGCGGCACTCATGTTTAGGTAGGAGCGCTGCTGGCGGTATAGCCTGACTGGGTAAGGCCTACGTGGCCGACGCCTGTAGCCCCCTCTGCCTCTAGCCAGGGCTGCCCCTCTCACAATGCGTCTGCGAGCCCTACGGACATGGAGCTGCAGCTCCGCGTTGGCACCCCATGCAACCCCCATCAAATCCTGGCAAACACTCAAATTTCCAAAAGGCCACTTGCAGCGCTCTGGCCTGAGTCCAAAAATACCTGAGCTCTTGCTGCTTGAAACCAGTTAGCTATCCTCCTTGTTGTGTCTTCAGAAATGCGTTGCACAAGAGTGTTTTCTGAAAAAAGGCTGGCCTTTATACTGGAGAGCACGTCCCCTTTAATTTGCGCCCCCCGGGGCCCGCGCTGGTTGTGTTGCGTTCCTTTTTCCAAACGCTCCGGCTGCCAGCCGCACAATGGGGTGGTCCGACTGAAGTTTGGAATCGGGGCGCACAAAGGGCGTTGCACGAGGGTGTGACGTCATTTTCTGCGCGCGCATCCGGGCGGGCGCTAAACTTTGCGCTGGCGCTAACGGGCAACTTAATTTGGGGCGGGGCGCAAACTGCGCTGCGCACGGGCGCTACACGCATAGCGCCCGAAAATCACTTCTCTTAAGGCGCTAACTGCTGGCGCTATCAACTGAAAATCTAGCCCATAGTACTGGAGAAATTAATGGGACTAAGTGGCGACAAATCCCCTGGACCTGACAACCTGCATCCTAGGGTTTTAAAAGAGGTAGCTGTAGAGATAATGGATGCACTGGTATTAATCTTCCAGAATTCCCTAGATTCTTGAACAGTCTCCAAGGATTGGAAGGTAGCATACATAACCCTGCTATTTAAGAAAAGAGGAAGAGAAAAAATGGGGAACGATAGGCCAGTTAGCCTGACATCAGTAGTAGGCAAAATGCTAGAATCTATTATTGGGGACGTGGTAACAGGGCATTAGAAAATCATAATACAATTAGGAAGAGTCAACATGGTTTTATGAAAGTGAAATCGTGTTTGACAAATCTGTTAGAGCTCTTTGAAGATGTAGCTAGTAGGATGGATAAGGGGTTACCAGTGGATGTGATGTATTTGGATTTTTAAAAAGCATTCAATAAGGTGCCACACAAGAGGTTATTACACAAAATTAGGGGGGCAAAATTGGGTGCCTTTGCGCCCCGTTAGTGCCCTGGGGGGGGCGATAACAGGGCACAAATGGCTTTGCGACCAGATACGGCACTGACATCGACTCCCGCCATATTCGGCGGGAGTTTTGCGGTAGCGCTACAGCATTGTGCCCCAATCTCCTTCACCCAGAGATCGTGACGTCATCGCTGTGCGCATCGCCCCGGTAGCACCCCGGACCCAAAATTGACTTCCGCCCCCTGCAACAGCGCCGGTCGAAAACACCGACAGCTGCAGGAGGCATGCATCGGGCAGCCGGCCGCTTTGGGGGCAATGATTAAAGACGAGGTGGCCGAGGCAAGTAAAAGAAAAATTTACCTTTCTTGTTCTCGTTTTTTTCACAGGTTCCTGCCCGCGATCGATCAGTCCGGCACTCTGCTTGAGTGCCAGGCTGATTGCATGGGATCGGCTGCCTTGGTGGTCCAGGTAAGTAATTTTTATATTGTAGAGCCTGCAGCGATGGCCCATCCCTTTAAGGGAGGGAAGGAGCTTTTGAACGTGGCAGCACTGCACGGCCCAGTGTGCAGCGCTGCTGAAGTCTTCGCCCGCGCCTGTTCTGATTGCGCTCCAAGAAGGAAGCAATGCGCTTGATTTAGTGCTCCACTTCCATCCTGGAGCACAAAACTGAATTTTTAAAAAGTTTAGAAACATTAGCGCCTGGCGCTAATTTTCTCAACTTTTAAAAGTTAGCGCTCCAATAAAGGCTATACCGAATTTCTAGCCCTAGCTAATGGCCCAGAAATTCGGGTCTCCACGGGTGAGTACGTACGGGGTACTCACCCGCAGGCCCAATGGAAGTGCCGGTTTCCTGCATGCACTGCGCATGTGTGGGAAACCGGCACTTCCGTTCCCCTGAAAGAAGGAGTTCAGAGTTCGAACGCGTGCGCAGGAGAGGCTGCGCGTGCACATCGAACTTCCGTTTTTTTTGCAGGTTTTCCCGGGAGGGTAAGTCTCCAGAAGTTACACATATAAAAAGCAGGCGTAAGGCCTGCTTTTTACAAGGTAAGTGGCGAATTAATTAAAATTTCAACATTTTTTCCACAGGTTTATTTTTTAAAAATACTTTAAAGCAAGGTAAGTTTATTTTTAGCCCCATTAGAAAATAAAATTATTTTTTTCAAAAATTTAAGTTATTGTTTAAAATAGTTATTTCATGTAATTTATAGTTTATTTTAAAAATGTGATGTTTTTTAAAATGTATTTGAAGATTTAGTGATGTTTTGGTGCCTGTAGTGTTTGTAAGTTTTATGAATGGGCATTCCCTACTCCGATTGGCTCTCCATGGCCCACGTGATCCCAGGGGACGCCTCAAACTAACTGCGCCCCTGGGATACGCAAGCACTGTGCGCCGGCAGTTGGAGCAGGCCCAGGAGCCGAATTCCATGGGGGCCCACAGCTCAACGGCTGGCGCGCAAGCTAAGTGCAGGTCGGGGGCTTACACCCGTGGGAAGCCCCTGACCCGAATTTCTGGTATATTAGCATGGATTGAGGATTGGTTAATGGACAGAAAACAGAGAGTAGGAATAAACGGGTCTTTTTCGGGTTGGCAGGCTGTAACTAGCGGGATACTCAAGGATCAGCATTTGAGCCTCAGCTATTCATGATCTATATTAATGACTTAGTTGAAGGGACTGAGTGTTATGTATCCAGGTTTGCTGATAATACAAAGTTAGGTGGGAAAATAAGTTGTGAGGAGAACGCAAAGAGGCTGCAGAGAGATATGGACAGGTTGACTGAGTGGGCAAGAACATGGCAAATGGAATATAAAGTGGAGAAGTGTGAAGTTATCCACTTTGGTAGGACAAACAAAAAAGCAGAATATTTTTTGAATGGTGAGAGGCTGGGAAATGTTTGTATTCAGGAGGATCTGCAAGTCCTTGTACATGAATCACAGAAAATTAACATGCAGGTACAGCAAGCAATTAGAAAAGCAAATGATAGGTTAGCTTTTGTTACAAAGAGATTAGAGTACAAGAGTATTGGGGGGGAAAATTCAGTGCCGCCACTTTTGGGGCGCTAACGTTGCTGAAAAATTAGCGCCCCTCCGCCTGAAATTCAGTTATAGCGCCCCAAGCAGGAGGTGGAGTGCTACTGGAAGTGCTCCACCTCCTTCTTGGGGTGCTACAACTGAATATCATGGTGCTACGTGCAACAGCGCCACACGCGTGGGCACGTAGCACCGTGTCATTGCAGGCCTCCCTCCCCTGATTAAAGGGGAGGGGCTAGCGCTGCACACACTGAGGCCCTGCTAGACCACTGGGGATCAGGGTGCTGTGAAAACAGCCCGGCACTCAAGCAATCGCGGCTGCCACCCCAAAGCAAAAAAGGGGAAGGGGACAGGTGCTGACAGTCGGCCAAAAAAAAAGGCCACATGACATCTTCCCTTTAAGTAGCGCCGCCGCGGCTGCAAAAACGCCACCCTGACCCTGTTGGACATATCGTCCGGCAGTAGGTCAGGGGGTGCAACCCACCGGGGGCGCTCACGAGAGGCGCAAGTCATCCCAATTTTTCCCCCAAGAAGTCTTACTACAATTATACAGGGCATTGGTGAGGCCACACCTGGAGTACTATGTACAGTTCTGTTCTCCTTACCTAAGGAATGACATACTTGCCTTAGAGGGATGTTCTCTAGACTGGTTCCTGGGATGAGGGGATTGCCCTACGAGGAGAGGTTGAGTAGACTAGACCTATATTCCCTCGAGTTTAGAAGAATGAGAAGTGATCTAATTGAAACATATAAAATTCTTAAGGGGCTTGACAAGGTTAATGCTGAGAAAATGTTTCCCCCTGGCTGGGGAGTCTAGAACACGGGGTCACAGTCTCAGAATAAGTGGTCGGCTATTTAAGACTGAGTTGAGGGGAAATTTCTTCACTCAAAGGGTTGAGAATCTTTGGAATTCTCTACCCAGAGAGCTGTGGATGTTCAGTCAGACAGAGGTCGATAAATTTTTGGGAACTAAGGGAATTAAGGGATATGGGGATAGTGTGGGAATTTGGAGTTGAGATCAGCCATGATCTTGTTGAATTGCGGAGCAGGCTCGAAGGGCCAAATGGTCTACTCCAGCTCTTGTTTCTTATGTTCTTATGTCATGCTAAAGCCAGGGTGTTTAATTAACAAGTTTTTAGGAGTCTTGATACAATAACTGACATAAGAAAACTACTAGGCACTTGGTCTGAGTATTAAACAAGGCTTTAATCAACTGTTTTTCAACATGGAGATCTAGTTGTGTCCTTCACTAGTTCCTGTAAAGAATGTCCTGAGCAAGCTGGGTCCATGCCCGAGTATTTATACACTCCCTGGACAACGCCACCAGCAGGCCGCCCAGTATTACTTCATAAGTCATTTCCACATGAATGACAAGATTCATGTCAATAACTGTTACTGGAACTCTTGGGAGCCCCATTGTAGGGTGTCACGATAGTGATGGTGTGCTGTATGCTCCATTGCATTTGAGAAAGGCATCAGCAAGTGATACACCAATGAGTATCAGTCACCAAGGAATGGAAAAAATGAAGAGAGATTTGAAATATAGCTGCTGAGGAGGGGCTGTTGCTGGCAGACAGACAGCAGAGTCAGCAATTAATCGACACATTCTTCAGTTGAGCTGCAGCACTGTCACTGGTGAAGTGTCTTGAGATCAGTGATGACTGCCCCTTCTGCTTGTCTTTTGCTGTGCTAATGCTGCCCTGCAGCTAATAGGAAAGGTATGGTCCTTTACAGGAACCGATGGCTTGCAGGTCTTTCCCAGCAATTGAAACCAACATTCCTGTTGGTATGGTACTGATGTTGTTATCTCCCACTTAATTGTAAGAAGATAACCATCCTGCCAACTGTAAGGGTCTCCACATGTCATCTAGCTCTTTCATAAAACAACAGGCACAATTTCAGATATGGGTGACTGTAGAAAAAGTGCAGGAGCTAGTGTGTACAAAGGGCCACCAAGAGCTCAATGAACAATACATTTAATATGAAGTTTCACCCTGTGCTTACTTTCTATGGTGTTATTAGAGTTATTACTCTAAACCTATTACTAAATGTCCTCCCCAGTCCAAGGATATAACTGTATGTGATGCCATATTTGCTGCAGTTTGAGTGTTGCCATATGAAGGAGGCATGGTGCCTCAATCACTAACACCCCTGGACTACTTGCACCAGTCCCAGAACTGACTGTGGGTGTTCTTACTTTTATTTGCAAGGATTCCGAGATGTGTGAACTTCTTCAGATTTCTGTAGCTACACAGGAATCACATCAGCAGGAATGCCACTGTGATAAATCTATCCACCACAGAACTAAATATTGACCAGATTCCTCATTCATGTTTCTTTTTTTGTTTCTTGGGGCTTTCAATAAAACTGGATCTCTGGTAACGTAAGCAGACCCCGCGACTCTTGCATTCGAATTAACTCACACTACCCAATATCAAGTTATCCAATATCATATCTCGGGGAGAGGGGTGTAACAATACATCCTTGCCCTTGTGGTGTATGTAACCTGTTCCACCTTAAGAGGACTTAAGCCTGTTCCACCTTAAGAGATGTACTACTTTCTCTGGCTGCTGTATACGTAATACCGGTGGTGACCACCGGTATATAAGCACTGTGTAGTAATATTGTATTTTTGTATAGTCCTGACCTCCAACCAGTAAAGACCTGTTGAACTTTAATCTTGTAGTCTGTGTTAGTAATTACAACTAGAACAGACAGACTTAACAGTGGCGACGAGTCCGATTCTTACCCTGCGGCAGTTTATATCCACGGCGGCTTCGTCCACAGAACGGACGTCGAAGAGAGGCTTCCACCCTCATCACCCTGCTGGAAGACACGGCGCGCGGCAGACATCGAGAAACCAGAGTGCAGAAGACATCCTGAACTCGAAGCCTCCATCAGCGGCTGTCAGCTATCTTCTTTCTTCCTCGGTGGTGGGTAAGCCGGGCAGCGACGCGACCAGAAAGTCGGCCACGTTGGCTGTACAGACGGGGAGGGAAGACGGAGGAATAAGGGCGGTGAGATCGATCGCGACCGGAGATAAGGGCCGGGCCGCATTCGGGCCGAAAGGCGCAGTGCGGGGACATCGATCGCGGCTGGTGATAAGGGCCGGGCCGCATTCGGGCTAAAAAGGCGCAGCGTCTGTGGCAACTGAAGGCGCGAGAGCCGCGGTGAAGCGGAGACAGCGTCGGAGGACGGGTGAAGACCGCCAAGCGTGGAAAACCGCCATTTTGTAGGCGGAGGACGAAGACAAGAGCGGGAAGCCGCCATCTTGGATAAAAATTAAAATAAATTAAATTGCAACGATGCCTAAACATGGGAACATTAATACCTTTGATAGCGACATCGAAGATTGGGCCATGTATGTAGAACGCATGCAAAATTATTGTAAAGCAAATAAAATTCCAGATGAAGAGAAAGCACTAACATTATTAAACTTAATGGGTGCGAAGACATACGGGCAATTGAAACACCTTTTATCACCAGATGAACCGGCGGATAAGACGTTCGAGGAGATTGTTACTGTCCTGAAAAATCATCTAAACCCCACGCCGCTGATGCTAGCGGAACGATTTAAATTTTACAGCAGAAGGCAGCTGAAGGATGAAAGCAATGCTGAATATTTAATGGAATTGCGTAAGCTAGCAAAGTACTGTCAGTTTGGAATGAGACTGACAGAGGTGCTACGAGATAAATTTGTGTGTGGTTTATTAAAAGAAGATACACAAAAGCGACTGCTCGAGGAGAATGAGCTGACGCTTGAGAAAGCGGTCACTGAGCTAAAGTATGCCGGTCAGGAAAGAAGACCAGCAACAAAAAGTCACCGCAAGGAAAATACATAAAGGTACACAAGGTGACAAAGAACAGTTCGACCGAACAGAAGTCAGATTCAGACGCTAGCAGTAATGAACTGGGTAGCTTAAGAGTACACAACGTTGGTAAGGATGCAGATCTCCAGACAATTTGGGTCACCCTTCAGATAGCAGGAGTCCAAGTAAAGATGGAATTGGACACTGGATCGGCATTGACGGTCATGAATAAGAAAGATTACAAAAGGTTATTCCAACATATTCCCTTACGGGATACGGAGATTATATTGAAAACATACACGGGGCAAAGAGTGTACCCCATCGGAAAGATAGAGGTAAAAGTGGTCCACAAGGGCAAAATAAGCCAAGTAATGGACTTATATGTGCTACCTGAAGGAGGTCCACCACTACTGGGACGGGAGTGGATTAGGAAAATGAATATGGACTGGCACTCCTTGAAGGCACTAACGGTAGATTCCGGGGAAACAGATGTCAAACCTAAACGATTGTCCAAAATATTGGATGATGCTAAAGAGGTGTTCCAGCAGGGACTGGGAACACTGAGAGGAATTACGGCAAACATCAAGATTGATGAACATGCACACCCAAAATTTTTTAAAGCCAGACCGGTACCCTATGCAATACGACCTACTGTAGAAGCAGAACTGGAAGCGCTAGAACATTCAGGTGTACTGTCTAAGGTAGATTGGAGTGAGTGGGCTACGCCCATTGTTCCCGTTATGAAACGTCCTTCGAGCAACAAGCCAGGAGAACCAGGGAAGGTTCGCATCTGTGGAGATTTCAAAATCACCGTTAACCTGGTGCTTCACACGGTGCAGTATCCGCTTCCGCGGATTGAGGATATTTTTGCTTCATTCTCTGGCGGGAAACACTTCACCAAGATAGACCTGGCGCAGGCGTACTTGCAGATGGAGGTTGAAGAAGAGTCACGCCAATACCTCACGATCAACACGCATCGAGGTTTGTACCGGTACAATAGGCTGGTTTTTGGAGTGGCATCTGCTCCAGCAATTTGGCAGAGGGCCATGGAGCAGGTATTACAGGGAATTCCAGGCACACAATGTTACCTGGACGATATTCTGATTACAGGTGATGGTGATGAAGAACACCTCGCAAACTTGGAACTGGTGCTCAACAGACTGAAAGAGTATGGACTTAGAGTTAACCGGCAGAAATGTGAGTTCTTCCAGAAGCGGATCTCGTACTGTGGTCATGTCATTGACCGGGAGGGGCTTCATAAGTCTCCTGACAAGATAGAGGCAGTTGTAAAGGCTCCCGCTCCGGATAATGTCTCTCAGTTGAGGTCGTTTCTAGGATTGATTAACTATTACCATAAATTTCTACCAAATCTATCCACGGTACTGCACCCGCTAAACGCTCTTTTACAGAAGGGGGTACCATGGGAATGGAGCGAAAACTGTAAGAAGGCATTTCGCAAAAGCAAAGAATTGATCACCTCAGAGGAAGTGTTGGCTCACTTCAACCCGACACTGCCTATTCGGTTGGCTTGTGATGCTTCTCCATATGGTATTGGGGCAGTACTCTCACACAAGTTGCCAAATGGCACGGAAAGGCCAGTCGCGTTTGCATCCAGATCATTGACCTCCGCTGAGCGCAACTATGCGCAGATCGATAGGGAGGCTCTCAGCCTTGTATGGGGAGTGAAGAAGTTTAATCATTACCTGCAGGGCCAAAAATTCACACTTCTGACAGACCATCAGCCATTGGTATCCATTTTTAACCCTAAGAAGGGTGTTTCAGTGATGACAGCACAGTGTCTCCAGAGATGGTCCCTTTTCCTAGGGGCACATCAATATCAAATAGAATTCAAAGGTACGAAGCAGCATGGCAATGCTGATGGGCTGTCGTGCCTGCCACTACAGGTAGACTATCCTTTATCCGAAAACCTCGGGACCAGCCGAGTTTCGGATAAAGGAGAATTTCGGATTTCGGAAGGTGGGTCGGCGGGGGGTCGTGCGCACGACTTACGCTGACGCTCAGCGTAAGTCAGTCGGGGTCGGCGGGGGTCGGGGCCGGCGGGGTCCGCGGGGGGGTCGGCGGTTGTCGGGGCTGGCGGGGTCCGCGGGGGGGTCGGGGCTGGCGGGGTCCGCGGGGGGGTCGGCGGTTGTCGGGGCCGGCGGGGTCCGCGGGGGGGTCGGCGGCTGGCGGGGCTGGCGGGGTCCGCGGGGGGGTCGGCGGCTGGCGGGGTCCGCGGGGGGGTCGGCGGTTGTCGGGGCTGGCGGGGTCCGCGGGGGGGTCGGCGGCTGGCGGGGTCGGCGGTTGTTGGGGCTGGCGGGGTCTGCGGGGGGGTCGGCGGTTGTCGGGGCCGGCGGGGTCCGCGGGGGGGTCGGCGGCTGGCGGGGTCCGCGGGGGGGGTCGGGGGCTGGCGGGGTCCGCGGGGGGGGTCGGCGGTTGTCGGGGCTGGCGGGGTCCGCGGGGGGGTCGGCGGCTGGCGGGGTCCGCGGGGGGGTCGGCGGTTGTCGGGGCTGGCGGGGTCGGCGGTTGTCGAGGCTGGCGGGGTCCGCGGGGGGGTCGGCGGTTGTCGGGGCTGGCGGGGTCCGCGGGGGGGTCGGCGGTTGTCGGGGTCCGCGGGGGGGGTCGGCGGTTGTCGGGGCTGGCGGGGGGGTCGTGCGCACGACTTACCCTTTATCCGTACTTCCGCAACCGGAACCCTCTAAAAACCGAAGGTTTTTTCGTTCAGCTTAAGTCGTACGCACGACTTACGCTGAACGAAAAAACCTTCGGTTTTTAGAGGGTTTCGGTTTTCGGAAGTCCGGATAAAGGGTAGTCTACCTGTACCTGAAGAAGAAGAAACGACGAAAGTTGACCCTGTTGAGTTATTTCATTCGACCATCATCGAGTGTTTACCAGTCACCAATGCAAGTATTGAAAGAGAAACCAGGAACGACCCGACACTGTCCAGAGTCTACGAGGTGATAGTGAAAGGATGGCCAACACGTGGTGATCCTCTGTTACCGGCATTCTCGGCAAGGCGAGACCAGCTGTCCGTCTGCCATGGTACTTTGATGTACGGGACAAGAGTGATTATTCCTCCCAAGTTAAGGGAAAGAGTTCTAAAAGAACTGCATGAAGGTCATCTGGGGGGAGTTAAGATGAAAAGTCTTGCTAGGGCTTATGTATGGTGGCCGGGTATTGACCAACAGATAGAGGAGTTGACGAAAAGCTGCGCTGAGTGCCAAAAAGTGCAAAATGCACCTCCGATCGCACCACTACACCCATGGGAATGGCCTTCAGCCCCATGGCAATGTGTACATATTGACTTTGCTGGTCCATTCATGGACTCCATGTTCCTAATTGCGGTGGACGCACATTCCAAATGTCCAGAAGTGATCAAGATGAATACCACTACTTCAGAAAAGACAATTGCAGTGTTAAGAACAATATTCGCAAGGAACGGATTGCCAGAACAGATCTGTTCGGACAACGGACCACAGTTCGTGTCGGAAGAATTCCAAAAATTCTTAAAGAAGAATGGGGTGAAACATTATACCTCTGCCCCATATCATCCGGCGACAAACGGGTTGGCCGAGAGATTTGTCCAAACATTCAAAAAGGCAATAAAGGCCATGAACGATGATCAGATTCCGCTACAGCACAAGGTGGACAATTTCCTAATGGCATATCGAAACGCCGCTCAAGCAGTGACTAACCAAAGTCCTGCCATGATGTTTTATAACAGGAGGTTGCGGTCCAGGTTGGACTTGTTAAAACCAAATGTGCGGAGGGAAGTGGAAAACAAACAGTTCCGGCATATTAATAACAAGACCACTCGAAGTTTCGACGTAGGACAACCAGTGTTGGCAAGGGGCTATGGAAACGAAAAATGGCAGTCCGGAACAATTCGGGCCAGACAAGGACCTCTAATGTACACAGTAGATATTGGTAACAATGTGATAAGGCGTCATGCGGATCAACTGGTAGAATCGAGAGCAAGGGTCGAACCCATGGTTGCGACAGAGACAACTGTGGAAGACGTTAATGAACCTGAAGCATCTACCTCGGCAGGGAATGTACCTGAGGATGATAACACCCAATGCATGGGAGACCAACTAGAGGAGTCACCTCAGCAACAGGAATCAGAGACCACTGAAAGGCGTTATCCAAACCAAATCAGAAGGCCTCCTGAGAGACTGAACCTTTGAACTGTTTATACCTGAAGTTATATATGTTATTATGTTATGTTAAATGGGGATATGACTGTTAAGCTAAAAAGGGAGGATTGTGGTGTATGTAACCTGTTCCACCTTAAGAGAACTTAAGCCTGTTCCACCTTAAGAGGTGTACTACTTTCTCTGGCTGCTGTATACGTAATACCGGTGGTGACCACCGGTATATAAGCACTGTGTAGTAATAGTATAGTCCTGACCTCCAACCAGTCCTGTTGAACTTTAATCTTGTAGTCTGTGTTAGTAATTACAACTAGAACACACAGACTTAACAGCCCTCCTCCCCACCATCATTATCTGAACTGGATACTGTGTCCTTCTCCAAATTTTCTGGTAGACAGACTGATTATTACTTCAAGTGTCAGTCTTGTCTCAGTACTGGCAGTTTCACCTCTGAGCCAAAAGATGCTGCATTCAAGCCCCACTCCAGAGAGTAGAGCACCTAATCTAGGCCGACACTTTAATGGACTGTTGCATTATCAGAGGTGTCATTTTTTCAATGAGATGATAAACTGAGGCACCATCTACTGTCACAGGTGAACGTAAAAGATCCCTTAGCATGATTTGAAGAAGAGCAGTTGAGGTCTCCTGGTGTCCTGGCCAAAGCTTATCCCTCAACCAATATCACTAAAACAGATTATCCAGTCATTTATCTCATTGCTATTTGTAGGACCTTGCTGTGCACAAATTGGTTGCTGCGTTTTCCTACATTACAACATGACAACGTTCCAAAGTACCTCATTGGATGTGAAGCGCTTTGGGACGTACTGAGGTCGTGATAGGTCGAATATAAATGAAAGCTTTTTCTTTATTCAGTGGGATGAGGCCAATTGTGAATCAATAAGCTGCTTTATTTTATAGTCAGAAAATGAACATATAAAGTAGCCACCGCCACAAATTTCACTTAACAAGTTAACTTCAGTTTCCTCCTCATAAACAAGAAAAACAATGAGTCACTCTATCCTGTCCCAGTTAGTAGGCTAAATATACTTGCTTTTAGTCAATCTTAGCATTGAATCAGATCAAGGCACATGCTAGGCCTGGTCAGCTCTATTCTTCAGGTAACCTATCTGGCCCTTATTAGCTTCTCTCGCAACAGACCTCATCAACTGACTACCAAAGTGTGGGTCTCTTGTTCCCTGTCCCAAAGGAATTTGGGGGCTTGATTCTTGATTCCTCTCCTTAGAAGAGCTGCCAATCAAGCCCGCTGCTGCACCACTCCTTTGAAACTAATTTCATTGACTTCAATAGAAATAAAAATCAGGAGACATGTAAAACGGGCTGCCAATTCACTACCGTTCATTTTGCACTATCAAACAAAGTCAAAATTACCCCCAGGGACTCAGGACCAAGTGAAGCAGGGTTAGAGGGCAGCGGATAATTGGACAGGGCATACAGCTCAAATTCAGTCCAGATTTTAAAGACATATATTCGGTCCTTGTTTTTATATACTATTTTTGGAAACAGAAAAAGAAAATTGGTTGGGCATAGGATTTTCTCTGCAGTATAAGCTGGGGAGCTGGGCAACACAAATCTGAGGCACTTTATTGCTACCACTGTTAGTAGGTTGCATTCACAGCATGATAAATTGGTATAAGCAATTTCCATTATTAATGTGAACATAGGAATTTATCATGGAAAGCACAGAAAGTGCATGTAGATATAAGGGCCTAGAAATTCAGTCGCGCCACTTCTGGGGCGCTAAAGTCGGGCGGGCGCTAAAGTTAGCGCCCGCCGGAAAGTGTAGGCCACTTCGCTGAAATTCAGTAGATTTGGCCAAGGAGTTTGGGCGAGCGCTGAAACTGGCGTTGCACTCCTATCTTTAGGCGCTAAGCCGGCGGTGCGGACTGATAACGCCGAGGCCGGGCGCAGCGCAGGTGCGGTCATGTTTTGATTGACAGCAGACACCCTGACGCCGGCCAGCTCTTAAAGGGGGAAGGGTCGACTTTGTCTGCTGCCACGCCCTGGATAGTGGAGCCCTGCAGCTAGGCCTGAACACTGCTGGTGGACCCAAATAGCGCCTGAAGCCATGCAGAAGGCCCGTGAACGAGCGCAGCGCTTCTCAGAGCATGCTTTGAGGGTGCTGCTTAAGGCTTTTGAAAAGAGAAGAGAGATCTTGTGCCCGGACAGTGGCAAGAAGGCTCCCAGGAGGCAGTACAGGAGAGCCTGGAGGGAAATCGCCCACAGGGTGTCATCCACCAGCGATGTCCCCAGGAGTGCGGACCAATGCCGCAAGAAGTACAACGACCTCACTCGGATGGTCAGGGTGAGTACCCTTTCCAGTGTCCTCCTCATCCTTGCATGTGCACCTCACATTATGGGCAAAGGGACCTCAAAGGCCGAATGGCCATCCCTCCTCCCGCAGCTATGGCACTGGCATGATCATCAACAGCACTTTCTGCACTTTACACACTGGCCAAGCTATTCGACCATGGGAGGCAGTGCACACAACAACAGGGCACCACACTGGCCATGCTAATCGACCATGGGAGGCAGTGCAGACAACAACAGGGCAACACACTGTACTTAGAGGCCGTCCTTTCTCTTGCAAGCCAAGCTGGCCAAGAATATGAAGAGCTGGAATGTCACCGGGGGAGGCCGTGGCCAGTTCCAGGAGCTCAGTGACCTGGAGGAGCGCGTGGCTCGACTCATGCGTGGCCGGGTGGTTGGCCCCGTTGCTATTGGAGATGCCGACCCTGTGCTGGGCCCCAATGGTAAGGACATGACCGTTTGGACCTCTCTCGTTCCCCTTGCGCTTCAGATCTACATCCTTTGCCACTGTCCGACCAATGCGCATAATGCCACCACTCATGCCTCCCTCGCTGACGCCCTGTCCTCACTCTAAAGCTACTCTTGTGCCTTCCTGCTTTCAGCTGGTGAGGAGGAGGTCCATGAAGCTGAGAGTGCCAGTCCCTCGGAAGAGGAGGACGATGAGGACCAAGAGGAAGGCGGCACATCGGGGGAACCCTCATCCGCGCCAGGGGATGGCAATGGAGGGGACACGTATTGCCTGGAGGAGAGCCAGGGGGAAGTGTTGCAGGGGGGTGCAGCTCCTGGGCCCAGTGGCGTCCAGGCAGGCGGGAAGGGTCGGGCAGCACGGCTGCCTTCTCCCCAGAGGGGGAAGTGTTGCAGGGAAGGGCAGTTGCTGGGCCCAGTGGCGTCCAGGCACACGGGAAGGGTCGGGCAGCTCGGCGGCCTTCTCCCCAGATGGAGAGTCCGCCCTCCAGTCCGGAGACGGTCCTCGCCCAGGAGGTGCGCCTCCTTGATGAAATGTCCGCGGCCTCCGAGCGGCGCCACAACGAGTTCATGGGGGTTGTGGGACAGTTGCCTCAGGCCATTGAGTCCCTGGCTCATAGTATGGCTGCTTTTGGGGACTCACAGGCCAGGGGTGTCGAGCAACTCGCGGCAGCACAGGCCAGGGGTGTCGACCAACTCGCAGCAGCACAGGACGCGAGTCGCGAGTTCATGAGTGGTGCCGAGCAGACACTGGCTGATCTGATGCGGGCACAGAACAGGGCAGTTCGGGCACTCACTTCTGCCACACTCGCTGTGTCACGGAAGCATCGACAGGGCACCCGCCGCCCTGCTGCAGCACAGCGGTCTGGCCTCCACCAGATTGCTGCGCTTGCTGCAGTGCCAGCCCAGCCGAGTGCCAATGTCTCTGGCGACCAGCGAGCGCCTGGCATCAGCCAGCTTGCCCCCATTGCTGCAGCCGCCACTGCCACTCCCCCAGCCAAGGTGCGACGAGCTGCTGCAGAGACTGATGCTGCCCAGCTACAGCTGCAGCAGTCAGCAGCCGGACCCTCCAGGGCCGGACCTCGTCTAGGCCGACCCCCAAGGGCATCTGCCGTTACGCATTGCGGCCCTCAGGAGCCTTTCCCCAGCTTTCCAACACCCACAGGGCCCAGGTTGAGGCGGAGCAACAGGTCGGGCAGGGGCCGGAGAAGCCTGCACAAGGACTCGCCCTCTCGGCACACCAAGTAGAGGGTGTCGGCAACTGTTTTTTTTATATGGGGGTGTTTGTGTTCTGGAGGGGGGGGGCTTATTTTGGAAAGGCCGAAGATGAAGGCCAATTGGATTGACAAGTTTTGTTATTCCTCCCCAGGTTGTGGGAGTGAGATATGTTTTTCACTGTTTTTTGGGGGTCTTGTCTGTTTTTCTGTTTCATGTGGGAAGGGCCCTGAGTTTGTTAAATAAAGCTTTTTATTTATTCAGCTTATCCAGGTGTCATGTTTCAAGTGGTTGTTGCGTTAACCGGCTGAGGGCTTGCGGAGCGGCTGCATTCAGGTGCGTTCATTGCCACAAGCCACTCCCTGACAGGGGGCCTAGAAGTGTCGTTCAATAAGCCGCCGGCGGACGGCCCTTGGACCTTGTGGCTGCCTTCTGGGCCGGTACTCCTCCTCCTCCTCCTCCTCCTCCTCATGGTCCTCCTGCTCGTCCTCCTGAGGTGGTGGCCCAACGTGAGGTGGCAGTGCCTGAGTCCTGCGGATAGCCAGGTTGTGCAGCATGCAGCAAACGATGACGAACTGGGAGACTCTATCCGGCGAATACTGTAGAGATCCGCCGGATCGATCCAGGCAGCGGAACCGTTGCTTCAGGACGCCAATCGTTTGCTCTATGATGTTCCTTGTGGCTTGATGGCTTTCGTTGTATGCCTCCTCCGCAGGGGTCCTGGGCGCGCGGAGCGGGGTCATGGGCCATGTGCACAATAGGTAGCCCTTGTCCCCAATAAGCCATCCCCTTGGTGGAGGCTGTGCCTCGAACATGTCAGCCACAGTAGTCTGGCGCAGGATAAATGCATCGTGGCTGCTTCCTGGAAAGCGGGCATTGACAGCTAGGATGCGCTGCCTGTGGTCACACACCAGCTGTACATTGAGGGAATGGTAGCCCTTCCGGTTGCGGTAATCCTCGGCATTGTCGATAGGTGCCCGCATAGCCACATGCGTGCAGTCAATGGCGCCCTGCACCATGGGGAAGTCGGCGATCCTGGCAAATCCGACTGCACGCTGCTCCTGCCTCTCTAGGGTCATGGGGAAGGAGATGAATTGGTGTCTCCTTGCGAAAAGGGCATCGGTGACCTGCCGGATGCAGCGATGCACGGCGAACTGGGAGATGTTCGCTATGTCCCCAGCAGCGGCTTGGAAGGAGCCGCTTGCATAAAAGTTCAGAGCCACCGTGACCTTCACTTCCACCAACAGAGACGTCCTGCACATCAGCTGTGGACGCAGATCTCTGTGAAGCAGCTGGCAGATCTCTGCAACCACCTCCCTTCTGAAGCGCAGCCTCTTAACACAATGCGCGGCAGTCATGGTGAGATAGGACATCTGCTGCCGGTATTCCCTGAGTGGGTAAGGCCTACGTTGCCGACGCCTGATGGCCCCTCTGCGTCTAGGCATGGCTGCCCCTCTCACACAGCGTCTGCAAGCCCTTCGCACATAATGCTGGAACTGACGGTTGGAACCCCATGCAGCCCCCATAATAAACTTGCAAACAGTGAAATCACAAAGAGTCAAATTTCCAAGCTCTGGCCAGAAGCCAAAAATACCTCTCCTATGTTGTCCCAAATCAGTAAGGTCTGTTCCTTGGTCTCTGTCCAGAAATCCAAAGCACTAAAGTCATTGCAGCAAAATGGCTGGCCTTTATAGTTCAGTGTAAGTGCCCTTTAATTAGCGCTCCCCGAGGCCCGCAGGGCCTCTGCTGCGTTCCACTTCACAGTTCTTAACAGCGCCACGCCCACATTGGGCGGGCACCACTGAATTTCCGGTTTGGGGCGCACAAACAGCGTTGCACGACGAAATGACGTCATAAGCTGCGCGCGCAGCTGAGCGGGCGCAAACACTTTGCGCCGGCGCTAAACGTCAACTGAAGTTGGGCGTTGGCGCAGACCAGCCTGCGCCCGGGCGCTAAGTGCCTAGCGCTGGAAATCTACCCCTCTTATGGCGTTAACGGCTGGCGAACGCAACTGAATTTCTAGGCCAAGATTTCTAACATATTATAGATAGATATTTTGGTGCTATCAACTTGTCTACTACTGTTCAATAAAATTATTTGGCAGTTAGGGTCCTAAGTGTGTTATTTTTTATTCATTCACTTGATGTGGGCGTCGCTGGCAAGGACCACATTTATTGCCCTAGATGCCCTTGAAAGGGAGGTGAAGCGCCACCTTCTTGAACCATTGCAGTACGTGTGGTGAAGGTACTCCTACAGTGCTATTAAGTAGGGATTTTCAGGATTTTGTTCCAGGGACGATAAAGGAAGGGCAAAATTATTCTTATCCCATTTTCCAGCACTTGGTCCACAGCCTTGTATGTTATGGCGTTTCAACTGCTCATCTAAATGCTTCTTGAATGTTGTGAGAGTTCCTGCCTCTACCACCCTTTCAGGCAATGTGTTCCAGATTCCAACCACCCTCTGGGTGAAAAAGTTTTTCCTCAAATCCGCTCTAAACCTCCTGCCCCTTACCTTGAAACTATCCCACCTGGTTATTGACCCCTCTACTAAGGGGAAAAGTTCCTTTCTATCTATCCTATCTATGCCCCTCATAATTTTGTACACCTCAATCAGGTCCCCCCTCAGCCTTCTCTGCTCTAAGGAAAACAACCCCAGCCTGTCCAGCCTCTCTTCATAGCTGAAGCGCTCCAGCCCAGGCAACATCCTGGTGAATCTCCTCTGCACCCTCTCCAATGCAATCACATCCCTCCTATAGTGTGGCGACCAGAACTGCACACAGTATTCCAGCTGTGGCCTAACTAACGTTTTGTACAGCTCCATCATAACCTCCCTGCTCTTACATTCTATGTCTCGGCTAATGAAGGCAAGTATCCCATATGCCTTTTTAACCACCTTATCTACCTGTCCTGCTGCCTTCAGGGATTTATGTACATGCACACCAAGGTCCCTCTGATCTTCTGTCCTTCCTAGGGTCCTACCATTCATTATGTATTCCCTTGCCTTGTTAGTCCTCCCAAAATGCATCACCTCTCACTTTTCAGGGTTAAATTCCATTTGTCACTGTTCTGCCCATCTGACCAACCTGTCTATATCGTCCTGTAGCCTGAGGCTTCCCTCCTCGCTATTTACCAGTCCACCAATTTTTGTGTCATCTGCGAACTTACTGATCATACCTCTTACATTCATATCTAAATCATTAATGTACACTATAAACAGCAAAGGACCGAGCAACAATCTCTGCAGTACACCACTGGACACAGGCTTCCAGTCACAAAAACAACTTTCGACCATCACCCTCTGCCTCCTGCTACTAAGCCAATTTTGGATCCAATGTGCCAAATTGCCCTGGATCCCATGGGCTCTTACCTTCTTGACCAATCTCCCATGCGGGACTTTGTCAAAAGCCTTACTGAAGTCCATGTAGACTACATCAACTGCATTACCCTCATCCACACACCTAGTCACCCCCTCGAAAAATTCAATCAAATTGGTTAGACATGATCTCCCCCTGACAAAGCCATGCTGACTATCCTTGATTATTCCTTGCCTCTCCAAGTGGAGACAAATTCTGTCCCTCAGAATTTTTTCCAATAATTTCCCTACCACTGATTTTAGGCTCACTGGCTTGTAATTTCCTGGTTTATCCCTACTACCCTTCTTGAATAATGGTACTACATTAGCTGTGCTCCAGTCGTCTGGCACCTCATCTGTGGCCAGATAGGTTCTGAAAATTTGTGTCAGAGCCCCTGCAATTTCCTCCCTTGCCTCACACAGCAGCCTGAGATACATCTCGTCTGGGCCTGGGGATTTATCCACTTTAAAGCCCGCTAAAACCGCTAGTACCTCCTCCCTCTCAACACTAATTTGTTCAAGTATATCACAATCCCCCTGCCTGATTTCTATGCCTACATCGTCCTTCTCCATAGTGAACGCAGCTGCAAAATATTCAGTTAAAACCTCACCCACATCTTCCGGCTCGACACACAGATTGCCACTTTGGTCCCTAATGGGCCCTACTCTTTCCCTGGTTATCCTCTTGCCCTTAATATACTTATAAAACACCTTGGGATTTTCCTTTATTTTGCCCGCCAGTGTTTTTTCACGCCCCTTCTTCACTCCTAATTTCTTTTTTAAGTACCCTCCTGCACTTTCTATATTCCTCTAGGGCTTCCATTGTTTTTAGTTCTTTGTATCTGCCAAAAGCCTCCCTTTTTTTCCTAATCCATTCTTGTATATCCCTTGACATCCAGGATTCCCTGGGCTTGTTGGTCCCACCCTTGACCTTTACGGGAACATGTTGGCGTTGTACTATCTCTATTTCCTTTCTGAAAGACTCCCACTGCTGTGCTGTGGATTTTCCTACAAGTAACTGATCCCAATCCACTTTGGCCAGATCCTGCCTTATCATATTAAAACTGGCCTTCCCCCAATTTAGAACCTTTATTTCCGGTCCATCTTTGTCCTTTTCCATGACTACCTTAAATCTCACTGAAAAATGCTCTCCTACTGACACTTCTACCACTTGCCCGGCTACATTCCCTAGAATTAGGTCCAGTACCACCCCCTCTCTTGTAGGACTTTCTACATGCTGGCTCAAAAAGCTCTCCTGGATGCACGTTAAGAATTCCGCACCCTCTAAGCCTTTCACACTCTGACTTTCCCAGTTAATATTGGGGAAGTTCAAATCCACTAATATTTTTACCCTATTATTTCTACACTTCTCTGAGATTTGCCTACATATCTGTTCCTCTATCTCCCCCTGACTGTTTGGGGGCCTATAGTACACTCCCAGCAAAGTGCTTGCCTCCTTTTTGTTTTTTGGTTCTACCCATATGGCCTCATTAGAGGAACCTGCTAAGATATCATTCCTCCTTACAGCAGTAATTGACTCCTTCATTAATATTGCAACACCCCCTCCTCTTTTACAACCCCTCTGTCTCGCCCGAAGATTCTATACCTCAGAATATTGAGCTGCCAGTCCTGCCCCTCCCTCAACCATGTCTCTGTGATAGCAACATGCTCTTCTACACTCTTCATTGAACCAGGGTTGGTCGCCCGGCTTGATGGTGAGTGATTTGCCGGGCCACGAGGGGTGGTGGAATCCAATTCCATGGATGCCCAGTTTTGAGCTGCTAGATCTCCTCTGAAAATTCCATTTAGCACAATGGTAGTGCCATACAACATGATGGAGGTTTTCCTCAGTGTGAAGATGGGACTTTGTGTCACAAGGACTGTGTGATGGTCACTACTACCAACACTGTCAAGGACAGATGCATCTGTGACAGGTAGATTTCTTTTACCACCTGCCATAATGCCATTTAGGCAGCAATGTCCTTCAGATCTCGGCCAGCATTGAAGCCCCCCACTCAGAATACATTCTCTGCCCTTGCCTCAGTGCTTCTTCCAAGTGGTGTTCAGCATTCATCAGCTGAGGGAGGGTGGTAGGTGGTAATCGGCAGGAGGTTTCCTTGCCGATGTATGACCTGATGCCATGAGTCTGGAATCAATGTTGAGGCCTCCCAGGGCCAATTCCTCCCGACTGTATGTTGCTGGACTATGCCGCCACCTCTAGTGGATCTGTCCTGCCTGTGGGAAAAGATATGCCAAGTAATGGTGATGGAGGAGTCATAGAGTCATACAGCACGGATAGAGGCCCTTCGGCCCATCGTGTCCGCGCCGGCCATCAAGCCCTGTCTAATCTAATCCCATATTCCAGCATTTGGCCCGTAGCCTTGTATGCTATGGCATTTCAAGTGCTCATCCAAATGCTTCTTAAATGTTGTGAGGGTTTCTGCCTCCACAACCCTTTCAGGCAGTGAGTTCCAGACTCCAACCACCCTCTGGGTGAAAAAGTTCTTTCTCAAATCCCCTCTAAACCTCCCGCCCTTTACCTTGAATCTATGCCCCCTAGTTATTGACCCCTCTACTAAGGGAAAAAGCTCCTCAGCATCCATCCTATCTATGCCCCTCATAATTTTGTACACCTCAATCATGTCCCCCCTCAGCCTCCTCTGCTCCAAGGAAAACAAACCCAATCTGCCCAGTCTCTCTTCATAGCTGAAGCGCTCCAGCCCTGGTAACATCCTGGTGAACCTCCTCTGCACCCTCTCTAACGCGATCACATCCTTCCTGTAGTGTGGCGACCAGAACTGCACACAGTATTCCAGCTGTGGCCTAACCAGTGTTTTATACAGCTCCATCATAACCTCCTTGCTCTTATATTCAATGCCTCGGCTAATGAAGGCAAGTATCCCATATGCCTTTTTTACCACCTTATCCACCTGTTCCGCCGCCTTCAGGGATCTGTGTACTTGCACACCCAGATCCCTCTGACCCTCCGTCTTGCCTAGGGTCTTTCCATTCATTGTGTATTCCCTTGCCTTGTTAGTCCCCCCAAAGTGCATCACCTCGCACTTTTCCGGGTTAAATTCCATTTGCCACTGTTCCGCCCATCTGACCAACCCATCTATATCGTCCTGCAGACTGAGGCTACCCTCCTCGCTATTTACCACCCTACCAATTTTTGTATCATCCGCGAACTTACTGATCATACCCTTTACATTCATATCCAAGTCATTAATGTAGACCACAAACAGCAAGGGACCCAGCACCGATCCCTGTGGTACCCCACTGGCCACAGGCTTCCAGTCACACAAACAACCTTCGACCATCACCCTCTGCCTTCTGCCACTAAGCCAGTTTTGTATCCAATGTGCCAAGGCACCCTGGATTCCATGGGCTCTTACCTTCTTGACCAGTCTCCTGTGCGGGACTTTATCGAAGGCCTTACTGAAATCCATGTATACCACATCCACTGCGTTACCCTCATCCACACACCTAGTCACCCCCTCAAAAAATTCAATCAAATTAGTCAGACATGATCTTCCCTTGACAAAGCCATGTTGACTATCCCTGATTAATCCTTGCCTCTCCAAGTGGAGACAAATTTTGTCCCTCAGGATTTTTCCAATAATTTTCCTGCCACTGATGTTAGGCTCACTGGCCTGTAGTTCCCCGGTTTTTCCCTACTACCCTTCTTGAATAATGGTACTACATTAGCGGTTCTCCAGTCCTCTGGCACATCCCCTGTGGCCAGAGAGGTCCTGAATATATGTGTTAGAGCCCCCGCAATCTCCTCCTTTGCCTCACACAGCAGCCTGGGATACATTTCATCCGGGCCTGGGGATTTATCCATTTTTAGGCCAGCTAAAACCGCCAATACCTCCTCCCTCTCGATGTTAATATGTTCGAGCATATCACAGTCCCCCCGCCCTATTTCTATGTCTACATCGACCTTCTCCATAGTGAAAACAGATGCAAAAAATTCATTTAGAACCCCTCCTACATCTTCCGGCTCCACACACAGATTGCCACTTTTGTCCCTAATGGGCCCTATTTTTTCCCTAGTTATCCTTTTACCCTTAATATATTTATAAAACATCTTCGGATTTTCCTTTATTTTGCTCGCCAGTGTTATTTCATGGCCCCTCCTTGATCTCCTAATTTCTTTTTTAAGTATCCCCCTGCACTTTTTGTACTCCTCTAGGGCTTCCTCCATCTTTAGCCTTTTCTATCTACCAAAAGCCCTCCTTTTCTCCCTAATCCATTCTCGTATATCCCCTGACATCCACGGTTCCCTGTGGTTTTTGGAACCACTCTTGACCTTTACGGGGACATGTTGCCATTGTATGATCTCAATCTCCCTTCTGAAAGCCTCCCATTGCTCCGATGCGGATTTTCCTACAAGTAGCTGATCCCAGTCCATTTTGGCCAGATCCTGCCTTATCCTATTAAAATCGTCCTTCCCCCGATTTAGAACCTTTATTTCCGGCCCATCCCTGTCCTTTTCCATGACCACCTTAAATCTTACCATATTATGGTCACTATCACCAAAGTGCTCACCTACTAGCACTTTTTCCACTTGGCCGGCCACATTCCCTAGAATTAGGTCCAGTACCGCCCCCTCTCTTGTAGGACTTTCTACATGCTGGCTCAAAAAGCTCTCCTGGATGCACTTTAAGAATTCTACACCCTCTGAGCCTTTCACACTCTGACTATCCCAGTTAATATTGGGGAAGTTGAAATCCCCCATTATTATTACCCTATTATTTGCACATTTCTCTGAGATTTGCCTACATATCTGTTCCTCTATCTCCCCCTGACTGTTTGGAGGCCTATAGTACACTCCCAGCAAAGTGCTTGCCCTCTTTTTGCTTTTAAGCTCCACCCATATGGCCTCATTAGTGGACCCTGCTAATATATCATCCCTCCTTATTGCAGTAATTGACTCCTTAATTAATATTGCGACACCCCCTCCTCTTATACCTCCCCCTCTGTCTCGCCTGAAGATTCTGTACCCCGGAATATTGAGCTGCCAGTCTTGCCCCTCCCTCAACCATGTCTCCGTGATAGCAACAATATCATACTCCCATGTGTTTATCAACACCTTCAGTTCATCCACCTTATTTGCAAGACTCCTTGCATTAAAAAAGATGCCATCCAGCCTTGCCCTTATATATTTGCCCTGTCTACCAAGCTGACTTGTTTTTTTCTCTATAATTGGCGCGAAGGCAGAGGCCTGACCAGTTCAGGGAGAGCAGCAGCGGAGGAGGAGCCCGGCTTAAAAACCAGCGCGAAGGCAGAGGCCCGACCAGTTCGGGGGAGAGCAGCAGCGGAGGAGGAGCCCGGCTTAAAAACCGGCGCGAAGGCAGGGGCATACCAAATCAACAGCAGAGGAGAGAGGTAAAAAGTAATCAGAGTGTGACGTCACCAGGGAGCAGGTAAGTGATTGGTTGGTGAGTATTTCTCTCTTTTCAATACAAGCTTGACTTCTGTGGTGTTAAATTTCTAGGGTCTCTGGTGTAGTGGGGACAGTTGGTAAATAAAGCGCCCTAGAGTATACCTGTAACTGGGGTATTGAATAAATGTTTTAATTAATTAAAGGAGTAAGTCATGGCAGGAGAGCTCAGACCCGTGCTCTGCTCCTCTTGCTCCATGTGGGAAATCAGGGACGCTGCCAGTGTCCCTGACGACCATGTGTGCGGGAAATGCATCCAGCTGCAGCTACTTGTAGACCGCATTGCGGCGCTCGAGCTGCGGGTGGATGAATTTTGGAGCATGCGCGATGCTGAGAGGGTCGTGGATAGCACGTTTAGCGAGTTGTTCACGCCTCAGGGTAGGGCTGCACAGGGGGTGACCATCAGGCGGTGCAACAGAGGCAGGCAGGAAGTGCAGGGAACCCCTGCGGACATCCCCCTTTCAAACAAGTATACCAAGTTGGATACTGTTGTGGGGGATGACTCACCAGGGGAAGGCAGCAGCAGCCAGCTTCCTGGCACCAGGGATGCTTCTGCTGCTCAGAAAGGGAGGAAAAAGAGTGGGAGAGCAATAATGGTAGGGGATTCTATCGTAAGGGGAACAGATAGGCGTTTCTGTGGCCGCAAACGTGACTCCAGGATGGTTGGCTGAATGATTTTGTGAGCATGCTTGATTTCTCTGTGGGCTAACTCTCCCAATATTGCCACAAGTCCACAGATGTTAGTGAGCAGGCTTGTTCTTTTTTTTTAGCGGTTCAATACAAATGAATTTGCTGTGGGTCTGGAGTCACATATAGGCCAGACTGGCAGGATTCCTTCCCTAAAAGAATATTAGTGAATCAGTTTTTATGACAATCTAACAGCTTATGACTGCCACCATTACTGATATCAGTTTTTTAACTGATTAATTAACTGAATTCAAATGCTGCATGTGCCGCGATGGGATTTGATCTAATTATTTCTCAGGATTATTAGTCCAGGCCCCTGGATTTCTAGTCCACTAACATAACCACTATGTTGCCGTACCCATCTTGGGCATCTCTTTGTTTAGTATGTATAGTGGTGTCTATGGGGCTTGTCAAGCTCCAGCCAATAATTGTTTTGTTATTTCTGCAATATGTAATTTTCACAGTCACAGAAATCACACAGAAACCCCACAGTGCAGATAGAGGCCATTTCGGCCCATCGAGCCTGCACCGACACATATCCCACCCGATCCCTGTAACCCCTACACCAACACATATCCCACCCTATCCCCGTAACCCCACGTATTTAATCCCCCTAACACTAAGGGTCAATTTATCATAGCCAATCAACCTAACCCGCACATCTTTGGACTGTGGGAGGAAACCGGAGCACCCGGAGGAAACCCACGCAAACACGGGGACAATGTGCAAACTCCACACAGACAGTCACCCGAGGCTAGATTCGAACCCGGGTCCCTGGCGCTGTGAGGCAACAGTGCTAACCACTATGCCACCGTGCTGTGACAAGTGTGTGACTTTTTTTTAGGAACAGCTGCTACTGTATAATTCATTAATGTAATCTTCTATATCCAAATACGCAGAACATAGTGCTGTAAAATTTATGATTCTTGACTTATTAGCTAGAAAATGAAGATCATCTTTTGTGGGAGTCAATCAATGTTATTTATTTTTGATGTTTATTTTTCAGTTCCAATAGTGCTTTGCAAACAGCTTGGGAAATTGCTTCTTGCAACACTTATGTCATTCATAAGTATATGTTTTAATGAAACATATTTGAAACAAAACACCAAACTATAAAAATAACCAACAAGCCTTTTTGGAGAACAAAGATCTTTGGATCTAATTGAAGTGCCTTTTTTGCATTGGTGCAAAGTGGTTTCAGAGTAGATTGGGCCTATACTCTCCTGGAGTTTAGAAGAATGAGAGGTGGTTTCATTGAAACATATAAGATTCTGAAGGGGATTGACATAGTCGATGATGAGAGGTTGTTTCCCCTGGCTGGAGTGTCTAGAACTAGGGGGCATAGTCTCAGGATAAGGGGTCGGCCATTTAAGACTGAGATGAGGAGGAATTTCTTCACTCAGAGGGTTGTAAATCATTAGAATTCTCTACCTGAAAGGGCTGTGGATGCTGAGTTATTGAGTATATTCCAGGCTGAGATGGATAGATTTTTGGGGCTAGATTTTCAGTTGCTTGCGCCAGCAGTTAGCGCCTTAAGAGAAGTGATTTTCGGGCGCTATTTGTGTAGCGCCCGGGCGCAGCGCATTTTGCGCCCCGCCCCAAATTAAGTTGCCCGTTAGCGCCGGCGCAAAGTTTAGCGGCCGCCCGGATGCGCGCGCAGAAAATGACGTCACATCCTCGTGCAACGCCCTTTGGCCACCCCGAATCCAAACTTCAGTCGGACTGCCCCATTCTGCGGCTGGCGTCCAGAGCGTTTGTAAAATGGAACGCAACACACCCTGGGGAGCGCAAATTAAAGGGCACTCCTCCTGCACTATAAACGGCAGTCTGCATGTGTTGTGTGGAAGGATCCAGTGTGTTGTTGTGAACGGTGTATTTATGTTTACCACCACCACCACCAACACCACCACCACCACCACCACCACCACCACCACCACCACCACCTCCTCCTCCTCCTCCTCCTCCTCCTCCCCCTCCTCCTCCTCCTCCTCCTCCTCCTCCTCCTCCGAAAAAAACACATGCACCCTTCCCCTTTAAGAGCTCACTGGCACCAGAGTGTCTGCCGTGCGCTGCGCCCGAGCTAAGGCGCTGCGCTCTGCACCGCCGGCTTAGCGCCTAAAGATAGTAGTGGAACGCCTCTTTTAGCGCTCCACCAACCTCTTAGGGCGAAGCCACTGAATTTCCGGCAACGGGGCGCTACTTTGGGGTGGGCGCTAACTTCAGGCGGGCGCTAAGGTTAGCGCCCCAAAACTGTCTATACTGAAAATCTAGCCCTTGGACTCTAGGGGAATCAAGGGATATGGAGATTGGACGGGAAATTTGAGTTGAGGTTGAAGATCAGCCATGATCTTATTGAATGGCAGAGCAGGCTCGAAGGGCTGTATAGCCTACTCTTGCTCCTAATTCTTATATTCTTATGTAGATGTACATCAATGCTAAATTAGCAGCAAAAAAACTCGAGTCAAGTCTCAATCTGACTCCAGAGCACACTAATGCCAAGTGGTGTTAGACCCCCCAGAAGTTGCATTCAGTGGAGTATAACAGCAGCCTGGTGAGATGCCACATGTTAAAAGTGACAAATTTTTGAAAATCTCCTAACATTCAAAATTAATCAAGCCTATTAGAGCAAAGTTCCTTTATAGCTGACCTCAGAGCAACTTGCAGCAAAGCACAATCATCAGTATAACTCCAGGGTAAAAGAACCCTAAAGCATGCTAAGAAAGTATCTGTATTGTTATTGGCACTATATGCTTGTTCTATTGTTGCCAGGGAAAGTAATGATTTGGGTAGTTCAGCTTCACCTCTGGCCTTACTTTGCAGGTGAATATGGACTAGCTTCACTTTTGACACTCCTTTGAAGCCATTGGCTTGAAATTGCCCCGAATCGGGGCGCAATCCGGCTCATGCCCCAATTCCCACTCCCGCCCACCAAAGTTGATGCAATTCTCCGAGAAATGAGAACCGGGGGTTAAAATGTCCAGGGCCTCACACTGGACTGCCCGTTATGGTTTCCTGTCCGCCCCGCACCCTGCCCATCCCAAACATGCCCCGATTTAAAACCGGGCTCCAATTTTTGAAAAAAGTTCATATATTCACTATGGTTAAGTATTGGAAAAGTGAAGTGCCTGGTTTGCAATGCGCAAATTGCTGATGATACAGCTCCTTTAAGGAGTAGAAATGGAACTAATGAGCTTAGGTTTCACGCCCCCAGATGTCTGCATGAAATTAGATTTTACAACAAGCAGCAACTAAATATCATGCTGAGTTTGTCAAATTAATTTGAATTGATTTTTACAAACTGATTGGTTATTTGGAGTTAGAAAAGTCAAGGAAAAGAAAGATTGAGCTAATCTACAAAGAAGCTGGGAAGAGTGAGGATGAGTTTTTTCATAACTTTTTATCATTTTAATGTATCAACACCAATGAGGCAATGTTGCTCTGGCAGCTTCCTCATTAACTCTTGTGATTTTCTTGTATCCTTCAGTGGTTTCTCTATATCCATTGCTGTGTAGCTTGCAGTGATTCTGTGCTGTGTTTTAAAAATGTTGTGATAATGTGCTGTACTTCATTGGCTTTAATAATTAAAATAACCATTGTCTAAAAATAAAGTAAACTGTGGACAGAAGCATTTGCTGAGTCAGACCTAATCATATTACATAACAGAGAACGCATTACATGTTTCATTCTTGACACTACTGATACCTAAACATTAGAAAATGTACTGTAAGCTATTTTAATTCTGAGAAACTTGTTGGAAGATTTCCTTTGTGCAAATGTGCAATGAAATAGCAAACTAATTTAAAAAGAACTGATTTTTGATTGTTTACACACAACACATAGAGGTAAATCATTCCTCTTGTTTTTAATTTTTCATTTTAATATGACAGAGTAATGCTACAATCGTGTTTCCTACATCATTCATCTATACTTATTAACAGGGCTCCAATCTGAAATATCAAAGGAAGCTTATACATTGTTTAAGATGGATCAGAAGGGCCACTACAAGCTTCCCCTGTGAAGCCAGTGAAAATAAAAATCGGAAGAGATGTGAAACAGGCTGCCGACTTGCTATCACCCATTTACACTTCTGTACAAAGTCAAGATCTAACCCACTGACTTCTGTGCTAGAATTCCTGATTTCTAATCCTGGTGGGGAAAGCTTTGCGCCAGGGGGCACAAATTTGTAAAATTATCCCTATAATGTACAATGGGGTAAGGATGTCTGGATTGAGTCCAATGAACAATAAATACAGTAGATTCATATTGTCACTTTCACTTTGTCACCCATAAAGGTGACAACAAGGGAGAAATTATAATCACGGTTTCATTTCAACACCATGCAGTGTTCTCTTAAAGATGGGCCACTTTGAATACAATTGGTGTAAATATTGTGATTTCGAATAAATTTTACTACATTATCCACTACGAGGGATTGTGAAGAGCGACATGGGACTGTTGTGGTAAATGATAAAGTAATGAACATAAAGGCTTTGCATGGAAAATAGCAGAGGACAGGAAATAATAACAAAAAGTAGCAGCATTAGAAAATAAATGAATGGGAATTTGAAACAATAGCAATAAACAGAAAGAGACAGTAAATATGACAAAAGGAACCATAGAAATCTAGAGAGAAAAATAGGTTACAAATCCAACATGCACAAAGGGGTTGTAAAGGAAATAGCCATATTCCAAGAGATACACCATCCTATGAACAGATTTCTGATATTATTAATACATGACATACTGGGTTTAAAAGTCTGGAAAGCCTCGGCAACACAGGCTGTCAATACAGGCTTCTGAGATAAGATCAGTTGTTAACACAAGTTGTAAACACCACACAAGCTTTTGAAATGGGAATTTATTGTTATAACTAAAGCAATGGCCCTATTGAGAGAGCAAAGGCTTGCTTCCGAAAAGTCTGCAGTTTGGAACCAACACAATAGCAATGCCCAAGTAAAGTGTTAAAAACTAACACTTCGAACAGAAACATAGAACATCAAAAAACCAAGTGCCTTTGTAAAAGTAACATCAAATGAAGCAGGAAACTCAATTAATATATAACCAATTGAAGTAGCTAAGAAATGCATGGAACACCCTAGATGAAGTGTTTTTGATTCACATGTTGTAAATATGATACCTACAGAAGACTTTGTAGATATGACTTCAATAGATACAACAAGCAATTACATTGTGTGTGTATTAAAAATGGAATAGTTAGTAGACATGATGTCTGCTTTCAAACAGCAGAGGTGATGTAGAAATTGAATGAAAGACCTTCGATAAGAATGGCATCAAAGAGATAAATCTGTTATAACCATTTTATGATATGTTTTTGAAACACCTATACAGTAGACAGGATTCTGAGAGTTGGCAGCTGAAATGACAGTAAGAATAGAAAAGAATTCAACAAAGAATGACTAGAGATAATTAGCTTACATCAGCAGAAAACTTCAAAGGATAAACCACTAAAAAAAGGTATAAAAATAGAGCTTTTCAGATGGAAAGTCAGAAGTCGCTGGAAAGGACAATCGTTTCTCAACTTCAGAGGCACGCTCTGTAAGTTTTTAATTCTTTGAGTCTCAGGGGTCAAGAGGTACTCTTATTTGATTTTGGTGGATTTTCTGGATTAAGAAATAATAAGAATTATTAATAATAATAAGATCTGGGGTAGCTCAAAAAGGGCTAGAATTAGTAATTAACACTTCAGTTGATGCCCAATGTGTGTGTTAATGAGTTGATACAGAACCTATACTTATATTTATATCTATATCCATGTTGTAGATTGTTAAGTATAGAAGGAGTGTTTTACTGACAGTGGTACTAAGACCCAGATTTAAATTTCTAGAGATGACAAGACCCTGATCAGGCCTTGTAGAACTTAAACCAGAAATCCCTCAAAATACCATTGAGGTCTAGAAGCTTCTTACAAAGTTCATATTAAACCCTCACTGAGCTTAGGTCTTGCCAAAATATTAAACCCTAACCGAGGTTAGGTCTTGATGAAATGGCAAACCCTGTCAGAATTGGCCAAGTCTTTTTATTAGAAAATTCAAATGATTGCTTTATTAGGGGAAATAATCCTATCCCTGTACCTCCACAAAATGAAGTGATAATTTTTGAAATAGAAGGCTTTGAAGCCGAAGGAGCTGTTAGAACTCATGGCACAATTAATGTTGATCACCAGAACCAGGGGATACAGAATATCCTGTGGGATAATCAAACAAATACCCCAAATCCACTAAATTCCTTAATGATAAGGTGCACACCTGCACAATTGGGAGGCCTAATGAACCGTGCCCAACAAGGTGATGGCAACCATGGCCGAATAGCAGGACCTGGAGCAGCCTATGCTCCTGGGGGCCATGAATTCCAGTTAAGGTGGCAAGCTCATGATGAAATAAATGACAAAAATCTTTGAGAAAACCGAAGTAGGGATCAAAAAGACTCCCGACAAAACCAACGTCCACCTCAACAGGAGAATCATCAAGAAAATAAACGGTCCAACAAACCCCCTCAGGGATCTGGAAAACATGAAAACCCCAAGAGGGTGGAACAAAAGTCAATTAAAATAATTAAAGATAAAGCAGCAAATGAAGCTCAGGATCCTGAGGATGAACAATCCCAGGATTGGAGGCCTGGCACCAAGCCGGGGCCTCTTGAATTCCCCTATGCCTTGGCAACCTTGCCCACAAACACACAAGTGAAAGCCCTGTTTGATATGGGAGCTGATTACACTGTAATGGCTCCTGCAATTATAAAAACTAAGTGGACAGATTTGGGGAGTCCAATTTGTAAAAAATCATTAGAGGTATTCACACAAGACAAAACCAAAATAATTAATTTTTACAAAATACCTATTACTATATATGGAATAACGGTGACCCTAGATGTAGGACTGGTACCACAATTGGCCTGTTCCCTCATTATAGGACAACCAGACATGACACATTACCTTAAAATTTCAACCAGACCTGTAGAAGCATCCACAGACCAGGATGACAGGGAAAAATATGTTCGGACACAACTTGATCGAACTTGCCTAGAGGGGGGAGGCAAAGACCTCCTCAAGCAACTCATTAATAGATACTACCCTTATCGACAATGCCATCCAAATCAATGTGGAAAGATAGACATCAAACCCCACCCACTTGATGCTGGCTGGCACAAACCTAAAAAACAGTGGCCTATTCAAGACCACAAAGGAAAAGTAGATCTCCTAACAATGCTCAAAGAACTAACAGAACAAGGTGTCGTAATCAAAATGGCATCTAGAACTAATTCACCATTGTTTGGTGTTGCTAAACCAGATGGGAGGTGGAGATTAGTGGTCAATTATACAGCCTTATATAAGGTAACAGCCCCACATACTGCACAACAGCAAAATTCCACAGCCCTTCTCTCTGGAATCATGAGGGGAAAATATAAATCTTGTATTGATCTAGCAAACGGCTTCTGGTCACATCCAATCAAAAAAGCTGATTGGCCAAAAACTGCAATGATTGGACCCGATGGTTATCAGTATTGTTGGACCAGATTGCCCCAGGGATTTCAAAACAGCCCCGTTCTTTTTTCAGCCCACATCATTGACCTTTTAAAAGACCTACCTGACGTCAATTCTTATGTGGACGATATATATCTGTCACATGACAATCTGCAAGAGCACATGAGAGACATTGATAGTGTTTTATCCAGACTTACAACTGCTGGGTACTTAATCAACATAAAAAAGAGTCAACTAGTTAGGGAAGAGGTAGATTTTCTGGGCCTTTAAATAACTGGAAATGGTAGAGGATTAACTCAATCCTATAAAGAAAAATTAGCCACCATTCAATATCGTAAAACTCTGAAAAATCTTCATGCCAGTTTAGGACTCCTGAATTTTGCTCGATCCTTTACTTCAACCTTTGCCAAGCTCTCAGCACCCCTGTGTGCTAGAGTGGGCGAGGCAGCAAAAGGACCATTCATATTTTCACCAGACGATAATTCAAAATTGCAACAATTATGCCGAGAGGTACAAAAAGCCATTGACCTGGAACAGAGGGACCTACAAGTTCCCCTCAATATTCATCTCAGGTCATCACCTAAAATGGCAGTTGCAGTTTTCTATAATGAAAAGAGCATAGTGCCCATTCAGTTCCATTCTTATAACTTTTCCAATGTCAAAAGGAGGTACATTAAAAAAGAAAGGGTCATGGCTATGGTAGTCCAATGCCTCATCAAGGCACGAACACTTCAAGGGAAATACCCCATTAACATTTATACTGAGATTCCCGATTTAAGATCGGTATCGAGGATGGCTTCTGATGAAAAAAGAGCCACCCAGATCCGATATGATAAATGGGCATCATTCTTGAATGATCCTACACTCATTTTTAAATTCCTCTCCCCGGAAATGGACTTAGAGCATCTCCCCATCATGGAGGATGATGATACGGAGGAGGGAATCAGATAAATACCTATGAGACTGCTTACAGAGTACCATCAAGTCATTTACTGTGATAGATCTTCAATGACGATTAAAAAAGAGACATCCCAACAATCCTCAGCTGGGATGGGAATAGTAGTAGGGACTTTTCGAGATTCCTATACTTTTTATCCAGAAGAATTACTGTCTATACCCCTTGGCCTTAAGGCAGTGCAATATGCTGAAGCCGCAGCATTATGGTATGCATTAGAGAAAGCAGTCTCTATTAAATGCACACTAATCTGCACGGATAGTGACTATTGTAAGAGGATATAACCAAGATCTAGTTTTCTGGGAACAAACAAATTTTACCAATCATAAGGGTAAACCCATAAAACATAAGTCATTGTGGGAAGACATTCTCCGTTCGAGAATGGAGAAAAAGAATTGCCAGGTGATTCATGTAAACGAGCATACCACTGGGACAGTACACTCAAAAGGAAACAGCCTTGCAGACGAACAAGCAAAATGTTTGGTCTGCATGACACCCTCTCGAGAGGGGCCTGCCAATGTTAGTGTAATCACTAGGGCAGAACGGGCAGCTAATCAGGATGAGGAACTGATTCAGCTATTAGACCCAACAAAAGAGAATCCACCAGGATATCCACCAAAGTATTTTTACTCGGAAACCCCTACGGGTATTGTACTAGTTAAGTTGCCCAAGGGAAAACGAGAGGTACCCCCGAGACACAAATGAGAACAGCTTGTAAAAGAAGCTCACGAGGTGCTAGAACAACATTCTGCAAATTGACCCCCTTATATTGGTGGCCAGGCATGCTTAAAGCCTGTAAAACATACGTGGCAAATTGTGAGCCATGCTATTTAACCAATAAGTCATCACTAATTAAGCCACCACCATTGGCTCTTGTGAAAGCTGATGAGCCAATGGGAAAATTCTTTATTGATTTTATTGGACCACTTCCCCCATTCTTGGGATACAGACATGTTCTCGTTTGTGTAGATGGGTGCACTTCCTTTCTGCTGGCTGGTCCCCACAAAAACTGTTTCGGAAAATGCACTTTCGAGGGCTATTTCTGATATAATATAAGCTGGTGCACCCAAAATCTTACACCCCGATCGAGGCAGAGCCTTTGTATCTAAGGTCTTCAAAGACTACTGCGAACAAAGGGGGATTGGTTTAGAGCACAGCACGCCACGTCATCCACAATCAGTGGGGCTGGTGGAACGTTAAAAGCAGGAAGTAAAAAAGCTATTGGTCAAACTGTTGAGAATCAGGGGAAATAAGTGAACCACCATCATCCTGGATGTGCAGCTATCACTCAATAATGTGCCCATGTCTGCATCAGGGACAGTGTCCCCTAAAACTCCATATTATCTGATTTATGGTGTTGAGATGCATAAACCGCTTATCCATAGTTCTTTTATTGCCTCTACACACTCTGAGTCCTTGACCTGACAGCGACAGTTAGATTTTTTAAAAAGAAGTAACAGAGGAGATTCATCGAATTGATCAGAGGATAAGGGAAGCAAATAGTCAGAAAAAATTGACAAACAAAGCATGGCAACCCATAGTAGGAGAATGGGTATAGGAAAAGAAGTTCGAGCAAAAACCTGGTTTAAGACCGAAGTGGAAAAAACCTGTTCAAATACATTTTGTTATTAACGAAAGAACAGTTCAAATACATATTAACCAGCCGAATGGCAAGCATATTTTTAAAACTGTCTCGATAGACAATATCAAAAAATGTCCTGTGGGATGCTGAAATGGAAGAACAATACAAAGTGCAGTCGTGCACTGTCTTTCAAGACCCAGCTTGGAGCACGACACAGGAAATGGATGCGATCGAATTACTGACGACGGTCAGTCAGACGGTGTCGCCGGCTCTTCCACACGTTGCTTGGCAACGCATCAGGAATTGGATTTGCAAAAAGCAATGACCGAAACAAGGAAAGATCAACGAGTTATTTCAACGAAGGAGGAAGACACCGCGGATGAAGAAGGAATCAACTGAGTGCCTGGCAAGGCCTTTACAACAACACACATCTGTACACACGCCGGATCGAAGGAACAGCGTGTCAAGCTTCAACTAGTTTCAACTGATGTCTTCATGACTCGTATGGATAACTCAGCTCTACGGAACGTACATCTGCTGATTGGACATTCTAAGTACATGTTGTTTCGCTAATAGCATGACTATGTACTTAACATCCTTTTAAATTGTGTTCAATTTAAAATAAGGCAAAACACTGTCCTAGGATGAATTAAAAGGAATTTTGATGTAGCACATGATTGTGCATCTTGTGAACTTAATATGCTATTGTAACCTCATAGAAACATAGAAACATAGAAACATAGAAACATAGAAGATAGGAGCAGGAATAGGCCATTTGGCCCCTCGAGCCGACTCCGCCAATTAATGAGATCATGGCTGATCATTCAAATTCAGTACCCTGTCCCTGCTTTCTCCCCATATCCCTTGATCCCTTTAGCCTCAAGAAATATATCCAACTCCTTCTTGAATATATTTAATGAAGTGGCCTCAACTCTCCTGTGGGGTAGAGAATTCCACAGGTTCACCACTCTCTGGGTGAAGAAATTCCTCCTCATCTCAGTCCTAAATGGCTTACCCATTATCCTTAGACTGTGACCCCTGGTTCTGGACTCCCCCGCCATCGGGAACACCCTTCCTGCATCTAGTCTGTCTAGTCCTGTTAGGATTTTATAAGTTTCAATGAGATCCCTGTTAGATCCGTGTATCTTGATGTTGTATTTCCTTCAATAATGAGACAAGAGACTGCAGGGAACAATCAACAGGTGTTTACTGGATGAGGGTTACTCTAAAACTAAGTGTACAGATCCCTACTCAGGGTTTATATACAGGTGTGGTCACTGCCGGTACTACAGTATACTGGAGCTGTAAAAAGTAGTTCTCCCCTTAAAGGTACATACACTACAATTCCTCCCCTTTTAGATTAACAGTACCATAACATTCATTTAACAATTAAATATCAACTAATTACAATGAACACTTTTAACATGCAACATTAACTGAAAATAGTCTATTTATAAATTCAGTCTTTGGGGAGGCTTCCTGATACATTCTGGATGGCGCCTTTCCTGAATGTCTTACTCTTGGTGCTGAGGCGATTCTGGCCCCCTGTCGTCGGTTGGTTCATCAGCTTCCGATGTGACTGTTTCTGGGGTACATGCTAAAATAATTGAAATGATGCAGCAATAAGATTATTACAACATCTGTTCTTTTAAATTTACTTCTGCCTTCAGGTAGTGTGTTGAAACCCTGGATGCTACTTTTATATTGGTGTCATTTTGAATGAGCATAAATGAAGCAACAATGTTGGAAAATATGACATCATCATGTCATGGCCACCAAAAAGACAACAGAAAATGGAGCAGGCATAAAAATGGATGGGGGTCCGGGGTAACAAATACCTGCCTCATTTCTCACCCTGCCTGATTATGACTGAAAGCTCAAATCAATAAAACGGGATCAAATCGATGAATACTTAGAAAGGCATTGGCTAATCAGGGGCACTTAGCATCGATTTGTAAAGGGCAGGTCATGCTGAATTAATTTAATTGAAGTATTTGAGGAAGTAACAGGGATAGATAAAAGACAGACAGTGCATGTGGTATATGTTAAATCCGTGAATCTTGATGTATGGTGTCCTTCAATAAATCGACAGAGACTGCAGAGGAACAATCAACAGGTGTTTACTGGATGAGGGTTACTCTAAAATTAACAGTACAAATCCCTACTCAGGGTTTATATACAGGTGTGGTCACTGCCGGTACTACAGTATACAGGAGCTGTAAAAAGTAGTTCTCCCCTTAAAGGTACATACACTACAATTCCTCCCCTTTTAGATTAACAGTACCATAACATTCATTTAACAATTAACACTTTTATCATGCAACATTAACTGAAAATAGTCCATTTATAAATTCAGTCTTTGGGGCAGCTTCCTGATCCTTTCTGGATAGCACCTTTCCTGAGTGTCTTGCTCTTGGTGCGGAGGCGATTCTGGCCCCCTGTTGTCGGTTGGTTCATCAGCTTCCGATGCTACTGTTTCTGGGGTACATGCTACCGGTATGTTGGGTTCATCACCAGGTACGTATGGGCGAGACATGGGGTTGACTCATTCCTGTGACTCTAGGATCTGGTCAACATGGTGTCTCACAATGTTCTCCCCAACATCCATTGTGTACATTAGTGGCCCCTGCCGTGTGCATATCGTTCCTGGTTGCCATTTCTCTGTTTGGTAGTCGCGGGCCAAGACTGGTTGCCCTACATTGAAGCTCCTTGTCGGCTTCTCATTGATGTGCTGGAATTGCTTATTCTCAACATCTCTTCGTACATTTGGTCTGAGCAAATCCAGACGAGATCTCAACCTTCGGTTAAAGAACATCATGGCCGGGGTCTGGTTGGTGATTGTAAAGTCCGCGCCTCAATAATACACGGACTTCGAGAGAACAGTTTAACAGGTACTTTACTGAACAAGAGGCAGCTTGAAACTGAAACTACAGAAGCCTGCTAGGGCCTTTTATACAGGGGTGGTCACTACCGGTACTGCAGTCTAAGACCAGTTATTCCCTTAAAGGTACGTACACAACAATTCCTCCCCTTTTAGATAAACAGTACATAACATTCATTTAACAAATAAATAATAACTAATTACAATTACAATTCCAATTTTCTCAGTAATATATACATCAACTGAAATAATCATTTATAAGTTCAGTCTTTGAGGAGGCTTCCTGATCCGGACTGGATAGCGCCTTTCTCGAGTATCCTGTTCTGGCGGTGGAGTCAATTCTGGCTCATTGTGATTGGTTGGTTCATCAGCTTCCAATACCCCTGCTTCTGAGGTAGACGCAATCTGTACTTCGAGCTCATTACCAGGTGCACATGCTTGTGGTACAGGTTTGGCTTGTTCCTGTGACTCTAGAATCTGGTCAGCATGGCGTCTCACGATGCTCTCTCCAACGTCCACTGTGTACATTAGTGGTCCCTGCTGCGTGCATATCGTGCCTGGCTGCCATTTTCTGTTCGGTAGTCACGGGCCAAGACTGGTTGCCCTATCTTGAAGCTCCTGGTTGGCTTCTCATTTATGTGCTGGAACTGCTTATCCTCAACATCTCGTCTTATGTTTGGTTTGAGCAAATCCAAGCGACATCTTAGTCTCCGGTTAAAAAACAGTACGGCTGGAGTTTGGTTGGTTACTGCATGTGTCGCATTCCGGTAAGCAAACAGGAAGTTATCCACCTTGTGTTGCAGTGGTATGTCATCATTATACATTGCCTTTATGGCCTTTTTAAAGGTCTGAACAAACCTCTCAGACAATCCATTTGTGGCTGGATGATATGGGGCAGATGTATAATGTTTCACCCCATTATTCTTCAGGAACCTCTGGAAATCCTCAGACACAAACTGTGGGCCATTGTTGGAACAGATCTGTTCTGCCAACCCATTCCTGGCGAAGATGGTTCTTAGGACTGCAATAGTTTTCTCCGTGGTGGTGGAGGATATTTTAATGACCTCTGGCCATTTCGAATGGGCGTCCACAGCAATTAGAAACATTGAGTCCATAAATGGACCAGCGAAACCAATGTGTACCTGTTGCCATGGAGATGACGGCCACTCCCATGGATGTAGTGGGGCCTGTGGTGGAGCGTTTTGGACCTTCTGGCATCCTATGCATCTCTTGGTCATATCCTCGATTTCTTTATCGATTCCCGGCCACCACACAAACGCCCTGGCTAGGCTCTTCATTTTTAACCCTCCCAGATGACCCTCGTGAAGCTCATTTAGTACTCTATCTCTCAACTTGGGTGGAATTACCACTCGGGCTCCACACATCAAGGTTCCCCGGCACACTGACAGCTGTTCCCTCCTTGGCGAGAATGCTGGCAACAGTGAGCCGCCATATGCTGTCCATCCCTTCACCGTCAAATCATAGACCCGAGAGAGTGTCGGGTCATTTCGGGTTTCCTTCTCAATACTTGCGTTTGTAACAGGCAAACATTCGACTATGGTCGCATGGAATATCTCCACAGGGTCCACTGCAGGTGCTTCTTCCGCCGTAGGCAACGGTAGGCGCGACAGCCCATCAGCGTTTCCATGTTGTTTCGTACCTTTGTACTCTATGTCATACCGATGTGCCCCTAGAAAAAGTGACCATCTTTGCAGCCGTTGTGCAGTCATCACCGGAACGCCCTTCTTTGGGTTAAAAATTGAGACCAGGGGTTGATGATCAGTCAGTAGGGTGAATTTCTGCCCGTGCAGATAGTGATTGAATTTCTTCACCCCCCACACCAGGCTGAGGGCCTCCCTGTCAATCTGGGCATAGTTATGCTCGGCTGAGATTAGCGAGCATGATGCAAAGGCTATTGGCCTCTGAACCGTCACGGAATTTGTGTGACAGCACCGCTCCAATGCTGTAAGGTGATGCATCACATGCCAACCGAATCGGTAGTGTTGGGTTGTAGTGGGCCAATACTTCTTTTGAAGTGATTTGGCATTTACATTCCTGAAAGGCACGCTTACACTCATCACTCCATTTCCATGTTACACCAGTTTGAAGGAGGGCGTTTAGTGGGTGCAGAATTGTAGATAAATTCGGCAAGAACTTATGGTAGTAGTTCACCAACCCGAGGAACGACCTCAGTTGCGACACATTTTCTGGTGCTGGAGCCTTGACTACAGCCTCAATCTTGTCCGACGACTTATGCAACCCTTCCTCATCAATCATGTGGCCACAATACGAGATTTGTCTCCTGAAGAACTCGCATTTGGGATGGTTGGCTCGTAGCCCATATTCCTGCAGTCTCGTGAGCACCTGTTCCAGGTTGGCAAGGTGTTCATTGTCATTTTCGCCCGTAACCAGGATGTCGTCCAAATAACTCTGGGTCCCTGGGATCCCTTGCAGGACTTGTTCCATTGCCCTCTGCCACATAGCCGGGGCTGATGCTACCCCAAATACCAGTCGATTGCACTGGTAAAGGCCTTTGTGAGTGTTTATCGTGAGGCATTTCCTAGATGCTTCTTCCACCTCCATTTGTAGATATGCTTGAGCCATGTCAATCTTTGTAAAACGTTTCCCTCCAGATAGTGAGGCGAAAATATCTTCTATCCGCGGAAGCGGATACTGTACTGTGTGCAGGACTGGGTTCAAAGTCACCTTGAAGTCCCCACAGATGCGAACCTTCCTTGGCTCCCCAGGCGTGCTGCTCAATGCTTTCTTCATTACAGGAACGATGGGTGTGGCCCACTCGCTCCAGTCCACCTTAGACAGCATCCCCGAACGCTCCAGACTCTCCAGTTCAGCTTCCACAGCTGGGCGTATCGCGTATGGCACCGGTCTGGCCTTGAAAAATTTTGGGTTTGCGTTATCCTCAATCTTTATGGTTGCCTTTACTCCTTTTAGAGTCCCAAGTCCTTGTTGGAACACCTCTTCCGCGTCAGATAGAATTTGTGACAGACGTCCAGGTGCGACGTCATCATCTTTTTTGTCAGTCACAGTTAGTGCCAGAATGGAATGCCAATCCAATTGTAGTCTTCGGATCCATTCACGTCCCAATAATTGTGGTCCTCCATCTCGTAGTATATACATGTATAGTTTCTGTGTTTCCTTTCCATTATATTCAACTGGCACCCTTATTTTTCCTCTGGGGTAGACCTTTTGCCCCGTGTATGTCTTCAATACAATGGACGTGTCCTTTAAGGGTATGTGTGAGAATAGCCGCTCATAGTCTCGTCGATTCATGACAGTTAGGGCTGATCCTGTGTCCAATTCCATCTTCACTGGGGACCCTGCTATCATGAGGGTGACCCAAATGGTTCGGTGAGCTTCTTTTGCGATCACATTGTGTAACTTTAAACAACTTAGTCGCCTGCTCCCGGAGTCCTTATCACTCTCCTGATCTTCTGAACTACAATCTGTCAGTTTCTTTACTTTCCTGTTCTGTTCCTTAGTAGTTCTTGTTGTGTTGGTCTTCTTTCCCGACCTGCAGACTCTTGCTATATGTCCCATTTTCCGGCATTGCCTGCATATTTTGTCTTTAAACCAGCAGTCCTTCTGCTCATGGGTTGTTCTGCCGCAGCGATAGCACTTTTCAGCTCCATACGCCATTTCGTTAGTGCTGTATCCTTGTAGTTTCTGTTGTATTTCTGCAGCTCCCCGTGCTGCTGCTTCGTAGGATACTGCCACGCTGAATGCCTGTTCTAGCGTCAGGTCCTTTTTTGAAAGTAGTCATTTCTGGGTTCCTTCACTCTGGAGCCCGCAGACAAACTTATCCCATAAGGTGTCTGCCAGTCCTGCTCCGAACTGGCAGTGCTTCGATAACTTGCGTAGTTCCGTAAGATAGTCAGCATTGCTCTCATCTTTGTGCTGGTTTCTTTTATGGAACTTGAATCTTTCTGCTATCAGCAGTGGTGTAGGGCTTAGGTGTTCCTGTAAGATATGAACAATCTCCTCAAAACTTTTCTCCATTGGTTTAGCTGGCGTAATTAAATTCCACAATAGGCCGTACGTACTCGCACCCATCAGATTTAATAATACCGACGCCCTCTTTCCATCAGCCACCTCATTTGCCTTGCAGGACACTTCAATTCTTTCCACATACGTGGTCCAGTCTTCTACCTCGTTGTCGAAAGCAGTGATACTGCCACTTTTCGGCATCTTGGGCGATTTAATATGGCGCCTCCCGCGCTTTTGCTTCTTCCCCAATGGAATAAAATGGCGCCTCCCGCGCTTTTGCTTCTTCCCCAACGGGATAAAATGGCGCCTCCCGCGCTTTTGCTTCTTCCCCTTACTGCCACGCTGCTCCTAGCGTTCTACAGGGTAATGGCGGTGACCCACAGCTTTGGCGCGTCTCGCTTTCCTTTCCCCCCCCGTTTAGTTTCTCTCCGCTGCCCTGTTCTCGAGCACCGACTGCGCCCTGTGCCCTACACCCTCTCACTCTTGTTTTCTTTTCCCGGATACGCTGCACGGCCCGATTTGTAAAGCCGCTTGATCGAGCTTGAGCCCGTCGCAGTCCGGAAGGGTCAGCGCGCTACCTGCTACCAGCACGATTCACTGGAACCACAGTCTCTCCCGCAATTCTCTAAACACCGATGGAATCTTTGGGCGATTGCCCTCGGTCGACGCCCGTTGCTCAGACTACGACTTTGCAGGACCTTCCTTTCAGCCGAGATCCCCGTGAGATGATGCCACACTGCAGGTGAGTTCGAACTTACTCGTCGCCACTGTAAAGTCCGCGCCTCAATAATACACGGACTTCGGGAGAACAGTTTAACAGGTACTTTACCGAACAAGAGGCAGCTTGACACTGAAACTACAGAAGCCTGCTAGGGCCTTTTATACAGGGGTGGTCACTGCCGGTACTGCAGTCTAAGACCAGTTATTCCCTTAAAGGTACATGCACAACAGTGACTGCATGTGTCGCATTTCTGTAGGCTAACAGGAAATTGTTCACCTTGTGCTGCAGTGGAATGGCGTCATCGCACATGGCCCTTACTGCTTTCTTAAAGGTTTGTACGAACCTCTCAGCCAATCCCTTTGTGGCTGGATGATACGGGGCGGATGTGTAATGCTTTACCCCATTCCTCTTCATAAATCTCCGAAACTCTTTGGACACAAACTGTGGTCCGTTATCAGAGCAAATCTGCTCTGGCAAGCCGTTCCTGGCAAATATGGTCCGTAGGACTGCAATAGTTTTCTCCGTGGTGGTGGAGGACATTTTGATCACCTCAGGCCATTTTGAGTGCGCATCCACGGCTATTAAAAACATTAAGTCCATGAATGGACCAGCAAAATCAATATGCGCCCGTTGCCATGGAGATGAGGGCCACTCCCATGGGTGTATAGGGGCATGTGGTGGTGCATTTTGGACCTTCTGGCATCCTGAGCAGCTCTTTGTCAGGTCCTCGATTTGCTGATAGATCCCCGGCCACCACACATAAGCCCTAGCAAGGCTTTTCATTTTCACCCCTCCCAGATGGCCTTCGTGAAGCTCATTGAGCACTCTCTCCCTTAACTTGGGTGGAATTACCACTCGGGATCCACACATCAAGGTCCCTGGCATACTGACAGCTGTTCTCTTCTGGATGAGAATGCTGGCAACAGTGAGTCACCATGTGTTGGCCATCCTTTCACCGTCAAGTCATATACCCGAGACAGTGTCGCGTCATTTCGGGTCTCCTCTATATCAGCGTTAGCTACAGGCAAGCGTTCAATTATAGTCGAATGAAATATTTCGACAGGGTCCACTGCTGGTGCTTCCTCTGCAGTAGGCAGTGGCGGGCGTGATAGCCCATCAGCGTTTCCATGCTGTTTCGTGCCCTTATACTCGATTTCATATTGGTTCGCCCCTAGAGAAAGGGACCATCTTTGTAGCCGTTGCGCAGTCATCACCAGAACACCCTTCTTTGGATTAAAGATGGAGACAAGTAGTTGGTGGTCAGTCAGCAAGGTGAACTTCTGCCCGTGCAGATAGTGGTTGAACTTTTTCACTCCCCACACTAGGCTGAGGGCCTCCCTGTCAATCTGGGTGTAGTTACACTCGGCTGAGGTTAGTGATCGTGACGCAAAGGCTATTGGCCTCTCTGAGCCGTCCGAGAATTTGTGCGACAGCACCGCTCCAATGCCATAGGGTGATGCATCACATGCCAAACGAATTGGTAGTGCTGGGTTGAAATGAGCCAACACCTCTTTTGATGTGATCAATTCTTTGCTCTTCTGGAAAGCTCGTTTACATTCATCATTCCACTTCCATGGTACCCCCATTTGCAGTAGAGTGTTCAGTGGGTGTAGTACGGTAGACAAATTTGGTAAGAACTTATGGTAGTAGTTCACCAGCCCGAGGAACGACCTCAGTTGTGACACATTTTCCGGTGCTGGAGCCTTGACTACTGCCTCAATCTTTTCAGGGGACTTATGTAATCCCTCTTCATCAATAACGTGGCCACAATACGAGATCTGCTTCTGGAAAAACTCGCATTTGTGGCGATTAGCTCGGAGCCCATATTCCTTCAATCTAGTGAGCACCTGCTCCAGGTTGGCGAGGTGATCACTGTCATTTTCGCCCGTGACCAGGATGTCATCCAAATAACACTGGGTCCCTGGAATCCCTTGCAGGACTTGATCCATTGCCCTTTACCAAATAGCCGGAGCTGATGCTACCCCGAACACCAGCCGGTTGTATTGGTAGAGACCTTTATGAGTGTTGATCATGAGGTACTGTTTCGAGGCTTCTTCTACCTCCATTTGCAGGTACGCCTGGGCCAGATCAATCTTAGTGAAGCGTTTCCCTCCAGATAGCGAGGCGAAAATATCTTCAATCCGCGGAAGCGGATATTGTACCGTGTGAAGGACTGGGTTCACTGTCACCTTAAAGTCCCCACAGATGCGAACCTTCTTTGGTTCCCCAGGCGTATTACTCAATGACCTCTTCATTACAGGAACGATGGGTGTAGCCCACTCGCTCCAGTCCACTTTGGACAGTACTCCTGAACGTTACAAACCTTCCAGCTCTGCTTCGACGGCTGGACGGATTGCATAAGGCACCGGTCTGGCCTTAAAAAACTTTGGGCTTGCATTTTCCTCTATTTTGATCATCGCTGTTATGCCTTTTAGTGTTCTGAGTTCCTCCTGGAACACTTCTTGTGCATCAGTTAGCATTTTTGACAGTCGCCCAGGTGTGGCGTCGTCATCCTTTTTGGCATCTACTGTCAGTGCTTGTATGGAATGCCAATCTAGCTGTATCTTCCGGATCCATTCACGTCCTAGTAGTGGTGGTCCTTCCTCTGGCAATACATATAGGTCCATTTTTGGTGTTTCCTTGCCGTTATATATAACGTTCACCCTTATTTTCCCTTTGGGGTAGACTTTTTGCCCCGTGTACGTCTTCAAGACGATCTCTGTATCTCTCAAGGGTATATGTGAGAATAGCCGCTTGTAGTCCCTTCGGTTTATGACTGTTAGGGCTGATCCTGTGTCCAATTCCATTTTCACTTAGACTCCGGCTATCTTGAGCGTGACCCAGATAGTTTGGTGATCCTCCGTTTTGATCACATTATGTAGTTTCAGACAACCCAGCTCCTTGCTTCTGGAGTCTGTATCCCTTTTCTGTTCGTCTGAACTACACTCCGTCACCTTATGTACCATCTTGTACTTCTGCTGTGGTGATTTCTTGCTGCTGGTTTTCTTTTCCGAACTGCAGACTCTTGCTATGTGTCCTACTTTTCCACACTGTCTGCACACTTTGTCCTTGAACCAGCAAGCATTATGGTCGTGTGTTGTTCTGCCGCAGCGATAGCACTTCACTGTTCCATATGCCATTTCATTTGTGCCATATTCTTGCGGTCTCCATTGTATCTCAGCTGCGCCCCGTGCTACTGCTTCATGTGATACTGCCATGCTGAAAGCCTTGTCCAGCGTAAGATCCTTTTCTGATAGAAGCCGTTTCTGGGTTCCTTCACTTTGAAGCCCACACACAAACTTGCCCCTTAAAGTATCTGCTAGTCCTTTTCCAAACTGGCAGTGTTCTGATAGCTTGCGCAGTTCTGTTAAATACTCAGCATTACTTTCATCTTTATGCTGGTTCCTTTTGTGAAACTTAAATCTCTCTGCTATCAGCAGCGGTGTGGGGTTTAAGTGGTCCCGTAGGATTGACGCTATGTTTTCAAAATTCTTTTCCGCTGGTTTCTCTGGGGTTACTAGGTTTCGCAGTAAGCAATACGTTTTTGCACCCATTGAATTCAACAATACCAGCGCTTTCTTGTCATCTGGCACTTCATTCGCCTTGCATTATACTTCAATGCGTTCGACATATGGCGTCCAATCTTCGACTTCATTGTCGAACGCTGTGATGCTGCCACTCTTCGGCATTTTTGGGTGTGGTTAGACTGGCTCAAAATGGCATCTCCCGCGCTCTCCCTTCTTCTCCGCTGCGGCTCAAAATGGTTCTCCCGCGCTCTCCCTTCTTCTCTGCTGCGACTCAAAATGGCGTCTCCCGCGCTCTCCCTTCTTAATGGCATCTCCCGTGCTCTCCCTTCTTCTCCGCTGCGGCTCGGCCCTTGAACACCGGCTGTGCTCTGCGCGTTTTCCTGCGCGGCTCTCTCTCTCTTTGACGCTGCTCGGCCCTTGAACACCAGCTGTGCTCTGTGCGCTCTACCCTCTCTCTTCTCCCGTCGACACCGCTCGGTCCTGAACACCAGCTGCGCCCTGTGCGCTCTACCCTCTCTCTTCTCCCGTCGACGCTGCTCGGCCTTTTCTGTGCCGTCGGTCAGCTCTAGCCGCCGCTGTCCGGGAAGGGTCTGCGCTGTACCTGCTGCCAGCCCATTTAGCTGGACCACCGTGACTGGAGAACCAAGCCCAGCTCTCAACAGCCTCCCCTGCGATTCTCAAATCTCCGCTGGATGGTCGACGCCCGTGCTTCTGGACTCGGCCTTCTTCTTTCACTGTTCTCCAGGAGCGAATCCCTGGGAGGTGATGCAGAGTTGCAGGTAGGTTTGAATCGCCTCGTCGCCACTGTTAGATCCGTGTATCTTGATGTTGTATTTCCTTCAATAATGAGACAAGAGACTGCAGGGAACAATCAACAGGTGTTTCCTGGATGAGGGTTACTCTAAAACTAACTGTACAGATCCCTACTCCGGGTTTATATGCAGGTGTGGTCACTGCCAGTACTACAGTATGCAGGAGCTGTAAAAAGTAGTTCTCCCCTTAAAGGTACATACACTACAATCCCCTCTCATTCTTCTAAATTCTAGTGAATATAAGCCTAATCAACCCAATCTCTCTTCATACGTCATTCCTGCCATCCCAGGTGTCAGCCTGGTGAATCTTCGCTGCACTCTCTCCATGGCAAGAACATCCTTCCTCAGATAAGGTGACCAAAACTGCACACAGTACTCAAGGTGTGGTCTCACCAAGGCCCTGTACAACTGCAGCAAGACATCCTCGCTCCTGTACTCGAATCCTCTCGCTGTGAAGACCAACTACCATTTGCCTTCTTAACTGCCTGCTGCACCTGCATGCTTACCTTTAGCGACTGGTGCACAAGGACACCCAGGTCTCGTTGCACTTCCCCTTTTCCCAATCTATTGCTGTTCAGATAATAATCTGTCTTCCTGCTTTTGCCACCGAAGTGAATAACCTCGCATTTATCCACATTATACTGCATTTGCCATGCATCTGCCCAATCACCCAACCTGTCCAATTCATACTGGAGTTTCTCTGCATCCTCCTTACTGCACACACGCCCACCCAGCTTTGTGTTGTCTGCAAACTTGGAGATATTACATTTAGTTCCCTTGTCTAGATCATTTATATATATTGTGAATAGCTGGGGTCCTAGCACCAAACCCTGTGGTACCCCACTAGTCACTGCCTGCCATTTGGAAAAAGATCCATTTATTCCAACTCTTTGCTTCCTGTCTGCCAACCAGTTCTCTATCAGTTCTAGTATTCATGAGTAATATTGGCCAAACTCTGTCTAGATATTCAACCCAGAGGGGGGTGTAAAGAAAATAGCCATATTCCAAGAGATACACCATCCACTGAACAGATTTCTGATATTATTAATACATGACATAATGGGTTTAAAAGTCTGGAAAGCCTCGGCAACACAGGCTGTCAATACAGGCTTCTGAGATAAGATCAGTTGTTAACACAAGTTGTAAACACCACACAAGCTTTTGAAATCGGATTTGATTGTTAATATTAAAACAATGGCCCTATTGAGAAAGCAAAGGCTTGCTTCCAAAAAGTCTGCAGTTTGGAACCAACACAATAGCAATGTCCTAGTGAAGTGTTAAAAACTAACACTTTGAACAGAAACATAGAACATTAAAAAAAACAGGTACCTTTGTAAAAGTAACATCAAATGAAACAGGAAACACAATTAATATATAATCAATTGAAGTAGCTAAGAAATGCATGGAAAACCCAGATAAAGTGTTTTTGATTTACATGTTGTAAATATGATACCTACAGAAGACTTTGCAGATATGATTTCAATAGATACACCAAGCAATTACATTGTGTGTGTATTGGAAATGGAATAGTTAGTAGACACGACGTCTGCTTTCAAACAGCAGAGGTGGTTTAGAAATTGAATGAAAGACCTTCGATAAGAATGGCATCAAAGAGATAAATCTGTTATAACCATTTTATGATATGTTTTTGAAACACCTATACAGTAGACAGGATTCTGAGAGTTGGCAGCTGAAATGATAGTAAGAATAGAAAAGAATTCAACAAAGGATGACTAGAGATAATTAGCTTACATCAGCGGAGAACTTCAAAGGATAAACCACTAAAAAAAGGTATAAAAATAGAGCTTTTCAGATGGAAGGTCAGAAGCCATTGGAAAGGGCATGCGTTTCTCAACTTCAGAGGCATGCTCTGTAAGTTTTTAATTCTTTGAGTCTCAGGGATCAAGAGGTACTCTTATTTGATTTTGGTGGATATTCTGGATTAAGAAATAATAAGAAATGTAAAAATGTACAAAGTTAAGATCTGAGAATAAGAATCTCTGAGAATAAGAAATGTAAGCTATTTTTATTTTGAACTGTTGATGTTGCGATTGACTCACAAGCTGTTAACTGAATGTCGGTTCTTTAATAAATTTATATATCTTTAGAATTGTCTCAATTAGTACTTCTGTATCAAACTCGTGAACTCAATCTCTGTATACTCTTTTGTGAGGAGTTGCAGAATTCTGTATTTTTTCCAGACCTTCAAAATATCCGGAAGGTTACAGTCTAGTTAAACTTATTAAAATTGCTATCTGGAGGATGGTAATACCTTCAGTCGTTCCTTTCCTTTAAAGAGAGATAGCCTGGGCCTTTAGACCCAATTAAGTGTCTTATAGAATTCGGCTATCTCTAACTTTAGTTGAAGCTGAACGTCTGGGGAATACGCCTGATCTGGGATAGACCGAAAAGTGCTAGGACTAGTAATTATCCCTTCAGGGTAACAGATGCCATCTACACCAAGTTCATACGTCACTATTAAATAGCATCATAGAAACATAGAATGGTTACAGCATGGAAGAAGGCCATTCGGCCTGTCAAGCCCTTGCCGGCTCTCTGCAAGAGCACCTCAGCTAGTCCCACTCCCCCGCCCTTTCCCCATAGCTCTGCAATTTGTTTTCCTTCAGATACTTATCCAAGTCCCTTTTGAAAGATAAGATTGAGTCTGCCTCCACCACCCTTTCAGGAAATGCATTCAAGATCTTAATCACTCGCTGCATAAGAAAGCTATTTCTTACTTCGCATTTGGTTCTTTTGCCAATCACCTTAAATCTGTGTCCTCTGGTTCTCAACCCTTCTGCCAATGGGAACAGTTTCTCTCTATCTACACTGTCCAAACCCCTCATGATTTTGAACACTGCTATCAAATCTCCTCTCAATCTTCTCTGCTCCAAGGAGAACAACCCTAGCTTCTCCAGTCTATCAACATAACTGAAGTCCCTCATTTCTGGAATCATTCTCGTAAATTTTTTCTGTACCTTCTCTAAGGCCTTCACATCCTTCCTAAAGTGTGGTGCCCAGAATTGGCACAGTACTCCAGTTGAGGCCAGACCAGTGTTTTATACAGGTTCATCATAATTTCCACACCTTTGTACTCTATACCTCTATTTAAGAAGCCCAGGACCCCATAAGCCTTTTTAACGGCTTTCTGAACCTGCCCTGCCACCTTCAATGATTTGTGCACACAAAGCCCCAGGTCTCTCTGTTCATGCACCCCCTTTAGGATTGTACCATTTAGTTTATATGTCCACTCCCCATTCTTTCTACCAAAATGTATCATTTCACACTTTTCTGCTTTAAATTTCATCTACCACATGTCCGTCCATTTCACCAGTCTTTCTATGTCTTCCTGAAGTCTATCACTCTCCTCCTCACTGTTCACTATACTTCCAAGTTTTGTGTCATCTGCAAATTTTGAAATTGTGTCCTGTACACCCACATCCAAGTCATTAATATATATCAAGTCCTAGAACCGACCCCTGGGGAACACCACTGCCTTCCTCCAGTCCAAAAAACAACCATTCACCACTACTCTCTGTTTCCTGTCACTTAGCCAATTTCGTATCCATGCTGCCACTGTTCCTTTTATTCCAGGGTCTTTAGCTTTGCTGGCAAGCCTATTATGTGGCACTTTGTCGAACGTCTTTTGGAAATCCATGTACGCTACGTCAACTGCATTGCCCTTATCAACCCTCTCTGTTACCTCATCAAAAAGCTCGATCAAGCTGGTCATCCCCATTTCCCAGCCCCCAAACTGGCCTTTTAATCTGTTTCATTTCCTGTGCTTTTTCAGTCCTGACAAAGGGTTTCGACCTGAAATGTTGACTCTATTTCTCTCTCCACGGATGTTGCCTTGCCTGCTGAGTTTTTCCAGGATTTTCTGTTGTTATTTTGGTTAAACACGATTTGCCTTTAACAAAGCCGTACTTGCTTTCCTTAATTAATCCACACCTATCCAAGTGACTGTTAATGTTGTCCCTGATTACTGTTTCTAAAAGCTTCCCCACTACCGAGGTTAAACTGACTGGCCTGTAGTTGCTGGGTTTATCTTTACACCCTTTTTTGAACAAAGCTGTAACATTTGCAATTCTCCAGTCCTCTGGCACCACCCCCATATCTATGGAGGATTGGAATATTATGGCCAGTAACTCCACCCTCAATTCCCTTAGCATCCTAGGATGCATCCCATCCACTCCTGGTGATTATCTACTTTAAGTACAGCCAGCCTTTCTAATACCTCTTCTTTATCAATTTTAATCCTATCAAGTATCTCCACTACCTCCTCCTTCACTATGTCTATGGTTGAATCCTCTTCCTTGGTGAAGACAGATGCAAAGTACTCGTTTAGTACCTCAGCCATACCCTCTGCCTCCATGCATAGATCTCCTTTTTGGTCCCTAATTGGCCCCACCCCTCCTCTTACTACCCTTTTACTATTTATATGCCTATAGAAGACTTTTGGATTACATTTTATGCTAGCTGCCATTCTATTCTCATACCCTCTCTTTGCCCCTCTTATTTTCTTTTTCACTTCTCCTCTGACCTTTCTATATATAGCCTGATTTTCAGCTGTATTTGCAACCTGACATCTGTCATGCGCTGTTTTTCTGCTTCATCATATTGTCTCCCTTTTGTCATCCAGGGAGCCCTGACTTTAGTTGTCCTGCCTTTCCCCCTAGTGGGAATGTACCTCAACTGCACCTGAACTATTGCCTCTTTAAAAACAGCCCATTGTTCGATTACTTTTTTGCCTGCCAAACTTTGATTCCAGTTTACCCGGGCCAGATCCGTTCTCATCCCACTGAAATTGGCCTTCCTAAAGTTAAACATTTTTACTCTAGATTGCTCCCTGTCCTTTTCCATAGCTAATCTAAACCTTATGATACTATGATCACTGTTCCCTAAATGTTCACCGATTGACACTTGCTCCACTTGACCTACCTCATTCCCCAGAACCAGATCCAGCAATGCCTCCTCCCTCATCGGGCCAGAAACGCACTGATCAAGAAAATTCTCTCAGAACACACTTCAGAAATTCTTCCCCTTCTCTGCCCTTTACACTACTATGATCCCAGTCTATATTCAGAGAGTTGAAGTCCCCCATTATTGCTACAATATAGTTCTTGCACCTCTCTGTAATTTTCCTGCAAATTTGCTCCTCCATATCTTTCCCACTAGTTGGTGGTCTATAGAATACATCCAGTAGTGTAATGGCACCTCTATTATTTCTTAGCTCTAGCCATATGGACTCTGTCCTTGGCCCCTCCAGGATATCCTCCCTCTCCAGTGTTATAAATCTCATCATCATCAAGAAACTACTCATGAAATAATGCTGGACGGCCAGCTGATGGCGCCGTCCAAGGAGTATAAATACTCGGGCGTGGGCCCAGCTTTTTAGGGACATTTTGTAAGACAAGGAACTAGTGAAGTACAACTAGACCTCCATGTTCTGAAACAAGTTGATTAAAGCCTTGTTTTATGCTCAAACCAAGTGCGTAGTGAGTTTTATTACATCAATTTAATCAACTTGATATCGACTCCACGCTTTAGGTGATTTTGGGAACAGCCAGCTACGACTCGAACCATAGAAGGGAATTCAGACAAGTAATCGATCCCTAAATGTTTACCTATTGACACTTGTTCCACTTGACCGACCTCATTCACCAGAACCAGATCCAGCAATGCCTCCTCCCTCATTGGGCCAGAAACGTACTGATCAAGAAAGTTCTCTCTGAACACACTTCAGAAATTCTTCCCTTTCTCTGCCCTTTACACTGCTACTCAGAACCGCCCGTCTCGACCTGGACCCGAATTCACTTACAGCTGCTAAGGTATGGAAACACTGGTATCGTACTTTCAGCAACTTCCTCAGGGTGTGTGGTGAGAATGTTCCTGGTAAACTAGAGATACTTGCTAATTATGTATCCCCTCATGTGTTTGATTATATCAAAGACTGTGTAGACTATGACGCCGCTATCCAAATATTACAGCAGCTATATGTCAAGTCCCCAAATGAAATTTTTGCTCGGCATCTACTGGCCACAACTCGACAACAACCCGGGGAATCACTTGACAAATTCCTTCAGAAACTTCGCAGGCTCAGCAAGGATTGTAATCTTAAAGTTGTTACAGCTGAGCAGTACCAGGAGGAGTTAATTTGTGATTCCTTTATTAATGGGATTGCGTCTCCCTTTATACGTCAGGGTCTGTTGGAGAATAAAACCCTCAAGTTACAGGCTGCCTATGACCAGGCATGTTCTCTGGACTTAGCAAAGAGGAATGCAGATACCTATCTTTCACCACGTGCACGGGCTGCTGCTGTCACTTTTAGTGACTCCTTCGATAGGCCTTGGGCGGAAGCCCTCACGGATGATGACTTCAACCTGGCTGGTGACAACCCTGCCCTAGAAGCCTACACTGATGACGACCCCACCCTAGCAGCATCTTGGCAATCTGGAAGGAAGTGTTTCTTCTGTGGAGGTACGTTCCATTATAGGAAATTTTGTCCTGCTCGTAACACAACCTGCAATCATTGCAGTAAGAAAGGTCACTTTTCTAAGGTATGCCAGTCAAGAGCCGCTGTTAGTAAGAAAGGGCACTTTTCTAAGATATACCGGTCGAGAGCTCCTGTTAGTTTTGCAGCTACTATCTATAAAACTGCTCCTCCTCCAAGAGCCACGAATAAGGTTACAGCTGCAATCTATAAAACTGCTCCTCCCCCAAGAACCACTACTAAGGTTACAGCTGTCAAGGGTAAAACTGCCCCTCCTCCCATCACAGCTGTTTTTCACCAAAGTCTGTCCCATGCAGCCATGAAGGTTTCAGTAAATGGACACATTTTGAGTGCACTAATCAACTCATGCAGGTCTGACAGCTTCATTAGTGAGCGGGCTGTCAGTAAGTTAAAACTGCATATTTACCCCTCAGACAGGGAAATTGCAATGGCTCTGACGACACTGACCACCAATTCTTCCAGCTTTTGTCTTGTCGACCTTATTCTCAATGGCTGCACCTATTTCTCCACCCGGCTCGGGATGCTCAAGAACCTATGCACTGATGTGCTCCTGGGACAGGATTTCCAGAAACAACGCAAAAGACTCACTTTCGAGTTTGGAGGGTCAAAGCCGGAGCTCACTATTTCCAAAGTACCATTTTGTGCACTTTCGGCGGATTTGCTCGACGAGCCCTCCTTGTTTGCAAATCTTTCCCCCCGACGTAAGCCCATAGTCATTAAATCACGATGTTTCAGCCAAGATGATCGATCCTTTATCGAGGCAGAAATCTCTCGCCTTCTAGCTGACGGTATCATTGAGCCATGTTCATCTTGCTGGCGGGCTCAAGTCGTCGTTGTCAAAAATCCTCTGAAGCAACACAAGAAATATCTTTGCATCGATTACTCGCAAACTATTAACCAGTATACCGACCTACATGCCTACCCACTACCACGCAGCGATGACATGGTCAATAACCTTGCTAACTACAAGGTATTTTCAACCTTTGATTTAAAGAGCGCATATCATCAAATACCGTTAAAGGACTCTGACAAAACGTACATGGCCTTTGAAGCCAATGGTCGGCTTTACCAGTTTTGTCGCCTTCCATCTGGGGTCACCAATAGGGTGGCCGTCTTTCAATGGGCAATGGATAGCCTAGTCAAACAAGAGAACTTAATGGACACTTTTCCATATCTGGATAATATCACCATTGCTGGTCATGACCAGAAGAAGCATGATGCCAACCTCCAGAAATTTTTTGACGTTCTCCATCGTCGCAACTTAACCTTAAATGAGTCCAAATCTGTGAAATCAGTACCATCAGTCAACATACTTGGCTACTGGGTGGGCAACGGTGTCATCAAACCGGATCCGGAGCGACTTCGTCCGCTTCAGGAACTCTCGCCCCTTACGAATCTCAGCTCTCTTCATCGGGCACTCGGCATGTTCGCCTATTATGCAAAATGGATACCCCACTTCTCCAACAAAATCCAGCCCCTGCTTCACGCAAAGTCATTTCCATTGGAGGCAACGGCTATTTCAGCTTTCAACCTCCTCAAGCGACAACTGGAAAAAGCCACGCTTCGTTCCATTGATGAAAATCTTCTTTTCGTGGTCGAGTGTGATGCATCGGATGTGGCGATCTCTGCTACCTTGAATCAAGGTGGTCGACCCATTGCATTTCTGTCCAGAACTTGCAGGGTAGTGAGCTCCATTATCCTCCTGTCGAGAAGGAGGCTACGGCCATCATCAAAGCTGTACGTAAATGGAGTCATTTTCTCGCTTGTCGCCATTTCACACTTATAACGGATCAGCGCTCCGTGGCCTTTATGCTGGATAACCGCAAACGCACTAAGATCAAGAATAACAAAATACAACTCTGGAGGATGGAATTGGCTGCCTTTGCATACACCATACATTATCGACCCGGCAAAGAGAATGTGGCTCTGGATACCCTCACATGGGCATTTTGCTCTTCTATGTCAACTTCGACTCTTGCGGATCTTCATAGTGACTTATGCCATCCTGGCGTTACCCGTATGTTGCACTTTGTGCGATCTAAAAATCTCCCATTTTCCATGGAAGATGTGAAAAGAATGTGCTCCTCCTGTAGAATTTGAGCGGAATTAAAACCGTAATTCTTCCATCCATCGGATGGCTCGCTCATACACACTATGCAGCCTATGCAGTGACTCAGCATTGACTTTAAAGGGCCATTGCCTTCCTCAACGCGAAACACCTACTTACTGACTATGGTGGACAAATATTCACGCTTTTCTTTTGCTTTCCCCTGTCCCAATATGCTTACTTCCACAGTGATCAAATGTCTTGATCAAGTCTTTTCCCTCTGCGGTATGGCCAATTTCATCCACTCTGATCGGGGTCCCTCCTTCATGTCAAGCGAACTCAAAAGTTATCTCTCCCAACGGGGAATTGCCACAAGTAAAACGACACCGTACCATCCCATCGGTAACGGACAGGTTGAGAGATACAACGCTATCATTTGGAACGCTGTTCATCTTGCGCTGAGGTCACGCAACCTACCAGATCAGCAGTGAGAAACTGTGCTCCCTGACGTGTTGCATTCCATCAGGTCTCTCCTTTCGATGTCTACCAATGTCACACCCCACGAGCGATTCTTCAGCTTCCAGCGTCGCTCCACCCATGGGACATCTCTACCGTCATGGTTGGCAGCTCCCGGCCCCGTGCTGCTCCGAAGATTCGTCCGATCATCTAAAAACGATCCTCTCATTGACGAGGTAGAACTCACGGACATCAATCCCACGTACACGCACGTGCAGCACCCTGATGGCCAGGAGTCCACCGTTTCGCTCCGGGACCTGGCTCCGTGTCCAGCCGGTTCCACGGACCCAACTGATAGAGGGACCCACGGGGATGATGCTGACACTCTGCGCTCCCCCAAAGATGACGCCCTACCTGGGACATCGAGAGATCTGCCAGCTGCCCCACCAGATCCACTCGGGGAGCCGAGTGCTCCCCGTGGGATGGCCACCCGAGGCCAGGACGCCAGTCAATCCCCGGCTATCAAACAGGATGAAGCCAGTTCTGTGCCTGCGGGGACCCGCACCCGGAGTCACGATCTCCCCAGCCTCCCTCAGGTTGATCAGAGCAACACGAGTCCTGTCGATCCACCGGTACAGATCAAGCGGCCCAGGGACCAAGACACATCCAGGGAGACATGCCTTCTAGCCATAAACAAAAATCTAAGACTGCGGCTATTCGTGGTCCGCCTAATCCGTTAAGAGGAAGTCGTTGGACTTCCAAATCTTTTAGGCAGGACGAATGTTATAAATCTCATCATGATCAAGAAACTGCTCATGAAATAATGCTGGACGGCCAGCTGGTGGTGCCATCCAAGGAGTATAAATACTTGGGCGTGGGCCCAGCTTTCCAGGGACATTTTGTAAGACAAGGAACTAGTGAAGTACAACTAGACCTCCATGTTCTGAAACAAGTTGATTAAAACCTTGCTTTATGCTCAAACCAAGTGCGTAGTGAGTTTTATTACATCATCCAGCACTGTAACATTCTCCTTAACCAATACTGCTACACCACCTCCTATCTTTCTTTCCCTATCTTTCCTGAACACCTTATAACCAGGAATATTTAATACCCAATCCTGCCCTTTTGTGAGCCATGTCTCAGTTATTGCCATAAAATCATATTCCCATGTGGCTATTTGTGCCTGCAGCTCACTTACCTTGCTTATTATGCTTTGTGCATTCACATACATACACTGTAAACCCATCTTAGACCATCCTGTATTCTGTCTTAGTTTGACCCCACCTAATACCTTACCATTTCTTACTTTAGTGCTCTCTGCCTCTCCAAATTCTTTGAGCACTTCATTTCCCCTTTCTAATGTTATGTCCTGATGCCCATCCCCCTGCCAAATTAGTTTAAACCCTCCCCAACAGCACGAGCAAACCTCCCTGCGAGGATATTGGTTGTAACCTTCTGGATATTATGAGGGTCTGGAAAATCCCCCCAGAATTCTGCAACTCCTTATAAAAGAGTGCACAGAAATTGAGTTTGCGAGTTTGATACAGAAATACTCTGTGAGACAATTCTAAAAATTATATAAATTTATTAAAGAACCGACATTCAGTTAACAGCTGATAAGTCAATCGCAACTTTAATAGTTCAAAATACAAATAGCTTACATTTCTTATCCTCAGAGATTCTTATTCTCAAATCTTAACTTCATACATTTTTACATTTCTTATTCTTAATTCTAATCCAGAATATCCACCAAAATCAAATTAAAAGTACCTTGTGATCCCCAAGACTCAAAGTTAAAAAACTTACAGTGTGTGCCTCTGAAGTTGAGAGAATCGCTTGCCCTCTCCAGCAACTTCCGACTGTCTATCTGGAAAGCTCTATTTTATACCTTTTTTTTAGTGGTATATTCATTGAAGTTTTCTGCTGATGTAAGCTAATTATCTTTATTCATTCTCTCTGTTGAATTCTTACTATTCTTACTGTCATTCCAGCTGCCAACTCTCAGACTTCTGTCTGTTGTTTAGGTGTTTCAAAAACTTATCATTAAACAATATGACAGTAGTATTTATTTGATGTAATTCTTATTGAAGGACTTCCATTCAATTTCTAAATCACCTCTGTTGTTTGAAAACAGACGTCATGTCTACTAATTGTTCCAAGTTCAACACAAACACAATGTGATTGCTTGGTGCATCTATTGAAGTCATAACTTCAAAGTGTTCTCTTGGTATCATATTTACAACATGTAAATTAAAGACACTTCAACTAGGGTGTTTGTTTTCCTAGCCATCTTAGTTGGTTATATTACATCATGTTTCCTGTTTCATTTGATGTTACTTTTACAAAGGCACATGTTTTTTTAATATTCTGTGTTCCTGTTCCAAGTGTTAGCTTTTAACACTTTCCTTGGGTCATTCCATTGTGTTTCTCCCAAACTCCAGACCTTCTGGAAGCGCCAAACTGCTATTTCATTGTTTTAGTATTTTTAACCAATTCCCATTTTAAAAGCTTGTGTGTTAACACTTCATCTTACCTCAGAAGCCTGTTTGCACAGCTTGTGTCGTTGAGGCTTTAGATTTTTAGACCCAGTACGTCATGTTTTAATAATATCAGAATTCTGTTCAGATGTTGGTATATTTTTCTGAAATATGGCTTATTCCTTCACAGGAGCTCTCAGCCTCATGGATGCACCGTAGTGACACCAGCTGCTGCTGAAGCTCCGAAACCCGGAGCTCGAGCTCCTCCAGCTGATGACACCACCTGCACATGTGGTTGTCCAGGATACGGGAAGTGTCCTGGATTTCCCACATGGCACAAGATGTGCAATCCGTATGATTGAGCTGCCCTGCCATGCCTCACCGAATTAGCGCCTCACATTTAGGCCACTAAATTGGGCTAATCGCCCTGGCGAGGAAGCGGAGCGCTATCTTGGGCGTTCCACTTCCACGCGGGGCGGTGTGTGGGGCATAAAGTGCGCTAGCACATTTCAGCGCCCCTCCTCTTCCGTTATAGGGGAGGGCCACTGCGCACTCTGCAGGCTGGTTGACGGCCTTCAGTAGTCCACATTGCCCAAGGTAGCCCTGTGGGGTGCAGCCAAATTTCAGCCACAGGGCGTCAAGGGGCCATGGTGGGGCGCTAATGAGTCAAGTCGCAATGTCATCGTGGCGGCACAGCTACCACCTACCAGCGGGGGCGCGGCGATATCGGATAGAGCCTCAGTAGCACCCCGCTGAATTTCTCGGCAGGTGCCATTAGCACCCCAGGCCAGTCGATAAGCCCTTTGCGTCCCGTTCGCACCCCTCACAGGTGCTAACGGCGGGCACAAAGGAGGCGAATTTCACCCCATAAAGTCTTAAAAGTTGGGCCCACCTTTATCTCCAGCTGCTTCTCTTGCTCTCTTTGTTAAAGTCTTTATTCACATGATTATCTATAGTTATATTAACTAGTTTAACTAGTTACATTAGAGAAAATAAAACATTAAGGGGTAAAAATTGGGTAGTGCTAATTTTAGCTCCCTGAAAAACTTAGCGCCCCCGCGGCCGATTTTCCCAGGTAGTGCCCTGAGAGGGAAGAGGGGAGCTACTGAAAGCACCCCGTGTCCCTCTTGGGGTGCTGCGAGCCAATATCGCGGCTGATACGCTTATCAATTACTCCATAAAAGGCGATGAATTAGGAAAGTAATGAAAAGGTTTTTATTAACTAAAGAACAGAGCATGCCTCTCGTGGACGACTGGTTCCAAGAAGGAAGTGGGTTGCCGGGCAGCCACCTTTATACCAGGTCATGTAGGCGGAGCCAGCTGAGGCATGCATTGGTACACAGTGAGTAGCAAGAGGTAACAATGTGCAATAACGATAACAGTAGTGAACAACAATGAAAACAATAACAGTGGTTTACCACATTCACTCCTTGTTTAAAATTGAGTCCGGCGGGGTGAAGTGTACTAAAAGTTCGTGTAGGTAAGTCTATCAGGAGGCCTTGTATGCCGTCCTGATCGTCGTAGCAGCGGCGGCGGTGCTGCAGTATCCAACGTCGAGTCTGGTGTCTGAGTGGTCGACGAAGGGTCCTGGGGCTCTGGCATGCCGTCTACAGGGGTTGGGTTGGGAGAAGTGGTGGATAATAACGGTGGTGATTCAGGGGTGCCCGAGGGTGCGAGGTCTCGTATGGAGGCCGTGTCCTCCCGCCCGTCTGGGTATGCCACGTAGGCATACTGGGGGTTGGCGTGTAGGAAGTTCACCCTCTTGACCAGGGGGTCCATTTTATGGGTCCTCACGTGCCTCCGCAGTAGGACGGGCCCAGGAGAAGTCAGCCATGTCGGTAGCGAGGTTCCCGATGTGGACTTCCTGGGGAAAACGAACATTTGCTCATGAGGGGTGGCATTTGTGGCAGTACAAAGCAGTGACTGGATGGAGTGGAGCGCCGCAGGGAGGGCCTCCTGCCAGCGAGAGGTCGGAAGGCCCTTAGATTTTAAGGCTAAGAGGACGGCCTTCCAAACCGTCGCGTTCTCTCTTTCCACCTGGCCGTTCCCCCGGGGGTTGTAGCTGGTGGTCCTGCTCGTAGCAATACCTCTCGCGAGCAGGTACTGACGAAGTTCGTCGCTCATGAAAGATGAGCCCCGGTCGCTATTTATATAGCTGGGGAACCCGAACAAGGCAAAGAGGTCATTCAGACATTTGATGACCGTGGTACTGGTCATGTCTGGGCAAGGGATGGCAAACGGGAAACGGGAGTACTCATCAACAATGTTGAGGAAGTACACGTTGCCGTCAGAGGAAGGGAGGGGCCCCTTAAAGTCGATGCTCAAGCGCTCGAAGGGGCGAGTGGCCTTGATCAGGCTTGCTCTGTCTGGCCTAAAGAAATGCGGTTTGCATTCGGCACAGATTTGGCAGTTCCTGGTCATAGTTCTGACCTCCTCGATGGAGTAGGGCAGGTTGCGGGAATTAATGAAGTGGCAGAATCTGGTGACCCCGGGGTGGCAGAGGTCATTGTGGAGGGTCCGCAGTCTATCAACTTGCGCGTTGGCGCATGTACCTCGTGATAGAGCATCTGGGGGCTCATTGAGTTTCCCGGGCCGGTACAAGATATCGTAATTGTAGGTGGAAAGTTCAATTCTCCATCTCAAGATCTTGTTGTTCTTGATTTTGCCCCTCTGCTTATTATTGAACATAAAAGCAACTGAACGCTGGTCAGTGAGAAGGGTAAATCGTTTTCCGGCCAGGTAATGCCTCCAGTGTCGCACCGCTTCCACAATAGCCTGGGCCTCCTTTTCGACAGAGGAATGTCGAATCTCGGGGCCCTGGAGGGTCCTTGAGAAAAAGGCCACGGGTCTCCCCGCCTGGTTAAGGGTTGCAGCTAGGGCGAAGTCGGATGCATCGCTCTCCACTTGGAAAGGGATGGACTCATCCACTGCATGCATTGTGGCCTTCGCAATATCACTCTTGATAAGAGTGAAGGCAGCACCCGCCTCTGATGTCAGGGGGAAGGAGGTGGACTTGATGAGGGGTCTGGCTTTGTCCGCATAGTTGGGCACCCACTGAGCATAGTAAGAGAAAAACCCCAGGCATCTCTTCAGTGCTTTTAGGCAGTGGGGGAGGGGGAGCTCCCTAAGGGGGCGCATTCTGTCGGGGTCGGGCCCGATGACTCCGTTCTCCACTACGCAGCCGAGGATGGCAAGGCGCGTGGTGTGAAACATACATTTCTCTTTATTGTATGTTAGATTCAGCCGCTGGGCCGTACGGAGGAATTTCGCTCGATTAACGTCATGATCCTGCTGGTCGTGGCCGCAGATGGTGACGTTATCCAGATAGGGAAAGGTGGCCTGCAGCGCGTTCTGGTCAACCATCCGGTCCATCTCCCTTTGGAAGACCGAAACCCCGTTGGTGACGCCGAAGGGGACCCTAAGGAAGTGGTAGAGGCGGCCGTTTGCCTCGAAGGCAGTATACTGGCAGTCATCATGGTGGATAGGGAGTTGGTGGTATGCTGACTTAAGGTCAATGGTGGAGAATACCCTGTATTGCGCAATCTGATTGACCATATCAGATATGCGGGGAAGGGGGTATGCGTCCAGCTGGGTGTACCGGTTTATGGTTTGGCTGTAGTCGATGACCAGGCGACGTTTATCGGCGGTCTTAACGACTACAACCTGGGCTCGCCATGGGCTGGTGCTCCCTTCGATAATGCCCTCTTTCAGGAGTCGCTCCACCTCAGCGCTAATAAAAGCTCTGTCCCCGGCGCTGTACCACCTGCTCTTGGTAGCGATGGGTTTACAGTCGCGGGTGAGGTTAGCGAACAAGGGGGGGGGGACTTTGAGTGTGGAAAGGCTGCAAGTGGTGCGCGGCGGGCGATTTAAAAGCTGTTGGTCGCAGACTGTGAGTGGGGGAAGGGGTCCACCGTATGCCAATGTGGCACTTTTGAGGTGGCACTGAAAATCCAACCCTAGCAGAACGGCAGCGCAAAGACGGGGCAGGACAAGAAGTTTAAAATTTTTATATTCAGTGCCCCTAACCGAAAGGGTCACCACACAGTAGCCGCCGACGTCCGTTGAATGGGACTTGGACGCCATAGAAATCCGATGGCACGTTGGCAGGACCGTGAGGGAGTGGCTACGCACCGTGTCGGGGTGAATAAAACTCTCCGTGCTCCCGCTGTCAAACAGGCAAGTAGTGGCGCGGCCGTTTACCGTAATGTCCATCATGGACCTGGACAGATGATGAGGGAGGGCTTGATCCAGCATAACGGAGGCCAGTGTATGGCTGAGTGAGCTGATATGGTCGTCCGACGAGACGGTGGTCGAGTCCGGAGCCAAATTGGCGGCTGAGTGCGGAGGGCAAAATGGCGGCGGCCATGATTCCGGTCCCCACGCGGCCGGAGGTGCACAAAATGGCAGAGAAGATGGCTGCCCCCACGGTTCACACGCAGCGCTGCTGGCGTTCGCGGGTTTCCCTCTGCAGGCGTTGGCGTAATGGCCTTTCTTCCTGCAGCCAGAGCAGGTAGCGGTCTTCGCCGGGCAGCGCGCTCTGGGGTGTTTTAACTGGCCACAGAAATAGCATTTTTGGGCCTGGTTACGGGACATCGTTGCAGTAGTTGGTACCGGGGGCGGCGGTCCCGGTTGCTTTCGGGACATCGCTGCAGTAGTTGGTACCGGGGGCGGCGGTCCCATGTCCCAAGGTCGCGATGACCATGGCGCGGCCCCGTTACGTGCGTATGCTTCGAGGTTTCGGTGGGCCGCATCTAGTGAGAGCGCGAGGGCTACGGTTGTCACAGAAATCACAGAAATCACAGAAACCCCACAGTGCAGATAGAGGCCATTTCGGCCCATCTAGCCTGCACCGACACATATCCCACCCGATCCCTGTAACCCCTACACATATCCCACCCTATCCCCATGTATTTAATCCCCCTAACACTAAGGGTCAATTTATCATAGCCAATCAACCTAACTCGCACGTCTTCAGGCCGAGCTCCTTGCTTTTGAGCAGTCTCTGCCGGGAGTAGTCGGACTGGAGGCCCTTAACGAAGGCATCACAGGTAAGTCCCTCCGCGTGCACCGCAGCCATTACCGCCTTACAGTCGCAGTCCCTGCAGAGCGTCTGTAACGCCCGTAAAAATGCCTCTACCGATTCCCCCGGTTGCTGTCTGCGGGATCCCAGGAGGTGTCTGGCGTAAATCGTATTCACTGGGCGCGTGTATTGCCCTTTTAGCAGAACGAGAGCTGCCGTGTACGTAGTAGCATCCCGGATGAGTGTATATACTTGAGGGCTCACCTGGGCGGTCAAGGCTTTTAATTTGTTCTCCTCCGATGTCACGGCGGAGCCTTCTAGGAAGGATTCAAAGCAGCTCAGCCAGTGTTCGAAATTGGTAGATGAACCCGCCGCTTGGGGGTCGAGGTCCAGGCATGCTGGTCTGAGGGCTCGCAGCAACGCCTGCTGTTGTTGCTGCTCAGTTCTGGACATTTTACTTTTAGTTAATAAAATTGATACGCTTATCAATTACTCCATAAAAGGCGATGAATTAGGAAAGTAATGAAAAGGTTTTTATTAACTAAAGAACAGAGCATGCCTCTCATGGACGACTGGTTCCAAGAAGGAAGTGGGTTGCCGGGCAGCCACCTTTATACCAGGTCATGTAGGCGGAGCCAGCTGAGGCATGCATTGGTACACAGTGAGTAGCAAGAGGTAACAATGTGCAATAACGATAACAGTAGTGAACAACAATGAAAACAATAACAGTGGTTTACCACAGCGGCACATTGCTCCGCGGTACTGCAGGCCTTCCTCCCCTTATTAAAGGCTGCCCGCCACCTCCCCTTTAACTAGCGCTGCCCCGGCCGCAGGTAGGCCCCCCCAGACCCCGTGGGAGGCGTTAGCGGTGCCGCGCCCAGGCGCTAGTTGATTTGCGCCTCATTAGCGCCCTCTTAGGGCGCTAACATGAGGCACAAATCAATCAAATTTAGCCCCCTAATACTCACCCACCAATCACTTACCTGCAGTCCTGTGATGTCACTCCTTGCTTTTGTTGTTCTTTTAGAATTCATCAGCCCCATGCTCTTTATCCTGTTCTGCCCCCTCCGCTGCTGATTCCATTCAGTCCACTGTCATAGAGTCATAGAGTCATAGAGTAATACAGCACGGATAGAGGCCCTTCGGCCCATCGTGTCCGCGCCGGCCATCAAGCCCTGTCTAATCTAATCCCATATTCCAGCATTTGGCCCGTAGCCTTGTATGCTATGACATTTCAAGTGCTCATCCAAATGCTTCTTAAATGTTGTGAGGGTTTCTGCCTCCACAACCCTTTCAGGCAGTGAGTTCCAGACTCCAACCACCCTCTGAGTGAAAAAGTTCTTTCTCAAATCCCTTCTAAACCTCCCGCCCTTTACCTTGAATCTATGCCCCCTAGTTATTGACCCCTCTACTAAGGGAAAAAGCTCCTCAGCATCCATCCTATCTACGCCCCTCATAATGTTGTACACCTCAATCATGTCCCCCCTCAGCCTCCTCTGCTCCAAGGAAAACAAACCCAATCTGCCCAGTCTCTCTTCATAGCTGAAGCGCTCCAGCCCTGGTAACATCCTGGTGAACCTCCTCTGCACCCTCTCTAACGCGATCACATCCTTCCTGTAGTGTGGCGACCAGAACTGCACACAATATTCCAGCTGTGGCCTAACCAGTGTTTTATACAGCTCCATCATAACCTCCTTGCTCTTATATTCAATGCCTCGGCTAATGAAGGCAAGTATCCCATATGCCTTTTTTACCACCTTATCCACCTGTTCCGCCGCCTTCAGGGATATGTGTACTTGCACACCCAGATCCCTCTGACCCTCTGTCTTGCCTAGGGTCTTTCCATTCATTGTGTATTCCCTTGCCTTGTTAGTCCCCCCAAAGTGCATCACCTCGCACTTTTCCGGGTTAAATTCCATTTGCCACTGTTCCGCCCATCTGACCAACCCATCTATATCGTCCTGCAGACTGAGGCTACCCTCCTCGCTATTTACCACCCTACCAATTTTTGTATCATCCGCGAACTTACTGATCATACCCTTTACATTCATATCCAAGTCATTAATGTAGACCACAAACAGCAAGGGACCCAGCACCGATCCCTGTGGTACCCCACTGGCCACAGGCTTCCAGTCACAAAAACAACCTTCGACCATCACCCTCTGCCTTCTGCCACTAAGCCAGTTTTGTATCCAATGTGCCAAGGCACCCTGGATTCCATGGGCTCTTACCTTCTTGACCAGTCTCCTGTGCGGGACTTTATCGAAGGCCTTACTGAAATCCATGTATACCACATCCACTGCGTTACCCTCATCCACACACCTAGTCACCCCCTCAAAAAATTCAATCAAATTAGTCAGACATGACCTTCCCTTGACAAAGCCATGTTGACTATCCCTGATTAATCCTTGCCTCTCCAAGTGGAGACAAATTTTGTCCCTCAGGATTTTTTCCAATAATTTTCCTACCACTGATGTTAGGCTCACTGGCCTGTAGTTCCCCGGTTTTTCCCTACTACCCTTCTTGAATAATGGTACTACATTAGCGGTTCTCCAGTCCTCTGGCACATCCCCTGTGGCCAGAGAGGTCCTGAATATATGTGTTAGAGCCCCCGCAATCTCCTCCTTTGCCTCACACAGCAGCCTGGGATACATTTCATCTGGGCCTGGGGATTTATCCATTTTTAGGCCAGCTAAAACCGCCAATACCTCCTCCCTCTCGATGTTAATATGTTCGAGCATATCACAGTCCCCCCGCCCTATTTCTAAGTCTACATCGACCTTCTCCATAGTGAAAACAGATGCAAAAAATTCATTTAGAACCCCTCCTACATCTTCCGGCTCCACACACAGATTGCCACTTTTGTCCCTAATGGGCCCTATTTTTTCCCTAGTTATCCTCTTACCCTTAATATACTTATAAAACATCTTCGGATTTTCCTTTATTTTGCTCGCCAGTGTTATTTCATGGCCCCTCCTTGATCTCCTAATTTCTTTTTTAAGTATCCCCCTGCACTTTTTGTACTCCTCTAGGGCTTCCTCCATCTTTAGCCTTTTCTATCTACCAAAAGCCCTCCTTTTTTTCCTAATCCATTCTCGTATATCCCCTGACATCCACGGTTCCCTGTGGTTTTTGGAACCACTCTTGACCTTTACGGGAACATGTTGCCATTGTATGATCTCAATCTCCCTTCTGAAAGCCTCCCATTGCTCCGATGCGGATTTTCCTACAAGTAGCTGATCCCAGTCCATTTTGGCCAGATCCTGCCTTATCCTATTAAAATCGGCCTTCCCCCAATTTAGAACCCTTATTTCCGGCCCATCCCTGTCCTTTTCCATGACCACCTTAAATCTTACCATATTATGGTCACTATCACCAAAGTGCTCACCTACTAGCACTTTTTCCACTTGGCCGGCCACATTCCCTAGAATTAGGTCCAGTACCGCCCCCTCTCTTGTAGGACTTTCTACATGCTGGCTCAAAAAGCTCTCCTGGATGCACTTTAAGAATTCTACACCCTCTGAGCCTTTCACACTCTGACTATCCCAGTTAATATTGGGGAAGTTGAAATCCCCCATTATTATTACCCTATTATTTGCACATTTCTCTGAGATTTGCCTACATATCTGTTCCTCTATCTCCCCCTGACTGTTTGGAGGCCTATAGTACACTCCCAGCAAAGTGCTTGCCCCCTTTTTGTTTTTAAGCTCCACCCATATGGCCTCATTAGAGGACCCTTCTAATATATCATCCCTCCTTACTGCAGTAATTGACTCCTTAATTAATATTGCAACACCCCCTCCTCTTATACCACCCCCTCTGTCTCGCCTGAAGATTCTGTACCCCGGAATATTGAGCTGCCAGTCTTGCCCCTCCCTCAACCATGTCTCCGTGATAGCAACAATATCATACTCCCATGTGTTTATCAACACCTTCAGTTCATCCACCTTATTTGCAAGACTCCTTGCAAGACACCGCGCTCTTTATCCTGAGTTGCCGCCTCTGCTGCCGATTCCTTTGAGTCTGCTGTCCTCGAACCCCCCACTCTTTATCCTGAGCTGCCCCCTCTGCTGCTGATTCCATTCAGTCCATTGCCCTTGGGCCCTGCGCCCTTTTTCCTGAGCTGCCCCCTCTGCTGCCGATTCCTTTCAGTCCACTGTCCTCGGGCCCCTCGCTCTTAATCCTGAGCTGCCGCCTCTGCTGCCGATTCCTTTCCTCAGGGCACCTTAATCCAATATCAACCTTTCATATTGGCCAACAAATCAATTTTGTCCCATATTTCCTTTTTTTTTAATCAAATCTTTTTGTTAGAAGTGATGCTGAGACAGAAACCATAAAAACATGTTACCATGGTAAATTATTAAGCAGCAGCTGCATCAGCAATATTGCTATAATTCTTAAGGCTTTTTCTCTCCTATTTTTCCTCACTGAACACTAGCCTCCTTGAACTGGGGAGGGGAAAGAAGGGGAGGGGGTAGCTGTCCGCATAAGTTACAACTTAAAACAAGAACATTACGGCGGCGAAATGGAGCAGCTCCGAGGAGTTTCCTGGCCATAGTTTTAAAGGAGTTCTGACGAAGGGCCCACACCTGAAATAGTGACTGAATTGCTGAGTGTTTTCAGCATTTTTTCTTTTTGTTTCGGATTTTAAGCATCTGCAGTTATTTACTTGATGTTTACATGATTGTAAAGCTCGGTTTTGCTTAGCTTAGATCCCTTCCATTATTCAGTTAAACACAAATCTAAACGGGCTCAGTAAAAACAAAATAGTGCTTTTTGGAAACATACAAACTATTCAATGGCTTGAATGTAGCACAATTCAATAGAAACCCCCAAATGTATGTGAATTCAGGTTTCAGATTTGGCTTGATTCTCATCCCTGGGTTAATGTCTACCTTCCTGTCCTGTGCTTTCCCTCCACCCGCTCCAGCTGCAATGCTTTGAACGACATTCCTGGGACGATGAATCTGCAATCTTATAGTTGTCAGGTAGTTATGAAAAATGGCAAATCAGCTGGTGTGGGATCTGTCACAAAGTTGTGATAGAATTGAAGTGTTCAGATTGGGATCTATCACATATTTGTAACACAGCTTATGTGACACTGGTTTATAAAGTCATCTATCCCTGAATTTATGTTCAAGCATTATTGTATGCTATCCCGGGCAGTTATCAATTTTAGTAATATATATAACTTATGATTTAACAACAACAACAATAACAATTGTACTTATATAGTGCCTTTATCATAGTAAAACGTCGGAAGGCGCTTTACAGGAGTGTTATAAGACAAAAAATTGACACCGAGCCACATAAGAAATTAGGGCAAATGAACAAAAGCTTGGTCAAAGAGGTAGGTTTTAAGGAGCATCTTAAAGAAGGAAAGAGAGGTAGAGAGGCGGACAGGTTTAGGCCAGGAATTCCAGAGCTTAGGGCCTAGGCAGCTGAAGGTATGGCCACCAATGGCTGAGCAATTATAATCAGGGATGCTCAAGAGGGCAGAATTTGAGGACCGCAGATACTCAGGGGGTTGTGGGACTGAAGGAGATTACAGAGATAGGGAGGGGCAAGGGATTTGAAAACAAGGATGAAAATTTTGAAATCAAGGCATTGCTTAACCAGGAGTGAACACAGGGATGATGGGTGAACGGGACTTGGTGCGAGTTAAGGACACGGGCAGCTGGGTTTTGGAAGACCTCAACTTTACATAGGGTACAATGTGAAAGGCCAGCCAGGAGTGCATTGTCAAGTCTAGAGGTAACAAAGGCATGGATGAGGGTTTCAGCAGCGGATGAGCTGAGGCAAGGGCGGAGACCGGTGTAGAAGTGCCTTACTTCTTAGCTCTGGGTAATGACTCAATACACACTTGGATTCGTCAGACGGACAGGCCTTTTATTTAACTTCTCTTGCAAGGGGAATCAGTACCTCCACTCAAGGGGTGAGGCTACTATTCCAATGATACAGTGTAAACGTTCTATATTTATACACTGTAACAAACAAGTTTGATTGAAATCCCTTTGTTCCTCTATCAGGATACATTTTAGATTAATCATCAGGTAGAAATAACATATTGACAGAAGGATCCTGGACACATAAGTCAACCGTTAATCTATAACAGGGCATGAATCGTGTAACCGGAGGTCCTCTTTAATCATATATAAGGGAGGCAAGCTTTGCTTTCGGTCACAAGTTATCAGGTCATTGGTACCATTAGGTGGGCAGGCATCTGTTCTTGGCTGTAGTTCGAGTACGTGCAATAGCTCTAGTTACACATCGACACTTGCCCAGTGTCAAGTCTGAAAACTTTTACCCAGCAAGCACTTGAAATTAACCCCTTATATCATGTAGATTTCCTCATTCCCCCCTTTTGTCCTTTCTAAGGACAATCTATTTCGCTAAGTTTAAGAAACTCTACATCAAAGGTCTCACCCTTAATATCCTCATATTCAGACATCATTGGTACTGGAGGAGTTGACGTTAATAAGGAAAGGACTTTTGTACACAATAATTTTAAACAACCAATCAATAAACTAATTAAAATTATTATCATCACAATTGCGATTAAGGTTTCCAAAATTTGCTTTCCTAGTGCTCCTCCCCATCCTGAAATCCAATCCCACATGGACCATGGTTCAGGTTGACGTAGTTTCTCTACAGCCTCCTTTATGTGGTTTACCAGGTTGGTGATATTTTCTGAGCTATCTGGGATATAGGTGCAACATTCGGTTTTTATGATTGCACATGTGCCCCCTTTTGCCAACAATTAGTCCAGAGCCATGCGGTTTTGTAAAGCAACAGTGCGCATAGCCACCATTTCTGCGTTTATCATTGGCTATTTGTTCCAGCACTGCTGCCATGTTTATAGATTCTCTTGCCAGCTTCCCTGTTCCATACCAGGGAAATGCTATAGCAAAGAACCTTTCAGTTTCTGTAATGGCTCGTTTTACTCGTGTCCCAGGGTGGCTATCCAAAGATGAAATATGATGTATATAGGGCACTACATATCCCAAGTAACATGACCCAGTCCAATTTTGTGGTAACCAAGGGTATGCACTAATAGACTCTCTGGATTCCTTCGATTATCATATTGGGGATGAAACCACCCTTCAAATTTTATAAGGTTGTATCCTGCATCTTTCTATTCATTTTCCAACTGATCTGGGTTTAAACTATTTTGGGTCTGAAATGTACTGGCTGCCTCCTTATTCCAGGTGGTATTAGACTGTAATAACCACCCTACCATCTCTTTTATTTCGAAGGGAATGGGCCTTAGAGGTATTCCACCCTCTGCATGCACAGGGATGTGGCTGCATATCCAGCATTTGGCAAGGTTCTGTCTTTTAGCGTACAGATAACTTGATGATAGTTATGAAAAGGATTATCACAAAACATTGACTTAGCTGTCAGGGCCAGTCCTCCCCTTGAATTACCATTGCAGATAACCCCTCCGTTCGCAGTTTTGTCACTTGGTAATACAGTATCACGGCATGTGACCCATAGCTTATCAAGCTTCTGTCCACTATCTTCTTCTACTATCTTATTCTGCCTAATCCTAAGACTCAGGGGTTGATACGGGGGTACCTGCATAGTGTGATCCTGAAGCTGAACCTTCATAGTCTCGTTATAGCATATAATATAAAAGAGATTTTTGGTTAAAAATACACATTCTTCTATACATGGTTTGCCTTTCAGAGGGTCTGGGTAAATCCATATGGCAGTTTCAATTATCGTTAACAAAAGGAACAATCTCATCAGAGTCCAAATCCAGTTCATCTTGGTAGTGTATTGTCTTCAACTGATGCCTTCTTACAATGGGACGCGTGTATCCATGTTGGTCGCTCCTTTACTTTTACAGCGGTGTTTGTGGTCAGGAGTACTTGGAAGGGTCCCTCAAATCTGGGTTGAAGGCCATTCTTTCGTTTGAAGATTTTTATGTAAACGTTATCTCCTGGCTCGAAAGTATGGCACTTTCCTTCAGCGGGATCGACCTGGGCTTCCTTCACCTGTTGATGGAAACTAGAAATGCATTTGGTTAGTGCAATGCAATAACTCAACATATCTTCCTCCATTTTATGAATGTCCATTTGTTTAGCTGTTAAAGGTGCCGAAAAAGGCAATCTTTGTGGTCTTCCCATGACGATCTCGTGAGGCGACAATCCTGTAGTTCTGTTGGTAGCAGACCGCATTGTCATTAAAGCTATGGGTAACAAATCAACCCATTTAAGTCCAGTTTCTTTACACAGTTTTGCAAGCTTGTTTTTCAGCATCCCGTTATATCTTTCCACTAGTCCAGCCGACTGTGGATGATAACTACAATGAAGGTGCTGGTTAATCTGTAAAGCTTTGCATAGTTCCTTAATCACTGTTCCCGTAAAATGGGACCCATTGTCACTTGACAGTTTTGCTGGTATCCCAAAGCGAGGTACAATGTCCTTCAATAAACATTTAGCAACAGTAGTGGCGTCACTCTTTCTACAAGGAAACGCTTCAATCCATCTTGAAAACATATCAACAATAACTAATACATATTTAAAGCTCATACACACAGGTAGTTCAATAAAATCCATTTGCAAGTGTACAAAAGGACCCATGGGGTTTGGATGGGATGCGGGCTGTACCTTCTTTATTTTTTTTCCTGCATTCATTGTCTGGCAGATAATACAATTTTCACATATTTGTTTTGCCAACTTTGAGATTCCTGGTGCATACCAGGTCTTGAGGATATAGTCCGCCATCCCCCTTTTGCCCGCATGGGTGAATTTATGAACACATCGGCCAATTGGTGATAGTAATGATTTGGGTGCCACCATGCGGCCGTCATGATGAACCCATAAGCCGTCAGTGTTTTTTAAAACAATGATTAACAACCCATTCCTTTACTTCATCAGAACTGGCCCTATCTTGATGGGTCAGCACATCATCTAAGGACGGGGGCTGCGGTATCTCTGGCTTTTCCCTAACAGGGAAGGCTGAAACTTGTCGTTCAGTACTTGATATAGCTACTGACTTAGCAGCGCTATCTGCAGCAGCGTTTCCAAGCGCAACCTTGTCCAAATGCCCCATGTGCGCTTGGCACTTAATAATTGCAATCTGTTTACGTCTCTGAATAGCTAGTAAAAGATTTTGCACTTCTTGTGCATTTTTAATCTGGGTTCCCGAGGAAGTCAGGTAACCGCGAATTTTCCAAATTTGTCATGCTCATGTCTGGTTATTTCTGAATAGTTCAATATCCATTGTCTACAATAGCCAGTCATTCCTAGAAAATGCTTCATTTCTCTTTTAGTTTTTGGCAACGATGTGTTGCAAACGACCTTTATTCTATCCGGCGTTAACTCCCTGTTTTAACAATGATTCCATCACTGGCTCAATTCCTTTTTTTTTCTGCTTTCTCTGACAATGGATACTGTGACCTTTTGGGTAATGGTGCAGCTGGATTAATTGTAACTTTATAGGGCTGTGCAGTCTAATAGTTAGGAGGTATTTTAAATTTAAAAACGGCTGATAATCTTGTCCTGTTTTGTCATAGCAGGCCGTGCAGTGCAATTTTGAATGCTATTTCCCTAGTTTCAGGGATTCCTGGTATTGTTTTATGGAGCTTGTAATGAATCCCCACGCTCCTAACAGACTGACAAGTTTGGGACTCAAACTTGGGTCGGCAATTTCCCATGCGTAAAGAACAGGGTGTTTTATTTCTGTTACTGGGTACGCATATGCCTTATCTACTTGGATTTCTACCATTACTCCTGGGGAGCAAATAATTGTAGCATTAATTTTGCACAGCAAGTCTCTTCCACATAAATTCATAGAGACATCTCCTGATAACAGAAAGGAGTGTTCTTCCTCAAATTCTTCTACTTTTACTGTGAGGGGAGTCGATTGATTCAAGCGTTGTAGTATTCCAGCCAATCCAGCTATCGGGGTCTTTTTCCCATTAATAGGCATTCCTTCAGAATATCCTTTCCCTAACACTGAAAAGGTTGCTCCTGTATCTACTAAAATGACATAGGTCTCCCAGCTATTTGCATTTTAATTTCAGGTTCGCTGCGTGAATTTAAAGAAACAACGGGCATTTGGTGGTCTGGGGCTGCTGGTGTCAGTCAGTAATTCTGATCTCTATTTCTCCTAAATCCCTGTCCGTTTGTAGGGTAACCTCCTGACTGGTCCGAAAAAGGGTTATGGACAGTGAAATTAGGACCTTTATTCTCTAACGGAGGTCCATTATTGGAGGTTTTGTTCTGACGATTTTTCACAGGGCATTGGTTTGCCCAATGTCCGGGTTGTCCGCAATTGTAACAATTACCAGATCGTCCATACCCTCTTACTCTACCACGTCTTCCTCTATATTCCCCTCTATTCATCCTTCTATAGTTACCTTGTTATCCTACCATAATAGAGGAGAAAGGTGTTTCTTCAGGGTAATTTAATTTTTTTTTTCTGACTCAACAAACATAGAGGCAGTCTTTTTATCTGGCTGTTCTCTATTTCTCTCTTGTCCGTTAAACATTTCTCGAGGCAAGTAATTCTTTCTATGTTAAATGACTATCTGAGGGAAAGGGTCTAGTCTTATTTACAGTCCATTTGGACCAATTTGGTAGGTGATCAATGGATGATTGACCAGTTCTTTAACATAAAAGCTGCTGGCGTGCCTTTCTCGGGTGGCTTACTGGCGCTAGCACTCATTTTAGCAGCTTAAATGGTTCACTTAAAACAATCTAAACTCCCGTGACAATCCATGATCTGCGTTGTACGCCCCTACAGATCAGATTAATAAACTATACATACATATAAAACTCGAGGGTTCTCAACCCTCGTGGAAGGTATTTCTAACTGGGGAAAATACTGAATCCACAATAGCTTAGTGGATCATGTAAAAGACATCACTATTTTCTCAACCATACATTCCGCCGCGGGACTCACTTCCCCGGCTTGGGTCTTTTCCAACCCCTTCTGCAGTTTTTTTTCAGCTTAAATATTTTAGTTAAAACATACAACAATTCCGTAACACTCTATGATCTGCGTGGGACGCCTCTACAGATCAGACATGACTAAACATTAATACATATAACAATAAACAATAAACAATACACTTGTTAAACAACAACCAAAGTGTTACTAAATCCCCAACCTATGCAGCCTTACTGGACAAAGCTGCAAAGTTGATTGATAATAACAAGTAGTTAAATACTCACTCTCATAAACATTAAACATTGACACTGTGTTTCAGACAACCGCCCACTCTTCTCTCTTTTTTTTACCCTATTCCCTTTAGCCAAATCTTTAGCAAAAAGGGCCTTCAATTTGTCCCAGCTAACTTCAAGCTCTTCTCTCCTTCTACCCTACTCCCTTTAGCCAAATCTTTAGCAAAAAGGGCCTTCAATTTGTCCCAGCTAACTTCAAGCTGGAACCTTGCTAGTTCAATTTCCAGTAAATCGCTAGCTCCTTAGTTAATCAAATTCCTGACTTAACCTTCTCTCTCAGCAAGCTGGAACCTTGCTAGTTCAATTTCCAATAAATCGCTAGCTCCTTAGTTAATCAAATTCCTGACTTAACCTTCTCTCTCTGGTACCTTTATTTCAGCGCTTCCTACAGTCCTTTTCTGCACGATCCTGTTCGCGGGGCGTCAGCGCCTCATGGCTGGTCCTCTGTTCCGTTTCTGAAAGGGAAGCAGTCACAACGGCAGTTTAACCCCCGAACCTTGTGAGTCAATTACCCGATGGCAGTGCTGTCCAATGGAATAAACAGACTGTGCGCAGCTATGCTTATGGCAGGGAAAGTCCCAAAAATGTGGCAAAACACCACCTTCGGCCGATGGGATTTTCCCAACCGAGCAACGTACTCGGCGTCTGTTAACTCACCAATTGGTACAGCAAGCCATCTCGGTGGAACCTCCAAATTGTAGAAGTGCCTTACTTCTTAGCTCTGGGTAATGACTCAATACACACTTGGATTCGTCAGACGGACAGGCCTTTTATTTAACTTCTCTTGCAAGGGGAATCAGTACCTCCACTCAAGGGGTGAGGCTACTATTCCAATGATACAGTGTAAACGTTCTATATTTATACAGTGTAACAAACAAGTTTGATTGAAATCCCTTTGTTCCTCTATCAGGATACATTTTAGATTAATCATCAGGTAGAAATAACATATTGACAGAAGGATCCTGGACACATAAGTCAACCGTTAATCTATAACAGGGCATGAATCGTGTAACCGGAGGTCCTCTTTAATCATATATAAGGGAGGCAAGCTTTGCTTTCGGTCACAAGTTATCAGGTCATTGGTACCATTAGGTGGGCAGGCATCTGTTCTTGGCTGTAGTTCGAGTACGTGCAATAGCTCTAGTTACACATCGACACTTGCCCAGTGTCAAGTCTGAAAACTTTTACCCAGCAAGCACTTGAAATTAACCCCTTATATCATGTAGATTTCCTCACCGGCAATGTTACGGAGGTGGAAATAAGCGGTCTTATTTATGCCATGGATATGTGGTTAGAAGCTCATTTCAGAGTCAAGGAAGACACCAAGGTTGTGAACAGTCTCAGACAGATGCCAGGGAGCGGGATGGAGTCGGTGGCTAGGGAACGGAGTTTGTGGCGGGGCCCAAAGACAATGGCTTCGGTCTTCCCAATATTTAATTGGAGAAAACTTCTGCTCATCCAGCACTGTATGTCGGAGAAGCAATGCGTCAATTTAGAGACCGTAGAGGGGTCGAGAGAAGTGGTGCTGAGGTAGAGCTGGGTGTCGTCAGTGTACATGTGGAAACTGACGCTGTGTTTTTGGATAATGTTGCCAAGGATAATTGCTGCTCCTCCTGGCCCCACAAACATAAACTGACCTTTCTAGGGCCTCCTCAGCTGTCTCACCAGTAAAACTGGTCAGAATGCATGGCGCGTGCTCTGACCAGTTCTGTTCTAAAATGGCAATTGAGGTCCTATTCGCATCATAGGACCCCGATTTGCATATTAAAAGAGACCACTGCCTGAAACAGGCATACGCTTTGGCTGGCCAGCGGTCGGCCCCTGTAAAAATGGCAGCGGCCAGAGCATTGACAGTGAGTCTACCAACCCCATTTTGAGGCTGGCCCCGTCCCGTTAATACTGGCTTTGCCAAGATAAAATCAACCCATTAGTGTTCCAGCAGGGCACATTGCCTATCTGCATAATTTCACAATGGCAAATTCAAATCTTTAGCTATGAATTATAGAGCTCCATAGACAATGTTAGTTGTCCAGTGCTAAAGAGCAAGAATTGAGCGTGTTATTGTTGGGCCCTTCTTTATACAACCAATGCTGTTCTGAATGTTATGGTGTTAAGACTTGTTTGTTTGGCACTTTTTCAGTGGTTGTTACTCAGATGATGATTGTGAGCGATGAGGCAGTAATCGGCTTTTCGATGAGATTTCTCCTGAGGTTGATGTTTTTGCATTCTTAGTTCTTTCAGGCTGGTTACAATGCCACTGTGGATTAATTTTGTAATACTCATAAACAAATAAAAGCAATTAAACATGCATACCATACCTGCTGCAATCTATATTTTTTCAAGTGTTAGACCTGCTCCCATGGGATCTGACTCAAATGGGGCAGGGACCAAAAGAAAGTGAATGTTTGCATATTATTACAACAGTAGAATCCTGCGGATGCTGGAAATCTGAAATAAAAACAGAAAATGCTGGAAATACTCAGCAGGTCAGGCAGCATCTGTAGAGAGAGAAACAGAGTTAACGTTTCAGGTCGATGACCGTTTGCATATTATTGTTCCATCTTTATACACAAACCCTTAAAAAAGTCAATAAGAAAAATCAATATAATTTCTGCAGAACACGATCAATAGTAGGAAACTCTGGATCAACCAGACTATTTCAAAAGAAACAAGTTGCTTTTATGAACCTATTTGATTTTCATTTTATGCTATTTTATGTTTCATTGGTTGTCCCAAAGTTATTTTATATTATTTCTGTATCAGAATCAAAATCCAAATAAAATGTAATTATTAGAGTCTTGTTATTAAAATGATTGTGTGTGATTTGGTTTGAGATATTATAAATTTCATTTTCACAGCAAAGGTCTTATTTGTTTTATTTTAAATTGATTAAAAAAAAATTAAGCGTTCGCCAATGCAAGCAGTGGTAATGCTGCAGAATGGAACATTTCCCCACTTTTGGCAGCCGGATGAAGTTTCTTTCCAACTTCGTGACTCATGCTGAAAAATAGGTAATATAGGGCCAAGGTAGTTGCACGACTTTAATTCTTGAGGTGTTTCTGGATGATTGTGGTGGTGAGGGGGTTGAGGGGAGGGTGGAACTATAAAAAAGGTGTAGAAGCCTTCCTGGTCATCAAGTTATTTCAGGTATCTGAAGTAAATCACGCTTTCCTTGTTCACAAGGCAGCAAAGGATTTTTCCAAAATTTTTAGAGACCACTTGAGCTGCATTTTCTTGCAGCAGGTAGTATAGACTTACTAATGGTGGCAAGTTCCTACTGCGTGGAGTTTGCTTTCCCAGCATTGATCTCATATTTTAAATACATGGCAGTTTAATGTTGGGGAAGAAAAGATCTGGCCTGAGGGAAACACAGCGGATGCCTGGCACCACATCTTGGACTTCATGCCTAAAATTTCAATCGCTTTTCACCTCTGTTGTGTTTGTACTGCTACACACAACTACATAAAATAATAAAGCAGCAGAGACTGAGAGTAACTTCAAGTGATCTTTACTAGGTAACTGGAACTTCGGCACTGACTGTACAAATCGATACGCGCCTGTTATACACGCTCGCAACTAAGGATATACATTCGCAATACAAAGTAGTCCCTTCAATGTTGTATACATTACACTTCCTCCCCCTTTAGTTTAATAGTATATTAACGCAAAATTTCTATAATTAACATACAGAGCCTGTCTTTACAGTAACAAAATTCAAATTCCAACATAACATTTTATTTTGTCAACAGCCCTTTTACAAGTCAAGTCTCTGGGGAGGCCTCCTCTGCCTCTCTGGGTAACGTCTCTCCAGACTCTTTCCTCTCCACCTTCAGTGTTCTGTTGGTAATTACGTGGTGGCCCTCGGCGGCGAGGGTTGTAGCGCGGTAACGATTTCATTCCGCGGCATATCGGCTTCCTTGAACTGGAACTCCACCTGGACCAGTGACGTTTGCCGCCTCTGCACCCTTTTCACCATCCACTACATCAAACTCCACAGTTTCACCATCTCCAACACTGCGTAGATATTTCCGTGGGTTATTCTTCTTTATGGCAGTCTGATGTACAAATACATCTTCCTTTGTATCATTCCTGTTGATAAATCCATAGCCATTTCGTACGTTGAACCACTTTACTGTTCCAAGAACCTTTGTTGCGATGACTTTCTTCTCCCCAGGGGATTTGGGCTTGTCGGGCTGTGGCTGCTGCTGCTGTTCGGGTTGCTGCTCAACTATTGTTGTGTGAAATACCTCGGCTGAGTCAACTGCTGTAGTTCTCTCTGAGGTCGGCAGTGGTAAATGTGACAAACCGTCGGCGTTGCCATGTTGCTTGGTCCCCTTGTATTCAATATCATACAGGTGAGCCCCTAGGAAGAGTGACCATCGCTGTAGCCGTTGTGCCATCATCACTGGAATGCCCTTCCTTGGGTTGAAGATTGAAACGAGAGGCTGGTGGTCAGTTAACAGTGTAAACTGTTGACCATACAAGTAGTGGTTGAATTTCTTGACACCCCACACAAAACTGAGGGCCTCTCGGTCAATCTGTGCATAATTGCATTCAGCTGTCATCAATGATCTTGAAGTAAAGGCTATTGGTCTCTCTGAGCCGTCTGGGAACTTATGTGACAACACAGCACCAATGCCATAAGGTGAAGCATCACATGCCAGTCGAATAGGTAAGGATAGGTCAAAGTGAGCTAGCACCTCTTCTGAAGTAATGAGTCTTTTACTCTCTTGAAAAGTTTGTTCACAGCTGTCACTCCACTTCCATTGTGACCCTGTCTGTAGCAGTGCATTTAGTGGATGTAACACTGTGGATAGGTTGGGCAAGAATTTGTGATAGTAGTTCACCAGTCCAAGATATGATCTCAACTGAGACACATTTTCAGGTGTTGGTGCATTAATCACAGCTTCAATCTTGTCTGGAGACTTGTGTAAACCGTCCTTGTCAATCACATGTCCACAGTATGAGATTTCCTTTTTTGAAAAACTCACACTTGTCTCGGTTCGCTCGGAGCCCATACTCCTGTAACCTGATGAGCACCTGTTCGAGGTTGGAAGGGTGGTCGTTGTCATTCTTGCCAGTAATGATGATGTCATCAAGATAACACTGAGTAGCTGGGATCCCCTGCAGGACTTGGTCCATTGCCCTTTGCCAGATTGCAGGAGCTGATGCTATTCCGAATACCAGCCGATTGTACTGGTAAAGGCCTTTGTGCGTATTTATTGCCAGGTACTTCTTTGATGCATCATCAATTTCCATTTGGAGATAGGCCTGGGCCAAGTCAATCTTTGTGTAGCATTCCCCTCTTGACAGGGAAGCAAAGATGTCCTCAATGCGAGGCAATGGGTACTGTACTGCGTGGAGGACTGGGTTAACAGTCACTTTAAAGTCTCCGTAGATGCGCACTTTTCTTGGCTTTCCTGGTTTTGTGCTGGAGGTTTTCTTCATCACCGGAACTATAGGTGTGGCCCATTCACTCCAATCCACCTTGGACAGGACACCTAACTGCTCTAAGTTCTCCAGCTCTGCTCCTACTGAAGGGCGAATTGCATTAGGCACTGGTCTGGCCTTGTGGAACTTTGGATTTGCGTTCTCCTCAATCTTAATTTTTGCTTTCATGCCCTTAAGTGTTCCTATTCCCTTCTTGAACAGTTCCTGAGAGTCAGAGAGTATTTGTGACAGTCTCTCAGGAGTGGCGTTGCTGTCCTCCTTTGCTGACACAAACAGTGCTTGGATGGTGTGCCAATCCAACTGTATTTTCCTGAGCCATTCGCGTCCCAGCAATGGTGGTCCTCCATTTTCCACTACAGAGAGGTTCAATTGCGGTATTTTTTTTCTTTGTATGTCACTGTCACTTTTATTTTACCTTTGGGGCACACTCTTTGTCCTGTGTATGTCTTTAACATACACATGGCCTTAGCGGTATGTGTGAAAACAGTCATTTGTAGTCATGTACAGAGATCACTGTTAAAGCTGAGCCTGTGTCCAACTCCATTTTCAGCCTAACTCCTGCCACTTCTGGAGTAACCCATATATTCTGTGATCCTCTGTTTCTTTCACACTGTGTAGTTTCAGACAAGCCAAATCCTCTTCCTCTGAGTCTGTGTCCCTTTTTCCTTTATCTGAACTGTCTCCAGTCACGTAGTGTACCTTCTTGTATCTATCTTTGAAAGGTTTCTTGTTTTCAGTCACTTGGTGTGCCTTTGTATCAGTTTTCTGCTTCTTTGCTTTGCAGACCCTTTCAATGCGCCCTCGTTTGCCACATTGTCTGCAATCTTTGTCTTTAAACCAACAGTCATTGTGGTCATGTGACATTTTACCGCAGCGATAGCACTTCTTTTCTTGTTTCAGTGACATTTTGTTAGTGGAATATTCCAGGGATTTTTGTTGAATTTCTAAAGCACCACGTGCTGCTGCTTCCATTGAAATTGCAATACTCAGAGCCTTCTCCAAGGTGAGATCTTTTTCAGACAGGAGCTTCTTTTGTGAGCTTTCACTTTGCATGCCACACACAAATCTGTCTCTCAATGCGTCTGATAAGCCCACTCCAAATTAGCAATGTTCTGATAATTTGCGCAACTTTGCCAAATATTCAGAAATGCTTTCATTTTTGCTCTGGTTCCGTTTATGGAATTTAAATCTTTCGGCTATGAGCAGTGGTCTGGGGCTTAAATGGTCTTGGAGTGTGTCCACTATTTGTTTGAATGTTTTGTTTGCTGGCTTTTCAGGGGTTAATAAACTACGTAGTAGCCCATATGTCTTCGCGCCCATAACACTCAGCAAAACAGTGGCTTTCTTTTCTACCTCCACTCCGTTAGCCTCACAGTACAACTCCACTCTTTCAATGTAAGTTGCCCAGTCTTCAATGCTGCTATCAAATGCTGCAATAGTGCCAATCATCGCCATTTTGTTTTCCAAGCCCGTTTTTCTTTCTTTACCAGTTAGCTAGCGTCATGCAAGTCCTGTTCACTTTTCACTTGACTTACCTATCCCCTGCCTAGCTTAGCAAGCATGCTCCATTTTCTCTACCTTCTCGCTCCTTTCTTCCAAATTTCGGTGTCCTCTGGATGCGATGCCAGAATAGGAAGACGTAGGTTCATAATTCTCATCGCCAATTTGTTGTGTTTGTACCGCTACACACAACTACATAAAATAATAAAACAGCAGAGACTGAGAGTAACTTCAAGTGATCTTTACTGGGTAACTGGAACTTCGGCACTGACTGTACAAATCGATACGTGTCTGTTATATACGCTCGCAACTAAGGATATACATCCGCAATAAAAAGTAGTCCCTTCAATGTTGTATACATTACAACCTCGTTATTAAATGAAGACTGACTCAGAAAGTAGACAGAGTGAACTGGAGAAAAAAATATAATAAAAACACGCACCATTATTATCTGCGAGGATTCTCCTGATTGTCTGCCATTACTTCAGTGGAAGATCCACGGAAACATCAGAGAAACAGCGTAAATTATCTTCTGCCAGATTTACAGTGAACGGTCAGGAACAGTCCCTTGGATATTCAACCCATAGTATGGGCTATATGATATTTTCTTAGTTCAAAGGGGCCTGTCATAAACATTGCAACCCTAGCTATTGTAACGTAAAAACATAACTGTGGAAAGATTGTGGGGCCAAAATCTGCTGAGCAATTGTGCAGTGGCAGCTAGGAAACAATAAATTAATAACTGGTTATCACTTCAAAGGGAACAAAAAGACTCTGGAGTGGACCTTGACTTTCCATTGATGGAAATAAAAATTGGGAGAGATATAAAACGGGGTGCCGAATCGCTATCACCCGTTTAACATTACATAAAGTCAAGATCTACAAGCTGGATTTTTGCCAATGGGGAGCTTTTGGAGGCGGGATTTCCACTTGTCGGGTTTCAGTCCTGCCTCCATCAACTTCTGGCCAACCCACGCTATTTTCCCTTGATTGACCTTGTTAAGCCCGCCCAGCGGGTTTAGCAGGCCAATTAAGGGAAAGCCGGTTACAAAGAATATCAGTGTCTGACGTTTCATCTGTCAAAAATTTTAGAGAGATGAATTGTCATTGTTTGACAGCTCTGTGAAGCTGTCAATCACTGACATTCTCTGTAGTTTGATGAGTTCTTGAATTCAAGGCCTCATCAAACCTCTTTCTTTTAGAGAAATTAGATGGTTGTTGCATTGGAGAATGCAAAGGCCATCTGTCATCTCTGCCGCAGAGGTGCGAGACTCTCCGCATACCCAATGATTGAAGCCTGCAGGAAAAAACAAAGGTAAGTAAACTTTTTCTAACACTTTCCACTTACCTCACATACTCACCTCTCCACACTTGCACCCGTCACTTACCTTCACAGCGCACTTTTGCACCCCGCAGACCCCTGCAGACCCACTGCTTGCCTCGGTGACCCTGGTGGGGTTCACAGCCTTTGGGAAGCCCGCACTTGTGTGGGCAAAATGGGGATAATCCTCTTATCTGCCTGTTAACTACCTGTCAAGAACTACGGGCTGGATTTTTGTCAATGGGGAGCTTTTGGAGGCGGGACTCCCACTTGTCGGGTTTCAGTCCCGCCTCCATAGACTTCTGGCTAACCCACGCTATTTTCTATTTGAAGTGATAACCTGGCAAGATGGCATGGAGGCAGGTTGGGCACCCGCCCCCAAATTCTGCCATTTTCCCGGCAGTCCCGCCTCCAAATCCAGCTCCCCACGGCTGGCAAAATCCAGCCCTACCTCTCTGTGATCATGAAAAATCTACTAGGAGACAATGGCAAGATCGAGGGTATTTTTCTGATTTTGTGCTCTTAGTTGAAAGGAATGCATATTGGAAATTTGGGTGGGGCTGCGCTTGATTTTCCAACCATTTAAATTAATCATCGGAAAATTGAGCGCAACACCTGCCCAAATTTCTGATATGTGCTCCCAGTGGGCAAGGCTCCACACTGGGAATCCCAAATTAGAAAATGACCCCTTAGCGTTGACTATATGAGAGACAATTTTCCCAGTGTGCAGAGGGGAACGTTAGCCACTGCCGGCACATATTCATAAAATTTAGGCCTATAAACATAAAAGCCTGGGGTAAAGCATTGTATCATCTGTAGAATTATAAGCCCAGAACTGTATGATAGACTTCTCTATAAATTGCTTTGTGTTGTACTGTACACAGCGAAATAGATTAATACAGCGCTTGATTCCCACCCTGTATTTTGAAGTCCTACTGAATCTGAAGAAAGGGTAATGCTGATTCTAAACTCTGCCTAACTTGTATATATTGCATGCCATTGTGGGTACGATTATCTTATACTTCCAGTTTTTCATGGATCCAGTAATGTAGGCGACACCAGGGCTGCTGTGTGCAGCTGTCCTGCACTGAGCTGAACTCACACCATAATATGTGGTTACCTCATTAACATGCTCTCCTCCCAGTGCACAATGCATGACATGCTGGGAGTGTACAGCAGCCAGTGGGTGGGATGTTACGTCCGTGAATAATTGAGACACGGACAGCAGGAGTGAACAAAATAAGTCTTTACTGGTGGAAGTCAATAGTGAAACCAGAAACACAGAGGCTCACTAGCGCCTTTTATACAGGGGTGGTCACTGCCGGTACTGCAGTCTGAGACCAGTTATTCTCTTAAAGGTACATACACAACAATTCCAACCCTTTTAGATAAACAGTACATAACATTCATTTAACAACTAAATGATAACTAATTACAATCACAATTACTGTTGCTAGATACATTGGTTAAGTTTAAGCAATTATAAGTTCAGTCTTTGAGGAGGCTTCCTGATTCTGTCTGGATAATGCCTCTTTGGGGTATCAGGTTCTTCTGGCAATGTTGAGTTGGGATCAATGTCGTTGTTTGGTTCATCTGCTTCCAATATTACCGGTTCTGCGGTAGCTGCAATTGGAACGTCGATTTCATTACCAGGTGTATCAGATCGTGGTGTGGAGTTGACGTTTTCCAGTGACTCTAGAATCTGGTCAGAATGGCGTCTTACAATGCTCTCCCCAACGTCCACGGTATACATGAGAGGTCCTTGTCGTGTACAAATCGTTCCTGGCTGCCATTTCTCAGTGCGGTAGTCCCGGGCCAAAACTGGTTGACCTATCTTAAAACTCCTGGTCGGCCTTTCATTCATATTCTGAAACTGCCTGTTCTCCACATCTCTTCGGACGTTTGGCTTAACCAAATCCAAGCGGCATCGTAGTCTTCGATTGAAGAACATCATGGCTGGAGTTTGGTTGGTAACCGCATGTGTCGCATTCCGGTAGGCAAACAAGAAGTTGTCCACCTTGTGTTATAGTGGTATATCTTCATTACACATTGCCTTGATAGCCTTCTTGAATGTTTGGACAAACCTCTCGGCCAATCCATTAGTGGCTGGATGATATGGGGCAGATGTGTAATGCTTAACACCATTGTTCTTTAAGAACCTCCGGAACTCTTCAGACACAAACTGTGGTCCATTGTCAGAGCAAATCTGTTCAGGCAGCCCATTCCTGGCGAATATGGTTCGTAAAACTGTGATAGTTTTTTCCGTGGTGGTTGAGGACATTTTTATTACCTCTGGCCACTTTGAATGTGCATCCACCGCAATTAAAAACATCGAGTCCATGAAGGGACCAGCAAAATCAATGTGCACCCTTTGCCATGGAGATGAGGGCCACTCCCATGGATGCAGAGGAGCTTGTGGTGGGGCGTTTTGGACCTTCTGGCATCCTGCACAGCTCTTGGTCATCTCTTCGATTTCTCTATCGATTCCCGGCCACCAAACAAACGCTCTGGCTAAGTTCTTCATTTTTACCCCACCCAGATGACCCTCATGAAGCTCATTGAGCACTCTATCCGTCAACTTAGGTGGAATTACTACTCTGGATCCACACATCAAGGTTCCTCTGCACACTGACAGCTGTTCCCTTCTTGGCGAGAATGCTGGCAGCAGTGGTTCGCCATGTGCTGGCCATCCCTTCACCATTAAATCATAGACCCGTGATAGTGTCGGGTCATTCCGTGTTTCCTTTTCTATGTTTGCATTCGTCACAGGGAGACATTCGACTATGGTCGAGTGGAATAACTCCATTGGATCTACTGCAAGGTCTTCTTCTTCCACCGTCGGCAACGGTAGACGTGACAATCCATCAGCATTTCCATGCTGTTTAGTTCCTTTGTACTCGATGTCATATTGGTGTGCCCCTAGGAAAAGGGACCATCTCTGCAGCCGTTGTGCTGTCATTATTGGTACGCACTTCTGAGGGTTGAAAATGGAGACAAGAGGTTGATGATCGGTTAGTAGAGTAAATTTTTGACCGTGCAGGTAGTGATTGAACTTCTTCACCCCCCACACTAGGCTGAGGGCCTCTCTGTCAATCTGGGCGTAGCTACGCTCGGCAGAAGTTAACGAGCGTGACGCAAAAGCTATCGGCCTCTCTAAACCATCAAGGAATTTATGTGACAGTACCGCCCCAATGCCGTAGGGAGACGCATCACACGCCAGCCTGATTGGCAGTGCTGGGTTGTAGTGAGCCAAAACTTCCCTTGAAGTGATTAAGTCCTTACTCTTCTGAAAAGCACGCTTACAATCATCGCTCCATTTCCATGCTACCCACGTTCGTAGCAGGGCATTCAGTGGGTGCAGAATTGTCAACAAATTCGGCAAAAACTTATGATATAGTAGTTCACCAATCCGAGGAATTACCTCAGTTGCGACACATTTTCAGGCGCTGGGGCCTTAACAACCACTTCAATTTTGTCAGGGGACTTATGTAACCCCTCTTCATCAATCACGTGGCCACAATGCGATATCTGTTTCTTAAAAAATTCGCACTTGGGGCGGTTGGCTCGCAGCCCATGTTCCCGTAGTCTAGTGAGCATCTGTTCTAGGTTGTTAAGGTGTTCACTGTCATCTTCACCTGTTAAAAGGATGTCGTCCAAGTGACACTGAGTACCCGGAAGCCCTTGCAGGACTTGTTCCATCGCTCTTTGCCATATCGCCGGAGCCGATGCTACTCCGAATACCAATTGATGATACTGGTAAAGACCTTTGTGAGTGTTTATCGTGAGATACTTCCTAGAGGACTCTTCAACCTCCATCTGCAAATATGCTTGTGCTAGGTCAATTTTTGTAAAACGCTTCCCTCCAGACAGTGAGGCGAAGATGTCTTCTATCCTTGGAAGAGGATATTGTACTGTGTGAAGGACTGGGTTCACCGTCACCTTGAAATCCCCACAGATACGAATCTTCCTTGGCTCCCCGGACTTATTGCTTAACGTTTTCTTCATGACAGGAACGATGGGTGTCGCTCACTCGCTCCAGTCGACCTTAGACAACACGCCCGCCTTCTCCAGATTCACCAGCTCTGCCTCGATGGCTGGGCGAATTGCATATGGTACCGGTCTTGCTTTGAAAAACTTGGGAACTGCATTCTCTTCTATTTTTATCGAGGCAGTTACGCCTTTAAGCGTGCCCAGTTCTTGTTGAAATACCTCTTTGGCGTTAGCTAAGATTGTTGACAATCGCCCAGGAGTGACGTCTTCATCTTTTTTACCGTCCACCGTCATTGCATGAACGGAATACCAATCTAAGTTTATCTTCCTGATCCATTCCCGTCCCAATAACGGTGGTCCACCATTTGGCAGTATGTAGAGATACAATTTCCGTATTTTCTTGCCATTGTATTCGACAGGCACCCTTATTTTTCCTCTGGGGTATACTTTTTGCCCCGTATACATCATCAAGACGATGGATGTCTCTCTCAAGTGTATGTGTGAAAATAGCCGCTCGTAGTCTCGTTGATTCATGACGGTTAGCGCTGATCCTGTATCCAAGTCCATTTTAACTTGGGACCCTGCTATCGTGAGGGTGACCCAAATGGTTCAGTGATCCTCTTTTGCGATTACATTGTGAAGTTTGAGACCGCTTAGTCTCCTGTTCCCGGATTCACTATCGCTCATCTGGTCTTCGGAACTACTGTCCGTCATCTTTTGTACTTTCTTGTACGGTTCCTTAGTAGCCTTTTTGTTGTCGCTGGTCTTCTTCCCAGACCTGCAAACTCGTGCAATGTGTCCCATCTTCCCGCATTGCCTGCACATTTTGTCTTTGGACCAGCAGTCCTTCTGGTCATGGTTAGTTTTGCCGCAGCGATAACATTTTGCAAATCCCCGTGTCATTTCGTGGGTGCCGTATTCCTGTGGTTTTTGTTGAATTTCTGCAGCTCCCCTGGCTGCTGCTTCATACAATACTGCCACGCTGAAAGCCTTATCTAGCGTCAGCTCTTTCTCTGAGAGTAACTTCTTCTGTGTTCCTTCACTCAGGAGTCCACAGACAAATTTGTCCCGTAGGGTATCTGCCAGTCCTGCTCCGAACTGGCAGTGCTTTGATAGCTTGCGTAGTTCCGTAAGATACTCAGCATTGCTCTCATCTTTGTGCTGAGTTCTCCTGTGGAATTTAAATCTTTCTGCTATCAACAGCGGTGCAGAGTTTAAGTGTTCCTGTAGGACAGCAACAATTTCGTTAAAACTCTTCACCTTCGGTTTGGCTGGAGTAATCAGGTCCCGCAATAGGCCGTACGTTCTAGCACCCATTAAGTTTAGCAATATCGATGCCTTTTTCCCCTCCGCTATTTCGTTTGCCTCGAAATATACCTCGACTCTTTCCACATACGTGGTCCAGTCCTCTATTGTATTATCAAAAGCAGTGATACAGCCAGTCTTCGGCATCTTGCAAATCTAAAATGGTGCCTCCCGCGCTTTGCCTTCTTCCCCGATTTAACAAAATGGCGCCTCCCGCGCTTTGTCTTCTTCCCCGCTGTTGTTAGCGCTGCTTTCCACGGTTTCTTGCGCGTTTAATATTGATTTTTTTTCTTTTATGATTTTCCCGTCGTGGAGCGGACCCTCTGGGACACTTCCCTCCCTCTTCTTAGGTCCGAACGCTGCCCGGCTTCAAAGCACCGGCCGCGCCCTGTGTGCTCCACCCTCTCTCTCTCTCTTTGCTTCCCGACTCGCTGCCCGGCTCCGTTGAAAAGCCACCCGATCGAGCGCTAGCCCGCCGCAGCCCAGGAAGGATCAGTGCACTACCTGCCAACAGCCCGATTAGCTGGGAAACCACAGACCGAGGAACCAAGCCTGGCTCTGGACAGTCTCTCCTGCAAGTTTTCAATCCGACGATTTGAAGGGCGGTTGCCCACGGTCGACGCCCATTTCTCGAGTTTCTTTGGATGTTATTCATTTATTTTTATTTTTTTTTTCTTCTGGCTTCGACCTTCAATAACGTCGTCTGAGGTGCTGCCGAGTTGCAGGTAAGTTCGTTTCTTATGCGTCGCCAGTGTTACGTCCGTGAATAATTGAGACACGGACAGCAGGAGTGAACAAAATAAGTCTTTACTGGTGGAAGTCAATAGTGAAACTAAAAACACAGAGGCTCACTAGCGCCTTTTATACAGGGGTGGTCACTGCCGGTACTGCAGTCTGAGACCAGTTATTCTCTTAAAGGTACATACACAACATGGGATATAGGTGCAGCAGCTCTTAAAGGCTTGCTGCTTGCCCTTAAAGCTGTCCTGGGGGAAGAATGACAAGAACAAGTTATCTTTCCTTTCAGTGAATTGGCTTGGAGGTCCTGCTGGAAAGAAGTTTGGCTCTTTGTGGAGCTCAGAGCCAATCTGCAGTCAAAGCTAACGCTGTGAAAAATCAATGATGTCTCAACTATACTGAACCTGGGAGCAGTTGAGCAAAACATTTGCTGGTCTCAGGAAGTTGTTAAGGTAAGTACTGCTCAAATCCTTCTTCATTTTACAATATTGCCTTACAATGCACTTAACAGCACTTCAGTGAAAGCTTGGCACAGGAGTGCAGTGAGATAATGGACAACACTCTGGAAACTGTCAATATACTTTCTAATGCAGAGGCATGTCTATTTTTAATATGAGCATCCTATATTGCTGTCATGACAAAATGTTTCTCCTGTGTTCCATTAAATGTGAGAAGCAACAAGAACCAAGAACACTGCTCTGACTAGTATTTAATGTCCCTGATACATAATAATTCCATATTTACTGCATAATCACAGATAGGCATAAGGAGACATCTGTCTTGGGCACTCAGCTGTCAAACACCTTCTCTTAGATTACTTACAATAACACATGTACCTTTTCTATCTTGTAGCAGAAGGCAGTGCTAGTGTAAGCTCATGCAGGCAGGGAGAACGACCCTTGACTCCTTACGAGAAGAGGGCTCTGGAGATTCTGGCGTGGAAGTAAGTGAGGGCATTGGAAGGAGAAAGTCAACGGTTCCCTTCAAGCTCATAGCTAAGACTTCAGAGAAAAATTCTTGTTTAATTTCTAAAATTCCTTTTTCTGGCTGGAGCAGAGATCACCTTGTACAAAAGGTAGGTACTGCACAATATTATTCAGGGCCAGAATGGTCTCCAGGACTAATTTCGATGCAAAAGAAATTTCCCACATTTTTATTTCCAAAATTAGCCTGGGTTTTATCCAGTTTTCTGCCTCTCCCAGAGATCAGGTGGGATGGGAGTGTATATAGTGTGATGCACAAAGCTCGATAGGCCAGCGGATCTTTTCTTGTGAATATTACCACGTCTGTCGGCTGATGCCGCCTGTGGTGGGTTTCTTTTATTCCTCCAGTAGCTTTTCCGTCAACGTGGTGGGTACTCTGCATTCAAAATATATATTTTTTAAACAAAATTAACCTAATTATTATTAAAGATCTGTTTAGCTGGATTAACTTATTGTCTTGATTTCATTGTTCATATGCTTTGTCTGAATTCTAATCTACATTCTTATAAACATTCTGTTGTAGATTTAATCCTTTATGAGCTGAATTCAACTTAATGGCAATGTCTTAATATAAATTAGCTAAAATTCTTCTCAGGTCAAAAATCCCGATATGTGATAGTCCTTTATTTTACATTTTTAAGAAAGGAAATGGGCAGGTGTTTCCTACACCCAACTGCAAAATCGGTGGGCATCTGGAGAAACAGATGCCTGACCCATTTCATGCCCCACCCCCATTCCCACCCGCCACAGTCACGCTGTTAAATCGGTGTACTGAGGGCAGAAAATCTAGGCCTTGGCTTCTTTTCTAAACAATCAGCATCACTTCGAAATAGGAATAGTGTTGTTTCTATTACCTCTTACGTTGCATTTATTTTCTTGCTGATTAGTTCTCTTTTATTAGAAAATGTATTGGTAAGGAGCAGATTATGTAGGGAAGTGCAGAAATTTGGGGACAATTGTATTTAGATGTGGAAATTTGCTGGATTGTTTAACCAGCGCTTCCTGGAATCTGTGAGCCTATTCAGGTAAGCTTGCCTGAGTTCTCACTTTTACTGCATTTCCACTATATGCTTATTGCAACACAGTTATTTTGGCATCAAACACTGCCCACAGGATTTGTGATGAGTGATTGGTTAATGCAGCCTGAGGGCTGACTTCAAATTTTTATACTCTGCTTGCTTCAGTAAGCCAAGCGCACTGAGAAGTGAGGTAATTCTCATACACAGTTCTGCTTTTCAAATGTTGTAAATCACCAATGCAGCTGGTTACATAAACTCAGAATTCAGATTGATTTGACATTCCCTCTTGTGCTGTGCAGGTTGATGCAGAGCTGCCTCCCCAGTTGCTTCACATCATATTTGATTCCTGCCTAAAGTTTTTTGTTTAGCTGTGCACTGCATCATTCTGCTCCCTGGACTAATCTTCAAGGCCAAATCAGAGCATTCTGAAGACAGTTCATTAGTGACTGTCTGAAACAATTTCAGAACTAGAATTATTTTGTAATTATTTCTATTGCTCGCGTTGTCATTCTGGGATATCTGCCTTTTGATTCATTAAAGCTGCACTAACACTCTCCTCCTGTTCCAATAATCTTGACATCAATTGGAAAGTGCTGACCCATCTTGTCTCAGTCTCCTGAATCAACTTGGATTGTTCCTTTTGAGGGTGTAATTACATGTCTGAGAGTCTTTCTTCTGCGATAGTGCTTTGACTTGAGGTATCTGATAATTTTTTATTTGTGTCTTGGCAAGAACCAATGATGGTAGACCCTTGTATGTGTACAGCATATAAGGTCACATGTCTGGAGCAGGCAGACTGCGCTTGCAGCGTTTTTTGTCATTTTAAGATTTAATGCAGAATCTTGTTGTAGCCAATAGTTAAAGGCAGGCAAAGAGCAGAAATGAGCGTTGCTATAATAGGGGGGAAAAAATTGATCCATGCAATAGTTTGCAAACACAAGGAGAATACCAGATTTTTTCAGTCAAGATTGTATTCATATGGATTTGACTGCACATTTCATTTAACATTTCATTATTGTTTCCATTTATGTGCAATCCTGTCAAGTGTTTCTGTAATTTGTACTTCAGGAAACCTGACACAATCCAGAACAGAAACGTTGGTTCTGATGTGCTTGTTTGATAATGCAGTGACGTGCAATTGCATTTTTGTCACAGCGAGGTCCATATATCTGCCATTGGACACACAAAGCTCATTCTGTGAACTTGATTTAACAGTTCTTGAGGCATTAAGATATTGCTTTGTGGATTTTTTAATGCCTAGCTGTGCAAATGAGGAATTTGCAACATTTTCTTAAGCCTTCATCATCCATGTAGGGAACATCTGAAAAGCAAACGACACTCCAACTGGTTTCCCCCAAGATCTACACAGATCAGAATATAACAGTAAATAAATAAAGAAGTATTACCCAGGCAGGAATAACCAGAGCGCTAAAATGTAGCTGAAGTGTAATTGAGCATTATTATGATATGTAAAATTACTAGTAAGAAATTATAGACAAGTTACTAAAGGAGAGCTTTGCAACATAAACATCATCACTATTGCAATAGTCAGTAATAATGCTGTGTCATCACTTTAATCAGCATAATATTCATTCTGTTTAGAGATATTTTAACTATGCAAGAGTAAATAATTCCATACTTTGACTGTCTTTCTTCTTTTAGAAGAAGACATGCTTAGAATGCAATATGTACTTATTTACAACAATATATTAGTGATTCAATTGTAATCCATTCCTCATGCAAGTATTTACATTCAGGATAAAACTAAGATTATCTTTTTATCTCTTTATGGATCCAAAGATAGTTAGCAATCGGAGCAAATGATTTTGATAAATTGGCTTGCATGAGGATAGACAGCCAAGTGGCAACTGTTTTTTTTCTTTACAGAACAGTGCAAAACTGGAAGTGAATAGAACCTAAAAGAGCTTGACTAAATTAAGCAAAGTTTTTCAAATTCTGTGATTCTGGACTGAGCCTCTGTTGGTGCTCTTCCAACCTCCATTTCCAGCAACATCTCCTGATTCCCTATTTCATCCAAAGCTGCTCTGCAGCCACCTCACCTCCTTCCGCCTTTGCATACATAAGTTTCCTTGAATCAGCCCAAAGCATCCCTCTACTAAGCTCATGGAATCCTCCGGCTTGCCCATTACAGCAACAATTGATGGCTCCCCAAGACCAGCAGCCCTAATCGTACATGGAGGCTAATCTCCTTAACATAATTCCTGCCTCTCTTTCCAATGCCACTGTCTCCCCCTTCTGAGCCTCATAACAAGTCATCAACCTTCAGCTTGCTTTGCACTTCCTTCTGGAATGCTTGCGAACAAGGTGCTCACCAGCAACAGCCTCATCTTGAATTGAAATCTTAGACCTAACAAAAAGCTTGGTGACTCCTTCCTCTTCACCCAAGCAGCATCTTCCTTTAATTCTCCACGCTCCTATCCTCACTGACCCTCACCCTGCACATCAACTCTCCCAACCACACCCATGGTCATCCTTTTGATCTTGCCATCACATGAAGTCTAGCCACTTCCAATGTTTCAGTCAATGATAAAACCACCTCTGATCACTTCCTTATCTTAACCACCCATACCTCCTTGCTCACCTTGAACATTATATTCACCCTGCACCCCTGGAAAAACATCCCTTAGTTCCCTCACCAAGATTTTCTCAATCTTTCCACTTTCTCTCCTTTGCTCCTGCACCACCATGACATCACTGCTGCTGTCAACTTTCTCAACACCCCTCTTTGGCCTGTTTTCAACCAAATAACACAAGGCTAATACAAAATGAAGAGTCGTTTAAGAACTCAATCACTCAGCGCCAAAATGCGTATTTCGAGTAGCTGCAGCTGGAGACACTTCCTGCACATGTGTTCGCCCTGGACACATAAATGTCCCTGACTTCCCACATAGCACAGGAGGAGCACTCCACACAGCTGCGCTGCCCTGCCATGTCCTACCCTTAATTTGCTCCCTTTACTTCCTTTAAATATGATAAGGCAGGATCTGGCCAAAATGGACTGCGATCAGCTACTTGTAGGAAAATCCACATCAGAGCAATGGGAGTCCTTCAGAAAGGAAATATAGAGAGTACAACGCCAATATGTTCCTGTAAAGGTCAAGGGTAGGACCAACAAGCCCAGGGAATCCTTGATGTCAAGGGATATACAAGAATGGATAAGGAAAAAAAGGGAGGCTTTTGGCAGATACAAAGGACTAAAAACAGTGGAAGCCCTAGAGGAGTATAGAAAGTTCAGGGGGGTACTTAAAAAAGAAATTAGGAGAGTGAAGAGGGGGCATGAAAAAACACTGGTGGGCAAAATAAAGGAACATCCCAAGGTGTTTTATAAGTATATTAAGGGCAAGAGGATAACCAGGGAAAGAGTAGGGCCCAATAGGGGCCAAAGTGGCAATCTGTGTGTAGAGCTGGAAGATGTAGGTTAGGTTTTAAATGAATATTTTGCATCTGTGTTCACTATGGAGAAGGGTGATGTAGGCATAGAAATCAAGCAGGGGGATTGTGATATACTTGAACAAATTTGTATTGAGAGGGAGGAGGTACTAGCAGTTTCAGTGGGCTTAAAAGTGGATAAATCCCCAGGTCCTGATGGGATGTATCCCAGGCTGCTGTGTGAGGCAAGGGAGGAGATTGCAGGGGCTCTGACACAAATTTTCAGAACCTCTCTAGCCACAGGGGAGGTGCCAGAGGACTGGAGAACAGCTAATGTAGTACCATTGTTCAAGAAGGGTAGTAGGGATAAACCAGGGAATTATCGGCCAGTGAGCCGAACATCAGTGGTAGGGAAATTATTGGAAAAAATTCTGAGGGACAGAATTAGTCTCCACTTGGAGAGGCAGGGATTAACAGGGATAGTCAGCATGGCTTTGTCAGGGGGAGATCATGTCTGACCAATTTGATTGAATTTTTCGAGGGGGTGACTAGGTGTGTAGATGAGGGTAGTGCAGTTGATGTAGTCTACATAGACTTCATTAAAGCTTTTGACAAAGTCCCACATGGGAGACTGGTCAAGAAGGTAAGGGCCTATGGTATCCAGGGCAATTTGGCACATTGGATCCAAAATTGTCTTAGTGGCAGGAGGCAGAGGGTGATGGTCGAAGGTTGTTTTTGTAACTGGAAGCCTGTGTCTAGCGGTGTACTGCAGGGATCGGTGCTGGGTCCTTTGCTGTTTGTAGTGTACATTAATGATTTAGATATGAATGTAGGAGGTATGATCAGTAAGTTCGCAGATGACACGAAAATTGGTGGAGTGGTAAATAGTGAGGAGGGAAGCCTTAGGCTGCAGGACGATATGGTTGGATGGGGTGAACAGTGGCAAATGGAATTTAACCCTGAAAAGTGTGAGGTGATGTATTTTGGGAGGACTGACAAGGCAAGGGAATACACAATGAATGGTAGGATCCTAGGAAGGACAGAGGATCAGAGGGACCTTGGTATGCATGTACATAGATCCCTGAAGGCAGCAGGACAGGTAGATAAGGTGGTTAAAAAAGCATATGGGATACTTGCCTTCATTAGCCGAGGCATAGAATGTAAGAGCAGGGAGGCTATGATGGAGCTGTACAAAATGCTAGTTAGGCCACAGCTGGAATACTGTGTGCAGTTCTGGTCGCCACACTATAGGAGGGATGTGATTGCATTGGAGAGGGTGCAGAGGAGATTCACCAGGATGTTACCTGGGCTGGAGCGCTTCAGCTATGAAGAGAGACTGGACAGGCTGGGGTTGTTTTCCTTAGCAGAGAAGACTGAGGGGGGACCTGATTGAGGTGTACAAAATTACGAGGGGCATAGATAGGGTAGATAGAAAGGAACTTTTTCCCTTAGTAGAGGGGTCAACGACCAGGGGGCATAGTTTCAAGGTAAGGAGCAGGAGGTTTAGAGGGGATTTGAGGAAAAACTTTTTCACCCAGAGGGTGGTTGGAATCTGGAATGCACTGCCTGAAAGGGTGGTAGAGGCAGGAAGCCTCACAACATTCAAGAAGCATTTAGATAAGCACTTGAAATGCCATAGCATACAAGTGCTGGAAAATGGGATTAGAATAGATAGGGCTTAATGTCCGGCGCAGACACGATGGGCCGAAGCACCTCTTTCTATGCTGTATAACTCTATGGGCTAGAAATTCTGTAGGCTTTGCGCCCAGTTTTCGCCCAAAGAGGGCTTTTACGCCACTTGCTGAGATTGCGCCGATATTCAGCGCTGCGGTAATGGCGGCATTAGCCAGTAGCGCTGCGCCGCCACCGATGACGTCATCGGTGTGCGCAGTGCCCCGCTACCGCCCCGCTACCGGCCCGACTGCCATATTTAGTTGCGGCCGCCTCTTCCGCAGCGGCCGCAAACAGCGATCTGAAAACGGGGCCATCCTGTAGCCTTAGTAGGGCGAGTTAAGGCGGAGGTGCGGCCGGCCGGTTTTTCTGCGGCCGCCTGCCCGCACCTCCTTCCCCGGCCTCCTCCACCCTCTCCCCGCGGCATTGCCGGCTGTTTTCCGGGAGCCCGGCACTTCTCCGTGGTGCCGGGCTCATTTGCCGGCACTAGCGAGCGGCGATCTCGCTGTTGCAGGCACCTCCCCCTTAAGAGAGGGAGGAAGGCCTGCAGTACCGCAGCATGCCGCTCCGCAGCAGGTGGCGCTGCGGCACCTAGCGCGCCGAAATTCAGTTTCAGCGCCCCAAGCGGGGGCGGCCACACCCTTGAATAGCGGCCGGCTTCGACTTGGGGCGCTGAAACTGAATTTCCGGCGGGCGCAAGTGGCTCCGCGCGCAGCGGTAACTTCTGGGTGCAAGCGAGCTGGCGGGCCCAAACTGAATTTCTAGGCCTATGACTCTATGGGGGAAAAATTCAGTATTGCCCCGTTTGGGTCGCCATTATCGGCCATGCGCAAGGTTTAGCGCCTGGCGCTAATTATCGTCTCCGACGGCAAACTTGGCTTTTATCGCCCCTGGAGGTGATTGGAGCGCTAAATCAGGTGTTTCACACCTGTCTTAAGGCGCAAATGCCGAAGAGCGAGACGTTACCTCAGAGCGCTGGCGAAGCGAGGAAGAGCAAATCAAAATGAACCTGCAAAGTGCTGCTCAGTACCAAAAACTCCTTCACACAGCATTGAATCTCTCCAGAAGTCTCTCTCTCTCTCTCTCTCAGAATGCGTGGTGCAAAAATGTCACCAACAAAAAAAGGCAGGAAGCGGTCACCTTTAAATAGTGCTCCCCCAGTCCCTTTCTGACTGCAAAATGCTCCCCTCAACCTGTCATTGCTAGCGGCAGGCGGTAAGGCAGGGGGTGCCACTCAATATCTGGGACGGGGCGCTACCGGGGCGTTGCGCACTCGACTGACGTCACGATCTGCCGGCGCAGGAGATTGTGGCAGTAGTGTTTAGCACCACCACAAATGTCTAGTTAATTTCGCGAGTGGCGCAAACATTGTTGCGCCCGGACGCTAGTTGCTTTATGCCCCATTAGCGCCTTAAGAGGGCCTCTTAAGGCGCTAATGGGAGGTGCAAACAATTGAATTTTTCCCCCTATGACTCTATGGAATTTGCATTCAATCCATAGTTGAAGGGAGTAAATTCATGCCAGGAATCATGTAGTGATTTATTTTGGTAGGAAGAATGAGGAGAGGGAATATAAACTAAATGGTACAATTTTAAAGGGGGTGCAGGAACAGAGAGACCTGGGGGTGTATGTACACAAGTCTTTGAAGGTAGCAGGACAATTTGAGAAGGCAGTTAAAAAGGCATACAGGATACTTGGCTTTATAAATAGAGGAATAGAGTACAAAAGTGTGGTAAACCACTGTTTGTATTCCACTGTGTACATGCCTCGGCTGACTCCACCCACGAATCCAGGTATAAAGGTGACTGCTCCACAGCCCCTTTGTATTCTGGACCGGTCGACCACTTGAGGCACACCTTCATTCTCTTGTTAATAAAAGCCTGTTAATTACTTGCTTAATCTCAGTCTTTTGAGTTATTGATAGTGCATCAATTTTATTAACAAGATTTTTATAATGGAGAAGATCCTCACACCAGCATGCCTGGACTTAGATCATCGGGAGGCGGACTCATCCACCAAGTTTACTCACTGGCTTAGGTGTTTCGAAAAATTCCTGACCGCCTCCGCTGCAATCAAATCGGACGAGGACAAACTGGATGTCCTGACCTCCAAAGTGAACCACCGAGTGTACGCGGTCATCCAAGACGCGACCTCGTACGCGGATGCTATCAAGCTCCTCAAGGACCAGTACACGCACCCAGTGAACGAAGTGTACGCCAGGCACCTTCTGGGGAGTCGTAAACAACAACCTGGGGAATCGACCGAGGAATACCTTCAGGCACTGTCTGTGCTTGGCCGGGCCTGTGGTTGTAAGGATGTAAAGGCCGCCGTGTACACAGAGGAACTTATCCGGGACGCTTTTGTAGCGGGCCACAGGTCCAATTACACCCGACAGCGACTGTTGGAGCAGAGTGACCTCGACCTCAACAAGGCCTCTGAACTCGCACTATCATTGGACGCAGCCTACCGGGGCATGGATGCCTACTCCTCTGCACCGTGGACGCCGCGGGGAACGACAGCCTGGGACACAGTAGGACCGTCTCACAGTGCCGTGCCACCCCAGCCACATCCCAGCAACGGCCCAACTACCGCAGCAGCGTCCCAAGGCCAGACAGCAGTGCCCCAAGGCCAGAAATGCTACTTCTGTGGCCAGGCCAAACACCCCAGAGCGCGCTGCCCGGTGAAAAATGCGATCTGCTCGGGCTGCGGGAAGAAGGGACACTACGCCAGCATCTGCAGGGCCAAAGCCACCCCGAACCCCAGCAGCGCCGCATGTGGGCCGTGCGGGCCGCCATCTTGGGCCTCCCCAGCCATGTGCGAACCACCGGAACAGCAGCCATTTTGGACGCCTCCAGCCACATGGGGATCATGGACGTCGCCATCTTGGACGACAGCCGGGATGCAGCAGGCCCCCAACACCACCTCACCTGATACCCGCAGCGACACACCGACCCCTACGCTGGCCTCCGTTACACTGGACCAAGCGAGACAGCACCAGCTGGCCAGTTCCACAATGGACATTAAGGTAAATGGTCACGAAACAATCTGCCTTTTTGACTCTGGGAGCACGGAGAGCTTCATCCACCCCGACACGGTGCGGCGTTGCTCTCTCCCAGTACTGCCTGCGCACCAGCGGAATTCTATGGCCTCCGAGTCCCAGTCGGCGGACATTGGCGGCTACTGCATGGTGACGCTCGTAGTAGATGGGACGGTGTACAATAATTTTAAACTTCTGGTCCTGCCCGACCTCTGCGCTGCCGTTCTACTGGGGTTAGATTTTCAGTGCCACCTTAAAAGTGTTACGATGGCATACGGTGGACCCCTCCCCCCACTCACAGTCCGCAGCCAGCAGCTTCCAAATTGCCCGCTGCGCACCAGGTGCAACCTCTCCACACTCAGAGTCACCCCCCCCCCACTGTTTGCTAACCTCACCCCCGACTGTAAGCCTATCGCCACAAAGAGCAGGCGATACAGTGCCGGGGACAGGGTTTTCATTAAAACCGAAGTGGAGCGGCTCCTGGAGGAAGGGATTATTGAGGGCAGCACCAGCCCCTGGCGAGCCCAGGTTGTGGTCGGTAAGACCGGCGAGAAGCAGCGCCTGGTCATCGACTACAGCCAGACAATAAATCGCTACACCCTGCTGGACGCTTACCCACTCCCCCGCATAGCTGATATGGTCAACCAGATCGCGCAGTACCGCGTCTTCTCGACCATTGACCTGAAATCAGCGTACCACCAGCTCCCTATCTGCCCTGAGGACCGCCAGTATACTGCCTTTTGTGATGTATGTAACCTGTTCCACCTTAAGAGAACTACCTTAAGAGATGTACTACTTTCTCTTGGCTGCTGTATACTGTAATACCGGTGGTGACCACACCGGTATATAAGTGTTGTGTAGGGATTTGCTGGGCAGTTCAGCCCTGACCTCCGAATAGTAAAGACCTGTTAAAAGTTATTCTTGTTGTCTGTGTCCAGTGATTGATCATAAGCATAACTGGAACACACAGACTCAACAGTGGCGACGAGTCCGATCTTACCCTGCGGCAGTTTTACATCCAAGGCAACTTCGTCCTCAGAACAGGCGTCGAGAAGAGGCATCCGCCCTCATCATCCTGCTGAGCACCATCGCACGGGAGGCATCGAGAACCCGGGTTAAAAAGAAAAATTCTGACCACGAAGCCCTCCATCAGCGACAGGCAGTGATCATCCCTTCTACCACGGTGGTGGGTAAGCCGATCAGCGACACGAGCAGAAAGTCGGCCGCGTTGGCTGTGGAGTAGGGGAGGGAAAACGGAGGAATAAGGGCGGAGAACTCGACCACGGCCGGTTAAAAGGGCCGGGCTGCAATCGAGGCCGAGAGGCGCAGCGACTGGGGCAGCTTAAGGCACGAGAGCCGCGGAGAACTCAAACGCAGCCGGTGTAAAGGACCGGGCTGCAAGCGGGGCTGCGAGGCAAAGCAGCATCGGGGAATTGAGAACCGCTGGGGAGGCGAGAACGGCAGCAGCACGGCAATCGCCATTGCAGCCAGCGGGGGAAGAAGGCAAACGCGGGAATCCGCCATTGTAGTCGGCGGGGGAAGAAGACGAGCGCGGGAAAGACCGCCAAGCGCGGGAAGCCGCCATTTTAGTAGGCGGGGGAAGAAGACAAACGCGGGAAGCCGCCATTTTGAGAAAAAGAAAAATTTAAAAACTTGCAAGGATGCCTAAACATGGGAACATTAATACCTTTGATAGCGATATCGAAGATTGGACCACATATGTAGAACGCATGGAAGTTTATTGTAAAGCAAATAAGGTACCAGATGATGAGAAAGCACTAACCTTATTAAGCTCAATGGGTGCGAAGACATACGGGCTATTGAAGCACCTTCTATCACCAAATAAACCGGCGGATCAGACTTTCGCGAATATTGTTACTGTCCTGAAAAATCATTTAAACCCCACGCCGCTGATGATAGCGGAACGATTTAAATTTTACAGAAGAACGCAGCTGAAAGACGAAAGCAACGCTGAATTTTTAATTGAACTGCGTAAGCTATCGAAGTACTGTCAGTTTGGGACAGGACTAGCAGATGCGCTGAGAGATAAATTTGTGTGTGGATTGTTAAAAGAAGGAACACAAAAGCGACTGCTTGAGGAGAATGATCTTACGCTTGATAAAGCTGTCACTATTGCAGCATCGCAAGAAGCCGCAGCGAGAGGCACGGCGGAAATGCAGCTACGGTCACCGGAACTCAGCACCAATCAAATGGTCTTGGGTACAGTAAAATGTTATCGTTGTGGAAAGACAACGCACGATCAGAACCAGTGCTGGTTCAAAAATCAGGAATGCAGAAAATGTGGCAGGCTTGGTCACATAGCTAAAGTATGCCGGTCAGGAAAGAAGACCAGCAACAAAAAGTCACCACAGGAAAAGCACAGAAAGGTACACAAGGTGACAGAGAACAGTTCGAACGAACAGAAGTCAGATTCAGACTCCAGCAGTAATGAACTGGGTAGTCTAAGAGTACACAATGTTGGTAAGGAAGCAGACCTCCAAACAATTTGGGTCACACTTCAGATAGCAGGAGTCCAAGTGAAGATGGAATTGGACACTGGATCGGCATTGACGGTCATGAATAAGCAAGATTACAAAAGGTTATTCCCACATATTCCCCTACGGGATACGGAGATTGTATTGAAAACATACACGGGGCAAAGAGTATACCCCATCGGGAAGATAGAGGTAAAGGTGGTCCACAAGGGCAAAGAAAGCCGAGGAATGGACTTATATGTGCTACCTGAGGGAGGTCCACCACTACTGGGACGGGAGTGGATTAGGAAAATAAATATGGACTGGCATTCCTTAAAAGCACTAACGGTAGATTCCGGTAAAAAAGATGTCAAACCTAAACGATTGTCCAGAATATTGGACAATGCTAAAGAGGTGTTCCAACAGGGACTGGGAACACTGAGAGGAATTACGGCAAACATCAAGGTTGAAGAACATGCAAACCCGAAATTTTTCAAAGCCAGACCGGTACCTTATGCGATACGACCTGCAGTGGAAGCTGAGCTGGAAGGGCTAGAACGTTCAGGAGTACTGTCTAAGGTAGACTGGAGTGAGTGGGCTACACCCATTGTTCCCGTCATGAAGCGTTCATCGAGAAACAAGCCGGGGGAACCGGGGAAGGTTCGCATCTGTGGAGATTTCAAGATCACTGTTAATCCGGTGCTTCACACGGTGCAGTATCCGCTTCCGCGGATTGAGGATATCTTCGCTTCGTTGTCTGGCGGGAAACACTTCACCAAGATAGACCTGGCGCAGGCGTACTTACAGATGGAAGTTGAGGAAGAGTCACGCCAGTATCTCACGATCAACACGCATAGAGGCTTGTACCGGTATAATAGACTGGTTTTTGGAGTGGCATCGGCTCCAGCAATTTGGCAGAGGGCCATGGAGCAGGAATTACAGGGAATTCCAGGCACACAATGTTACCTGGATGATATTCTGATTACAGGAGATGATGACGAGGAACACCTTGCAAATTTGGAACTGGTGCTCACCAGATTGAAAGAATATGGACTTCGAGTTAATCGCCAGAAATGTGAGTTCTTTCAGAAGCGGATCTCATACTGTGGTCATGTCATTGACCAGGAGAGGCTTCATAAGTCTCCTGACAAGATCGAAGCTGTTGTGAAGGCTCCCGCTCCGGATAATGTATCCCAGTTGAGGTCGTTCCTAGGGTTGATTAACTATTACCATAAGTTTCTGCCAAATTTATCCACGGTGCTGCACCCGCTGAACGCTCTTTTGCAGAAGGGAGTACCATGGAAGTGGAGCGAGGACTGTAAGAGGGCCTTTCGCAAAAGCAAGGCATTGATCACCTCAGAGGAAGTGTTGGCTCACTTCAACCCAACGCTGCCTATTCGTTTGGCTTGTGATGCTTCTCCATATGGTATTGGGGCAGTACTCTCACACAAGCTGCCAAATGGCCTGGAGAGGCCAGTCGCCTTCGCATCCAGATCATTGACCTCCGCGGAGCGCAACTATGTTCAGATAGATAGGGAGGCTCTCAGCCTTGTGTGGGGAGTAAAGAAGTTTAATCATTACCTGCAGGGCCAAAAGTTTACGCATCTGACAGACCACCAGCCGTTGGTATCCATTTTTAACCCTAAGAAGGGTGTTTCGGTGATGACAGCACAGAGACTCCAGAGATGGTCCCTTTTCCTAGGGGCACATCAATATCAGATTGAAGTCAAAGGTACAAAGCAGCATGGTAATGCTGATGGGCTGTCGCGCCTGCCACTACCGACAGAGGAGGAGGCACTGACGGTTGACCCTGTTGAGTTATTTCACTCGACCATCATCGAATGTTTACCAGTCACCAATGCAAGTATTGAAAGAGAAACCAGGAACGACCCGACACTGTCCCGGGTCTACGAAGTGACAGTGAAGGGATGGCCAGCACATGGTGATCCACTGTTACCGGCATTCTCAGCAAGACGAGAACAGCTGTCCGTCTGTCAAGGAACATTGATGTATGGAACAAGGGTGATTATTCCTCCTAAGTTAAGAGAGAGAGTTCTAAAGGAACTGCATGAAGGTCATCTGGGGGGAGTCAAGATGAAAAGCCTTGCTAGGGCTTATGTGTGGTGGCCGGGTATCGACCAACAGATAGAGGATCTGACGAAAAGCTGCTCAGGGTGCCAAAAAGTGCAAAATGCACCTCCGATTGCACCGCTGCATCCATGGGAATGGTCTTCAACCCCATGGCAACATGTACATATTGACTTTGCTGGCCCATTCATGGACTCCATGTTTTTAATTGCGGTGGACGCACATTCTAAATGGCCAGGAGTGATTAAGATGACTACCACTACCTCGGAAAAGACGATCGCGGTGCTAAGAACGATATTTGCAAGAAATGGATTGCCAGAACAAATATGTTCAGACAACGGACCGCAGTTCGTGTCAGAAGAATTCCAGAAATTCATGAAGAAGAATGGGGTGAAGCATTATACCTCTGCCCCATATCATCCGGCTACAAACGGGTTGGCCGAGAGATTTGTACAAACGTTCAAAAAAGCAATAAAGGCCATGAGCGAAGATCAGATTCCACTACAACACAAGGTGGACAAATTCCTACTGGCATATCGAAACGCCACTCATGCAGTGACAAACCAAAGTCCTGCCATGATGTTCTATAACAGGAGGTTGCGGTCCAGGTTGGACTTGTTAAAACCAAATGTGTGGAGGGAAGTTGAAAACAAACAGTTCCAGCATATAAATAACAAGACCACTCGGAGTTTCGAAATAGGACAACCAGTGTTAGCCCGGGACTATAAAAATGAGAAATGGCAATCTGGAACAATTCGGGCCAGACAAGGACCCCTGATGTACACGGTAGATATTGGTGAAAATGTAGTACAGCGTCATGCTGACCAACTGGTAGAATCGAGGACAAGGGTCGAACCTATGGTTATGGCAGAGACAACCGTGGAAGAAGTTAATGAACCTGAAGCATCTACCTCAGAAGTGAATGTACCTGATGATGATGTCCAATCCATAAGAGACCAACTAGATGAGTCACCCCAGCAACGAGAATCAGAGACCCCTGAAAGGCGTTATCCAACTCGAATCAGGAGGCCTCCTCAGAGACTGAATCTTTGAACTGTTTTGCATGAAGTTGTATATATATATATATGTTATTATGTTATGTTAAATGGGGATATAACTGTTAAGCTAAAAAGGGAGGATTGTGGTGTATGTAACCTGTTCCACCTTAAGAGAACTACCTTAAGAGATGTACTACTTTCTCTTGGCTGCTGTATACTGTAATACCGGTGGTGACCACACCGGTATATAAGTGTTGTGTAGGGATTTGGTGGGCAGTTCAGCCCTGACCTCCGAATAGTAAAGACCTGTTAAAAGTTATTCTTGTTGTCTGTGTCCAGTGATTGATCATAAGCATAACTGGGACACACAGGCTCAACACCTTTGAGGCAAACGGCCGCCTCTATCACTTCCTCAGGGTTCCCTTTGGCGTCACCAATGGGGTCTCTGTCTTCCAAAGGGAGATGGACCGGATGGTCGATCAAAATGCGTTGCAGGCCACTTTCCCATATCTGGACAATGTGACCATCTGCGGCCATGACTTGCAGGACCATGACGCAAACCTCGAAAAATTCCTCTGCACCGCCAAACTCCTCAACCTGACGTATAACAAGGAGAAGTGCATATTCCGCACAACCCGCCTCGCCATCCTTGGCTGTGTTGTGGAACACGGAGTCATCGGCCCCGACCCCGACCGGATGCGTCCCCTTATGGAACTCCCACTGCCCCACTGCCTCAAGGCCCTGAAGAGGTGCCTAGGGTTTTTCTCTTATTACGCCCAGTGGGTCCCCTACTATGCGGACAAGGCCCGTCCGCTGATCAAGTCCACCTCTTTTCCCGTGACGGCAGAGGCCCGCTTAGCCTTCCACCGTATCAAGGAAGACATTGCCAAAGCCACCATGCACGCAGTGGACGAATCCATCCCCTTCCAGGTGGAAAGCGACGCATCCGACTTTGCCCTGGCCGCTACCCTCAATCAGGCGGGGAGACCCATGGCCTTCTTTTCACAAACCCTCCAGGGCCCGGAGACCAGACACTCCGCTGTTGAGAAGGAGGCCCAGGCTATTGTGGAGGCTGTGCGTCATTGGAGGCACTACCTGGCCGGAAAACGATTTACCCTGCTCACTGACCAGCGTTCAGTTGCTTTCATGTTTAACAACAAGCAGAGGGGCAAAATCAAAAACAACAAGATCTTGAGGTGGAGAATCGAACTTTCCACCTACAATTACGAGATCTTGTACCGGCCCGGGAAGCTCAATGAACCCCCGGATGCTCTATCACGTGGCACCTGCGCCAGCACGCAGATTGATAGACTGCGGGCCCTCCACAATGACCTCTGCCACCCGGGGGTCACCAGGTTCTTCCACTTCATCAAGGCCCGCAACCTGCCTTACTCCATTGAGGAGGTCAGGACCATGACCAGGAACTGCCAAGTCTGCGCTGAGTGCAAACCGCACTTTTATAGACCAGACAGGGCTCACCTGATAAAAGCCACTCGCCCCTTCGAGCGCCTGAGCATTGATTTTAAAGGGCCTCTCCCCCCCTCCGACCGCAATGTGTACTTCCTCAATATTATTGATGAGTACTCCCATTTCCCGTTCGCCATCCCCTGCCCGGACATGACCAGTGCCACGGTCATTAAATGTCTGAACGACCTCTTCACCCTGTTCGGTTTCCCCAGCTATATCCATAGCGACCGGGGCTCATCGTTTATGAGCGACGAACTCCGTCAGTACCTGCTAGCTAGGGGTATTGCCACAAGCAGGACCACCAGTTACAACCCCCGGGGGAACGGACAGGTGGAAAGAGAGAATGCGACAGTTTGGAAGGCCGCCCTGCTAGCCTTAAAGTCTAGGGGCCTTCCGACCTCCCGCTGGCAGGATGTGCTCCCCGATGCGCTCCACTCTATTCGGTTACTGCTCTGCACTGCCACTAACGCCACCCCTCATGAGAAAATGTTTGTCTTCCCAAGGAAGTCCACATCGGGGACATCGCTACCGCCATGGCTGACGTCCCCAGGGCCAGTCCTACTGAGAAGACATGTGAGGACCCATAAAATGGACCCCCTGGTCGAGAGGGTCGACCTCCTCCACGCCAACCCCCAGTATGCTTACATTGCGTACCCGGACGGGCGGGAGGACACAGTCTCCATAAGAGACCTCGCACCCTCGGGGGCCACAGTAACCCACTACCCACTACCACCCCCCCCCCACGATCCGATATCCAGCCCCAGCAGACGGCAGGCCTGGGCCCCGCGACCCGCTCGACATCTACGAGGACTACACACCAGTGCCCCAGCTTACGCGGGACTCGACGCCGGAAGCTTCACTACCCCTGCCGTCGCCACGTCGATCACAGCGGCAGGCAAGACCTCCGGAGAGACTCCAATACATTAACTTTTAATACACTTCACCCCGCCGGATTCAATTTTAAAGAAGGGGTGAATGTGGTAAACCACTGTTTGTATTCCACTGTGTACATGCCTGTACATGCCTCGGCTGACTCCTCCCACGAATCCAGGTATAAAGGTGACTGCTCCACAGCCCCTTTGTATTCTGGACCGGTCGACCACTCGAGGCACACCTTCATTCTCTTGTTAATAAAAGCCTGTTAATTACTCGCTTAATCTCAGTCTTTTGAGTTATTGATAGCGCATCAAAAAGCAAGGAAGTTATGCTAAACTTTTATAAATGACTGGTTAGGCCCCAGCTGGAGTGGTATGGCCAATTCTGGGCACCACACTTAAAGAAGGATGTCAAGGCCTTGGAGAGGGTGCAGTGGAGATTCATTAGAATGATACCAGGGATGCGGGACTTCAGTTACATGGAGAGGCTAGAGAAACTAGTTGTTCTCCTTAGAGCAGAGAAGATTAAAGGGAGATTTGATCGAGGTGTTCAAAATCATGAAGAGTTTTGATAGAGTAAATTAGGAGAAACTGTTTCCAGTGGCAGAAGGGTTGGTAACCAAAGGACACAGAATTAATGTAACTGGCAAATGAACCTGAGGCGACATAAGGAATAAAGCATTACGCAGATCTGGAATGCACTGCCTGAAAGGGTGACAGAAGCAGATTCAATAACCTCCTCATTCAAAATGTATCACTTCACACTTCTCTGCGTTAAATTTCATCTGCATGCGTCTGCCAATTTCACCAGTTTGTCTATGTACTCCTAAAGTCTGTTACTACCCCCTTCACTGTTTACTGCATTTCTGAGTTTCGTGTCATCTGCAAACTTTAAAATTATGCCCTGTATACCCAATTCCAGGTTATTAATATATATCAAAAAAAGCAGTGGTCCTAATACCAATCCCTGGGGAACACCACTGTGTACTTCCCTCCCGTCTGAAAAACAACCATTCACAACTACTCTCTGCTCTCTGTATTGTAGCCAATTTAATTTCCACGCTGCCACTGCCTCTTTAATCCCATGGGCTTCAATTTTGCTAACAAGTCTATTATGTGGTACTTTATTAAACACCTTTTGAAAGTCTATATACACAACACCAATCGCACTACTCCCATCAACCCTCTCCGTTACTTCATCAAAGAACTTGATCAAGTTAGTCAAACACGATTTGCCTTTAACAAATCCATGCTGACTTTCATTTATTAGCCCAATACTTTTCTAAATGCCAATTCATTTTGTCCTGGATTATTATCTCTAAAAGTTTCCCCACATTAGACTGACTGACTTGTATTTGCCAGGTTTATCCCTCTCCCCTTTTTTAAACAGGGTGTAATATTTGCAATCCTCCAGTCCTCTGGCACCACCCCCAAGAAAGATTGGAAGATTGTGGCCAGAGCCTCTGCAATTTCCACCCGTACTTACCTCAGTAACCTTGGAAGCATCCCATCTGAACTGGGTGACTTTTCTACTTTGAGGACTGCCAACCTTTTTAGTACTTCCTCTTTATTTATTTTTATCCTATCCAATATTGCTACTGCCTCCTCCTTTACTTCAACATTGGCAGCATCCTCTTCTAGTGAAGACAGATGCAAAGAGCTCATTTAGTATTTCAGTCATGCCCTCTGCCTCCACAAAAATATCTCCTTTTTGGTCCCTAATTGGCCCGACCCTTCCTTTGGTTACCCGTTTAGTATTTATATGTTTATGAAAGACTTTTGTGTTTCCTTTTATGTTAGCCACTAACCTATTCTCATACTCTCTCTTTGCTCCTCTTATTCCCTTTTATAGATCTCTTCTGCACTTTCTATATTCCGCTTGGTTCTCTACTGTATTATGAACCTTACATTTGTCTTAAGCCTCCTTTTGCTGTCTCATTTTAACCTCCATATCTTTAGTCATCCAGGGAGCTCTTGCTTTGGATACCCTTGATGTGCCATCAATAACTCAAAGACAAGGGCCTAGAAATTTGGTTTTGGCGCAGCGAGGGCTTTAGCGCCGGAAGTTAGTGCCGGCGCTAAGTCCCCCTGCGCGCGCCAAAAATTCAGTAGCGCCGCGCCCAAACGGCTGCCGGCGCTACTGAGGGGTCTCAGCGCCTCAAAACTGGCGCCACGCACCGCATTGCGGCGCTATTCCGGCGCTGCGGCACCCGCTGCGGTGCGGCAGGCTCGGGAAGTGCAGGCCTCCTCCTTCCGTTAAGGAGGAGCTGCCTGCACCCGGCCGCGGCCCGCGATAATCTTTTTAAAAATGAGCCCGGCACCTCGGACAAGTGCCGGGCTTGCTTCTGTTCCGGGGTGGGGGGGGGGAAGTCCGGGGAGGGAGCTGCGGCCAGGCGGCCGGCGGGAAAGTGGCCGGCCGCCGCGGGGCCTTTAATGCGCCGGCGCAAAGTTCTGTAAGGCACCTCTGCCAGAACGTTGCTTGCGGCTGCCACGGGCGAGGCGGCCGCAACTCAATTTCCGAGTTCGGGCGGGTTACCATGGCAACCGGGACGCTGCGCACACCAATGACATCATCGGTGCCGGCGCAGCGCTACCGGCCTAACGCCGATTTAGGGCCCCTGTCAATTTCTAAACTGGCCATAACTTCGGTGCTAGGCCCTCTAGCGCCTCAAAAGCGGCGCTAAGGCCAGTGAATTTCTAGGCCAGGGAGTTTAAAGGATTCAACTGAAGGCTTTTAATCACTAAGAACATTGCAGGTCTTTCCACATCGGGTTCGTCTGATAGAATGACTCATACAGCTCTTGAGACCTTTATATGACAAAAGACAGGGGCATAGCCAATACACACAATAGGAAAAAGGGGGCGGTACACACAATACAAAGCAGGTAAAACACAGGGGCTGATGAAGGCATATATTTCATCACATTCACCCCTTCTACAGATTTAGTCTGTCCGGGGGTGTGATAGTCCTTCCTGAACGTCGCAACAGTACCTCGGGTTCCGACCAGGAGTCCGTGGTGCCCTCCTGGGCATACCCATGTGTTGGGGGCGTTGCAGATACTTCTGGGGGCGGTGAGCCTGGGGATGGTGGAGGTTCTTCTGGGGGTGGTGGTGATGGGTCGTCGTCGCTTCCTGCCGAGGCGAGGTCCTTTATGGACACGGTGTCCTCACGCCCGTCGGCGTGCTTGACGTACGCGTACTGTGGGTTTGCGTGGAGTAGGTGTACTGCCTCCACGAGGGGATCCGTTTTGTGGCCCCTCACATGCTTCCATAATAGGACTGTCCCTGGGGTGGAGAGCCACGAGGGTAGGGACACTCCTGAGGTTGATTTGCGGGGAAAAACAAACATCTTCTCGTGAGGAGTGGCGTTAGTAGCAGTACACAGTAGCGACCTTATCGAGTGGAGTACGTCTGGGAGGACCTCTTGCCAGCGGGAGGTGGGGAGGCCTTTAGACCTTAGTGCTAAGGTGACCGCCTTCCACACTGTCGCGTTCTCCCTCTCCACTTGCCCATTACCCCGGGGGTTATAACTAGTGGTCCGACTCGTGGCTATCCCCTTCGACAGCAGGTATTGGCGCAGTTCGTCGCTCATGAACGACGCCCCCCTGTCAGTGTGGATGTAGTTAGGCATGCCGAACGTGCAAAACAGGTTGCCGAGGCACTTGATGACCGTGGCACTGGTCATGTCTGGGCAGGGGTAGGCGAATGGGAAGCGGGAGTACTCGTCCACAATGTTGAGAAAGTACACATTGCGGTCAGTGGAGGGGAGTGGTCCCTTGAAATCTAAGCTCAGGCGCTCGAATGGCCGTGTAGCTTTGATCAGTTGGGCTCGGTCGGGCCTGAAAAAACGGGGCTTGCATTCCTCACAGGTGCGGCAGTCCCTGGTCATCGACCAGACCTCCTCGATGGAATAGGGGAGGTTATGGGATTTTATAAAGTGAAATAGCCGGGTGACCCCCGGGTGGCAGAGGCCATTGTGGAGGCCCTGTAGCCTGTCCCCCTGGATGCTGGCACACATCCCTTGTGATAGGGCGTCGGGGGATTCGTTGAGGGCCCCTGGCCTATATATTATGTCGTACTCAAACGTGGAGAGTTCGATCCGCCACCTGAGAATTTTGTCGTTCTTGATCTTCCCCCTCTGTTTGTTGTTAAACATGAAGGCTACCGACCGCTGGTTGGTAAGCAGGGTGAAGCGTTTGCCGGCTAGGTAGTGCCTCCAGTGCCGCACTGCCTCCACTATGGCCTGGGCCTCCTTCTCTACCGAGGAGTGCCTGATCTCGGGCCCTTGGAGGGTTCTTGAGAAAAAGGCTACAGGCCGCCCATCCTGGTTGAGGGTGGCTGCTAAAGCGAAGTCGGACGCATCGCTTTTGACCTGGAAAGGGATGTTTTCGTCCACTGCCTGCAGCACGGCCTTCTCAATGTCGTGTTTAATGCTGTTGAAGGCGGCGTGGGCCTCGGCCGTGAGCGGGAAGGATGTTGATTTCAGGAGGGGACGGGCCTTGTCGGAATAATTGGGGACCCATTGGGCGTAATAGGAGAAGAACCCCAGGCACCTTTTCAGGGCCTTGGGAGTGTTTGGTAGGGGTAGCTCCCGTAGGGGGCGCAATCGGTCGGGGTCCGGACCGATTTCCCCGTTTTCCACCACGCAGTCCAGGATACAGAGGCGCGTGGTGCTAAAGACACACTTATCCTCGTTGTCGGTGAGATTGAGTCTGAGGGCGGTTTTCAGAAATCTCGCGAGGTTCGAGTCGTGGTCTTGCTGGTCGTGGCCGCAGATGGTGATGTTGTCTAGGTATGGGTAGGTGGCTGTTAACTGGTTCTCATCGACCATGCGGTCCATCTCCCGCTGGAAGACCAAGACCCCATTCGTTACCCCAAAGGGGACTCTGAGGAAGTGGTAGAGGCGTCCGTTCACCTCGAAGGCGGTGTATGGACGGTCCTCCGGCCTAACGGGGAGCTGGTGGTATGCCAATTTTAGGTCAATGGTGAAAAACACCCGGTATTGCGCAATTTGGTTAACCATATCCGCTATGCGGGGCAGAGGGTAGGCATCTAGCTGGGTGTATAGATTAACCGTCTGGCTATAATCTAGCACCATCCGCTTCTTTTCGCTACCCTTAACTACTACTACCTGGGCGCGCCACGGGCTGGTACTGCATTCGATGATACCCTCCCGCTTGAGTCTTTCTACTTCCGACGCAATGAACCGCCTATCCTCCCAGCTGTACCGCCTACTCTTGGTCGCTATGGGTCGACAGTTGGGTGCGAGGTTGGCGAACAGAGAGGGTGGCTTGACCTTCAGGGTAGCCAGACCGCACACTGTGAGGGGCGGCTGGGACCCACCGTAGGTAAGCGTGATACTTTGGTGGTGGCACTGGAGGTCCAGACCCAAGATCACGATCACACAGAGATCTGGCATTATCAATAGTTTAAAATCGCTGTAATCAGTGCCTTTTAGCGACAACATAACCGCGCAGAAACCTGTAATTTTTGAGGTATGAGTCTTATCAGCCATGGCGATTTTGCCCTGTGTGGGGACTATCGTTAGTGAAAGTCGTTTTACCAGGCTAGGATGTCTGTGTGGAGTTTGCACATTCTCCCGGTGTCTGCGTGGGTTTCCTCTGGGTGCTCCGGTTTCCTCCCACAGTCCAAAGATGTGCGGGTTAGGTTGATTTGGCTATGATAAATTGACCCTTAGTGTTAGGGGATTAAATACGTGGGGTTACGGGGATAGGGTGGGATATGTGTCGGTGCAGGCTCGATGGGCCGAAATGGCCTCTATCTGCACTGTGGGGATTCTGTGATTCTGTGATTCTGTGATGAATAAAGCTTTCGGTGCTCCCGCAGTCAATCAAGCATTTAACCTTGTTCCCGTTTACCTCTATGTCCATCATCAATTTAGACAACGGATGCGGCCTGGATGGATCCACTGTGATCGAGGCCACCAGTGGGTCCTGGAGGTCCGTGTTGTCGGGGCAAGATGGTGGACTCCATGAGGGTGGACAAGATGGCATCCAAGATGGCCACCCCCACGGCGCGCACGCGGCGGTGGTGGAGTTGGAGGCGGGGTTCCCTCTGCAGACTTTGCTGAAATGTCCTTTCTTCCCGCATTTAAAACAGGTGGTGCCCTTCGCTGGGCACAGATGCCTGGAGTGTTTGTCCTGGCCGCAGAAGTAGCATTTCGGGCCCCGATGCATCGCGGCAGTAGTGGGGCTCCTGGGTGGGGGCTGGGGCTCCGATGGTGCTGGGCTGGCCTGAGACCTGGGAGGTGAAGATGCCTTCCAAGATGGCAGCCCCCACGGCGTGCACGAGGCGGAGTGGGCCGCGTGGCCTGAGGAACAGGATTCAGAGTTCCTCTGGGCCACATCCAGCGATCGCACTATGCCCATAGCCTGTTTTAAGTCCAGTCCCTCCTTTTCAAACAGTTTCTGCCGAATGTAATTTGAACTGAGGCCCGCAATAAAGGAGTCTCGGATCAGTTCCTTCGTGTACACGATGGCAGACACGGCCTTACAGTTACAGTCTCTGCCCAGTACTTTTAGGCTTAGCATGAAGTCCTCTAGTGACTCACCATGCCGCTGCGTGCGAGTAGTCAGAAGATGCCTGGCGTACACCTTGTTTATTGGCCGCATGTAGTGGGCCTTCAGAATGGTGCAGGCACCCCCGTAGCTGGTGGCATCTTGGATGAGAGGGGAGACCCGATGGCTCACCCAGTTTCGCAGGATTCCCAGTTTCACGTCTCCGGTGGCGGTTGCGGCTGCTATGGCGGTGGATGAGTTTGCGATGAAAAATTCGAAGCATTGGAACCAGTGTCCGAACTGTGTGGCTGCGTCTGAGGCATGGGGGTCCAGATCCAAGTGCTCTGGTTTCAGGAGTCGATCCATCTTGGTGTTTTAGTGATTAAAATTGATGTGCCATCAATAACTCAAAGACAAGGAGTTTAAAGGATTCAACTGAAGGCTTTTAATCACTAAGAACATTGCAGGTCTTTCCACATTGGGTTCGTCTGATAGAATGACTCATACAGCTCTTGAGACCTTTATATGACAAAAGACAGAGGCGTAGCCAATACACACAATAGGAAAAAGGGGGCGGTACACACAGTACAAAGCAGGTAAAACACAGGGGCTGATGAAGGCATATATTTCATCACAACCCTTCCTTTGCCCCTCATGGGAATGTGTCTACTCTGTACCAGAACCATCTCTTTGAAAGCCTCCCATTGCTCAATTACTGTTTTTCCTACCAATGTTTGATTCCAGTCCACTGGGCCAGATCCTTTTTCAACTCACTGAAGTTAGTCCTCCTTCAGTTAAGTATTTTTACACTAGATTGTTCCTTGTCCTTTCCCGTAAGTATTCTAAACCTGATGATATTATGATCACTGTTCCCCAAATGTTCTCCCACTGAAACATGCTCCACTTGCTTCACTTCATTCCCCAGAACTAGATCCCGCACTGCTTACTTCCTTGTTGGGCTGGAAACACACTAATCAAGAAAGTTCTCTTGTACACATTTCAGGAATTCCTCCCTCTCTTTCCCCTTTACACTGTTATTTTCTCCGTCTATATTAGGGTATTTGAGGTCCCCCATTATCATTACTCTAAAGTTCTTGCATCTTTCTATAATTTGCCTGCAAATCTGTTCCTCTACCTCCTTCCCACTATTTGGCGGCCTATAGTATACACCCAGCAGCGTAATAGATCCTCTGTTGTTCCTTATTTCTAAACAAATAGCTGCTGTCTTTGATCCCTCACATACATCATCCCTCTCCAGTGCTATAATAGCTTCTTTGAGCCAGGTCTCTATTATTGCCACTATACCATAGTCCCATGTGGCAACTTGTGCCTGCAGCTCACTAACCTTATTTACCATGTTACGTGCATTTACACGCAAGCCTGTCAAACTGATCTTAGACTGCCTCGCATTTGCCCCTTGTCTGATCCCTCCTATTTCTGAAAAACTCTTTACTCTAGTTTGCCTCTCCCAGTCCTTGTGCACGTCGTTTCACCTCTCTAATGTTTCATCCTTGTGCCCACCCCCAGCCAAATTAGAAATGAGTTTAAACCCTCCCCCACAGCACTAGAGTAAGATTCGCAAAATGTCCACATTCCCCCAAGGTTGTTAATAAAGGGGACGCTATGGACAATTTAAAAGGGGTACCCAAAAGATGGCGTCCGCACCTCATGACCAAAAGCCTGTAAGATTTTCAAAGCTTGGACTCTGCAGCACAGAACAGGCTGCTTTGGGAAATCGAAACTTAAAATGCATTTCTGTGAAAAGGACTTTTGTGTTTGAAAAAAACCCAGACAGTTAAGCAAACACTGACTATGCATTTCGTCAGATTGGAACAGATCAACCCAGTTAGGCCTGAGCGTAAAGCCATTAGTTTGTCCGCATAAATAATCGGAAACAGCTTAAGGAAGCCACCAAGGCTGGACAGGCCAATTAAAATGCATTAATGGCAATACAGCCCGGACATCGGGCCATTAGGTGTGATAAATGGCCATCTAAAACCAGTTAGTTTAGATTGGTATAATCATTTAAAACAGCCCGCCAAAAGTGAAACAATGGACTGACCTGATTTGGCGTGCAGATAAGGGCTATCAGAAAGAGTATAATTGGAGGCCCTCAGTGGCAATTGCTCTCTTCTCTTGACTCTGACCTCTTGTCTGGTCTTGGGCTGCCACTGCTCGTACTCGTGCCCTGGCCTTGTGGCGGGTCCTCTTCTCGCTCCCCGCATTGGGTTTTCAGCAGTCAAGGACATCCATACCAATCGCGTGTGGGGGACGAGACCCGAGTCCAAAGTCATACAGGACACACGGTCCTCAAAAGGGCGAGACGAGACAAAATGAGACGAAATGAGGCGAGACGAAGAAAAAGGTAAAGACCCGACAAGAGCAGAGAAGGGCAGCAGAAGACGCACTAATAAAAACCGAGCGCCTAGTTATAAGCTGGCACTTGGAGGAAGAAAATATATGGACAGTGAGAATAAGTTGGCCATTGACCACTGCGAATTAAGCAGGCATTAAACGCAGGTGTCCACGCCATAACGAATATACTGGCGTTTGACGCTTGGGTAGTAAAATCAAACCAGCAGTGAAGATTGCCAATGCAACGTTACCGCCGACGACCGCCCGAGGGAGAAGAAGAAGAGAACCCATTGCGACGAGACGATGACGGTAGCTGAGGAGAGGAAAGGTGTGTCGCAGCAACAACTCCAGCACCGCACCCTGAGACCACGTGGCAATGGAATACCCCAAAGGACAGGAGACCAGACCTCAAAACTCGCGATTGCTAAAACAACAGGCTTTGCTTTGGATTGGTGAGCATGAATTCCTGGCCCCTCATAGCTTAATCTAGTTAGGTATAGGGGTGGGATAAGGATAAGGGGATTGTTAAAGTAGTTGTTTTTCCCTCGATGTGCCGTGTGTTCCCCATTCCCTGTATAAGTATAGTTATTTGTTTATGCTTGTAATTTTTCTACCAGTAATTTCTCATAAGACTGTGTTTTTATTCTATTTTAATAAAATCTTGGTTTTCTTACACCAAACCACTTGTCTACTCAATTTTTCTGTATTGCCGCCTGCACCTAAGTCCGGTGTCTAGAACCCAGGGGCATGGGAGCGATTTGAACTGCTCACCAACAGTCAGGGGCATAACCGACTGGGCGCACGCGCCACCCGCCACCCCCCTACAGAAAATGGCGACCACGGCAGGGCTCTGGCAGCAGGGTTGCGATACAGTAGACAATGGTTCGGATGAGCAAACCATGATGGAGGAAAGGATTTCTGATTATGTGTTTAGCAAGGTGAATATCACAAAGAAGTGGATCACCACTCTGTTAAGGGCTGGGCATCTGGTAGATGCAGCAGCTAAGTGGACAGAGGGAAAGGAACACAAGAAGTCCTTAGAGAAGGCAGTCTGCCTGATGTGTTTCAAGAAGCAGGTCCAGCTTTTGGACAGGCTCGTTGCAGCACAGGCAGCCGAGTTAAAGGAGTCAGCCCTGGAGATCCAGGATAAGGCTCTAGCAGGGGAGAAGTTATTGGTCGCATTGCAGGCCCTGAATCAGGAGAGGTTGTATTTAATGGGAGAACACAAGGCCCAGTTGGAATACCTACAGTGCCAAGTCACCGAAGCCAAGGGAAATGAGTTCAGGTTGCGGGAAAAGAACGCCCGCTTGGCAAGGCAAGTTAGGGAACAGGAGGAGAAAGTTCAGGAGGTAAAGGTAGCTTACAAGCTCGCGAGCGAACGGGGGTTTGAGGAGGCAAACCACGGCCCCTGTAAAGAGTGGATAGAAAATCTGAGCCTGGCCCTCAGGAAGGAAAAAGGCATGGTATGCCTTATAAGCCCAAAGGCAGGTCAGGCGGATTTTATGGGGAACGAGGGGAGGACAGTTCCAACATCACCGGTAGTGCCCAGGGACGACCCGGTTGAGGGACAGGAGGTCTCACGGCCACCACCCGTAGCGCCAAGCTTCAGCGAGGTCTGGCAGCAAGGGGGGGTGGAGCCAGAGGTGGGAGCAGAGGTGGAGCAACCCCCACCAGAGAGGTCGGAGTTGTAGGGTTTGAAAATCCACAACTACGTTTTACCAAGAATTGGATTGCCCTATACAGTTTAAAACCAACATTTTCGGCCAAGGCAGAGGTCCCGACAAGCAGGCTGGGATATGCCTGGGACATCCGAATACAGGGGACTGTGGCTCAGAGGCGAGCCATAGATGTCGGCCAATCGAAGCAGAGTGCATTCTCAAAGGCCAATCAGGGGACCGAGTCATACCTGAAGCGAGGAAACCCCCGGCCAATGGGGACCACCCGGTCTTGGTTTGAATATGTGACTCACCCCTAATCGGGCTATGAATACAAGCCATCATCACCTCAATCAACTCGGACTAGGGACAATAGTCTTGGGATCACGACAGTTAAGAGGTGGCCCAAACTAATCAAGTCCCAGGACTGACACAATGGGGCAGCAGACTTGGAGGAGCCGATGTGCACTCAAAACAATACCCCTATCCTCACACCTACCTGTATAAATATGGAACACAAGGAGGACCAACGCTGAGAGAGAACTATTACCAGAAGAACGAACAGGAGAGCGAGTTAAGACGCTGAGGGAAAAGACGAGCCTGAGAGGGACGAGCTGGGGCGAACTAACATCTAAAGAACTCCAACCGCGCTGAGGAGAAGATCCACCATCAGGCCCCAGGGTCAATTGGCATACTGAAGGTTTACTCCGCTACCAGATGGCGCAACATGGCCGCAAGAAGCTGTACCGTATACCGACTCCCATTCCGGGGACCTCGACAAGAAGACACCAACGACCGAAGTGGCTGTGGAAGACGGCATTCACTCCAGTCATTTCGGGAACCTTTTCCATCAAGCACAAACCAACCAATGACAACTGACCGAAAGCGCAATCAACTTAACCAAACTTCGAGGAAACCCGGCAAACAAGGGAGCAGCAGACTAGGGAAAAGAGAGAGGACTCCAGGAGCACTTGGGCTCAGGAGTACCCCACAGATTAGGTATAAACTGTGCGGGTTGCCACCGTATTTTAGTCCTCCTCTATAAGCTGTTGTTCTCTATCGCCTTAGAGGGTGTTTAGTGACACCCGACCTGCAGGCTAACATAAGCTGCAAGGGTATAAAGGAGACCGAGGCCCAATACATCAACAGGCACTAAAGACCCCTGCAATTGGACAGAGCAGAGCCCCATCCCCCTACAGAGTCGGGACCGATGTGCCCAGCACGGCATCGGAGGTTCGCCCACCCGTCAATGGCGACGATGAGGGACCCTCCAAAACCAGTTCATATTACCCTATAGCACCCAACAGCTTAGGACTATGGTTAACCATATCCCAAAGCTCTCCGAAAAGGGAGAGCCCTCGATCCACTTCAGGGACATAGAGCAGGCAGCCAGCACCAATGACTGCGATGGCGCTGAGCAGGCCAAGATGCTGCTCTTCTCCCTGGAGAGTAGTCTCCTCCAATCCCTCTCTGACGAGTGTAAGAGGGGGCAGAGCGGGTACGAGGGGCTTAGAGATGCGGTTCTGGAGGCCATGGGGATGAATGAGGGAAGCCCTTTCTCCCGTGTGGAGAAGACAGTCCAGCTCGCAGGGGAAACCCCGCAGGCTTTCGCGGACCGGCTATGGCCGGTGCACCGGAGGGCCTGTCCGGGGACGCTGAACCGGGTGTTCCTGAACGGGGGTCCCCTGGACAATTGGCTCCGTTGCCTGGTGGCGAACAGCTTGCCACAGGTCCAGGCCAAGGCAGAAGTCTGGTTCGACCCCAAGAACCCCCAGACCACCGAACTTACGGTGATCAGACAGTTGACTCTGGCCTATAAAAATGGTAGGGGAACCGATGCACACCCACCTAAGGGAAAGGTGCATGAGGTAAAACCCGGACAGGGTAGGAAAGAGTGGCACCAGGAAGGGAATAACCCCCCCAACACAAAGACGAATTGTTACGGGTGCGGGAAGGATGGTCACTGGCGGAAGGAGTGCAAGAACCCTTGGAAAGATAACAGGGGAAAGAATTCCACAGCCCCAGCCCAAAAGGCGGAGGCAGGAATCACTCCCACAGCGGTCGAGTCACTTTTGGACACCATGAGGTCCTTATTGACTGGCCAGGGGAGAGTAGCAGCCGCTACCGGTGCTCTGACCCCGTCAGCCCCATCCAACCCACAGCCCTGACTAGAGCCAGCGCAGCCTGTTTAACTGTGTTCTCTCCGGTATGATGAATGGAAAAGACCCCTCTTGGAGATGGAGGTAGAAAAGGTGACGGGGACCTATCTGTTAGACACGGGGGCATCATGCACCGTGGTCCAATCAGCTAACCCCACCACCTCGCCTCCATCTAACGGGGTCCCATACAGTCTGTCGGGGTTCACAGGCAATGAACAGGCCGGCTTGTTTTCCATCCCGCTCGCCATTTGGTTAGGACCGCTCCACTCTAAGTGGACCTGTGTCCTGATGAAATGGGAAATGGAGGGTGGAAGAGGGGTCCTGCGAGCCGACTTTATTGTAGGCCACGGGATCCTAGTGGATTTGAGAAATCATTGCCTATGGGGGGCAGGTAAAGGAAAGAACGGTGAGGTAGTAGTGATCCCAGGAAAGGAAGGGAAGGGGACCCTATGCACCATGAAGCCCAAGGATGGTTATAACCTCGAGCTTATGGTCAGCAACAACCCACAGGAGTTCCAGGCATTTGTGCAGGCCCACCTGGCCACATATGCCACACACAAACACGACTGCGGGAGGGTCAAAGGGCTTGAGGTCAGCGTAGATGGGGACCCCATGGCCCGACCACAGAAACAGTATAACTTCCCCAGGGAAGCAGAGCCAGACATGGAAGCAGCCATGTCCTCGTTAGTACAGCAGGGAGTTCTGAAACCGATAGTGAACCACGTGAATTCTCCATTGTGGCCGGTTAGAAAGCCGGACAATTCCTGGAGGGCCACGATGGACTATCGGGTGCTCAATAGTAACATCCCAGCCTGTGCACCCACGGTAGCAGCAGTTGCCGACCTGATAGGAAGTATTCCAGCATCCACGACCACTTTCACGGTGCTGGATATTTCCAACGGGTTTTGGTCCATCCCTTGAAGGAGGAAGGATCAGTACAAGTTTGCCTTTACATTCAAAGGGCAACAGTACACGTGGAACTGCTTGCCTCAGGGCTTCCACAACAGCCCCAGCATTTTCCATCAGTGCATGGCAAACAGTTTAAAGGAGTTCAGTCAGCTCAGGCAGTTGGTACAATATGTGGATGACCTGCTTCTCTTCACCGATTCGAGAGAGGAGCATGGCCCACTATTGGCCGAACTGCTGGAGCTGCTTGGGCAGAAGGGTTTTAAGGTGAACCCCAAGAAAGCGCAGATCGGCCAGCAGGAGGTGAAATTCCTAGGCCTGACCGTGCGCGCTGGAGAAAGGGCCATAGCTAAGGCTAGGAGAGAAGCGGTACAAGAGTTACCGGTCCTCAACACAGTGACGGGTGTGAGGTCGTTTCTAGGGCTAACTGGGTACTGCAGAGACTTTATTGAGGACTATGCAGCCACAGCGGCCCCTCTGTTCCAACTCCTACACAAGGGAGTGGAGTGGCTTTGGGATGAGGGTTGCCAGGCAGCATTTGTCCGGCTCAAGAAGGACTTGCAGACCACACCAGCTCTAGGGGCTATAGATGGGGGAAAAGAGTTTTTCCTGGAGGTAGCAGCCAGCGGGGACAGCCTGAGTGCTGTGCTGCTCCAAGAGCGGCACGGCAGGCTGAGGCCGGTGGTCTACTCCTCCAGGATACTCACGGATGTGGAAAGGAGCTTCTCCAACTGTGAGCGGCACCTCTTGGCCACACATTGGGCTGTGAAAAGATCACTGATCTTCACAGGCACCTCTCCCATCAACCTCCTCACCCATCACACACCCACCCAGATGCTTCTGGATGGGAGGATGAAGGATGGGACAGTGAACAGTGCTCGCATTGCCCGCTGGACCTTGCTCCTCTCACAGATGGATCTTAAGGTGAAGGGTCTCTGTGAGCCAAAGCTCGCAGCCAACCTGGTATATCCTGGAACAGCCCACCGGTGTTCCATAGAAGGGGTTTGGGAAGTGAACATATGTTTACGGGCCGTGATACATCCCACAGGCCGCAAAATCTATGTAGACGGTTCCAGCACGGTATCTGCTGGCGAGCGTCTCACGGGTGTGGAGTTTATGACCCAGCGGCAAACATTGCCCTGGCGATTAAGCTCCCCAGCACCATGAGCGCAAGGAGGCTGAACTGTCTGCGGTTGTGTACGTCGTTACACACCCCGAAATCTTCCCCACCCCATACACGATTTGCTCAGACAGCATGTTCACGTGCAATTCGTGTATGGAGTACCTGGCCATCTGGTCCCGCCGCGGTTACACCTCCGCCGACGGGAGACCCCTCACAGTAAAACCCCTGCTGGAAAAGATCCTGGCAGCAGTGGGGGAGGGAGGGGAGGTTTTCATCCACAAGGAGAAAGCACATTCCTCCACAGAACCCCGCAGCCAAGGCAACCAGCAGGCTGACTTGCTCGCCAAGGAAGGTGCCCGCACAGGCACTTTCTGGGACCCATTTGGGTCCAGACCCATGGCGGCGGACAGAGGTAGGGACGGGACCCAAGGGAGTGCAGGGGTAGTGTTAGCCCCGGACCTTAAGACGGTCCAAGCCCAAGACCCTGTCCTCAAAGCAGTCCTCAGTGCAGTAACTCAGGGGTAGAGGGTCCGTACGGCACAGCAACCCTCTCCGTAAAAGAGGGCATGCTGTTCCAGGGGGAACAGTGGGTTGTGCCGCATCAACACCGGAGGGAATTCCTTCAACTGGCCCATGAGGGTCCAGGAGCGGGACTCCCCGGGCCTGAGACCACCTGGCAGTGGGTGGAACAGGCGGGATGGTGGCCGGGACTCAGGGAAGATGTCCGCGAGTTCTGTGCAGGCTGTCTTGTGTGCGCTGTGAATAACCCTGACCCCCACAAAAGGAAGGTACCTATGGGACACGTCAGGAGGGTAGAGGGACCATGGCAGTCGATACAAGTCGACTACATCAGGCCCCTGCCCACCGCCCAGGGAGGCTAAAAGTACTGCCAAGTCTTGGTGGACGTGTTCACCAAATGGGTAGAGGCCTTCCCCTGCAGAACAGCCACAGCTCTGGGTACTGCCAGGATCCTGGTCCGGGAAGTGTTCTCGAGGTGGGGACTACCACAGTATGTGGAGTCTGACCAAGGGAGTCACTTCATCGGACAGGTGATGCAGAACACCCTTATGCTGTTAGGCATTGAGGGGAAATGGCACGTGGCCCACAACCCCCAGTCATCGGGGATTGTGGAAAGAATGAATAGGACCCTAAAGGAAAGATTGAGGAAGAAGACGGTGGACTCACCCCGTAAATGGGCCAAGGTCCTACCGTTGGTTTTGATGGGGATCCAGGCCAGCCAGTCTAAAAGCACGGCGTACTCCCCGTAGGAGCTGATGATTGGCAGGGTTATGCGGACCCTCACCCATGAACTAGCCCCGGTGCTCACGGAGGGTCAGCTGAGGGAGGTAAACCGGGACAGGTTCGCCCGAAGCCTCTTTGAGCACCTGAAGCTGGTCCATGAGCAGTCGGCTGGGAACATGGGAAAACAGCATCGGAGTAACCGATTGCTGCTCGAACCCCGTAAGCACCACGAGTGGGAGGTAGGAGATCAGGTCATGCTGAGGAACTATGCCCGAGTAGGGAGTTTGGAATCATTATACATGGGGCCCTACAGCATTGTAGACAAAGCCAGCCCCATGGTATACGCCGTGAAGATGCCTCGGCGCACAAAATGGGTTCATATCAACCAGTGCAAACTGTTTAAACCTGAAAGGAGAAAACAGCCAGTTGGGGTAGGGTCTGAGGACAGAGATCCTCAGCCTGCAGCAGGAGCGAGTTCACAGACTGCACAGGCAGGCGCTGTGGTTTGCTTAAGGGGAGGGGCCATCCCGCCCACCGATTGGGACACTCCCCCGCTCTTCTGGGATCCAGATGAGGAGGGACTCGAGGGCGAAAACCCCGCCACTAACCCAGGTGTAGAGGAAGAGGGACCTGAGGTCGAAAACCCCGCCCCGGACCCAGACATAGGACCTCAGTGCGGAGACTCTCAGCCTGCAGCAACAGGCTGTGGAGAGTTACCTGCCCCTAACCCAGGTTCGGGAGAGGTAAAGTCTGAGGGAGCGGCAGTTCGGGTTAAAGGCCCATCGGCCAAGAAAGCCCCACCCGCCAAAGTCCCTAGAAGGTCCCCGCGGACGCCCCAGCCGAGAAAGCCATGGTCACCAGCTCCCCAGTTACCAAGGGCCGTCCCTCGAGTCGGGGGAGGTCCGATGACAGAGGTCCTCAGCCAGCAGCCACGGGCAGCGAGGGACCAACAGTGCAGGACAGTGCAGCCACGCCGGAGGAAGCTGCGTGCCGCAGTCCAACCAGGAATTAGCCTGACCGCCCGGAGGCGGGCGGCGGATGTATATAGTTTAGGTAATGTAAGTTTATATTTCAAGTTTAGGGGCTAGATTTTCAGTATAGGCAGTTTTGGGGCGCTAACCTTAGCGCCCGCCCGAAGTTAGCGCCCGCCCCAAAGTAGCGCCCCGTTGCCGGGAATTCAGTGGCTTCGCCCTAAGAGGTTGGTGGAGCGCTAAAAGAGGCGTTCCACTACTCTCTTTAGGCGCTAAGCCGGCGGTCCAGAGGGATAGCGCCCAGGCGGGGCGCAGCACGGGTGCGGTCATTTTTGCACTGACAGCAGACCCCGTGGTGCCGACCAGCTCTTAAAGGGGGAAGGGACGAATTGGTCTGCTGCCACGCCCTGCACACTGCAGCCTTGCAAAGAGGCCTCAACACTACTGCTCAGCCCCAGGGAGTCATGGCAACGCCAGAGAAGGCCCGTCAGCGTGCCCTGCGCTTCTCAGAGGGTGATCTGGACATCATGCTCACAGCTCTGGAGGTGAGGCGCAAGATCTTGTTTCCAGACAGTGGGAGGAATCCAACCCACCACGACTACACCAAAGCCTGGAAGCAGATCGCCCAGAGGGTGACGTTCACCGGCGAGGCCCCCAGGACCCACACACAATGCCGTAAGAAGTACAACGATCTGACCAGGATTGTGAGGGTGAGTAGCCTTTCCAGTCTCCTCCTCATTCTTGCATGTACACCTGACATGATGGGCAAAGGGACCTGAAAGTCCTTTTGGCCAGCCCTCAGCCAGCAGCATTGGGACAGTCATGAGCATCAAATGGCCATTCGGCACTCTACACTTTGGCCAAGCTATTCCACCATGGGAGGCAGTGCACACTACATCAGGGCTTCACTCTGTCCAAGCTATTCCACCATGGGAGGCAGTGCACACTACATCAGGGCTTCACTCTGTCCAAGCTATTCCACCATGGGAGGCAGTGCACACTACATCAGGGCTTCACTCTGTCCAAGCTATTCCACCATGGGAGGCAGTGCACACTACATCAGGGCTTCACTCTGTCCAAGCTATTCCACCATGGGAGGCAGTGCACACTACATCAGGGCTTCACTCTGTCCAAGCTATTCCACCATGGGAGGCAGTGCTCACTACATCAGGGCTTCACTCTGTCCAAGCTATTCCACCATGGGAGGCAGTGCACACTACATCAGGGCTTCACTGCGCACTTACAGCCCGTCCTTTCTCTTGCAGGCTAAAGTAGCGTTTAATCGCCAGGCCCGTGCCAGGGGTGGCCGCGCCAAGCTGCAGAAGCTCACTCGGCTGGAGGAGCGCGTGTGTGTGCTCATGGGAGCACGTGTGATTGTCCCCACAGCGTGCGGTGTATCCGACCCTCCACTGCCCGGCAATGGTAAGGACCTCGCCTTTTGGCCCTCTCGCGTCGCACTGGCCCATCCGAGCTACCTCCTTTGCCACTGTCCCACCAATGCGCTGAATCCCACCAGTCCTAACTCCCTCGCTGACGCCGTCTCCTCACTCTGAAGCTACTCTTGTGCATTCCTGCTTTCAGCTGGTGACGACCAGGACCCTGAGGCTGCCAGTGACAGCACCTCCAACCAGGAGGAGGAGGAGGAGCAAGCCGGACCTTCGGGGGAACAGTCACGTCCCGCAGGAGAGGAGGAAATGCTCGACACCTCCTCACTGGACGAGTGCCTGGAGGAACTGTCGCAGGGCAATGCAGCTTCTGGGACCAGTGGCGTCCAGCCACCCAGCAGCCGTGCGCGTGGCCCGCGGCCTTCCCCCCAAAGGGGGGAAGGATCAGAGGGGAGTGCTGCTGCTCGGCACACTCGCCGTCACCAACGCGGCAAGGGTCCCCTAGTTCGGCCCCCTCCTCCCCAGCGGGAGAGTCGCGACTCCAGTCCGGACACCTTCACTTCGGAGGAGGTGCGGAAGCTCGATCAGATGGCCGACGACTCGGACCGGCGCCACACGGAGCTCATGAGCGTGGTGGGGCGCATGCCTGAGGCCATCGAGTCGCTGGCGACCAGTGTGCGCGAGTTCGGGGCAGCAACTGCTGCGACTGGCCGCATGCTAACTGATGCCGTCAAGACCCTGGCGGATGTGATGCGCGCGCACACCAGGACCACAGGGCCACTCACTGCTGCCACACGCGCTGTCTCAGGCAGGCATCGCCAGGGCAGGCGCCGCGCTGGACCATCCCAGCAAGCCGGCCGTCGGCTGATTGCTGCGGATCCTGCAGTGCGGGCCCGGCCGAGTGCCACCGCGCCACAGCACCAGCCAGCGCATCCCAGACGCCTGCTGGCCCACATTGCGCCATCCGTCGCCGCCATTCCCCCTCTGGGCCGTCAAGGGCAAGCGGCTGCAGCTGATGGTGGCCAGGCTCAGGTGCGCCACTCAGGAGACGGCCCCTCGAGGCCCAAACGCCGTGTAGGCCGCCCCCCAGCGGCATCTGGCGGAAGGGCATCTGAGCCTCAGGCGCCTTCCCCCAGCCTCGCAGCAGCCACTGGGCAGAGCTTGCGAAGGAGCAGCAGGCAGGGCAGGGGAGGCAAAATGCTGGCCAAGGTCTCGCCCTCGCGGGCCACTCAGTAGAGGGTGTGGCCAGCTTTCCTTTAATATGGCGGTGGCCATCTTTATTTTGCCCATGGTTGTGCTTTTGGAGGGCTTTTTTTTTGCGTTAGGCCGACGTTGAGGCCCGGTTTCAATAAAGGTGGAGTGGCTCCTCCCCAGTTTGTGGGAGTGAGTCGTTTGTTGGGCTTTTTGTGGGGCCCGTTTATTGTTTTTGGGGATTCATGTGGGAAGGGCTTTTCATTTTTGTGTAATAAAAAATTATCTTTATTCATGCAGTCTCCATGGTTGTTCTTCTTAGTGTTTGTTGGCTTCGCCGGCTGAGGGCTTGCGGAGCGGCTGCATTCATCTTCCCTCATGGCCCCTGGCCATTCCCTGACAGGGGGCTTAGAAGTACCGTGTAATAAGGTGGCGTCGTGCGGCCCTTGGCCCTGGTCGCTCCCTCCTGGGAACGTACTCCTGCTCCTCCTCCTCCTCCTCCTCCTCCTCCTCATGCTCCTCCTGCTCCTCCTCCTGAGGTGCTGGTCCAACGTCAGGTGGCAGTGCCTGAGTCCTGCGGATAGCCAGGTTGTGTAGCATGCAGCAAACCACCACAAATTGGGAGACCCGGTCCGGCGAATACTGGAGAGCTCCTCCGGAGCGATCAAGGCAGCGGAACCGCTGCTTGAGGACCCCAATAGTTAGCTCGATGATGTTGCGGGTGGTTTGATGGCTCTCGTTGTAGGCCTCTTCAGCAGCGGTCCTGGGCGCGCGGAGCGGGGTCATGAGCCAGGTGCACAAAGGATAGCCTTTGTCCCCGAGTAGCCATCCTCTTGGGGGAGGCTGTGCCTGGAACATGTCATGCACAGTACTCTGCCGCAGGATAAAGGCATCGTGGCTGCTGCCTGGGAAGCTGGCATTGACTGCCATGATGCGCTGCTTGTGGTCACAGACCAGCTGCACATTCAGAGAATGGTAGCCCTTCCTGTTGCGATACTGCTCGCCATGCTCCAGAGGGGCCCGCAAAGCCACATGCGTACAGTCAATGGCGCCCTGCACCAAGGGGAATTCCCCGAGTCTGGAAAATCCCAATGCGCGCTGATGCTGGCTCTCCAGGGCCATGGGGAAGGAGATGAATTGGCTTCTCCTTCTGAACAGTGCTTCGGTCACCTGGCGGATGCAGCGATGCACGCCGTACTGGGAGATGTTTGCTATGTCCCCAGCAGCGTATTGGAAGGAGCCGGTGGCATAGAAGTTCAATGCCACTGTCACCTTCACTTCCACCGACAGAGACGTCCTGCACCTGAGCTTTGGCCGCAGATCTCGGCGAAGCAGGTGGCAGATCTCTGCAATCACCCCCTTCCGGAATCGGAGCCTTTTAACACATCGCGCGGCACTCATGTTTAGGTAGGAGCGCTGCTGGCGGTATAGCCTGACTGGGTAAGGCCTACGTGGCCGACGCCTGTAGCCCCCTCTGCCTCTAGCCAGGGCTGCCCCTCTCACAATGCGTCTGCGAGCCCTACGGACATGGAGCTGCAGCTCCGCGTTGGCACCCCATGCAACCCCCATCAAATCCTGGAAAACACTCTAATTTCCAAATGGCCACTTGCAGCGCTGTTGCCTGAGTCCAAAAATACCTGGCTCTTGCTGCTTGAAACCAGTTAGCTATCCTCCTTGTTGTGTCTCCAGAAATGCGTTGCACAAGACTGTTTTCTGAAATAATGGATGGCCTTTATACTGGAGAGGACGTTCCCTTTAATTAGCGCCCCCCGGGGCCCGCGCTGGTTGTGTTGCGTTCCTTTTTCCAAACGCTCCGGCCGCCCGCCGCACAATGGGGCGGTCCGACTGAAGTTTGCAATCGGGGCGGCCAAAGGGCGTTGCACGAGGATGTGACGTCATTTTCTGCGCGCGCATCCGGGCGGGCGCTAAACTTTGCGCCGGCGCTAACGGGCAACTTAATTTGGGGCGGGGCGCAAACTGCGCTGCGCCCGGGCGCTACACGCATAGCGCCCGGAAATCACTTCTCTTAAGGCGCTAACTGCTGGCGCAAGCAACTGAAAATCTAGCCCTAGGTATTTAGCTTAAGTTTGGGTGTTTTAGCTTAAGTTAAGTAAGGTGATGGGTAGTTTTAATTAAGTAGTAATCTGCTAAGAGTGTGTGTATTTGAGTCGAGGTCGCGGGACCTGACTATGCTTCACCCAAGCCGGAGAATCTCTTGGGGACCTGGATGCATGTTTTTGTATCTGTTGCAGAAAGACTTTCAGGATGAAGGGGATTGTAATCCTACTCGCCCTGATGGGACTGAGCCTGGGAAAAAGGGGTGACATAGAAGACTCCCACATCTATGGGTGCTCCGGAGATAGAGCGCCGATAGCAACCGACGGAAGCGGCGAACGGGATGCAGAGGAGACCGCCATCTACGTCCACGAGGGAAGGTGGCCAGGGTGGCTGGGGTCCAATTCATCTCAGTACTCCAGTCAGACCGGGTACACGTACGGGGAGGCCTCCCTCCTGTGCCCCAGGGTACGGGTCATTACCACAAGGGTCAGGATCACCGTAGGGAAGCGTGTATGTTTAACGTGCAAGGGACACATTCCTCTGGATAGGTGGTGGTGGCTCAGGAAACTGAGCAAAGATATGAGAAACCCTGCAGTCGAGTGGGAACGGTTGGGGAACAATACCCATCGAACGATTACAGGGACTCACGGGGGATTAAACGTGTGTTGGGACAAGTGGTGGGAACTGGATCAAGGGACTTACATCTGTATGTGGGGGTCAGAGAGGTCTGCCCCTCAGGCATATCCATTATTTTTCACCGACAGTGGCAAGGCACCGGGGAGGGGATGAAGTGGGATAGCAGCCTGAAGACGTGCGCAGTCCCATTCTCCCCGATCCCAATCAATGCCACTGAGCTTGTAACCCGCCCTCGAAAGCCCCTGCCCATGGCGCAGGCGGCGAGGTTACCCAGGGAAGGGTGCCCCACCACCACCAAGGGACCAGGGAATGGGTTGGTACCAGTGCCTACCGACCAGATGCTGTACCAAGGGGTATATTATGCGGTAGCCTCCGTGATATTAAATCTCACCGAGGTACATTTACCGGAGTGATGTCCCAAAGAAACAGAGCAGCTATACCAGGCCCTATTAATGGACATGTTCAGGAAGTTTTATGAGTTCGATTTCGCCAATATTGACAAAACCGAACTGTACGCCACACTCTGCGAGTTTTTGGGTAATACAGGGAGATAAAGAAGGGGAGTATGGAATGATGTTTTTACTGCGTTTAACACTGGGTCCTCTGTCATCAACAGTTTAGATGACATAGAGCTGCAGACCCAGATAAATGGTTTAAAAACACAGTTAAGGAAGATATTAATGGATGAGAACAAGATAGTGGGCTTGGAGTTGCATGAGGACCAGGCCATGACGGTCCATTTAAAGGAGATTATTGCGGAGCTGGAGAAGCACGCAAAGACAGTGTGGTAAACCACTTTTATCGTTCACTATCGTTACACTATAGTTATCACTGTTATATCGTTACTCTATGGTTATCACTGTTCACACTGTTGTATCACTATACGAGGTCGCCTCTTGTCACGCTGCTATGCCTGGGCTGACCACTGCTGACTCCGCCCATGACTCCACCTACCTGCCCAGGTATAAAGGTAGTCGACTGGCTGGCATTCCTCCTTGTTGTATCCGATCACCCACGAGGGTGGGCTCTGTTATTTAGCCAATAAAAACCTATAGTTACTTTCTTAACTCGTCGCTTTTCATTGGATGAATTGATAGGTATATCAATTTTATTGGCTAAATTTTAAAATGTCGACACCTGAGCAGTCAAACGACCAGCCAAGCGACCAGCCAGATGCCCAGCTACAACAGCCACAGCAGCCGGCCTGGCTGCGAGCCCTCAGACCACCGTACCTGGATCTAAACCCACAGGCAGCAAACTCAGCCCTCGACTTCGAACACTGGCTGAGCTGCTTCGAAGCCTACCTGGGAGAATCCGGCGTGCCTCAGAAATCCATGCTAAGAGTTCTGAACGCCCAAGTGAGCCCTAAAGTATTCGCACTCATCCGGGACCTTAAAACATACGAGGACGCCATCAACCGGCTGAAAAGACAGTACCAAACCTCGGTAAATTCCATGTATGCCAGACACCTCCTGAGATCCCGCCCGCAACAGCCAGGAGAGCCCGTGGAGGAATTTTTACGGGTGCTACAAGCACTCGGCAGAGACTGTAACTTTAAAGCGGTAACGGCAGCAGAAAATACTGAAGACAATGTCCGCGATGCCTTCGTGAAAGGCCTGCGGTCCGACTACTCACGGCAAAGACTACTGGAAGCAAGGGACCTCGACCTGGACAAAGCTGCAGCCCTCGCTCTCTCTCTAGAGGTGGCCCATCGGGACCTCGAGGCATACTCAAGGTACTGTAACTCGCGACCCTGGGACTTGGGACCGACCCCGACCGCGATACCCCCCGCAGCAACCCCCCTGGGACCTACCTCAGCGTCGGCGTCCCGGACCCGATCGAGACCGCCACCCCCGGTACCGGCTCCGACATCGGACCCCCGCGATCGGGCCGCCGGCTGCTTCTTCTGCGGCCAGGCGAAACACCCGAGGTCGCGCTGCCCAGCCAGGAACTCTACCTGCTCTAACTGCATGAAGAAAGGCCACTTCGCTAAGGCCTGCAGAGGTGGATCATCAGAGGCCAGCAGTGCCTCATGCGAGCTGTGGGGGCGGCCATCTTCCTTCAAGGCAACAGAGGCCAGCATCCCCACATGTGAGTCATGGGGGTGGCCGTCTTTGATACAGGCAACCGACACCAGCAGTGCCTCATGTGAGTTATGGGGGCAGCCATCTTCTCTGCCATTTTGTCCAACCTCGTGGGAGACGCCATTTTACCCACCACGCCCGACCGCCACCGTGCCTCTAGACCCGACTACCGCCTCAACCGCAGACTACAACAACTCGCTCAGCTATACACTAGCCTCCGTCACACTGGACCAGGCCCGCCCGCATCACCTGTCCAAGTCGATGATGGACATCAAAGTAAACGGCCACGCCACGACCTGCCTGTTCGACAGCGGAAGCACGGAGAGCTTCATCCACCCAGACACGGTGAGCCACTACTCCCTCCCTGTCCTGCCAACGCGCAACCGGATCTCGATGGCATCGAGGTCACACGCCACAGACATCAGCGGCTACTGTGTTGTGACCCTGTCGGTTAAGGGTATGGAGTATAAAAATTTTAAACTCCTCGTCCTGCCCCAGCTATGCGCTGCCGTCCTACTAGGCCTAGACTTCCAATCCCACCTCCAAAGCGTCACGCTAGCATACGGCGGACCCCTCCCCCCACTCACAGTCGACAACCAGCAGATTTTAAACCACCCACCACGTAACACCTGCGGCCTATCCACCCTCAAGGTCCCGCCACCTTCCCTGTTCGCTAACCTCACCCCCGACTGCAAACCCGTCGCGACCAAGAGCAGGCGGTACAGCGCCGGGGACAGAGCTTTCATTAGCTCTGAGGTGCAGCATCTCCTGAAGGAGGGCATCATCGAGGGGAGCACCAGCCCCTGGCGTGCCCAGGTCGTGGTCGTTAAGACCGGCAATAAAAACCGCCTGGTCATCGACTACAGCCAGACCATAAACAGGTACACCCAGCTGGACGCATACCCCCTTCCCCGCATATCTGATATGGTCAATCAGATTGCGCAGTACCGGGTATTCTCCACCATCGACCTTAAGTCGGCCTATCACCAACTCACTATCCGCCCTGAGGACCGCCAGTATACAGCCTTCGAGGCGAACGGCCGCCTCTACCACTTCCTTAGGGTTCCCTTCGGCGTCACCAACGGGGTTTCGGTCTTCCAAAGGGAGATGGACCGGATGGTTGACCAGAACGGGCTGTACGCCACGTTCCCCTATCTAGATAACGTCACCATCTGCGGCCGCGACCGGCAGGACCACGATGTTAATCTGGAGAGATTCCTCCGTACGGCCCAACGGCTGAACCTCACCTACAATAAGGATAAATGTGTGTTTAACACCTCGCGCCTTGCCATCCTCGGCTGTGTAGTAGAGAACGGAGTCATCGGCCCCGACCCCGAAAGAATGCGCCCCCTCATGGAGCTACCCCTCCCCCACTGTCCAAAGGCACTGAAGAGAACCCTGGGGCTCTTCGCCTACTATGCCCAATGGGTGCCCAATTATGCGGACAAAGCCAGACCCCTCATGAAGTCCACATCCTTCCCCCTTACGGAGGAAGCGTGCGCAGCCTTCTCCCTCATTAAGGGAGACATTGCCAAGGCCACTATGCACACAGTGGATGAGTCCATCCCCTTCCAAGTCGAGAGCGATGCATCCGACTTCGCCCTAGCCGCCACCCTTAACCAGGAGGGGAGACCGGTGGCCTTCTTCTCAAGGACCCTACAGGGCCCTGAGATCCGACACTCATCGGTCGAGAAGGAGGCCCAGGCGATTGTGGAGGCGGTACGACGCTGGAGGCACTACCTTGCAGGCAAACGATTTACCCTCCTTACCGACCAACGTTCGGTCGCTTTTATGTTTAATAACAAGCTGAGGGGCAAAATCAAGAATGACAAGATCTTGAGGTGGAGAATCGAGCTCTCCACCTACGATTATGATATCTTGTACCGGCCAGGTAAGCTGAACGAACCCCCCGATGCTCTGTCACGAATTACATGCGCCAGCGCACAAAGTGATAGACTTCAGACCCTCCACAACGACCTCTGCCACCCCGGGGTCACCAGACTTTACCACTTCATTAAGGCCCACAACCTGCCCTACTCCATCGAGGAGGTCAGGACCATGACCAGGAACTGCCAGACCTGCGCCGAGTGCAAACCGCACTTCTTTAGGCCGGACAGAGCAAGCCTGATCAAGGCCACCCGCCCCTTCGAGCGCCTGAGCATCGACTTTAAGGGGCCACTCCCGTCCTCTGACCGTAATGTGTACTTCCTCAACATTGTTGATGAGTACTCCCGTTTCCCCTTTGTCTTCCCCTGCCCAGACATGACCAGTACCACGGTCATCAAATGCCTGAACGACCTCTTCGCCTTGTTCGGGTTCCCAAACTATATACATAGTGACCGGGGCTCCTCCTTCATGAGCGAGGAACTCCGTCAGTTCCTACTAGCGAGAGGTATTGCTGCAAGCAGGACCACCAGCTACAACCCCCGAGGGAACGGCCAGGTAGAAAGAGAGAACGCGACGGTATGGAAGGCCGTCCTCTTAGCCTTAAAGTCTAAGGGCCTCCCAACCTCCCGCTGGCAGGAAGTCCTCCTGGCAGCGCTGCATTCCACCCGGTCACTACTTTGCACTGCCATCAACGCCACCCCCCATGAACGAATGTTTGCTTTCCCCAGGAAGTCGACTACGGGAACCACGCTACCAACCTGGCTGACCTCTCCGGGGCCCTTCTTGCTGCGAAAGCACGTGAGGGCCCATAAAACGGACCCCCTGGTCGAGAGGGTGGACCTCCTGCACGCCAACCCCCAGTACGCCTATGTGGCATACCCAGACGGGCGGGAGGACACCATCTCCTTACGAGACCTCGCACCCTCGGGCACTCCGGAGACACCACCTTCACCCCCCCCCACCACCCCCCCAATTCCAGACCAGGTAGACGACATGCCGGAACCCCACGAGCCTTCGCCGACCACGCAGACACCAGCATTAACACCGGATAATGCAACACCGCCGCTGCGACAATCAGAAAGGCTTACGAGGCCTCCGGACAGACTGACATACCAGAACTGGTAGTGCACTTCACCCCGCCGGACTCAAATCTAAACAAGGGGTGAATGTGGTAAACCACTTTTATCGTTCACTATCGTTACACTATAGTTGTCACTATTATATCGTTACTCTATGGTTATCACTGTTCACACTGTTGTATCACTATACGAGGTCGCCTCTTGTCACGCTGCTATACCTGGGCTGACCACTGCTGACTCCGCCCATGACTCCACCTACCTGCCCAGGTATAAAGGTAGTCGACTGGCTGGCATTCCTCCTTGTTGTATCCGATCACCCACGAGGGTGGGCTCTGTTATTTAGCCAATAAAAACCTATAGTTACTTTCTTAACTCGTCGCTTTTCATTGGATGAATTGATCGGTATATCAGACAGTAAATGCCCTCATAAGGGAGGACAGAAATGCTTCTGACCAGGCTGCACAGAATGAGGTGTGCGTGCTGTATGGGGCGTGGTTGCTGGGCGAGGGCCGCAGTAATCTGGAGGATTTAAAACAGGGTTTAGTCCCCTCCTGGATCAGCAACAAGCACCTCGCAGCCCTCCACCCATTTGAGAATGCATTAAGCCCGTGCCAACTCCGGCTAGCTTCCGAAGCCTACCCAGTCCCAGTGGATTGTGGACGGTCCAACCACACCATCATGGGAGTAGTAGTCAGGATGCCGGTCATGGGTAGGACAGCCCGACCCGCACCGGTATACAGGGTTGAGAACATTGGAGTCATTCAAGGGGGTGTACACATTTGTTTCACAGCGGTCCCACCTTACATCATAAAGTGGGAGCACGCTATGACAGGTACTGACCTCTCAGGGTGCCGGAGTCGGGGAGCACACATAATCCTGTGTCCCTAGCACTTGAATGCCTATTCAAAACTGCAGTGCGGGTTCAGAGCTGCTGGCACAAAACCTATAAATTGTACCATGGAGGCAATGGCACAAGGCCATGTTCACCCGCAGGTAGCATATATAGGAGGTGGGACATATTGTGTCACCACAGGTGCGTCCCATTACCAGCATGGACAGCATAGCTGGTGTCCGGTAAGTGACAGCAGTTTCTGCTTTAAACCCGAGGCAGAAGTTCAAGTGGCCCAGGAGTGAATTGCCCCCATTCCTGAACCCTCCATTGTTCACCTCACTGTGAAGGAGAATTTTACCAATTTACAGAAATACGTAGCGCACTTCGGCTACGAAATTCCCCCTCTCCCGGAACACCTTACCAAAATACTCAAAGCTGTTATAGTTTCACAGACACATTTTTACACTCTAGAGCAGAAAACAGTAGAGATAGGGACTAAGGTATTGGATATTGTGATTCCACCCTGGTGGGACATTTTCAATAACATAGAAGTCCCTTCGTGGATCAGACTGGCTTCCCACATTCTCATGGTTTGCCAGTTAGGGATAGTGTTGTATCTAGTATGCATTCAATGTAAGGGAAAAGGTCAGATGCTAGAATTCCGAAACCAGAGGATCTGGAAGGAACATTATGTAAAGGTGGAGGGAGATACGCCTGTTTAAGTCTTTTTCCTTGTATTTTGATTAAAGATTGTTGTTTTTTTTGTGTTTGATGTTTTAATAAAGGATTTTCTGGGTTTTTTTGCACACCAACAGTCAGGGGCATAACTGACTGGGCGCACGCGCCACCCGCCACCCCCCCTACACTATTTAACCTTCCAGTAAGGGCATTGTGTCTCAACTCTGTTGAGATGCAACATGTCCACCTTGAACAGGTCCCTCCTGCACCAGAAATGGTTCCAATGCCCCAGGGATTTGAAGCCCTCCCGCCTGGACCATTTCTCCAGTCACACATTAACCTGTCTTATCCTATTATTTCTGTATTCACTAGTGCTTTGCACTGGGAGTAATCGAGAGATATCTACCTTTGAGGTCCTGCTCTTTAATTTCCTCCCGAGCTCCTGAAACTCTGACTGCAGGACCTCAACCCTTTTCCTTCCTATGTCATTGGTTCCCACATGGACCACAACTTCTGGCTGTTCCCCTTCCCCCCTCAAAATGTTCTGCACTCCTCAGTGATGTCCTTTACCCTGGCACCAGGGAGGCAGCACACCATGTGGGACTCACGTCAGTGGTTGTAGAAATGCCTGTCTATCCCCCTGACTAATGAATCCCCTATGATCACTGCATTATACACTTTGCTGTGCCCTCCTGTGCAGTCATTTGACCCACAGTTCCGGGGATGTGCTCTAGACTACACTCCCCTGAGGTGTCATCATCCCCACTGGTATTCAGCATGGAAAACCGGATTGAGAGTGACACACTCCTGGAGGATTCCTGCACTGCCTGCCTCTTTCTACCCTGCTGGATGGCCACCTACTTACTATTCTCCTGAACTCTCGGTGGCTGTGGAGAGACCACCTCCTGGAACGTGCGCTCCAGGAAATTCTCAGCCTCCTGTATGCCCTGCAGTGATTCCAGCCCCACCTCAAGCTCAGAAACCCAGAGCTGAAGTTCAAGCAACTGGAGGCATTTCCTGCATATATGGTTATCCAGGACACATGTGTGAACGAATAGCCATATTCAGAAAAATACACCATTCTATGAAAGAAAAAGCCTTATTAAAACATGACATACTGGGTCTGGAAGTCTGGAAGCCTCAACAATCAAAAACTCTGAACAGCATACAGGATAATGAGATAAGATAAGTTGTTGACACTGAGACAATAGCCTTATTGAAGTAGAAGGTTGGAGGTTCCTAAAAGCCTGAAGCCTTGGAAAGAACACAATACCATATCCAGTTTAAGTGTTATAAACCAACACTTCAGAAAGAAACACAGAACATTAAATAAACATGTGCCTTTGTAAAAATGACATCAAATGAAACACAGAGACACGAACCAGTGTTACAACTATGAAGCATCCTGGAGTTCCCACATGGCATAGGAATTGCAGGCAACGGGTCCTAGCTGTCCTGTTACTTTACTTAAAAGTCTATCTACTTAGATTATATATATGTTTTTGTTTATATCCCCTTACTTCTATTTAATATTTAATTATTTATGTATACCAAATTGTTATTCATTGCAATGTGGATCCCTTTAACATTGGTATCTTATACTTAAATAATTAAAATGTTATCCCTTTAGATCTAATTAATACTCTGATTATTTATAGATTTACAGTTGCCCTTTGGTTTAAAGCACTTCTTCCCCCTCTGCACCAAATTCTCACGCTCACCAAATTCCCGTTGCCACTCTGTTTAGCAGATACTCCCAGCTCCTCGCACACAAAGCTCTGTTGCTTCCCACAATAATTTCTATTAGAAGCCTGTGCCTGTTTGAAAAGCCTGAGTATGATGTACATGGGAGGTTCCAAAGCTATCAGTCTCAGCTGGTGATATAAAAAGTAGCACACTACAGCTTCCAGCAGGTATTTGTGCCTAAGACAGCAAGATTTCTTTTTAAGATTGAACACAATAATGGCTATTCACAGTAAGTACCAGGACTTGTTTGTACTCCCCTTCCCAACCTCCATTTCTGTGTATTGATAGAAAATTACTGTGGTGAAATACCCATAGAAACCAGTTTTAGGAACAGAGGAATTAATCATATTTTAGTACCAATCATAAAAACAATGTAAGCCATAAATTCTTCAACTTTTTCTGAAGTAACTTTGAAAGCCAAATGATGTATATTATGTACCAGCTAACCTCCTGCAACCACAGTGGACAAATATAATATGAGAGTTAAACACATATACAGCTGAAGAGAATGAGAATGAGAGTGAGGAAGGAGTTGAGGAAGTATGGCTCAGAACAGGTCTTTATACTTTGTAATGGTTCTAAATGTTTGCACCAAATGTATTTTTTAAAATTTGGGTGCTAAGAGTGCCGAATTGGGTCCAAAATGGAGTTTGAGCAGCGTGCGCACACTTCTGGCGCGGGCCGCACCAGATGCCATCTTGGTGAGGGCGGCAGGGTGGCCGTTAGGATCATGCACGGGAAGTACGGTAAGTAGACAAATCGTGCAACACTGATTTGATGCCAGCGTTGCTATTTTCATTGTCATCACTGGAACTGGCGCCCTTGTTAACTTCTCATAGCAAGAGCATGCGTTCAGCAGTAGGAAGAACCCCCTACGAGCGATATTTAAAGGGATCATCAACAACTCTCAGGTAACTTGCTTTCTGATTTCTACTGGCTCTGTATAAGTTTGTGGAACTGTTTGGAGCTTTCTAGAGTTATTTAAAGTTGGTGCGGTGACAGGGAGTGGTGCTGCAAGTGGAGAAGGCCTTGCTTCTGACTTCAAGGATTCTGTTCAGAAACCTTGCCCCCAATCATGGGTGCTCTAGTTGTCATCCCCCTTGGCCTGTTGTGTGACAGGGAGATGGAGCAGAGGCAGCAAAGAAGAGGACAAGCTGCTCGCAGACAGAGGAGGAGGAGTGGGAGAAGGACTTCCCCATGGTGCAGGGTGCCATTGACTGCATGCATTTGGCTTTGCGGGCGCCATATATAAATGCTGAGATGTACTGCAACCGCAAAGTTACCACTCGCTGAATGTGCAGTTGGTGTGCGACCATGCTTAGCACATGATGATGCTGAATGCCCGGTATCCTGGCAGCTGTCATGATGCTTTTACTCAGTGCCAGTCAGCCGTTCCCTCAGTCTTTGAGACACCAAGACAAACCAGAGTGTGGCTACTGGGTGACAAGAGATATCCGCTGACCACCTGGTTCATAACTCCGCTCTGCAACCCAACCAAACGTGGGCAGCATGTGTAAAATGAGAGCTATGCTGCCACATGAAACATCATAGAGCAGAGCACTGGGGTGTTGAAACTGCCTGGACTGCTCTGAAGGAGCCCTACAGTACTCTGTCGCGATTCATGGTGGTCTGCTGTATTCTCCACAACCTGGCCACCATGAGGGTACAGCCCTTGCCACGAGGCGACCAGTTCAGGAGCAGGGGGTCGAGAAGAAGGAAGAGGAGGAGGAGGAGGAAGAGGAGCATGAGGAAGAGGAGGTAGCAGAAGAGGAGGCAGCGGAAGAGGAGGAAGTGGAAGAGAAGGAGGAGGAGGAGGAAGGAAGGAGGCAACCCAACTGCCCTTTTCTGGCCGGGATATCCAGGATCGAATCATCTGCCTGCGGTACCAGTGAACACAACCCCAATTCCCCTTTCAGCATTAGTTCCACACCTTACCTTCCCACTGTTACTGACCATCACAGCGTCCTCTTGACCACAATGCTGAAATAAAAGCCTCCACAAACCAAACATTCCAATCCAACTTTATACATCTATCCATCCAATACTACATCAGAAAATCAACTAATCACCCTTGTGCATTCCCTTAGTGACTGTCTTGTGTGTGCCTTTGCCTGTCCTAGTGCTCCTACACAGTGCTACCCAGTGGCTGCAGCATGGCTGTTGGATGGCTGCTGATTATCAGTGAGGAGATTGCAGTTGGCCTTGCAGGATGACCTTGAGGAGCTTTGGGCCTAGTAGGTCCGGTTTCGGACTGCACCACCTCGACATGGGCGGCAGCAGTCTGGGCTGGATGGCTGACAGGCAACAGTGGCAGTGGTGGGAGAATGAATGCTGTCATCCTGAGAGAGGACAGCAGGGTCGTCCTCCACGGATCCATTGTCACTCCCCTGGGGCGGCACCTCAGCAATCCTAATAATCTGATGGAGTACAGACTGATGGACTGCTGTGACACCCTGCAAGCCCCTTTCAACACTGGTATACCCAGCCATGATGGCAGCAAGCTGTGCTTGCATGGGAAGAAGTTGTGCTTGCGTGACTTCAGTCTGAGCTTCCAGTGCAGCATTCAGATGTTGGGTGGCTTCTGCTTGTGATCCAATAAAAGCTGAGACTTTTGCCATAAGACGCGGCATAATGGTTGAGTCCACAAGTGCGTTAATGGATCTGCCCACCCCTTCCACGCTGGAAAGGATGGGCTCCAAGATCTGGCCAAAGCCCTGTGTAAGGTTGGTGCTGGACTCCTCCATGCTCCTTGACATTGCATTCAGGCTTTCTAGCAGGCCTGCCAATGCACCAAGCATTTCATTGCGCATACCGATCAGCGTTCTTCTGTAGGCCACCCCAAGTCCTCATCTGAATCCTCTGCTGCAGAACTCTTGCATGCCATTGCCCTCTGGAGAGCTGGAACCTGCGCTACCATTTCCCCCTGCCCTGGCTGCAGCCCACTTGTGCCCAGTGACTCACCACGAACAGATCTCAGCTCTATTCTACCCTCTAAATTAAGCGCAATGTCAGTGTCTGAGCTGGTGGCTGGGGGTATGAAATCGAGTGACGGTGTTTCATCTTCTTCTTCTTCACTCTCCTTTCCCACTGGCTGGGTAGGCTGGATTTCTTGGGTGCCTGAAATGCGAAAGGCACATGTGTAGTGTTGTGGTGAGTAGAGGGGGGTAAAGCAAGATGTACATGCTTACACCATGTGCAGATTGTAAATCAGAAGAGATTGTGGGATGAGGGGAAAGTGGGATGTGAGAAGGAGGATAACTTATGAGGATACCGTCATCTTGTATTCTGTCAGCCTCGCCGCTGGCCATGGGCTCAGCCATGCTCCTGACAAGAATGGCCAGCACTGTCTCCTCCAAGGGGGAGAAGTTATGCAGGCAAGCCAGTCCCCCCACCGGTTAAGGTCCGCTGACGGCGGTTATGTGCCACATTTTCCTGCAAGAGAAAGGGAAGTGTGTCACTGAGTGTGGTGCAGTGTGTTTGGATGATGTTCCTGTCATGGTTGAATAGCTGACTGTGTGTTCAAGCTATGAGATGTGGGTGTGAGGCTTTCAGCAGTGGTAAGTGTGCTTGCAACAGTGGTAAGTGTGAAGCTATGAGTGTAAGGAATGAGTCATGTTTGGTAGAGATTGTTTGTAGGTGAGTGACGGGGGTCTGGTGCACTGAGCATTATGTGAGGCTAGTGGTGCAGATAGTGGGATGTGACATTTGAAGATGAATTCACTGACCTTTACCACTCGTGTGAGGTCATTAAACTTCTTCCTGCACTGAGTCCAGGTCCTCAGTGCTAAAGTGCTAGCATTCACCACAGTGGCTACCTGCTCCCACTGCAGTCAGGTCTGTTGCCTGGAGCGCCTCCCCTTTCCCCTGTAGATAGAGGACCTCTCTCCTGGAATTGACCTCCTGGATCAAGGCCTCCAGTGCTGCATTTGAGAACCTTGGAGCCCTTTCTCTGGGCTATTGAGCCATTATTCAGTCTTCTTCTTTCTAACCTTTTCCTCCACAAACAGTTCCAGCAGCTGCTGCAGGCAGAATGTATGTCCCCTTTAAGAGGTGCAGATTGTCTTTAAGAAGTGTAGGCTAGCTTTAATTGGAACTAATTTTGCATGAACTTACAGCCCCTGCTGAGCGTTCAGCCACTCAGCAGCGCATTCAGTGCTGGGTTGAATGCTACAATCATGTCAATGAGCAGCTTGCGTTGTGCCTGCAGTGCTCCGAATGGGCACAGGTTGATCGCGCATCACAATCCTGTGCCCGTTTAGAGCCGTAGCCAATTTCTAGGCCAAAGAATTTTGGGGCTAATAAGCAGAATCTTTTGATAACACTAAGTATTCTTGTAGATATATTTAGTAAAGAGAGAAAGTTGCATATTAATCTATTTCTTCAATTTTATATATTTCTTGGCATTTGCTATAAAAACCCATGCCTTAAGCAGGTGGATAGTAAAGGCAAAGAGCTTATCCCCAATATTACAGAGATATGTTTCTTTATTATTTATATAAGTGTGGTATGTGAGAGGGACAAATTTATGTATTTATCTGGCAGCAAAATATTATTTATTCACTTAAATTAACACTTTACAGTCTCAGGGTTAAAAGCATCTTCTTTCCTTGCAGTAGAGTAACTTGTGACTCACCATGAGCACATTCATGGATGATCTGCTGGTAATTTTCAAAACATTTTGAAAAATTGCTCTGTTTTGCAGCCAAGATCAAATAAAAGAGGTATTTTATCTTCGGAGCTGTAATGATTTTTCTTCCCTTTCCTTAGATCCCCCTTGTTGATTCTCCTTATTTAGTTACTAGGGGCTATGTTGCTCTGGAGAGACATTTTCCTTTCACTTGACACCTCTTGTAATCTGTCTGAAAGTTCACTTTGTGGGGAGCTGAGATGTGAACATTCCCTATCATTCCAAGGTATATTGTGGTGGTAAAACAAAATGTAATACCACCAGTTTTGTTTGAAAACTCATTTTTCAGTAGAATTTATTTTTTTATTACTTGTTCTCAGAATGGGGTGATAGAGGAAAAGTCACATTTATTGCCCATGTCTAGTTGCTTGAGAAGTTGGTAGTGGGTCTTCTTGAACCCCTACAATTTTTGTGGTGATGGTGTTCCCTTAATGGTGTTAGGTTTGAAATTCCAGGATTTTACCCCGGCAATCATGAAGGAATGACAATGTATGTCCAAGTCAAGCTGGTGTGTGATTTAGAGGGGAACTTGGAGGTGATGGTGTTCCCATGACGTTGCTGCTCCTGTCATTCAGCAGTAGATGTCACAGGGTGGAAGATCCTGTTGAAGTATGCTTGGTGAGTTGCTGCAGTGTATTGTGTAGATAGTGTGATGAAATATTCCATTCATCACTGCCTGTGACTGAGATCGGTTTCAGTGTCATTTCCCTTCCCCCAGACCTCATTGTATTGTGTACTGGAATGTGCTGTATTGTATACTGGAATGTGCTGTGTGTAGGGCTCCGCCCATACCTGGCCCCGTTTGTAAGCTAGTTCAGTCTGGCCTCAGTCTCCAGAAGGAAGACATCTCTCTCTCTTACGTGTTACGTTCTAAGTTAATAAAAGCCTTGTTTTTGTTCTGCTAACTTCGAGTCTCGGAATTATTGAGGCACATCAGATAGTAAACACTGCAGCCAGAGTGCACCAGTGATAGAGTGGATGGACATTGAGTCCGATGGTGGGGCACTGATCAAGTTGACCACTCTGTCCTAGGTTGTGTTGAAAGGGGAACTTGAATACCAGTTTTACATAATTCATGAGGTGGTTTTCATAACTCACTTGTGACTTTGTCACTTGAAAATCAAACAGACTTTCTCACTCAGGGGATTAAAATGATATTTTACAGTTTACCCATTAATACATCATCGCTGTTCAATTTATGGCTAAAAATCAAGCAAAATTACACATGTTTTTCATTGCATGCACATTAATAATTCTAAAATAAATGTGATACACATTATTTAGCAATCTTCTGTTAATGGTAGTCCAGTAATGATTATGTTACACATCTCTTTGCTTAGCTCAGCTTAATTTATTACTTTTATTGACGGACTCAGCCTAATTTGGAATCTGAGGCTTACAATAACACACAGTTGCAGCAAAATATACAAAATAGAAGACATACAATATAAAAAGAAAGCACTAGAAAAACGTCATTGGAAAAGAAATTTGGCCGTGCTATAAAACAAGCTGCTGTTTCACTATCCCTCATTTCGCCCTGTATCTGAAGACCAAAATTGCTCCTATTTAATCATTTATATGATGAAGTGTATTTTGAATTTGCCTGCAATGCAGAGTTAATTCAATAAGCATTACTTATGGCTATGATACCATGACAATGGCTTTTGTTTTAGAATTAGCTTAATTACATCATTATGCAGAATACTTGCAAATTATGAGTTGATTTTCCTTGATTGTGAGCAAATTATGTTCTGAAAGGAAACAGGGTATCCATGCCATTGCAGCAGTACCACTATTAATGATGTCTTGACAAGTAGCACAATTTAAGTGAAAGATTGCTTACAGATGATGCTAATAATGATAACTTAATTTATAGTCCACAATGTGTTTCACATAGAAGTCTAAATCTAAGGAAGTTCTGCACTTACACAGCAGCAGGAGGTGTTGAAGTTTTCTTGTCCTTTGAAAGACGAAATAGGGAACTTTCATTTATATAGCACCTTTCCCAAGCTCGGGAAGCCCCAAAGTACTTCACAGCCAATCAATTACTTTTGAAGTGTTGTTACTGTTGTGATGTATGGAAAAACGGCAAGTAATTTGTGTACAGCAAGGTCCCACAAACAGCAATAAGATAACTGACCAATTAAACGGTTTTAATGGTGTTGGTTGAGGGACACCAAGAGAACTTTCCTTCTCTTCTTCGAATAGTGCCTTGGGATCTTTTATGCCCACAGGAGAAGGCAGATGAGGCCTGCGTTAAATGTCTCATCCAAAAGACAGCACCTTCGACAGTGTAGGACTCCACTGAAGTATCAGTCGAGATTATGTGCTCAAGTTCTGAGCCAATGTTGCCATTATGAGCAAATGATATAAAAAGTAATTTTCCAGTTTTTTGCTGCCAGTGCAGAGTGCGTATTGGAATACTGGGCTTAGAAGGGGAAAAATTCAGTTGTTTGCACCTCCCGTTAGCACCTTAAGAGGGCGCTAATGGGGCGCAAAACAACTAGCGCCCGGGCGTGGCGATGTTTGCGCCGCTCGCGAAATTAACTGGACATTTTGCGGCGGCGCTAAACACTACTGCCACGATCTCCTGCGCCGGCAGATCGTGACGTCAGTCGAGTGCGCAACGCCCCGGTAGCGACCCGGACCAGATATTGAGTGGTGCCCCCTGCCTTACCACCTGCTGCTAGCAACGACAGGTTGAGGGGAGCGTTTTGCAGTCAGGAAGGGACTGGGGGAGCGCTATTTAAAGGCGACCGCTTCCTGCCTTTTTTTGTTGGTGACATTTGTGCACCACGCATTCTGAGAGAGAGAGAGAGAGAGAGAGACTTCTGGAGAGATTCAACGCTGTGTGAAGGAGTTTTGGGTACTGAGCAGCACTTTGCAGGTTCATTTTGATATGCATTTCCTTGCTTCACCAGCGCACTGAGGTAACGCCTCGCTCCTTGGACTTTGCGCCTTAAGACAGGTGTGAAACGCCTGATTTAGCGCTCCAAACACCTCCAGGGGCAATAAAAGCCAAGTTTGCCGTCGGAGGCGATAATTAGTGCCAGGCGCTAAACTTTGCACCCCAAACGGGGCGACACTGAATTTTTCCCCCAGAGGATCTTGCACCTGGCACACAGCCCATCCAATGTTCTATTCATTAAAGGGTAGGAAATCAAGCAGGCTGCATTGCGGTTGCACTAACCATCATGCCCAGTATTCCAATATGTACATCTGACATATGGTGCTGGAGCACAGAAGAGGAAAATTTACCCTATTGTGTTTTTTTCTTCACATTTTTTGAAGTAACTAAAATGTTATAAACAAAGAGATTACAAGTTAAAGCAGGAAACTGACTTTTAATTTAATGATTCAAGTACTAAAAACAATTTAACATTTTATAAAATTTTATTTCAGCTGTTTTTGACACCACTATAGTACAGTATGTACTCACCAGGATATTTACAGGAAAGTACTTTGACAGCTAGGTTGTGCATGTTTGTACAATAATTTATATGCAAGGAAGAAAGCTAAGTAAGAAGGTAGGAATCTGAAAAGGCCATTCAGCCCTTTAAACTAACTGGGACTGAAATTCTGCACCTTTGCACCAGCTGTTAAGGCCGGCTTGGTGGAAAAAATAGCGTCCACTTCACTTCCGCCCACTCAGACACCATATTGGTGAGGGCAAGAAGAGAGGTGTCATTTACCTATGTCCGAAGCAAGCATTAGGCTATTAACATAGTCAAATAAGGGGCTTAACGCCTGCTTCTGTTACCTCTTACAAATTTGGCTTGCGTCTGAGGCAGCCAGCACCAGCGATGTTTACTCCTGGGAAAACAAACACTAAACAGCGGCGAATGAAAAAAGGTAAGTACTTTCTTTATCATCTCTGACCTCACTCTTGACTCCAACCTCCAGGCTGTAGTGTCCGAGTATCAATAATACACGGACTGCAGGAGAACAATAATAACAGGTATTTACTGAACAGAGGGTAATTTAAGACTGAAGTACAGAAGCCTGCTATGGCTTCATATACAGGGGTGGTCACTGCCAGTACTGCAGTATAGAATCAGTTCTTCTCTTAAAGGTACATACACAACAATTCCTCCCCTTTTAGATAAACAGTACATAACATTCATTTAACAACTAAATAATAAATAATTACAATTACAATTTTCTCTGTACTATATACATCAACTGAAATAATCATTTATAAGTTCAGTCTTTGAGGAGGCTTCCTGATCCTGACTGGATAGCGCCTTTCTCGAGTATCCTGTTCTTGCGGCGGAGTTCATTCTGGCTCATTGTCATTGGTTGGTTGTCAGCTTCCAATACCACTGCTTCTGAGGTAGACGCAATCTGTACTTCGGGTTGATTACCAGGTGCACCTGCTCGTGGTATGGGTTTGGCTTGTTCCTGTGACTCTAGAATCTGGTCAGCATGGCATCTCACGATGCTCTCTCCAACGTCCACTGTGTACATTAGTGGTCCCTGCTGTGTGCATATCATTCCTGGCTGCCATTTTACTGTTCGGTAGTCACGGGCCAAGACTGGTTGCCCTATCTTGAAGCTCCTGGTTGGCTTCTCATTTATGTGCTGAAATTGCTTATCCTCAACATCTCGTCTTATGTTTGGTTTGAGCAAATCCAGGCGACATCTTAGCCTTCGGTTGAAGAACATTATGGCTGGAGCTTGGTTGGTGACGCATGTGTCGCATTCCGGTAAGCAAACAAGAAATTATCCACCTTGTGTTGTAGTGGTATGTCGTCGTTATACATTGCCTTTATTGCCTTTTTAAAGGTCTGAACAAACCTCTCAGCCAATCCATTTGTGGCTGGATGATATGGGGCAGATGTGTAATGTTTCACCCCATTATTCCTCAGAAACCTCCGGAAATCCTCGGACACAAACTGTGGCCCATTGTCGGAGCAAATCTGTTCTGGCAAGCCATTCCTGGCGAAGATGGTCCGTAGGACTGCAATAGTTTTCTCCGTGGTGGTGGAGGACATTTTGATGACCTCTGGCCATTTCGAATGGGCGTCCACAGCGATTAGGAATATTGAGTCCATAAATGGCCCAGCAAAATCAATGTGTACCCGTTGCCATGGAGATGAGGGCCACTCCCATGGATGTAGCGGGGCCTGTGGTGGAGCATTTTGGACCTTCTGGCATCCTGTGCATCTCTTGGTCATATCCTCGATTTCTATCATTGCCGTTACTCCTTTTAGAGTCCCAAGTCCTTGTTGGAACACCTCTTTCGCGTCAGTTAGAATTTTTGACAGTCGTCCAGGTGTGACATCATCATCCTTTTTGTCAGTCACAGTTAGCGCCTGAATGGAATGCCAATCCAATTGTATTTTTCGGATCCATTCACGTCCCAATAATGGTGGTCCTCCATCTTGTAGTATATATTGATACAGTTTCTGTGTTTCCTTGCCGTTGTATTCAACTGGCATCCTTATTTTTCCTCTGGGGTAGACTTTTTGCCCCGTGTATGTCTTCAATACAATGGATGTGTCCTTCAAGGGTATGTGTGAGAATAGCCGCTCATAGTCTCGTCGATTCATGACAGTTAGGGCTGATCCTGTGTCCAATTCCATCTTTACTGGGGACCCTGCTATCATGAGGGTGACCCAAATGGTTCGGTGATCCTCCTTTGCGATCACGTTGTGTAACTTTAGACAACTTAGTCTCCTGCTCCCGGAGTCCTTATCACTCTTCTGATCTTCCGAACTACTGTCTGTCAATTTCTTTACTTCCTTGTACTTTTCCTCAGTAGTTCTTGTAGTGTTGGTTTTCTTTCCCGACCTGCAGACTCTTGCTATATGTCCCATTTTCCCACATTGCCTGCACACTTTGTCCTTAAACTAGCAGTCCTTCTGATCATGGGTTGTTCTGCCGCAGCGATAGCACTTTTCTGCTCCATACGCCATTTCGTTAGCGCTGTATTCTTGTGGCTTCTGTTGTATTTCCGCAGCTCCCCGTGCTGCTGCTTCGTAGGATGCTGCCACGCTGAAAGCCTGTTCTAGCGTCAGGTCCTTTTCCAAAAGTAGTCATTCCTGGGTTCCTTCACTCTGGAGCCCGCAGACAAACTTATCCCGTAAGGTGTCTGCCAGTCCTGCTCCGAACTGGCAGTGCTTCGATAACTTGCGTAGTTCCGTAAGATAGTCAGCATTGCTCTCATCTTTGTGCTGGTTTCTTTTATGGAACTTGAATCTTTCTGCTATCAGCAGCGTGTAGGTTTTAGGTGTTCCTGTAAGATATTAACAATCTCTTCAAAACTTTTCTCCATTGTTTTAGCTGGGGTAATTAAATTCCGCAATAGGCCGTACATTCTCGCGCCCATCAAATTTAATAATACCGACGCCTTCTTTCCATCGGCCACCTCATTTGCTTGCAGTACACTTCAATTCTTTCCACATACGTGGTCCAGTCTTCTACCTCGTTGTCGAAAGCAGTGATACTGCCAATTTTCGGCATCTTGGGTGCTTTAAAATGGCGCCTCCCGCGCTTTTTCTTCTGCACCAATGGATTAAAATGGCGCCTCCCGCGCTTTTCCTTCTTCCCCTTGCTGCCACGCTGCTCCTAGCATTCTGCAGGGTAATGGCGGCGACCCGCGGCTTCGGCGCGTCTCACTTTTCCTTCCCCTTGTTTTATTTTCGCTACGCTGCCCGGTTCTTGAGCACCGACCGCGCCCTGTGCGCTCCACCCTCTCTCTCTCTCTCTTTTCCTCCCGACAACGCTGCACGGCCCCTTTGCAGAGCTGCTCGATCGAGCTCGAGCCCGCCGCAGTCCGGGAGGGTCATAGAAACATAGAAACATAGAAGATAGGAGCAGGAGTAGGCCATTCAGCCCTTTGAGCCTACTCTGCCATTCGATGCGATCATGGCTGATCATCCAAATTCAGTACCCTGTCCCTGCCTTCTCCCCATATCCCTTGATCCCTTTAGCCTTAAGAAATATATCCAACTCTTTCTTGAATATACTTAATGAACTGGCCTCCACCGCCCTCTGTGGCAGAGAATTCCACAGGTTCACCACTCTCTGGGTGAAGAAATTCCTCCTCATTTCAGTCCTAAATGGCTTACCCCTTATCCTTAGACTATGACCCCTGGTTCTGGACACCCCGGCCATCAGAAACATCCTTCCTGCATCTAGTCTGTCCAGGCCTGACAGAATTTTATAGGTTTCGATGAGATCCCCTCTCTACCTTCTAAACTCCAGTGAGTATAAGCCCAATCAACACAATCTCTCCTCATACGTCATTCCTGCCATCCCAGGTATCAGCCTGGTGAATCTTCGCTGCACTCCTTCCATAGCAAGAACATCCTTCCTCAGGTAAGGCGACCAAAACTGCACACAATACTCAAGGTGTGGTCTCACCAAGGCCCCGTATAACTGCAGCAAGACATCCTTGTTCTTGTACTCGAACCCTCCTGCTACAACGGCCAACATACCATTTGCCTTCTTAACCACCTGCTGCACCTGCATGCTTACCTTCAGCGACTGGTGCACAAGAACACCCAGGTCTCTTTGCACTTCCCCTTCTCCCAATCTATTGCCATTCAAATAATAATCTGCCTTCCTGTTTTTGCCACCAAAGTGGATAACCTCACATTTATCCACATTATAGTGCATTTGCCATGTTTCTGCCCAATCACCCAACCTGTCCAAATCGTACTGGAGTTTCACGACATCCTCCTCACAGCATACCCTCCCACCCAGCTTTGTGCCATCTGCAAATTTGGAGATATTACATCCAATTCCCTCGTCCAGATCATTAATATATATTGTGAACAGCTGAGGTCCTAGGACCGATCGTTGCGGTACCCCATTAGTCACTGCCTGCCACTCGGAAAACGACCCGTTTATTCCAACTCTTCGCTTTCTGTCCGCCAACCAGTTCTCTATCCAAGTCAATAACTTGCCCCCAATCCCATGTGCCTGCTACCAGCACGATTTGCTGGAACACCTTGACTGGGGAGCCTAGCCCAGCTCTCCACAGCCTCTCCTACAACTCTCCGAACTCCGATGGATCCTTGGGCGGTTGCCCACGTTCGACGCCCGTTGCTCTGACTTCGACCTCCAAGAAGCTTCTTCCCAGGGAAAGATCCCCGTGAAGTGATGCTGTACTGCAGGTGAGTTCGAACCTGCTCGTCGCCAGTGTAGTGTCCGAGTATCAATAATACACGGACTGCAGGAGAACAATAATAACAGGTATTTACTGAACAGAGGGTACTCTTTTATTTGGACCCAAAAAAAAAACCAATTCGACTGTAAATAAACAAAAGTTCAACTAAAGCTTAACAAATCAAATTAAAATTTGGTTTTCCGTGTTGATGATGCACTCCAGTCCCCGCGGCGCCCACCGGTCGCGGAAATACTCAAGCGCACCGGCAGACACCGCGTGCTCCATCTCCAGGGCCACCCGGGCGCGAACATGGCCGCGGAAGAGATGCAGGCAATCCGGCTGGACGACCCCCTCGACCGCCCGCTGCCTGGACCAATTGATGGCTCTTTTAGCCAGGCCCAGGAGCAGGCCCACAAGGAGGTCCTCCAACCTGTCCGCTCCCCTCCGCACCGGGTGACCGTAGATCAAGAGCGTGGGACTGAAGTGCAACCAAAAATCGAGGAGCAGCCCCTTCAAGTAGTGAAAGAGGGGCTGCAACCTCTCACAATCCATATAAACGTGAAACACGGACTCCTCCAGGCCGCAAAAAATGCAGGCGGCCTGGGAGTCCGTGAACCTACTTAAAACCTTATTGCACGGGACCGCTCCGTGCAACACCCTCCAGGCCAAGTCCCCGATGGAACAAGGGAGGACTCCCGCATAGAGAGCCCTCCATTGGGGACCTCCGCTACCGCCGGTCGGCAAAACGCCACGCCAAGGCGTGTCCGGACGGTAGACGAAGATGGCAAAGTGGAGAGTGTGCAGGAGCAGCCCGTACAGGAAACCCCTCCGCGCGGAATGAAAAGGCACGGAGGGTATTTCCTCGAGACGGCTCAAGTTGTGAGGCGCCGGTTCCCGAGGGGAGATTCGGGGCCGGGCGCCGATGAGGAATTCCGTCCGAACGGGGGTAAGCTCGGACGGGATCGCCCCACGTGCTGGAGCCGCCTCGATACACCTAGTGGAGTCGGGGCCCAGTGCCGCTTTTACCGATTCGATGGTTTCGACCGCGAGCTGGACGTTGGCCCAGGACAGGCGCCGCGCCAGCTCCTCCGGCGCCATCCAGCCCGCTCCTCCGCCATCGAGCAGGTCCCCGACTCTGGTCACCTTGCCAGCCACAGCCCTACCCTCCGCCAGCCGCCCGAACCCGTGTTCGTGGAGGTGCGGATTCCTGAGCAGCGGCTCCCGAAGGAGAGCCGCCGCTCCTGACGGGGGAGAGCTCCGCCTGGAAGCGACGTAGTTCCAAACCCATAGTAGTTCCTGGTAGAAGACAGGCAGCTCCCGCAGGCCGGCATGCCTGCTGCCCACTTTCGCAAACAGGAGCTGCGTGTCGTAATTGAGGCCATGCAGCTGGCGGAAGAAAAACGTCGCCAGCGCACACCATCTCGGAGGATTCTCGACGTACAGGTATCTCTGCAGCGTCTGAAGACGGAAAGTCGCAGCCTGGGTGCGAAGGCACACCAGCGCCTGACCGCCCTCCCTAAGCGGGAGACACAGAACCGCAGCAGAGAACCAGTGCTTCCTTTTGTCCCAGAAGAAGTCGATGAGCTTCTTCTGAATCTTGGCGACAAACGCAGGGGGAGGGATCAAAGTGACCAACCGGTACCACAACATGGCGGCCACCAGCTGGTTTATGACCAGCGCTCGACCCCTGTAGGACAACACTCGGAGCAGTCCTGTCCAGCGTCCTAGGCGAGCGGTGACTTTGGCCTCCAGCTCTTGCCAGTTCGCCGGCCAAGCGTCCTCGGCAGGGCTAAGGTAGACTCCCAAATAGAGGAGGTGCGTGGTGCTCCAGGCGAAAGGCCTGAACTCCTCCGGCAGGGAGTCCACCCGCCACTGACCCACCAGGAGTCCGGAACATTTCTCCCAGTTGATCTTGGCGGAGGATGCGTCCGAGTAAATCTGCTGGCATTCCCGCATCCTCCGCAAGTCAGCGGGATCCGTGACCGTGAGGAGCACGTCATCGGCGTAAGCCGAGAGGACCACCTCCACGCCCGGCCCTTGCAGAGCCAGTCCCGTCAACCTCTTCCGCAAGAGGCGCAGGAAAGGCTCCACGCAAATGGCATATAACTGACCGGACATGGGGCATCCCTGACGCACCCCCCTCCCGAAGCGAAGGGGCGCCGTCAAGGACCCGTTAACTTTAATCAGACATTCCGCGGCGGCGTACAGAAGTCGGATCCGGGCGACGAAATGCGTCCCGAACCAGAATGCGCGCAGAGTCCCGAAGAGATACTCGTGATCCACCCTGTCGAACACCTTCTCCTGATCCAGGGAAAGGAAGGCGACCGACAGACCAGCCCTCTGGGAGTGGTGGACCAGGTCCCGGACCAGATGGATGTTATCGTGGATGGTCCGGCCCGGGACCGTGTAGGACTGGTCGGGGTGGATCATGTGGGCCAGCACGGTGCCAAAGCGAGCAGACATGGCCCTGGCAAAGATTTTATAGTCCGTGCTGAGGAGGGAGACCGGGCGCCAGTTCTTAAGGAGGCGGAGATCGCCCTTCTTAGGCAGCAGGACAATGACCGCCCTGTGCCAAGAGAGGGGCATCTCCCCGGTCGCCAAACTTTCCCCCAGGACCCGCGCGTAGTCGCCCCCCAAGACGTCCCAGAACGCCCTGTGGAACTCCACGGTCAGCCCGTCCAGCCCCGGGGACTTTCCCCTAGAGAGCTGGCGGAGGGCGCCGGTCAGCTCCGCCAGACTTAGCGGAGCGTCCAATTTTTCGGCGCCCTCCGGGCCAACCTTCGTCAGGTCCTCCCACAAAACTCTGCGCGCATCCTCGCTGGACGGATCCGGAGAGAACAGAGCCCCGTAATAGGCGCGGGTCTCCGCGCTGATTCCCTCCGGATCCGAGACCAGAGATCCGTCGTCGGCCAGCAGCCCCAAGAGCTGCTTACAGACCCCCCGTCTTTTTTCCAGCGAGTAGAAGAAGGGGGAGCTGCGGTCCAGGTCCCGCAGGAGCTGGATCCGCGACCTCACGTACGCGCCTCGGGACCCGACGAGCTGCAGGTCCTTCAGCGCGCCCTTCTTCTCTTCGTACACCTTCCGCAGGGCCGGGTCCTCGACGACCTGACCGAGACGGGACTCCAGGTCGAGCACCTCCTTCTCCAACCGCCCGACCCGGGCCTCCCGCCTCTTGGTCGACCCCTTCGCGTACTCCTGACAGAAGAGACGGATGTGAGCCTTGCCCACATCCCACCATAGCCTCAAGGAGGGGAAGCCCCCCTGCTTCCTTCTCCAGTCGGCCCAGAATCGACGAAACGAATCCCGGAACCGTGCGTCCTCCAGCAGCAGGTTGTTAAAATGCCAGTACACGGACCCCCACCGCGTGCGCAGCGGAGCGAGCTCCGCCCACACCAGGTGGTGGTCCGTGCACGGCACCGGCCGCATGGAAGCTGCCGGAACGCAGGAGACGAACGCCCGGGAAATGTAGAGGCGGTCGATTCTGGACCTTCCTCCCCCAGACCTCACGCTAGTGAAGGCGCTGGAGCCGGGGTGGAGATTTCGCCAGACGTCCACCAAGTCGAAGGACCCAACCAGGTCCCTCAACTTCTCCATCGCCGCCGGGCTTCGCGGGGGACCCGAACGGTCCCTCGCCTCGAGGGTGCAGTTAAAATCCCCCCCGAGGATGACGCACTCGCCCACGTCGATGGAGCCCAAGAGAGCGGACACTTCTTCGAAGAAGCGCACTTGCTGCGCACTGGTCTGAGGGGCGTACACGTTCACTAGATGGAGCGGCACGCCCCCCAGGCGAACAGTGACATGGAGCAAGCGGCCCGGCACGTGCTCCTTGACCCCCAAGATCTCCGGCTGAAAATGCGGGGCCAGCAAGATAGCCACCCCGCTGGAATTGTTGGAGAGGTGACTCATGCTGACCCCTCCTTGCCACTCCAGGAGCCACGTGGCTTCGTCTCCCGGAACGGTGTGGGTTTCTTGCAGGAAGCACACCGCATACTTCCCGTCCCGAAGGACCGAGAAGTTATTGAATCTGCGGCGCGCCTCCCTGCTGCCGTTGATGTTGAGGCTGGCTATGGTTATCTTCATGTCAGAAGCATAGTGCAACCTCTACCTACACCTAACGGGGCGAGAAAGCGCAGCCGCTGGTCCGCCGCCACTTCCTCAGCAGCCCAGTGAGAAACGTTGTGAGCCGACGCAGCTCGAGCGGGTTCACACCCTCGTCCGCGCCCAAGACCTTAACGGCGGCGCGGACGGAATCGATGAGCAGCGCCAGCTCCGACCACCTGTTGAGGGCCAGCCGGACCTTATTGCGCTGACCCAGGCACGTGGCCATAAAATCCCGGAGTTCCCTTACGGAAATGAGGGGAGACTCGGCAAGGGGCACGAGGTCATCCATCGCCACGTTGGTGCTGGAGTCCGAATCGTCCTCCGTGCCCATCACCGAGTCCCCATCCTCCTCCAGGGGGTCGTCACCAGCGGCCGACCCGTCCGCCGCGCAGTGCGAAGCGAACGACTCGGCCGCGCCAGCCAGCCCCACCTCCGCCCGGATCCCACCCCCAGGATCGGCGGCAGAGGATTTCTCCCTGGGCTCCTCTAGGGGTGCCGGGCCAGAAGACGGCGGCGGTTCAGAGCTCCCCTCCGCCCCAGACGCCGGAACGACCGGAGAAACCGGGGAGAGAACAATTTCCAGCTCCTCCAGTACGTCCGGCACCAGAGACGCAGCCAGGGGGCCATCCTCCTCCCCGCCACCAACCTCCGACCCAGCGGACGGGGGGTTTTGAATTAAAAGCTCTACCAGGACGAGCATCCCCTGGGAGACGTCCGGGTCGCATTGGGCGAGCTCATTATCCTCGAGCTCGCCCGACCCAGCCCCCAGGCTGCCCGACCCGGCGAGGGGTAACGACACCGATAAAAGGTCAACTTCAATTACTGCCGCGGGTTGTTCCGCAACCCCCCCCACGGGCAGGGTCTCATCCCCATCCCCGGGAGGCACGTGCTGGACAGACACATCTGCCTCAGCCTCCCGAGGGACAGGCGACCCCTGCCGATCGCTGGTGATGACGACAGCGCTGGGGGGGCGGGGGGGCTCAGTACCCGCGGCGGGCGACGACTCCCCCTGCTCGGAGGGACCTTCCTCCTCCCGGTCCTCCTCCTCATCCAGGGGGTCGCGCCTTCTTTTTAGCACAGAGGGAGCGAGGGAGACCTCCATGTCTGCAAAGGCCTCCTCCTCGACTCCCTCCGGCGGAGCAGGTTTGTCGGGTTCCTCGGGCCCGAGCCCGGCCGCAGGTATTGGCATTACCGCTGCGGCGGTTGCGGCCACAGGCTCGGGCACGGGGCCCCTCCCGCTCACATCTGCCCTGATCAACTCCGCGAGGAGCGCGGGTGTAAGGGGCTCAAGGGGCAAGGGCTCACCATCCACGGGGGGACCTGCCCTAAGGTGCTTCTTTTTTCCCCGCGCCTTCTTTCCGGCCGGACACGCTCCCTCCCCCCCGCCGGAGGCCTTGGTGGCATCGGCCCCCGACGTCAACCGCGCATCAGACGTACTTGACGCGCGGGCAGATCCGGGGGGGGAAGGGCGGCGGCGGCGGCGCCAGCCTCGGCCGCACGAGATGATCCGGCGGCCTTGGAGGCAGGGCAGTTCCTCCTGATGTGCCCCACCTCCCTGCAGGCATGGCATCTCACACCGTCCGACGTCCAAAAGGCGCGGTAGGCGGTCCCCTCGTGGAGGACGACGAACGCCCCTTCAGTGTCCTCCTCCCGCGCCAGCTGGATAAACAGCTGGCGCCGGAAGGAGAAGACGTGGCGAAGGCTGGCCTCCCGGAAGCCGAGCGGGATGGGTGTGATCCCCGACCTCACCTCCCCAAGTTGTCGCAAATGGGCAAGGAGGAGCTCACCAGGAACATAGGGCAGGACGTTGGAAATAATGATCCTCTGCGCGGTGGCCTCGAGAGGATCCACCGGCAGGAAGGTCCCGCCCACGGTGAGCCCCTTGGCGACAGCCAGGGACACCGCCCGCTCCGACCCCAGGAAGAACACAGCCTTCCCATACATTTTCGAGGCCGCGACGATGGCTGAGGGGCCGACAACCCCAGCCATGGCCTTGAAGCAGGCCTCGATGGTCATAATGGGGTGAGTGTAGCTCTTCACCCCAAGCTTTTTTGTTATTAATCGAAAAGGTGACGGGGCAGCAGGAACAGCGGGAGCAGCTGTGGCTGTGGCTACCACTCTCGCATAGGTCCCGGCTGGCCCCGCCACCGGCGAAGATGCAGTCGCCATTCTGGGGTGCTTTTTTTAAGGGCTACACTCACCCCAAGTCACAGGCCTGAAGGTGTTAATGGCCTCGGTGTATATATATATTTTTTTGTCCTCTATTGAGCAGAGGGAGCTGATTAAAATGAGGACACACCTCTCTCCTTATTGATTTAAATTGGGAGAGGAGCCCTCGCCCCTCTGCTCAATTGGCAATTAATAAAATAGATGAAACTAAGGTGCCTTAGAAAGACAGGCAGAGAGAGACAAAGAGAGAGAGAGAGGTGGGGGGGTGGGAAGGAGGGAGGCCGCAAAGGGCAGTGTTGCCACTCAGGATGGTGGGTGGGTGTAGGCAGGGTTGCACTCTCCGATGGAAAAAGTCTTTGGTGATGGTGGTCTTCTGGCAGGGGGAGAAGACGTCTTCACCTGGAAAAGCTGGAGAAGCCCAGGCTTAGTCCTGCAACAGGTCTTAACGATGTAATTAAATTAAATTAAGGACTTCACCTTGGGCAGCTCCAAGCTCTCCCAGGGCAGGCAATAGAAGGGATGCTAATTAGTGGTGTGTGTGGCCTAGCTTTTAACAAGAGCACACACACACTACACCCCTTGATGATCCGGCCTTGCTTCTTCTTTTCTCCCCCCACCTAAAATACAAAGTCTTGGGAGAGTGCCCCAAATAACACCCACCTGTAGATGTTCCGGATGAAGTTTTCTTCCCTCCTTTCAAGCAGTTGGTTTCTCTCCCCTCTCTCCCTCTCCTGAAGTGGAGGCCAAATTGGGGAGGCAGTGATAGAAAGGCCTCTCCCCTGGTTGATGTTGATGTAGGCCTCCTTTCTCCTTCTCCTCCTCTGTCCTCTCTCTCCAGGCACCTCAGTTGATGTAATGATGGTGGAGTTGGTGGTGGTGGTCCAACGTTCTCCTCCTCTTCCTGGTCAGGGGACCACCACTTTAATCCACTCTCCAAAGTCTGGCTGCTCCCTCTGCTCGTGCTTGCAGCTGAACAGAGGGTACTCTTTTATTTGGACCCAAAAAAAACCAATTCGACTGTAAATAAACAAAAGTTCAACTAAAGCTTAACAAATCAAATTAAAATTTGGTTTTCCGTGTTGATGATGCACTCCAGTCCCCGCGGCGCCCACCGGTCGCGGAAATACTCAAGCGCACCGGCGGACACCGCGTGCTCCATCTCCAGGGCCACCCGGGCGCGAACATGGCCGCGGAAGAGATGCAGGCAATCCGGCTGGACGACCCCCTCGACCGCCCGCTGCCTGGACCAATTGATGGCTCTTTTAGCCAGGCCCAGGAGCAGGCCCACAAGGAGGTCCTCCAACCTGTCCGCTCCCCTCCGCACCGGGTGACCGTAGATCAAGAGCGTGGGACTGAAGTGCAACCAAAAATCGAGGAGCAGCCCCTTCAAGTAGTGAAAGAGGGGCTGCAACCTCTCACAATCCATATAAACGTGAAACACGGACTCCTCCAGGCCGCAAAAAATGCAGGCGGCCTGGGAGTCCGTGAACCTACTTAAAACTTTATTGCACGGGACCGCTCCATGCAACACCCTCCAGGCCAAGTCCCCGATGGAACAAGGGAGGACTCCCGCATAGAGAGCCCTCCATTGGGGACCTCCGCTACGGCCGGTCGGCAAAACGCCACGCCAAGGCGTGTCCGGACGGTAGACGAAGATGGCAAAGTGGAGAGTGTGCAGGAGCAGCCCGTACAGGAAACCCCTCCGCGCGGAATGAAAAGGCACGGAGGGTATTTCCTCGAGACGGCTCAAGTTGTGAGGCGCCGGTTCCCGAGGGGAGTTTCGGGGCCGGGCGCCGATGAGGAATTCCGTCCGAACGGGGGTAAGCTCGGACGGGATCGCCCCACGTGCTTGAGCCGCCTCGATACACCTAGTGGAGTCGGGGCCCAGTGCCGCTTTTACCGATTCGATGGTTTCGACCGCGAGCTGGACGTTGGCCCAGGACAGGCGCCGCGCCAGCTCCTCCGGCGCCATCCAGCCCGCTCCTCCGCCATCAAGCAGGTCCCCGACTCTGGTCACCTTGCCAGCCACAGCCCTACCCTCCGCCAGCCGCCCGAACCCGTGTTCGTGGAGGTGCGGATTCCTGAGCAGCGGCTCCCGAAGGAGAGCCGCCGCTCCTGACGGGGGAGAGCTCCGCCTGGAAGCGACGTAGTTCCAAACCCATAGTAGTTCCTGGTAGAAGACAGGCAGCTCCCGCAGGCCGGCACGCCTGCTGCCCACTTTCGCAAACAGGAGCTGCGTGTCGTAATTGAGGCCATGCAGCTGGCGGAAGAAAAACGTCGCCAGCGCACACCATCTCGGAGGATTCTCGACGTACAGGTATCTCTGCAGCGTCTGAAGACGGAAAGTCGCAGCCTGGGTGCGAAGGCACACCAGCGCCTGACCGCCCTCCCTAAGCGGGAGACACAGAACCGCGGCAGAGACCCAGTGCTTCCTTTTGTCCCAGAAGAAGTCGATGAGCTTCTTCTGAATCTTGGCGACAAACGCAGGGGGAGGGATCAAAGTGACCAACCGGTACCACAACATGGCGGCCACCAGCTGGTTTATGACCAGCGCTCGACCCCTGTAGGACAACACTCGGAGCAGTCCTGTCCAGCGTCCTAGGCGAGCGGTGACTTTGGCCTCCAGCTCTTGCCAGTTCGCCGGCCAAGCGTCCTCGGCAGGGCTAAGGTAGACTCCCAAATAGAGGAGGTGCGTGGTGCTCCAGGCGAAAGGCCTGAACTCCTCCGGCAGGGAGTCCACCCGCCACTGACCCACCAGGAGTCCGGAACATTTCTCCCAGTTGATCTTGGCGGAGGATGCGTCCGAGTAAATCTGCTGGCATTCCCGCATCCTCCGCAAGTCAGCGGGATCCGTGACCGTGAGGAGCACGTCATCGGCGTAAGCCGAGAGGACCACCTCCACGCCCGGCCCTTGCAGAGCCAGTCCCGTCAATCTCTTCCGCAAGAGGCGCAGGAAAGGCTCCACGCAAATGGCATATAACTGACCGGACATGGAGCATCCCTGACGCACCCCCCTCCCGAAGCGAAGGGGCGCCGTCAAGGACCCGTTAACTTTAATCAGACACTCCGCGGCGGCGTACAGAAGTCGGATCCGGGCGACGAAATGCGTCCCGAACCCGAATGCGCGCAGAGTCCCGAAGAGATACTCGTGATCCACCCTGTCGAACGCCTTCTCCTGATCCAGGGAAAGGAAGGCGACCGACAGACCAGCCCTCTGGGAGTGGTGGACCAGGTCCCGGACCAGATGGATGTTATCGTGGATGGTCCGGCCCGGGACCGTGTAGGACTGGTCGGGGTGGATCATGTGGGCCAGCACGGTGCCAAGGCGAGCAGACATGGCCCTGGCAAAGATTTTATAGTCCGTGCTGAGGAGGGAGACCGGGCGCCAGTTCTTAAGGAGGCGGAGATCGCCCTTCTTAGGCAGCAGGACAATGACCGCCCTGCGCCAAGAGAGGGGCATCTCCCCGGTCGCCAAACTTTCCCCCAGGACCCGCGCGTAGTCGCCCCCCAAGACGTCCCAGAACGCCCTGTGGAACTCCACGGTCAGCCCGTCCAGCCCCGGGGACTTTCCCCTAGAGAGCTGGCGGAGGGCGCCGGTCAGCTCCGCCAGACTTAGCGGAGCGTCCAATTTTTCGGCGCCCTCCGGGCCAACCTTCGTCAGGTCCTCCCACAAAACTCTGCGCGCATCCTCGCTGGACGGATCCGGAGAGAACAGAGCCCCGTAATAGGCGCGGGTCTCCGCGCTGATTCCCTCCGGATCCGAGACCAGAGATCCGTCGTCGGCCAGCAGCCCCAAGAGCTGCTTACGGACCCCCCGTCTTTTTTCCAGCGAGTAGAAGAAGGGGGAGCCGCGGTCCAGGTCCCGCAGGAGCTGGATCCGCGACCTCACGTACGCGCCTCGGGACCCGACGAGCTGCAGGTCCTTCAGCGCGCCCTTCTTCTCTTCGTACACCTTCCGCAGGGCCGGGTCCTCGACGACCTGACCGAGACGGGACTCCAGGTCGAGCACCTCCTTCTCCAACCGCCCGACCCGGGCCTCCCGCCTCTTGGTCGACCCCTTCGCGTACTCCTGACAGAAGAGACGGATGTGAGCCTTGCCCACATCCCACCATAGCCTCAAGGAGGGGAAGCCCCCCTGCTTCCTTCTCCAGTCGGCCCAGAATCGACGAAACGAATCCCGGAACCGTGCGTCCTCCAGCAGCAGGTTGTTAAAATGCCAGTACACGGACCCCCCCCGCGCGCGCAGCGGAGCGAGCTCCGCCCACACCAGGTGGTGGTCCGTGCACGGCACCGGCCGCATGGAAGCTGCCGGAACGCAGGAGACGAACGCCCGGGAAATGTAGAGGCGGTCGATTCTGGACCTTCCTCCCCCAGACCTCACGCTAGTGAAGGCGCTGGAGTCGGGGTGGAGATTTCGCCAGACGTCCACCAAGTCGAAGGACCCAACCAGGTCCCTCAACTTCTCCATCGCCGCCGGGCTTCGCGGGGGACCCGAACGGTCCCTCGCCTCGAGGGTGCAGTTAAAATCCCCCCCGAGGATGACGCACTCGCCCACGTCGATGGAGCCCAAGAGAGCGGACACTTCTTCGAAGAAGCGCACTTGCTGCGCACTGGTCTGAGGGGCGTACACGTTCACTAGATGGAGCGGCACGCCCCCCAGGCGAACAGTGACATGGAGCAAGCGGCCCGGCACGTGCTCCTTGACCCCCAAGATCTCCGGCTGAAAATGCGGGGCCAGCAAGATAGCCACCCCGCTGGAATTGTTGGAGAGGTGACTCATGCTGACCCCTCCTTGCCACTCCAGGAGCCATGTGGCTTCGTCTCCCGGAACGGTGTGGGTTTCTTGCAGGAAGCACACCGCATACTTCCCGTCCCGAAGGACCGAGAAGTTATTGAATCTGCGGCGCGCCTCCCTGCTGCCGTTGATGTTGAGGCTGGCTATGGTTATCTTCATGTCAGAAGCATAGTGCAACCTCTACCTACACCTAACGGGGCGAGGAAGCGCAGCCGCTGGTCCGCCGCCACTTCCTCAGCAGCCCAGTGAGAAACGTTGTGAGCCGACGCAGCTCGAGCGGGTTCACACCCTCGTCCGCGCCCAAGATCTTAACGGCGGCGCGGACGGAATCGATGAGCAGCGCCAGCTCCGACCACCTGTCGAGGGCCAGCCGGACCTTATTGCGCTGACCCAGGCACGTGGCCATAAAATCCCGGAGTTCCCTCACGGAAAATGAGGGGAGACTCGGCAAGGGGCACGAGGTCATCCATCGCCACGTCGGCGCTGGAGTCCGAATCGTCCTCCGTGCCCATCACCGAGTCCCCATCCTCCTCCAGGGGGTCGTCACCAGCGGCCGACCCGTCCGCCGCGCAGTGCGAAGCGAACGACTCGGCCGCGCCAGCCAGCCCCGCCTCCGCCCGGATCCCACCCCCAGGATCGGCGGCAGAGGATTTCTCCCTGGGCTCCTCTAGGGGTGCCGGGCCAGAAGACGGCGGCGGTTCAGAGCTCCCCTCCGTCTCAGACGCCGGAACGACCGGAGAAACCGGGGAGAGAACAATTTCCAGCTCCTCCAGTACGTCCGGCACCAGAGACGCAGCCAGGGGGCCATCCTCCTCCCCGCCACCAACCTCCGACCCAGCGGACGGGGGGTTTTGAATTAAAAGCTCTACCAGGACGAGCATCCCCTGGGAGACGTCCGGGTCGCATTGGGCGAGCTCATTATCCTCGAGCTCGCCCGACCCAGCCCCCAGGCTGCCCGACCCGGCGAGGGGTAACGACACCGATAAAAGGTCAACTTCAATTACTGCCGCGGGTTGTTCCGCAACCCCCCCCACGGGCAGGGTCTCATCCCCATCCCCGGGAGGGACGTGCTGGACAGACACATCTGCCTCAGCCTCCCGAGGGACAGGCGACCCCTGCCGATCGCTGGTGATGACGACCGCGCTGGGGGGGCGGGGGGGCGCAGTACCCGCGGCGGGCGACGACTCCCCCTGCTCGGAGGGACCTTCCTCCTCCCGGTCCTCCTCCTCATCCAGGGGGTCGCGCCTTCTTTTTAGCACGGAGGGAGCGAGGGAGACCTCCATGTCTGCAAAGGCCTCCTCCTCGACTCCCTCCGGCGGAGCAGGTTTGTCGGGTTCCTCGGGCCCGAGCCCGGCCGCAGGTATTGGCATTACCGCTGCGGCGGTTGCGGCCACAGGCTCGGGCACGGGGCCCCTCCCGCTCACATCTGCCCTGATCAACTCCGCGAGGAGCGCGGGTGTAAGGGGCTCAAGGGGCAAGGGCTCACCATCCACGGGGGGGCCTGCCCCAAGGTGCTTCTTTTTTCCCCGCGCCTTCTTTCCGGCCGGACACGCTCCCTCCCCCCCGCCGGAGGCCTTGGTGGCATCGGCCCCCGACGTCAACCGCGCATCAGACGTACTTGACGCGCGGGCAGATCCGGGGGGAAGGGCGGCGGCGGCGGCGCCAGCCTCGGCCGCACGAGATGATCCGGCGGCCTTGGAGGCAGGGCAGTTCCTCCTGATGTGCCCCACCTCCCTGCAGGCATGGCACCTCACACCGTCCGACGTCCAAAAGGCGCGGTAGGCGGTCCCCTCGTGGAGGACGACGAACGCCCCTTCAGTGTCCTCCTCCCGCGCCAGCTGGATAAACAGCTGGCGCCGGAAGGAGAAGACGTGGCGAAGGCTGGCCTCCCGGAAGCCGAGCGGGATGGGCGTGATCCCCGACCTCACCTCCCCAAGTTGTCGCAAATGGGGAAGGAGGAGCTCACCAGGAACATAGGGCGGGACGTTGGAAATAATGATCCTCTGCGCGGTGGCCTCGAGAGGATCCACCGGCAGGAAGGTCCCGCCCACGGTGAGCCCCTTGGCGACAGCCAGGGACACCGCCCGCTCCGACCCCAGGAAGAACACAGCCTTCCCATACATTTTCGAGGCCGCGACGATGGCTGAGGGGCCGACAACCCCAGCCATGGCCTTGACGCAGGCCTCGATGGTCATAGTGGGGTGAGTGTAGCTCTTCACCCCAAGCTTTTTCGTTATTAATTGAAAAGGTGACGGGGCAGCAGGAACAGCGGGAGCAGCTGTGGCTGTGGCTACCACTCTCGCATAGGTCCCGGCTGGCCCCGCCACCGGCGAAGATGCAGTCGCCATTCTGGGGTGCTTTTTTTAAGGGCTACACTCACCCCAAGTCACAGGCCTGAAGGTGTTAATGGCCTCGGTGTATATATATATATACTTTTTTGTCCTCTATTGAGCAGAGGGAGCTGATTAAAATGAGGACACACCTCTCTCCTTATTGATTTAAATTGGGAGAGGAGCCCTCGCCCCTCTGCTCAATTGGCAATTAATAAAATAGATGAAACTAAGGTGCCTTAGAAAGACAGGCAGAGAGAGACAAAGAGAGAGAGAGAGGTGGGGGGGGGGGGTGGGAAGGAGGGAGGCCGCAAAGGGCAGTGTTGCCACTCAGGATGGTGGGTGGGTGTAGGCAGGGTTGCACTCTCTGATGGAAAAAGTCTTTGGTGATGGTGGTCTTCTGGCAGGGGGAGAAGACGTCTTCACCTGGAAAAGCTGGAGAAGCCCAGGCTTAGTCCTGCAACAGGTCTTAACGATGTAATTACATTAAATTAAGGACTTCACCTTGGGCAGCTCCAAGCTCTCCCAGGGCAGGCAATAGAAGGGATGCTAATTAGTGGTGTGTGTGGCCTAGCTTTTAACAAGAGCACACACACACTACACCCCTTGATGATCCGGCCTTGCTTCTTCTTTTCTCCCCCCACCTAAAATACAAAGTCTTGGGAGAGTGCCCCAAATAACACCCACCTGTAGATGTTCCGGATGAAGTTTTCTTCCCTCCTTTCAAGCAGTTGGTTTCTCTCCCCTCTCTCCCTCTCCTGAAGTGGAGGCCAAATTGGGGAGGCAGTGATAGAAAGGCCTCTCCCCTGGTTGATGTTGATGTAGGCCTCCTTTCTCCTTCTCCTCCTCTGTCCTCTCTCTCCAGGCACCTCAGCTGATGTAATGATGGTGGAGTTGGTGGTGGTGGTCCAACGTTCTCCTCCTCTTCCTGGTCAGGGGATCACCACTTTAATCCACTCTCCAAAGTCTGGCTGCTCCCTCTGCTCGTGCTTGCAGCTGAACAGAGGGTAACTTCAGACTGAAGTACAGAAGCCTGCTATGGCTTTATATACAGGGGTGGTCACTGCCGGTACTGCAGTATAGAATCAGTTCTTCTCTTAAAGGTACATACACAACACAGGCCCTTTCCAATCTCACCCTACTCCTGGGCCCGAATCCCATCTCCCCCCAATGCTGGCCTCGAGTCCTGATCTCCGCTCCCCTCCACCAATGCTGGCTCCGACCTCCCAATGCTGGCCCAACCACCCCCAATGCTGGCCTGACCTCCCCCAATGCTAGCCCTGACCTCCCCCCGATGCTGGTCCCGACCTCCCCCAATGCTGGCTCGGACCTCCCCCAATGCTGGCCCGGACCTCCCCCAACGCTGGCCCTGACCTCCCCCAATGCTGGCCCCGACTTCCCCACAATGCTGGCCCCGAGGCCCGACCTCCCCCAATGCTGGTCTTGACCTCCCCCCAATGCTGGCCCCAACCTCCCCCAATGCTGGCCCCGACCTCCCCCAATGCTGGTCCCGACCTCCCCCAATGCTGGCCCCGAGGCCCGACCTCCCCCTGATGCTGGCCCCGACCTCCCCACATTGCTGGCCCCGACCTCCCCCAATGCTGGCCCCGACCTCCCCCAATGCTGGTCCCGACCTCCCCCTGATGCTGGCCCCGACCTTCCCACAATGCTGGCCCTGACCTCTCCCAATGCTGGCCCCGACCTCCCCCCAATGCTGGCCCCGACCTCCCCCAATGCTGGCCCCGACCTCCCCCAATGCTGGTCCCGACCTCCCCCTGATGCTGGCCCCGACCTTCCCACAATGCTGGCCCTGACCTCTCCCAATGCTGGCCCCGACCTCCCCCCAATGCTGGCCCCGACCTCCCCCAATGCTGGCCCCGACCACCCCCAATGCTGGCCCCGACCTCCCCCAATGCTGTTCCCGACCTCCCCCGATGCTGGCCCCGACCTCCCCACAATGCTGGCCCCGACCTCCCCCGATGCTGGCCCCGACCTCTCCCAATGCTGGCCCCGACCTCCCCCAATGCTGGCCCCGACCACCTCCAGTGCTGGCCCCGACCTCCCCACAATGCTGGCCCCGACCTCCCCGCAATGCTGGCCCCGACCTCCCCCCAATGCTGGCCCCGACCTCCCCCAATGCTGGCCCCGGCCTCCCCCCAATGCTGGCCCCGACCTCTCCCAATGCTGGCCCCGACCTCTCCCAATGCTGGTCCCGACCTCCCCCAATGCTGGCCCCGACCGCCCCCAATGCTGGCCCCGACCTCCCCCGATGCTAGTGGCCCCGACCTCCCCGCAATGCTGCCCCCGACCTCCTCCCGATGCTGGCCCCGACCTCCTCCCGATGCTGGCCCCGACCTCCCCCGATGCTGGCCCCGACCTCCCCCAATGCTGGCCCCGACCTCCCCCGATGCTGGCCCCGGCCTCCCCCCAATGCTGGCCCCGGCCTCCCCCCAATGCTGGCCCCGGACTCCCCCCAATGCTGGCCCCGGCCTCCTCCAATGTGGGCCCCGGCCTCCCCCCAATGCTGGCCCCGACCTCCCCCAATGCTGGCCCTGGCCTCCCCCCAATGCTGGCCCTGGCCTCCCCCCAATGCTGGCCCCGACCTCCCCCAATGCTGGCCCCGACCTCCCCCGATCTCCCCCTGATCTCCCCCCAATGCTGGCCCCGACCTCCCCCCCGGTGCTGGCCCGGCCTCCCCCAATGCTGGCCCCGACCTCCCCCCCGATGCTGGTCCTGACCTCCCCCAATGCTGGCCCCGACCTCCCCCCGATCTCCCCCGATGCTGGCCCGACCTCCCCCGATGCTGGCCCGACCTCCCCCAATGCTGGCCCCGACCTCCCCCCGGATGCTGGCCCGACCTCCCCCAATGCTGGCCCGACCTCCCCCGATGCTGGCCCTGACCTCCCCCCGATGCTGGCCCCGACCTCCCCCCCGATGCTGGCCCGACCTCCCCCAATGCTGGCCCGACCTCTCCTGATGCTGGCCCCGACCTCCCCCCCGATGCTGGCCCCGACCTCCCCCCCGATGCTGGCCCGACCTCCCCCAATGCTGGCCCGACCTCTTCCCCGATGCTGGCCCTGACCTCCCCCCGATGCTGGCCCCGACCTCCCCCAATGCTGGCCCCGGCCTCCCCCAATGTTGGCCCCGGCCTCCCCCAATGTTGGCCCCGGCCTCCCAGCAATGCTGGCCCCGACCTCCCCCGATGCTAGTGGCCCCGACCTCCCCGCAATGCTGGCCCTGACCTCCCCCAATGATGGCCCCGACCTCCCCCAATGCTGGTCCTGACCTCCCCGCGATGCTGGCCCCGATCTCCCCCAATGCTGGCCCCGTCCTCCCCCAATGCTGGCCCCGGCCTCCCCCCAATGCTGGCCCCGGACTCCCCCCAATGCTGGCCCCGGCCTCCTCCAATGTGGGCCCCGGCCTCCCCCCAATGCTGGCCCCGACCTCCCCCAATGCTGGTCCTGGCCTCCCCCCAATGCTGATCCCGTCCTCCCCCAATGCTGGCCCCGACCTCCCCCAATGCAGGCCCCGACCTCCCCCGATGCTGGCCCCGACCTCCCCCAATGCTGGCCCCGACCTCCCCCGATCTCCCCCTGATCTCCCCCCAATGCTGGCCCCGACCTCCCCCCCGATGCTGGCCCGGCCTCCCCCAATGCTGGCCCCGACCTCCCCCCCGATGCTGGTCCTGACCTCCCCCAATGCTGGCCCCGACCTCCCCCGATCTCCCCCTGATCTCCCCCCAATGCTGGCCCCGACCTCCCCCCCGATGCTGGCCCGACCTCCCCCAATGCTGGCCCCGACCTCCCCCCAGATGCTGGCCCGACCTCCCCCAATGCTGGCCCGACCTCCCCCGATGCTGGCCCTGACCTCCCCCCGATGCTGGCCCCGACCTCCCCCCCGATGCTGGCCCGACCTCCCCCAATGCTGGCCCCAACCTCCCCCCGATCTCCCCCCGATGCTGGCCCCGACATCCCCCCGGATGCTGGCCCGACCTCCCCCCAATGCTGGCCCCGACCTCCCCCCGGATGCTGGCCCGACCTCCCCCCAATGCTGGCCCGACCTCCCCCCGATGCTGGCCCGGCCTCCCCCCGATGCTGGCTCCGACCTCCCCCGATGCTGGCCCCGACCTCCCCCGCAATGCTGGCCCGACCTCCCCCAATGCTGGCCCGACCTCCCCCGATGCTGGCCCTGACCTCACCCCGATGCTGGCCCCGATCTCCCCCGATGCTGGCCCCGACCTCCCCCAATGCTGGACCTGACCTCCCCCAGATCCTGGCCCCAACTTCCCCCAATGCTGGCCCAAATTCCCCCCGACCCTGGCCCCGACCATGAGGCCCTCCCCAGAATCTTTTTTTAAAATTCGATTAGAGATGTGGGCATCGCTGGCAAGGCCAGCATTTATTGTCCATCCCTAATTGCCCTTGAGTCGGTGGTGGTGAGCCATACAGTAACTTGAGCCTTGTTGTAGCTATTCTGTTTATACCTTAATTAAACTTTAAGTTCTGGTGCACTCTTGCAACAGTGTACTGGATTTCCAGCGGGGAACCAGGGAGCAGGGAAATGACCCTGTATGATAGTTGACTCATTGAGCTAGATACCTGTGTTGTTTCAAATTAAACTCAGTGATTTAATTAGATGTGCCATTAATTCTGCACTGAGGAGTGAGGTATTGTGTAATTACAGGGGTGCTGTGGGCATGCTGTCTTTAAGAGGTGATGGCCTGGCATTGCATTAAGTGAATCATGGCTCTTTTCATGGATGACTGTAAAACAGATGTGTGTAGCAAATGGAGGGAGTAGATTAACTAAAGCTACTTGACTTGCGACATGTGCTTACATTATGAAATATGAAAAAAAACATTTATTTTCATCCATACAATGCCACTGTGCCTTAGTGTAAAATACCACACTTTACTGCTGGACCATCTATCCTCATTTTTAATTAACTAACTATTTCATGGTTGATTAATGCTCTGTCGCTAAACTCAAATATACCTCCCAAACTCAACATTGCCACCACCACCGCTACCACCGTCATCACCATTACTGGCATCACCATCACCATCATCATTATCTCTCCTACGACCATTGCCACCACTGCCATCACCATCCTCATTATCAGTTTGATAACCACCGCCACCATACCCATTACCAACACTACTACCACTACAACTGTCACCAGTACTATCATAGTTATTGATTTGGGAGTATATTCTCATCATCATATTGTCAAACCTCCCAATATCTCACTTCTTTCATCCTTAATTTTTTTAATTTTTTTTCCTAATTAAGTTCGATGTAAAGCCTGAATGTTATTCACTGTTCCATTTGTTTACCAGTTCCATGGAAGACCCCAAGAATACTGTACATCTCTCACAGATCAATGAACCTTCAGTGAATTTTAAATCACTAACAAGGATGTCTTACTTCACATGGCATAGTTACAAATATAAATGGCATTAGGAAGTTTTCATGTAAAAGAATTGCACCATTATAATTATAAAGAAAACAAATTTAATCAAAAATGTACTTGTGAACCAGATTGGCGCTGATGACCTGGCAGCAGCGTGATGTGTATTGTAAAATGTGCTGCAAAATTTCCTTGGAGAACTTCAACAAGCTGGAAAAGGCACTGGCTTAGTAAGTGTTAAACTAACTTAATAGCAATTATATTTAGTAGAACAAACACAAATTGAGACATGTATGTGCAGATAGCAGTCAGTTGTACACCCTGTGGTTGAAGATGCTGGCCGACCTTGCACTGAATTTTTACCCTTTGAAAATATCAAGGCCTTTGACAATAACTTTTTAAAAGATAACTATTGTTGTTTTAGTTTAGTGGTTCATTCACCCGCTCTGGGAACACAGGATTTGGAACGAGCTGGTAGTCAGTCTCCTGGTATCTTCTGGCTGCTTCTTCATTGCTCTTTCCGAAAGGAATCTTGGGCCGTAATTTTCATTACCAGGGCAGATCAGGCGCAGCAGTCGGCGTGGCGGCTCGGAGCCCATTCTTCTTTTCATCCCGCTCCTCAGAGCGACTTTCCCTTAATGGCACCTACTAAGGCAGGCCTGCACGTTACCTGGCCCTATTAAATGACGTCATCGATGTCTCATTTCCAGCCAGGATAATTAAAGCAGCCTTGGCCACATTGCATTTGAAGGTTCATCTAGGAGTGTGTAGACAGTACATATCACCATCTGGTTATTGCTCAGCCTTGCACAGATGGTTTCACAGAGACAGATGGCTGCTCCCAGGTTCTCAGATGACTCCCTACATATTCTTGTGGAGGGAGTCAGGGCAGGCAGGGAGGTTCTCTTCCCTGCTGATGGGCAGAAGAGACCTCCCCAAGAGACTAAAAGAGCCTGGCTGCAAGTTGCAGAGGAGGTGAATAGCAGGGATGTGGTGATGCAGACCTGAGTGCAGTGCCAGAAGTGCTTCAGTGATCATATGATATCAGGAAAGGTGAGTGCAAAGCCACACTCAACTTCATCCTGCTGTGCCTGTCATCACATCCCCATCACTCTGCCTTCCCAAGCCTACTCCTGCACATCATTACTAACACCAACATACCTTGCACGTCCACCCAGCTCTCTATCTACATACAAACATCCCCATCTGATGAACCACCCCTCACGCTCATCCTAATGCAATCATACCAACTAACAACACACAAGGAGGCCACTTTACATTGGCACTTTGGCATTGGCACCACAATCCCTCAGGATTTGCGGAGCAGCTGACAGTGGGGGATGGAGAGAGGGGGACCTTTCAGTAACCTGGTGACAGAATTACATCTCATATAGCCACATGGCGTACATCAGTCACTCATTTTGGGATTGATGTCAGCAGCCAGTGAGTGTTCATCATGTGCATAATGGTATCGTTACCCATTCTTGATATTACAGTCCTAAATCATCTCTTTAATCTCCCACAGGTCCATCATGTGCACCCCCCACTGTCCAGGCGGAAGAGGAAGATGACTCCTCAGAGGAGCCTCCAGCATCTGAGAGCGCACCGTCACTAGACCTAAGTGCGCCAAGCACCAGCGCAGAAACGTGCACCTCAGTGGGTCCTAAGTAAGATAGAGTAGTGTTGTCACCTGGTGTCTCACATGTCACAAGTAAGCAAGAGGAGATGGTGGAGACAGAGACAGCAGTGGAGACTCCTCGCCGGAGACGCAGGACGCTCCTAGCTCTGCTGAGCTGCATGCAGACGCTGAGCCTCAGGGGCCATCGAGAAAGAGGGCGGTCCTGGAGGTGCAGGAAGAAGTATAGGAGGCTCTGACAGATTTTACGACTGCGATGTCTACAAATGTGCAGAAAATGGAGGAGTCAGTCTCCAACATGAGCACCACAGTGTCGCAGGCGATGGCGACTGGAGGCTCTTTCATGAAAAGAATGGTCACCTGTATGAAGCAGCTATTGTGCCACTCACATGAGCACATGCTATCTATGGAGAACAGATGGCAGAGGCCCATGGACCTCCTCTCTAGGAGGGATGTCAATGTAGACATGGGTCCTCATGGCCCCACTGATGTGCAGCAAGGTGCTCTCCAGCTCCTTGCTGGCATGGAAGTGCGAGTGGCCCATGATAGGGATGATGGTGAGAGGGGACATGGAAGTGTGGGCTCTCATAGAGCTCACACTTTTCCCCTGTCGCCTCCCCCTCACTCAGAGCTGCAGATGCCTCGTCGGATCACGATGGCCGAGTCTGCCCAAATTTATTTTGATATTTGTGCTGTCAGTGTTTTACAGCATTGAGGTGCTGCAAACACTGACAATCACTGCAAGGAGGTGCAGGGCTGCACCCAGGCTCTCCCATGACTTGCTCCATATGCTTATGGAGGGAGTCACAGCACGCAAGTAGTTCTCTTCCCTTCCCATGTGCGGAAAAGACCTCCCCAGGAGATCAACACAGCCTGGTTGCACATTGCAGAAGAGGCCACAAGCAGGGATGTTGTTAGGAGGACCAGGCTGCAGTGCCGCAAATATTTCAATGATCTCAGTAGATCAAGAAATGTTATTACAAAGCCGCACTCAACCTCATCCTGCTGTGCCTTTCATCACATCCCCATCACTCTTCCTTCCCTACCCTACTCCTGCACATCCTTATTCACACCAACTTACCTTCGACCTCCACCCATCCCTCTCTCTCTATCTATATTATCACATCCTCATCTCACTAGCAACCCCTCACACTCATAGAAACATAGAAACATAGAAGATAGGAGCAGGAGTAGGCCATTCGGCCCTTCGAGCCTGCTCCGCCATTCAATGTAATCATAGCTGATCATCCAAATTCAGTACCCTGTCCCTGCCTTTTCCCCATATCCCTTGATCCCTTTAGCCTCAAGAAATATATCCAACTCTTTCTTGAATATATTTAATGAACTAGCCTCCACCGCCCTCTGTGGCAGAGAATTCCACAGGTTCACCACTCTCTGGGTGAAGAAATTCCTCCTCATTTCAGTCCTAAATGGCTTACCCCTTATCCTTAGACTATGACCCCTGGTTCTGGACTCCCCGACCATCAGAAGCATCCTTCCAGCATCTAGTCTGTCCAGACTTGACAGAATTTTATAGGTTTCGATGAGATCCCCTCTCAATCTTCTAAACTCCAGTGAGTATAAGCCCAATCGACACAATCTCTCCTCATACGTCATTCCTGCCATCCCAGGTATCAGCCTGGTGAATCTTCGCTGCACTCCCTCCATGGCAAGAACGTCCTTCCTCAGGTAAGGTGACCAAAACTGCACACAATACTCAAGGTGCGGTCTCACCAAGGCCCTGTACAACTGTAACAAGACATCCTTGTTCCTGTACTCGAACCCTCTTGCTACTGCCCTGTTCCTGGGACTAGGGACAGGGTCACTGGCAAGGCTTGCTAAAGCTAAGCAGAGCCAGGCCTGGTTAGTACCTGGAGAGGTGACCACCAGGGAAGACCAGGTGCAGAAGGTTCACAGAAGGAGCCCCAAGGAGGGGCAGTTGGTGAGAAGGTCACGGAAGGAGCCCCAGGAGGGGCGGCTGGTGAGCAGGCCCGGGCGTTGGGCTGAAGAGTGTCGGACAGAAGGAATGGTGGAAATGGAATGGCGGCGCGCACAGACGCAGCGGCTTTGCTTCTCCCAGGATGGTGCTATTTACGTTAATGTTATTTGTACTGGACTCATGGGAGCTTGCAAGATCACATTTCATTGTTCATGTACTTGTACAATGACAATAAAGTTGAATTTTTATTATTATAATCGCCTGCTGCACCTGCATGCTTACCTTCAGCGACTGGTGCACAAGGACACCCAGGTCTCTTTGCACTTCCCCTTCTCCCAATCTATTGCCATTCAAATAATAATCTGCCTTCCTATTTTTGCCACCAAAGTGGATAACCTCACATTTATCCACATTATAGTGCATTTGCCATGTTTCTGCCCAATCACCCAACCTGTCCAAATCATACTGGAGTTTCCCGACATCCTCCTCGCAGCTTACCCTCCCGCCCAGCTTTGTGTCATCTGCAAATTTGGAGCTATTACATCCAATTCCCTCGTCCAGATCATTAATATATATTGTGAACAGCTGGGGTCCTAAGACCGATCCTTGCGGTAGCCCACTAGTCACTGCCTGCCACTCGGAAAACGACCCGTTTATTCCAACTCTTTGCTTTCTGTCCGCCAACCAGTTCTCTATCCAAGTCAATACCTTGCCCCCAATCCCATGTGCCTTAATTTTGCACGCTAATCTCTTGTGTGGGACCTTATCGAAAGCCTTCTGAAAGTCCAAATACACCACATCCACTGGTTCTCCCTTATCTATTTTACCAGTTATATCCTCAAAAAATTCCAGTAGATTAGTCAAGCATGATTTACCTTTTGTAAATCCATGTTGGCTTTGTCCGATCCTGTCACTGCTTTCCAAGTGCTCTGCTATTACACCTTTTATAATAGACTCTAGCATTTTCCCCACTACCGATGTCAGGCTTGCCGGTCTATAATTCCCCGCTTTTTCTCTACCACCTTTTTTGAATAGTGGGGTAACATTAGCTACCCTCCAATCCATGGGTACCGTTCCAGAGTCTATCGAGTTCTGGAAGATGACCAGTAATGCATCTATTATCTCTAGGGCCACTTCCTTAAGTACCCTGGGATGCAGACCATCAGGCCCTGAGATTTATCAGCCTTCAGTCCCATCAATTTTCCTAACACCATTTTCCTACAAATACTGATTTCTTTCAGTTCCTCTCTTTCATCAGACCCTATGTTACCCGGCATCTCTGGGAGGTTATTTGTGTCCTCCTTTGTGAAGACAGAACCAAAGTATGTATTTAGTTGGTCTGCCATTTCCTTGTTTCCCATTATAAATTCCCCTGATTCTGACTGTAAGGGAACTATGCTTGACTTCACTAATCTTTTTCTCTTCACATATGTATAAAAGCTTTTACAGTCAGTTTTTATGTTCCCTGCAAGCTTACTCTCATATTCTATTTTCCCTTTCTTAATTAATCCCTTTGTCCTCCTTTGTTGACTCCTAAACTGCTCCCAATCCTCAGGATTATTGCTTTTTCTAGCCAATTTATATGTTCTCTCCTTGGATCTTATGCTATCCCTAATTTCCCTTGTTAGCCACGGTTGAGTCACCTTTTTTGTTTTATTTTTATGCCAAACTGGGATGAACAAATTCTGTAGCTCATCCATTCGGTCTTTGAATGTTTGCCATTGCCTATCCACCGTCAACCCTTTGAGCGCCATTCCCCACTCAATCCTACCCAACTCACTCCACAGACCATCGTAGTTTCCTTTATTTAAATTGAGGACCCTTGTCTCTGAGTCAACTACTTCATTCTCCATCTTAATGAAGAATTCGATCATATTATGATCGCTCCGACCCAAGTGGCCTCGGAAAACAAGATTGCTAATTAATCCTTTCTCATTACATAATACCCAGTCTAAGATGGCCTGATCTCTGGTTGGTTCCTCGACATATTGGTCCAGGAAACCATCCCGTAAACACTCCAGGAATTTCTCCTCCACAGTATTGTTACTAATTTGGTTGGCCCAATCTATATGTAGATTAAAGTTACCCATGATGACTGCTGTGCCCTTATTGCACGCTTCTTTAATTTCCCTTTTAATGCCATCTCCAACCTCCGCCTTACTGTTTGGAGCTCTATATACCACTCCTCTTAGTATTTCTCAATTCTACCCATACAGATTCCACATCATCAGAGCTAATATCCTTCATTACAATTGTATTAATCCCTTCTTTAACCAGTAATGCTACCCCACCTCCCTTTCCTTTTTGCCTATCTTTCCTGAATATCGAATACCCCTGGATGTTGAGTTCCCAGTCTTGGCCATCCTTGAGCCACGTTTCTGTAATCCCAACCAAATCGTATTCATTTACCTCTATTTGCGCAGCCAATTCATCCACCTTATTACAAATGCTCCTCGCATTAAGACACAAAGCCTTCAGGCTTGTTTTTTTAACGCTCTTAGACCTATTAGAATTATTATTTACTGTGGCCACGTTTGATTTAAACCGTTGATTTCTCTGACTGCCACTTTTGTTTTTCTCCTTCCTATCTTTTGCTTTTATCCCTGTTTTCCTTTCCTCTGTCTCCCTGCTCAGGTTCCCAAACCCCTGCCATTTTAGTTTAAACCCCCCCGAACAGTGCTAGCAAACCTCCCCACAAGGATATTTGTCCCGCTTTGGTTCAGGTGCAACCCGTCCGACTTGTACAAGTCCCACCTTTCCCAGAAGCAGGCCCAGTGATCAAGGAAACTAAAGCCCTCCCTCTTGCACCAACTCTTTAGCCACGCATTCATCTGCTCTATCCTCCTATTCCTATACTCACTAGCACGTGGCACCAGGAGTAATCCAAAGATTACAACCTTTGAGGTCCTGCTCTTTAATCTGCTACCTAGCTCCCTAAATTCTTGTTGCAGGACCTCATCCCTCTTCCTACCTATGTCGTTGGTCCCAATGTGAACCACGACCTCTGCCTGTTCACCCTCCCCCTTCAGAATACCCTGCAGCCGTTCAGTGACATCCTTGACCCTGGCACCAGGGAGGCAACAAACCATCCTGGAGTCACGTTTACGGCCACAGAACCGTCTATCTGTTCCCCTTACGATAGAATCCCCTACCACTATTGCTCTCCCACTCTTTTTCCTCCATTCCTGAGCAGCAGCAACACCCCCGGTGCCAGGAAGTTGGCTGCTGCTGCCTTCCTCTGGTGAGTCATCCCCCTCAACAGTATCCAAATTGGTATACCTGTTTGAAAGGGGGATGGCCACAGGGGTCTCCTGCACTACCTGCCTGCTTCTACTGCTCCACCTGGTGGTCACCCATTTCCCTTCTGCCTGTGCAGCCCTACCCTGCGGCGTGACCAACTCATCATACGTGTAATCCACGACCCTCTCAGCATCGTGAATGCTCCACAACCCATCCATCCACAGCTCCAGCGCCTCAATACGGCCCGTTAGTAGCTGCAGCTGGATGCATTTCTGGCACACGTGGTCATCAGGGACACCGGCAGCGTCCCTGAATTCCCACATAGAGCAAGAGGAGCATAACACGGGGCTGGGCTCTCCTGGCATGACTTACCCCTTTAATTAATTTAAATTAATTCAATACCACCAGTTAAAGATATACTCTAGGGTGCTTATTTACCAACTGTCCCCACTACACCACAGAGACCCAAGAAAATATAAACCGCAGAATTTAAGCTTGTAATAAAAGAAATACTCACCAACCAATCACTTACCTGCTTCCTGGTGACGTCACACTTGGATTACTTTTTACCTCTCTCCTCTGCTGTTGAATTGGTCAGGCCTCGCTGAATCCGCCGGTTCTATCTCCCGCCGGTCGCGCTGCTGCTCTCTCCCAGGTCCAAGCTCTCTGGTCGGGCCTCACTGAATCCGCCGGTTTTATCTCCCGCCGGCCGCGCTGCTGCTCTCTCCCAGGTCCAAGCTCTCTGGTCGGGCCTCGCTGAATCCGCCAGTTTTATCTCCCGCCGGTCGCGCTGCTGCTCTCTCCCAGGTCCAAGCTCTCTGGTCGGGCCTCGCTGAATCCGTCGGTTTTATCTCCCACCGGTCGCGCTGCTGCTCTCTCCCAGGTCCAAGCTCTCTGGTCGGGCCTCGCTGAATCCGCCGGTTTTATCTCCTGCCGGTCGCGCTGCTGCTCTCTCCCAGGTCCAAGCTCTCACCCTCATCCTAGTGCAATCATACCAACTAACAACACACAACGGTAAGCACCTGGGTGTTTTATGCAATGTCCATGTAAAGTTTCTGTTAATGTGGTGTCAAACATTGAAACCTTTATTTTCAACACTTTGTGTTCTTGAACAGATTTGTGTGCACCTTTGGAAGTGGCTTAGTGAGTTGCAGTATTTCTCTCTTTCTCACTTTTTTCCAAACTTAATTTTGTGGTTTATAGTTTCTAAGCTCTATGTTGTGTAGTGGGAAGTGCTAGTAAACAAGGGCCCTTGAGTATATCATTTAATTGTAGTGTAATTGATTTGATTTAATTAAATTTGAATTAATTATAGGGTAAGTCATGGCAGCACAGCTCGGCCCCATGGCATGCTCCTCCTGCACTATGTGGGAAATCAGGGACACTTCCTGTGTCCCTGACGACCATGTGTGCGGGAAGTGTATCCAGCTGCAGCTACTGGCAGACTGCATTGTGGCACTGGAGCTGCAAATGGATACATACAGGAGCATTCACAATGCTGAGGACGTCGTAGATAGCACGTTTAGGGAGTTGGTCACACTGCAGGTAAAGGCTGCACAGGCAGGAAGGGAATGGGTGACCACCAAGCAGAGTAATAGGCGCAGGCAGGTAGTGCAGGAGTCCCCTGTGGCCAGCCCCCTTTCAAACAGATAAACCGCTTTGGATATTGTTGGGGGAGATGGCTTATCGGGGGAAGGCAGCAGTAGCCAACTTCCTGGCACCATGGGTGGTTCTGCTGCACAGGACGGGAGGAAAAAGAGCGGGAGAGCTATAGTGATAGGGGGTTCTATTGTAAGGGGAATAGATAGGCATTTCTGCGGCCGCAAACGAGACTCCAGGATGGTATGTTGCCTCCCTGGTGCAAGGGTCAAGGATGTCTTGGAGCGGCTGCAGGGCATTCTGGAGGGGAGGGTGAACAGCCAGTTGTCGTGGTGCATATAGGTACCAACGATATAGGTAAAAAATGGGATGAGGTCCTAAGAGCTGAATATAGGGAGGTAGGAGGTAAATTAAAAAATAGGACCTCAAAGGTAGTAATCTCAGGATTGCTACCAGTTTCATGTGCTAGTCAGAGTAGAAATAGAAGGAAATTTCAGAAGGATATTTCAGATCAATACATGGCTAGAGGAATGGTGCAAGGGGGAGGGATTCAAATTCCTGGGACAGTGGAACCGGTTCTGGGGGAGGTGGGACCAGTACAAACTGGATGGTTTGCACCTGGGCAGGACCGGGACCGATGTCCTAGGGGGAGTGTTTGCTAGTGCTGTTGGGGAGGGTTTAAACTTAAATGGCAGGGGGTTGGGAACCTGTGCAGGGTGACAGAGGAAAGGGAAGCAAGGATAGAACAAAAAACAGGAAGAAGAAAAGCAAAAGTGGAAGGCAGAGAAATCAAGGGTGTAAATCAAACAGGGCCACAGTAAATAATAATTCTAAAAGGACTAAAAGTGTTAAAAAAGGATGTTCTTGCCATGGAGAGAGTGCAGCAAAGGTTCACCAGATTGATACCTGGGATGGCAAGAATGATGTATGAGGAGAGATTGGGACAATTAGGCTTATATTCGCTAGCGTTTAGAAGAGTGAGAGGGGATCTCATTGAAACTTATAAAATTCTAACAGGACTAGACAGACTAGATGCAGGAAGGATGTTCGTGATGGCGGGGGAGTCCAGAACCAGGGGTCACAGTCTAAGGATAAGGGGTAAGCCATTTAGGACTGAGATGAGGAATGTCTTCACCCAGAGAATGGTGAACCTATGGAATTTTCTACCACACAAGGCAGTTGAGGCCAATTCATTAAATATATTCAAGAAGGAATTAGATATATTTCTTAAGGCTAAAGGGATCAAGGGATATGGGGAGAAGGCAGAGACAGGGTACTGAATTTGGATAATCAGCCATGATCTCATTCAATGGCAGAGCTGGCTCGAGGGGCTGAATGGCCTACTCCTGCTCCTATCTTCTATGTTTCTATGTTTCTATGAATGGTGAGACATAATGGTATCCCCTGCAATGGTGATGAGTGTGAAAGGAATGGCTTGGGCATTGTAGGGATGCTTTATAGTGTTTGTGTGAGGTGATGTCAACCTAGCACATCATGTGGCAGCCAGGGTATACAACATCAAATGAAGTAAATCTAGCCATGGTGAGGTCATCCCTGGCCTCCTGGGCAGCAATGTGTTCGGGTGCTGATGCACTCTGTTCTGTGCAGCATCAGTTGATTGCAGGGAAGGTTTGTTATGTTGTTGGTGCTGCTGGTGTGCCTGGTGCTGCTGATGTTGGGGCTGATCGTGGTGGGATTCTGAGGACCAAGGTGAAAGAGTATAAAGGGCACCGATGCTGATGGAATAGATGGCAGGTGAACTTGAGATGACAGAAGTGATCTGTCAATGGTGGGAGAGGTAATGAGGTCAGACTGGATGGAAACTTGTACAAAGACTTGCAGCATGGTGAATCTGTTGTGGAAATGCAGTGAGGAAGAGCTTGTGGCTGAGGGGAGATATCTCTGTAAGGTGGAAGCTTTTACTTGACATTTGAAGCTGTCAACTCATCAGCTGATTCAATGGCCACTGACCTCCCACCCCAGCTTCACAGATGTGGTCAAGTAACAGCGTGAAACCCTTGGGCGAGCTGTCAAATTCAAAAGGTCAGTTTAAAGCCATTGTTAAGTGGCTGTAAACAAGCCACTAATCATTTAAATTGGACCCCCACCGCTGCGTGTCGGGTCTGCTCAGTGCTCACAGACCCGACATTTGGTAAAGGTGCATGGTGACAAGTTCACAGTGGGATCCCGACCCGCTGGGGAAAAACATCACTTTCCCACCCAACCCGTCACCAATCGCACCAGCTGACCCCCCTGGAAAATCTCAGCCAGCACGTGGCAGCCATGTGGGTGTAATGCAGGAGGTTAAGTAAATCTGGCCATGATGAGGCCACCCCTGGCCTCCCGGGCAGCAATGTGCTTGAGTGCTGCTGGCATCTGGACCTCAGTTACCTCCTGCTCCTCCTCATCTTCCAGCTGATGCTCATCCTCCTCCTCTGAAGAGGCTATGTGCTCTGTGCCTTGCTCCTCCTGCAGTGCTAATCATCGTTGCTGCGCTATGTTGTGCAGTGTGCAGGAGACGGCCATGATTCTGGATACCCTGGCTGGTGCGTACTGAAGGGCTCCTCCAGATCTGTCAACGCATCTGAAGCACATCTTCAGAATGCCGATTGCTTGCACTATGACACATCTGGTGGACATTTGGCTTTCATTATATCTCTCCTTGGCCTCAGTACGTGGCCTCCTCAAGGGTGTCATGAGCCACATCTTCAGTGGATAGCTCTTGCCTCCAAGCAGCCAGTAAGTGTTTGGCGGTGCGAAGAGCTGAGGGAGGGTGCACTGGCGCAAGATGAAAGAGTCATGATGCTGCCAGGGAATTTGGTGCACACATGCATAATCATCTTTTAATGGTTGCAGACGAGCTGCACATTGAGGGAGCAGAAGCCCTTGCGGTTGATGAAGACTCCTGGGTGATGATGGGGTGCCCTGATAGCCACATGTGTGCAGTCGATGATGCCCTGCATCGGTGGGAAGCCAACCAGAGTGACAAAGCCCAGTGCCCGCTCAATGACACTGGCTTTATCAGTGGTGAAATTGATATAATTGTTTGACTTGTCAAACATGGCATCAGCTACCTGTGTGGTGCATCTGTGGGCGGCTGACTGCGAGATGCCACAAATGTCTGCTGCAGATCCCTGGAAGGAGCCTGAGGTGAAGAAGTTGAAGGTGCTGGTGACCTTGACAGCTACTGGTAAGGCATGTCCATCCACTCCTCTGAGCAGCAGGTCTGGTTCCAGCAAGATGCAAATGTCTGCAATGACCTGGCGCAATAGCCTGTGCCTCCTTTGGCACTGCTGCTCAGTCATGTTGAGGAAGCTCATCCTCTGCCTGTATACCCTGTGTTGGGGGTATCACCTCCGGCGCAGTGCAGCCCTGCGCTGATGCCCTCTGTCCTCTGTAACATCAGGTCACTGAGGAGAAGGTTGTTGGTGCTATTGCTGCTGGTGCTGCTGGTGTGCCTGCTGCTGCTAGTATTGGGGCTCATCGTGGGATTCTGAGGATCAGAGTGAGACAGTATAAACGGCAGCCATGCTGATGTAATATATGGCAGGTCAAGTAGGCCAAACTGTCAACGATGTGATGAGTAGTAGCAATGAGGTGAGAGTGGCTTCTGAATTTGCAGAAAAGACTTGCAAACTGCAGACAGCTAAATCTGTGCTCCAAATACACTCAGCAAGAGCCTTTCCCTTAGGCAAGTATGCAGGTGTCATGTGGCCGTATTTATTGTGCTTTCCATGCACTGCAGTAATGACCTTGATCAATGGCCACTGAATCTCCATCTCAGCTGGACAGGCGTGATATCCGAGCTGCATGATTCCCGTTGTCATGCATTTAAATTCAAAAGGCCTGGTTAAAAGCACTGTTAAAGATCTGACAACAAGGTATTAATGAGGTCAATTAGGTTGCCCGCCTCTGCCGTTCGGGTCCGTGCCGCACTGGGAAACATGCCTGAGTTAAAGGCACGAGAAGGTGGGATGACAGCGCATTCCTGATCCGCTCCGATTTATAGCACATTTTACTCCCGACTCACCTCCAATCCCAGACACGGCAGCATGAAAATTCCAGCATTGGAATTCACAGCCCAGAGTCCAAGATTCAGCTGTCTTTAAACAGGTATGCTTTAACATTTATCTTTGGATAAACACCCAAATAATTAATTTAATACAGCATGGTATCCTAGCTGGAGATTGTCACATTGTCTTAGCGTTTTAGCCATTAGTATTATGGGATCAATACATTGGCCATTGGCTCCATCGTTTCTGAGTCACCATTAGCCTCACTTTGGCATATTCTAATGAGTTCTCCAGTACATTTTGGCATAAATTCACCACTGGAGGATCAGTGCGCCACAAATTACTTATGGCGTTCGTAGCCAAATCCGCTGTTCCAGAAATGTCCGGGACATATCAAAGTACAGTTGACTCCAGACAAGTATTCAAGAAGGAGTTGGATATATTTCTTAAGGCTAAAGGGATCAAGGAGTATGGGGAGAAAGCAGGGACCGGGTACTGAATTTGGATGATCAGCCATGATCGCATTGAATGGTGGAGCAGACTCAAGGGGCCGAATGGCCTACTCCTGCTCCTATCTTCTATGTTTCTATCTATGTTTCTATACAATTCTGATGCAAGCAGGGAATTTTGATGCAGCAACTATTCATTCCTATTATAAAGGATTCCTAAACCATGCGAATCATTTGAATAAAATATCTTGACCGAAATTAGTTCCCCAATGAACTTATTGTTATTATTCAACACTTAGGATCTATCTCCTACAAATTTCATCTGTGCATATTTAAAATCTAATGATTTATATGTCCAATATCTTTCTGGTAAAGGGAAAATGTCTTCTATGTAATACCATTTAATCAATGTTATAAAGAGAGCTATCTGTATATGCATTAGTGTCTCCCAGTTACTCGGTTATGATGCGTTACATTTGAAAATGGTAGTTACAGTGGAATCTGGGAGCAAAAATATTGTGTAGAGCTCCCAATCTGACAACAGGAGGATTTGGTCCAGTGAGCTTATGAATGGAATGGTGGGATGTGGGTGACATTATTGATGTCATGTAAACAACCTGAATGTTAGAAGAAATAATTAGGTTTTGAAAAATTATTGTTCTTTTAATTCCTCGGGCCAACCTTATAGTGACTGCTTCAAGCATAAATAAGAGTGCACCAATTAACAATGTTGGCTTCCTTCATATTAACAACCCAAATCTGTTTACCAACTTTATCCTAATGCAAACAAAATACAAGCTGCTCCAGTGCTAGCCTGTTCTTTCCTGATGCTGAGCTAATTATGCCATTCTGAATTTGCTTGGCATAAAACACACATGAACTCCATGTAAGCCAATTGGTAAATTTTTAAATGTGTATTTTGCTGGTACAATCATCATGGCTGGCATTTTGTAGTATTTTAATATGACTTTAATTCCCTTTAATACCAGATTTTATTTGGATTAAGATAGAAGTCATTTGTTTGACCTACAGCTATATGGAGTACATCAAAACCATACAAAACAAAAATGTTTAAAATTTAGACTTTTTTAAGCTATAAATTTTATCCCAGTAATTTAAATTTAATTTAAAGAACCTTGAAAAATAGTCAAACCCCAAATTTTATCTTCTTATCAGGCACTGGCAAAGTCTTGTGAGTAGGCACTGTAAGCTGAAATCTTGGGGGGGATTTTAACCCCAAAAAACAGTTTGGTTGGGGTTGGGGTCGGGGGGAGGTTAAAATGTTAAAAATCTGAATCAGAACCCCAACCCACCTCCAACCCACCTACTTCCGATTTTAACGGACCAGGACGGGGTTGCGGGCAGCCAACCCGCTCTCAGGAGGCGGATTGGCACTTTAAATATTATAATGAGGCTACGTGCCTCACGTTAAAGCTCCATTTTAAATTTAATTCAGGGCGGCCGGGTTTCCAGGACCACGAAGCACCCACAAGCTAAAGGAAGGCGAGGACTACTGGATCCAGGAGGTTAGAGCCTTTGCACTTACCTGCTGGATCCAGCGTTCCTGCCTTGCCAACCCCCGCGATCGGACACTCCCCCCGACCCTTCCAACCTCACCCCCATGCCCCCCCGGCCTCTGATTTCCCCACTAGGCCGATCTCTGACCCCCTCCCAATCTATGACCCCCCATCTTGCCTTCCTACTCCCGCCCCCAATCCCATCCTTCCAACCCCACCCCCAAGACGATCCCTGGCACCCAAACCCCTCTGACGATCCCTGGCCCTGACCTCCGATGACGATCCCTGCCCCCAGCCTCCTCCAATAATCCCTGTCCCCGACCTCCACTGACAATCCTGGCACCCAACCCCCTCCGACGATCCCTAGCCCCTTCAACGATCCCTGATCCCGATCCCCTCCAATGATCCTGGCCCCTGACCCCCTCAGACGATCCAGGCCTTCCTCCCCTCTGCTCCCCAGGCCTACCCGCCCGACAGCCAGCCAGCTTCTCAAACTGGCTGGCTGTGGGTGGAAACAGATTTTTAAAAATTCAGCAGGGCCTGAGGGAAACCCATTCTCCAAATAGAGCTGTGGGATCTTTTATGTCCACCTGAGAGGGAAGACGGGGCCTTGGTTTAATGTCTCAGCTGAAAAACACAGCACACTGAAGCACAATCAGGATTTTATTAACTTATGCACAACCAATATAATAAATAATGGGCCATAAGTTGCGGCCCCTAGAGGTGCGTACGCACCCGTAGGGGCCGTGCAAGTTCCGGGTTTAGCTGTGCGTTGCGCATGCACTAAAACCTGTAACTTGCGATCAGTCAAGAATTCTCTCTTGACAGATCGTAACCATCCCCGGGAAAAGGGCCTCCGCAAGCAGAGAGTTGGGCTATTCCCACATTAGTGGGAGTGGTATATAGAACTCCCAACAGTAAGGCGGAGGTTGGGGATGGCATTAAAAGGGAAATTAAAGAAGTGTGCATTAAGGGCACAGCAGTCATCATGGGTGACTTTAATCTACATATAGATTGGGCCAACCAAATTAGTAACAACACTGTGGAGGAGGAATTCCTGGAGTGTGTATGGGATGGTTTCCTGGACCAATATGTCGAGGAACCAACCAGAGATCAGGCCATCTTAGACTGGGCATTATGTAACGAGAAAGGATTAATTAGCAATCTTGTTGTACGAGGCCCCTTGGGTCTGAGCGATCATAATATGATCGAATTCTTCATTAAGATGGAGAATGAAGTAGTTGACTCAGAGACTAGGGTCCTCAATTTAAATAAAGGAAACTACGATGGTCTGAGGAGCGAGTTGGGTAGGATTGATTGGGGAATGGCACTCAAAGGGTTGACGGTGGATAGGCAATGGCAAACATTCAAAGACTGAATGGATGAGCTACAGAATTTGTTCATCCCAGTTTGGCATAAAAATAAAACAAAAAAGGTGACTCAACCGTGGCTAACAAGGGAAATTAGGGATAGCATAAGATCCAAGGAGACGATATGTAAATTGGCCAGAAAAAGCAATAATCCTGAGGATTGGGAGCAGTTTAGGATTCAACAAAGGAGGACAAAGGGATTAATTAAGAAAGGGAAAATAGAATATGAGAGTAAGCTTGCAGGGAACATAAAAACTGACTGTAAAAGCTTTTATAGATATGTGAAGAGAAAAAGATTGGTGAAGTCAAGCATAGATCCCTTACAGTCAGAATCAGGGGAATTTATAATGGGAAACAAAGAAATGGCAGACCAACTAAATTCATACTTTGGTTCTGTCTTCACAAAGGAGGACACAAATAGCCTCCCAGAGATGCCGGGGAACATAGGGCCTGATGAAACGGTGGAACTGAAAGAAATCAGTATTTGTAGGGAAATGGTGTTAGTAAAATTGATGGGACTGAAGGCCGATAAATCCCCAGGGACTGATAATATACATCCCAGGGTATTTAAGGAAGTGGCCCTAGAAATAGTAGATGCATTGCTGGTCATCTTCCAGAACTCGATAGACTCTGGAACAGTACACATGGATTGGATGGTAGCTAATGTTACCCCACTATTCAAAAAAGGTGGTAGAGAAAAAGCGGGGAATTATAGACCGGTAAGCCTGACATCGGTAGTGGGGAAAATGCTAGAATCTGTTATAAAAGGTGTAATAGCAGAGCACTTGGTAAGCAGTGACAGGATCGGACAAAGTCAACATGGATTTACAAAAGGTAAATCATGCTTGACTAATCTACTGGAATTTTTTGAGGATGTAACTGGTAAAATAGATAAGGGAGAACCAGTGGATGTGGTGTATTTGGACTTTCAGAAGGCTTTCGATAAGGTCCCACATAAGAGATTAGCGTGCAAAATTAAGGCACATGGGATTGCGGGCAAGGTATTGACTTGGATAGAGAACTGGTTGGCGGACAGAAAGCAAAGAGTTGGAATAAACGGGTCGTTTTCCGAGTGGCAGGCAGTGACTAGTGGGGTACCGCAAGGATCGGTCCTAGGACCCCAGCTGTTCACAATATATATTAATGATCTGGACGAGGGAATTGGATGTAATATCTCCAAATTTGCAGACGACACAAAGCTGGGTGGGAGGGTAAGCTGTGAGGAGGATGTCGTGAAACTCCAGTACGATTTGGACAGGTTGGGTGATTGGGCAGAAACATGGCAAATGCACTATAATGTGGATAAATGTGAGGTTATCCACTTTGGTGGCAAAAACAGGAAGGCAGATTATTATTTGAATGGCAATAGATTGGGAGAAGGGGAAGTGCAAAGAGACCTGAGTGTTCTTGTGCACCAGTCGCTGAAGGTAAGCATGCAGGTGCAGCAGGCGGTTAAGAAGGCAAATGGTATGTTGGCCTTTGTAGCAAGAGGGTTCGAGTACTTGAACAAGGATGTCTTGCTACAGTTGTACAGGGCCTTGGTGAGACCGCACCTTGAGTATTGTGTGCAGTTTTGGTCACCTTACCTGAGGAAGGATGTTCTTGCCATGGAAGGAGTGCAGCGAAGATTCACCAGGCTGATACCTGGGATGGCAGGAATGACGTATGAGGAGAGATTGTGTCGATTGGGATTATACTCACTGGAGTTTAGAAGATTGAGAGGGGATCTCATCGAAACCTATAAAATTCTGTCAGGCCTGGACAGGCTAGATGCAGGAAGGATGTTTATGATGGCCGGGGAGTCCAGAACCAGGGGTCATAGTCTAAGGATAAGGGGTAAGCCATTTAGGACTGCAATGAGGAGGAATTTCTTCACCCAGAGAGTGGTGAACTTGTGGAATTCTCTGCCACAGAGGGCGGTGGAGGCCAGTTCATTAAATATATTCAAAAAAGAGTTGGATATATTTCTTAAGGCTAAAGGGATCAAGGGATATGGGGAGAAGGCAGGGACAGGGTACTGAATTTGGATGATCAGCCATGATCTCATTGAATGGCGGAGCAGGCTCGAAGGGCTGAATGGCCTACTCCTGCTCCTATCTTCTATGTTTCTATGTTTCTATGAAATTCTTACACCTGTTGAAAGCAGACGTAAGGCCTGCTTTTGCCAGCGTAAGAGTTTTAAAAAACAGAAAAATAAAATGTTATCAATAATTTATACATTTAAAAACTTGTTAAATAAGGTAAGTTTATTTTTAGCCCCTTTAAAACATGTAAATTTATTTTGAAAAAATTACATTTTTGTTTTAAATATTTAATTAACTGCCATTGTAATTAATTTTAAATATGTGATTTTTTGGGGGGTTATTTGATGTTTAGATGTATTTTTTGGGGTATTCCCTCTCATACTTAAGGGGTTTCCGTGCATACAGAATCCCCATAAGTATGAATGAGGATGCCCTTCTTTCATTCACTTGGCCAGCCCACGTGATCACAGGGGCGCTCGCGAACCACCTGCACCCGTGGGGTATGTGGGCTTCTGCCCGCGTCTACCCGGAGTGCCCCAGGACTGCAAGTCTCCGTGGGTCCCGAGGTCCCAGGTACGTGGGTATTTTATTTGCGGATCGGAGGCATTTCCCTGCGGAAATCTCCTACTGCAAATTCAGGGCCAATGTTAATGAGAACTTAGCCCCCAGGAGGACGCTGTACAATGGGCCCAAAATCCCTGGGTTCAGAAAGGGCATGAAACAGCAATTATGCATTTGCAGGGCCAGCAATATCTGCGTGGGCAAATGGGCACCAGAGTTCCGCTGGAGAAGCATGCCATCATAAATTCCATTCAGTTTCAGTGACAACCACATGCAAATGACAGAGTTAGGAAGGGATGATGTCACTCAACCTAAGTTCATGACCTCCACATTCCCAACTGCCCTTAGGAATGTGTGCCACTGTTTAATAGACGCATGTTGCCAGGATCTGTTCATCAAAGTGGAAGTACTTGACTAAAGAGACGCTGCTCAACTGAGATTACTTGCGGAGACCTTCTGGCCATATCTTGGGAATCACTTCAGGTATTGGAAAAAACATATTTAATCTCATACTCAAGAAACTTCCCCTATATTCTACTTTACCCTTGGAAAGCATTCTATTTCAAGACAAATACTGAGCTCAGATCTGAGAGCTGCAAAAAGGCTTACTATTGGGGATCTCACTATACATGATCTATATACTGGAGGAAAAGGAACAGCTGGAGGTTGTAAGGGAAGCTAGATTAATCAGGCAGCACTAGAGGAGAACCAAACTATTTGCCACTACCCATTTAACAGGATGTATAGACCCAGGTGCAATATTCAGGTCCTTTCCAAGGAACTCTGTTGCAGGAGGCTATACTTCAGTCAGGAAGATTTCGAAGAGTTCTGTTTGTTACAGTCGGATCTGCAAACCAAGTCCACAGCACACATAGAATTACATAGAATTTACAGCACAGAAACAGGCCATTCGGCCCAAATGATCCATGCCGGTGTTTATGCTCCACACGAGCCTCCTCCCACCCCTCTTCATCTAACCCTATCAGCATAGCCTTCTATTTCTTTCTCCTTCATATGTTTATCTAGCATCCCCGTAAATGCTCTCACTGTGTCAGAGAAAGTGACCACAACTTTACAATTTCATTGCACGATGTAGTTGAGAGGATCTTTAACCTAAAAGTTTCCCCAAAAAGCAAGCCTGAGTTCTTGGAGAGTTGTCCAGATGCTCAGTTCCCATTGCATATGGGTACACGAGGGGTCCTCTTCCACATGTGCAAACCATCATTGTTTCAGGCTGACATCAGCATTTTGAAGGCCCAGTTAGCATGTCCGTTTTTCTTAAGCAGAGTAGACTCCTCTCCCTTCAGTGTTGCTCCTACTCAAGTCCTGCCATTAATGAAAGAGATCATAGTCTGCTGCATGATGTCGGTGGGAATTTTCATGAGAACAGCAGTTTCCATCTATAGAATGTAGCAGCTGGAATCTTCCACTAGTGGAGGAACTCAGGTACAAGCTGTGCTCTGGAGAGAAGAAAGGAAGGGAAATGGATGGCAATACAAGAGAAGTAGAAGGGAGAATGGCAGGGGGAAATTATGTCAAAGAAGGGAAAAGTGAAGAAGGAACAGATGACAATGAAGAGGAGAGCGAAGTGGGAATGGATGTTAATGAAGGGGAGAGGGAAGTGGGAATGGATGTTAATGAAGGGGAGAGGGAAGTGGGAATGGATGTTAATGAAGGGGAGAGGGAAGTGGGAATGGATGTTAATGAAGGGGAGAGGGAAGTGGGAATGGATGTTAATGAAGGGGAGAGGGAAGTGGGAATGGATGTTAATGAAGGGGAGAGGGAAGTGGGAATGGATGTTAATGAAGGGGAGAGGGAAGTAGGAATGGATGTTAATGAAGGGGAGAGGGAAGTGGGAATGGATGTTAATGAAGGGGAGAGGGAAGTGGGAATGGATGTTAATGAAGGGGAGAGGGAAGTGGGAATGGATGTTAATGAAGGGGAGAGGGAAGTGGGAATGGATGTTAATGAAGGGGAGAGGGAAGTGGGAATGGATGTTAATGAAGGGGAGAGGGAAGTGGGAATGGATATTAATGAAGGGGAGAGGGAAGTGGGAATGGATGGCAATAGAAGCAAGATGGAAGGGGAAAATTAAAGGGTATGGAAGGAGGCTGAAGCTAGGGGTGGCTTTGGGATGGAGGACGGTGCCAGTGTTAATCAAAAAGAGGTAGGTAGGGAGAAAGAGTACCGGCATTAGCTGAGGGTGGAATAATGTTAGCTTAAACTGAGGGATGAGAAATAAGATTAACAGCTTGAATTGGGAAGGGAGGAAGAATAGTGCCAGTTTGAATGGGGGGTGGGGAGGCGAGTGAATGAATACCTGTGACAATCTTCCCCTCCCTCTTCACTTTAACTTGGCACTCTTCAAAAACCACCCCCTCCCCATTCATGCTGCCATTTCCCCCCCCCACCTTAATTCAACCTGGAACTTCTCTCTCTCCAACTGATCACGGGGAGGAGGTTGGCTGTTGGAGTGCAGGCCAAGGTGTCCAAAATTATGATTGCCTGTTGTTTCTTACATAAATTCTATTGCAATAGGTCCTTGCCATGGAGTTGGCAGGAGAGAACAGATAACAGTAATCAGTCATGGAAGACAACACCAACCAGGACAGATAATAGTCATGAAATTCCATGAGACTGCTTTGCCAGTGTATGCATTCAGGGGCAGGGGGAGGTACCCTGATTGACATAATATAGATGGATGCCCTTGCCACTATGGGTGCATCCTGGGCAAAAGAGAAGGGTCTGGTAATGCAGTGCTAGGCAGCAACTTGTAGGCCTGCTGGTGCCACCAGCAGAATAGTATTATTTTTTTTAAGTGTAGATAAACTTCCTTTAAAAAGGGGCAAATTAAACAAACAACTGGAAATGTTCTTCTGGGGTCCAACTGGATTCCACATCCATCAAGCTGAGAGCAGTATGCTTGGTTGAGCTGATATTGGAATTAAACTTGCTCTTCATCCTTCCCACAGATTAACATATAGCACTCAATACTTTGCCCTCAGCACTGTTTCAACCAGGATTTCTGATTGCATTAATGCCTTGGTTGGTAGGCGACATTTTATTTGTCTGTGAGGCTGCTTTGACTACAGGAGAATGATTTTGAATGCTTTTGACAGACAGCATTAGATAGGATGAGATCAAAAGATGTGAGCAGATGTCAAGCTTGTCAGTGTTGTGCTGATATTCGGGGTGTTCAGTGATCCACTGTATTGACAAATCAAGCTTTTTCAATCAAATAGGATTTGGCGTACTCTACAAAACCTCTCAAACTGTCCGGGGATCCTTGCAATTCACTTAATGTTTTCAGCTCCAGTCATACTAGAATATCTCTTCAGTCAGGGCAAAAAATGATTGGAATGGAATCTACCTGTGCATCACTGAATGGCAACTCCTGACAACCTGCCACAATTGAAATAATCTCAGCCTTCTGTGGAGGCAACTCAACCATGACAGCTCACACCCACTGGTACCAGTGAGCCACAGCAGTCAACCAGTGTGTAACTTAAGATTCCTTCCTAATGTATTACATAAATGGCTCACAGGCTTGGATTATATACTGAATAGAATGGATATTGTGTGCTTCATCTCACACTAATGTTTAAACTGTGAATGACATAATGGGGGTGATTTTCAACTGCCGGCTACCCATTTCTTGCCTGAAAAACAAGCAGCCAGCAGTTGAAAAATCAAGGGGACACCTCGGCCACCCCATGGACATCTGAGGCCCACCTGATGTAATTTTCAGACAGGCCTGTAAATGGGCAAGTAGAACGCCTGTCTATTTTGAGCAGGAAGTTAATTTATATATGCAAATCAGGATCACCTTTGCAACTTTCAGGTATAAATGGGCAACATGTGCTCCACACATTTGTATCAGGTGACGAGCGGCACAACTAATGCTTCTTAAAAGGGCTGCTGGAGGCCACCTGAGAATAGACACAATCATTTTTGGGGGGAAAATATTTGTGGGGCCATGCAGAACAGGATTGTTCCTCCTGGCTCCAAATAACACTGCGGCCCATTGCCTATCTGTGCTCTACCCCCTCTGGGATTGGCTCCCCCCCACCCCACCCCACCCCCCCTCTACCTACTGTTTGGCTCAAGTGTAGGAAACGTACAATTTTTCAACCTGCCACAACTGATGCGCTGCAACAGAGTGCCTGTTTGGTGCCCATAACTTAACAGTTATATTTAAACAATTGAAAATGGTTCTGGTCCCCTAAAAGTCTGGCCGCTCTGCCAATTTTGCATCCATTTTGGCCGGATGTTGGAAATCCCCACAATGCTACTTTTAGGTGCTAGCATTGAGGCACAAATGACTGTGTGCTTCTTCTTCTTATCGTGTCCATGGACAGTCTATACATAGCCCAGCCAGAACTGGACACATTTTTGCGCCTTGTTGTTGGATTCGGCAAGATCTGCAACAGTGCAGGGTTCCTCTAACGATGGGCATTGCAGGAGATGTTGCATAGTCCGTGCCTCAGTTCCACATTCACAAGTTGTCGGGCTGGTTGAATATCCCCATTTGCTTAGTGACACCTTTGAGCAACCTAGACCGGTCCTAAGTCTGTTAAGGCACTTCCAGATTGCCCAGTTGCAATTAGCTCCTGGGGGAAGGCTTTCATCAGGTAAAATTTCCATCGCTGGGGGGTTGTTCAAGACTGGCGAGCCGGTCTTTCCACAAGGCGATGCGGGCTTCAGATGAGGTTGATTGTAATGGAACAACACTGTTCATGTAGCTCTTTCTTGACTTTAGGTGGCTGGGTGTAGGCGTATGACAATGCAGAGGGTGCCTCTCATCTGATGTTTGATGGAGTCGCTCTTTCTTGCTGGCTACCGTTCTTCTTATATCAGGGGGAGCGATACCCGCCAGGATACATAGGCTGTTGGTGTTTGTTGGTTTTAAGCAACCTGTGATAAATCGGCAGCTTGCATTCAGAACGGTATCCATCTTCTTGGCATGAGTAGACCTTTCCCATGCAGGGCAGGCGTATTCGGCAGTGGAATAGCAAAGAGCAAGTGCACTGGTTCGCAATGTTTTCAGGCTTGCTGCCCATCTTGTGTTAGTGAGCTTATTCAGGATGTTGTTTCGTGTGCTCACTTTTGTCTTTGTCTTCTCGATGTGGTTCTTGAAGGTGAGGCATCGGCCAAGGGTGACTCCTAAGTAGATAGGGTGCTCGCAATGCGTCAGTGTTGCTCCACACCAGGTTACTTTCAACTGGCATTTGGCTTCACGGTTTCTGAGGTGGAATGCACAAACTTGTGTCTTTGATGGGTTTGCGCGAAGGTGGTTTTCTTCATAGTAGGATTTTAGTACTCCAAGGCCTCAGAAAGCGTTTTCTCCACGGTGTTAAAATCAGTGCTTTGGGCAGTGATACATAAGTCATCAGCATATATAAAACGGCGTGTGACACCGTCTATAGGTTGGCCATTCGTGTAGATGTTGTACAGCAGCGGTGCAAGCACGCTTCCCTGAGGAAGACCATTCTTCTGAATACGCCACCTGCTGCGCTTCCCACCTAATTCAACATAGAACCGGCGATTCTGAAGCATGCTTTTTAACAGCTCTGTTAAGTGAATATCTTTTGTCATCTCTAGAATCTTGCAGAGGAGACGTCTATGGTTCACTGTATCGTATGCTGCTGACAAGTCTACAAAATCAGCACCTGTTACCATCCCTTGCTCAAAACCATCTTCGATGTGTTGTGTGAGGTTGAGCAGTTGGCTTGTTGTTGATTTGCCGGGGCGGAAACCTGCTTGCTCTGGAATGATCTTCTCATCTACAGTTGGTGCTATCCTATTGAGTATCAGGCGTTCAAACAGCTTATAGGTGTGGCAAAGCAGTGAAATTGGCCGAAAACTCTTAGGATCTGAGGGATCTTTTCCAGGCTTTAATAGTGCTATTACATGTGCCTTCTGCCAGATATTAGGTAGCTTGTGTGTTGCCAGACAGTGGTTGAACAATTGTAGGAGCTACTTCTTTGCTTGCTGTCCAAAATGCTTTATCTGCTCCATTGCTATGTTGTCAAGACCAATTGCTTTCCCGTGTTTTAGACTAGATGTACCAGTTTCCAGCTCTTCCATGGTGAATGGTCTAGTGAAGCCAGGATCATCGCTGTACTTCTTCCTATCTAGTTGTGCTCTTGGTTGTTTCTTGTTGATTTTTCCATTTAGGAGCAACTGGTGTGCAACTTGGTTAGCAGACACATTTGGATGTTGGGCAGCTTTCTTGGGATCACCTCCAAGTTTGCGTATGAGAGACCATGCCTTCTTGCTGTTTTTTGTACAAATTGGTAGACTGTCAAATCTCCCTAAAACCACTAGCTTAACTCCTTATTTCCTTGTTTTAAAGTCAGAAGGTATATAAGTATGACAAGAAATGTGAAAGATGCAACGAAAGACTTCCCCAAATGTTATTACTATTCAAAATTCCACTTGACCTATTGACCCAGTGTCAATCAATGAGACTCTTTAAAAAGCTTCTTGATATTTGAATACTGGAGACCTTAACAACAGGTGTCACCATTTGGGAAGATAATATTTAGTACATATGGGGGTGGGTGGGTGCGAGAAATGGTGATTTTAATGTGGAGTGTACATCGGACGGGCAGTGGATGGAGCAATCCCAACACCCACCATGTAGCTTCCCAGAGGCCCAAAGCATTTTCATTGTCAAGCTTCATTTAAATGAAATCGGCGAGCTGTTTGTACTAAATGAGTGTTGTTAGGCAGCTCGCTGATTGGCAAGCGGGGGCAGGGCAGGGTATCTGGCGGTCCATCTACAGATCCGAGCCAGCAGAAGACCCTTACAGAGAAGGGTCAAGCCGATCGTGGAGTATGGGGAAGGTAAGGATTTTATGGACGTGCAGGAAGAGTAATAATGCTCCTCCTGCTCCCAAATTCCTCCACAAATCCCTTGTTTGGCCGCTTGCCACTCATTGTAGTTCACAAATGGCATTGATGTCCTATCTTACATCACAGCACCTTGATTAGCATGCAGTAATGAGGAGCCTGCCTGTTTCTGGTGGGAGTGCCTATTTTGAGGCCTGCTTGAAAATGCTAGCCATTGAGCCTCAAGCAGGAAGACTGCAGTGTTTCATTTTAATGATTTTTGTCTCATTACCACCCTGTTCCCAACAAGTCCCTAACGCCAATACCATATCACGTTGTAACAGGTAGAATTATTTACCATGAAAAGACTGCTTTAAAAGAAGACAAATTCAAAAACAAATTAGTGTGTCGGGAAAAAGTATGATTTTGAATTGGATGTGTAGATGCTTGGGATTTCTGTATAGTACAAGACATGAGATTGTGATCACAACTACCTTGATTAGCATGCAGTAATGAGGCGCCTGCCTGTTTCTGGCGGGAGCGCCTATTTTGAGGCCTGCTCGAAAATGCTAGCCATTGGGCCTCAAGCAGAAAGACTGCAGTGTTTCATTTTAGTGATTTTGGTCTTACAAGCTTACCTTACAAGCTGGGATCCATTCAACATTCTTGATACATGTAACCTCAGGAAGGATTTACTCAACATTTTACTTTGATGAAAGATGCAACACATTGAGAAAATGAATACTTCAACAGAAAATACTTTAGCAGTTTAGAACCAGACTTCGGCAAGTCCAATAACAATCCGTTCATTTCTAATCCTCAGGGTTTTTCTGAAAATCTATTTCTAGCAGTAATAAACAAGGGATATGACTACAGGTGAAATGAAAGTATAGAAACCATAAACAAAAGGAAAAATGAAGATAAAAAGGGACAATTTATGAGTGCTGGTGCGGCAACAATAGTGACAAAGAAAGTCTTAGCCAGTAAGTTTGGGTGAATTTAAGGCATTTATCTCATTATATGAAGAAATTAACCTTATGCTAAAATCAGAATGATTTTCATCATGGGGTCAGAGAAGTGGAAGGGTAGTGCAGGTGGGAAGAGCAGAAAGTAGCTGCAGGGGCAATGGAAGCTGATTTCAGAAGGCAAATTGGTGGCTGCTGCTCTGCTTTACATCTCAGACAAATGTGCTATCAGTAGCGATGGGATGGGAGTGTGAGACACCACTTGAAAATGTCCTCAAGGCATGCATGTTCCTGTGAAAAATTTGCTGAACTGAAGGAAGACAAAAACAATAGCATGGGCTGTCCATTTCTACACAGAGAACTCTTATTTATTTATTATACCGGTGTCTCTTCCATCAAATATATGACAGACAAGCAGAAAAACCCACGCAGAAATTCATCCCTATGGATCTAATCAGGAAGTTCGTAGTATGGTTACCCTGAATCATGGGTCTAGAATTTCCTTAAAATGAATTACACTGCTGCTGGCCCTTTATAAAAAAAATAGTGCCCTCTAGAAGGAGTAACATGTGCATTTCCTGGGTCTGTCCTTTTGTATATCCACTTGTGCAAGCATTGGTGTAAAACCTATGCAAAACAGGTGTAAGCAACTGAAATGCCTGGAAACTTACGTGCAGCCTTTAAAAAGACAGTCCAGCCTGTTCTCTTCAGTAGCAGACTGGGGACAAACAGGTAAGAGAGCAACAGTGCTGGGCTCTTTCACTTCACTCTCTAATGACTATGTAACCTGTGCCCAGAGGGCAGTAGGACAGGGCGCCATTTAGGAGAACACACAACTTTACTGATTCGGACCTCCAAACCTTCCTCGAGGAGATTGAAGAAGGGAGGCATAGACTCCTGAATGTGGGTGCCATCAAGCCTGCCAGGAATGTAACTCATGCCTCCTGGCAGAAGGTGGCATTGGCACTGAATGCCAACTCCCTTATCCCCAGGACTGAAGGCCAGTGCTGCAAGCAGTTGAACGATGGCACCATTCTAACACACAGGGCACGCTTTTCTTTGCTCACCCTGGGCACTAGCATACTCTTCACCCTCTTAATGCAACACTTCCACAACGAATCTTTCACACTGCATTCTGGTTAAGGGTGATTAAAACTCTGTATCCTGCACTATGGCTACACAGCTCCCCTCCAGCACCAATAGCTGGCATGCACAATCTAAAAACTCTTTCCTTCATGTTAATAGCCTCATACTCCAACATCTCTTAATTCAGCACTCCCATGCCATATGCCACACACTCCTCAACTTCTAGCCTTACCCTCATTTACTCTATTTTCTTACAGGATAAATTGGCATACAATGCCTGTCAAAGACAAGCCACTTGGAGTGGATATCCCCACCTTTAATCCCCTCATCTTCTTTGCGGACAAGGCCATAGAGCTCGTGGGCACTCACTCAGCTCTTGCTTTGGAAGATGGTGAGGTCGACGCCATTTTGCCAGTGCCAGGTTATTAACTGAACATCTACACTGTCGCCCTGGCATCCCTGTGAAGCACTACACTGACAGGACCTTCCACCCCATTTCTCTGTCTCTTTAATCCCAAGGGAGTAATGCTCACCCATTCTTACCATTTAATCTCATTACCTGCAGATCCACTACTGCAATAGGGCCACAGGAGGAGGAAGAAAATGATGATGATGAGGAGGAAGAGGAGCTGGGCAGGTATTTCTCCTCATCATATATAACAATGATGATGAGGATGATGAAGAGGAGAAGGATGAGAACTGAGACACTTTCTCTGTGCAGCTACTTCAACCTACCCTGTCTTCCTTTGCATCAACCCCTGCCAACTCACCACCTGTGGCTCTTGCTTCCTCACTCTGAGGCAACAGGTCAGATTCTTTCACCCAGGGGAATTAGGTAGTAGTGTTAGTGAGAATGACTAGGTACCAGGTGATTCACAGAGCACAAAGGAACCAGAAGAGTAGGAAGTGGGTGATAATGTGCCACCTTCTCAGCAGAGGCTGAGGAGAGGGCTGCCTATGGTTTTGAAGTTGTGGGACCCTGAACTCAACATTGCCTGAAAAGAAGAATGTTTGAGGAACAACATACCTATGTTCAGGTATTCTCCGAGGATGTGCAGCCACTGATAGGTATGACTATCGAGTCTACAGCTCTCCTTTGCAGCAACGTCACAAAAAGTTTTATCTTCCTTGCAGGCACCAATGTAGTGATTCGCAGATTCATTGCAATCTGCAGCAGATCCCCAGCGAAGAAGGAACGAGGCAGCAGTCGGTACCTCCACCTCCATGGAAACAGAGTCTGCAACTCTGGGTGCAATAAGGGAGAAATTGGAGCGCAGCATGAATCGTGACTTCCAGATTGTGACTACCGTATTTCAGGGCATTCAGGATCTGATAGCTGCCATTAGACACACCACACCACTGATCATTAAGGCCACAGATCCAAGAGATGTGAAATGATGGCGGTTGGAGTCCAGCTGCCCGATACTGCCATCCCTCAGGACAAGCCAGGCCTCTGGTCTCCCCCACTATGCCCCTCACCCGCACCCCCCCTCCCCTCAGGGCACCATACCAGTGGAGCATGTGAGGCAAGACCAGGCTACCCAGGAGCACTCTCCAGAGCTACTGCCAGCCTCAGCTTCATGGCAAGTGCCAGCTGCCATGAAGCAAGGGCCGACTCAGTCCCATTACTCTTCTGTACAACATAAGGAGCCAACCATCTCCCCTCACCCAGCAGGTACCTCAGCTGCACCAAAATTGAGCATGGGCACCCATCCATTTTATACTGGCAGAGAGAATTTCAACAGAATGAAGCCAGTGGGCAGAAGTCTTACCCCACCGTGGTTACATTGGTGGAGTGAGAGTGTAGATTTTCATGGACCCATCTCTCTAGTCACACATTGCAGTATTTCATCTGTTTCTCCCCAACTGGTACAGCACCTAGCACCAAGAGTAATCCTAAGATTACTCAAGGCCTTTAGTCTAGAATCTAGCTCCACAATCCCTCTAAATGAACCATGATGTCTGGCTGATTTCCCTCCCTTTCCAGGCATTTTTGTACATGCTCCATTATATCTTTACCTTAATACTTAGGAGGTACTAAACCATTTGAGATTCCCTGTAAATCAAGCTGTCTATGCCCAAATCTCCCATTACTATTCTCATGGGTAATATCTTTCCATCCACCATGGAAAGTCAACAATACTGTTGTTGATGTCAGGGAAAATTGTGGGTGTGGATAATGCCATTGGCAAAATCCCCACCAGTTCTGCCTTTGGTTTTGCTGTGATGTTCCTCTTAATCACATCCACCTGTGCTCTGTCCTTGTCCTTGTCAATCATAATGAGATGTGATCTGCAGAGTTTCCATATTTTATTTTCAATGTTAACATGATGAAAGGAACCACACCACTTTGTCTCTTTGTGATATAGAGCAGTCCACCAGTACTGATTGCTTTGAATGATGGTTTGCAATTGAATTGATTCTACACTGAGAATCTATAAGCACTTAATGGATATTTTTGCTTCATGCTGCTGTGACTGGACATAGCTGAATGAGACAAGAGAATAAGAAATGTGAAAATACCTTTCATCATTGAAGCTTTGCAAAGTAAATCCTCTTATTTCAAATATTGCAGTAACTCTGAACATACATTATAATAAGAGATAGGAGATATATGATAAAGATTTATGGGATACTATCTATACTCCAATAGCAGGTTGATCTGATAACTCAATAATGACAAAATTGTAAGTAAGTTATAGTCACCGCAGTGAAAGGTTCAGATTCTATTCTGGAGTTATTTATTATATACTCTCTTTATATCACACATCAGATAAGTATTTCAATTTGAAATCAACACTTGGTGTTACAGTAAGTTATCATGCTGCCCTTTTACCTCTGGAATCTAGATTGCAATCAAGTCTCGACTATTTTTTTGGCCTCTGCCGACTGTAAGGACCCTTTGGAAAATGAGTGCAGGGCTGTCTTAACCTACTTATCTAGATAGTTTACTCCGGCACACAGTGAAATCACAGAGAGATATAGGTACAGGAAGAGGTGTGCATGACTGATAGTAGGGTAGGGGGAACCTAGTGGAGGCAGAGGAGAAAATGAAAAATCTGGTCTGTTCAACAGGTGTGATGTACACGGTACCTGCGGGGACACGGAAGAAGCTGCAGGCAGGATGGCCCAAATGCTAGTCAAGGCACAGTGGTGCAGGAGGGTGTCTGGGGTTTGGAGGGAGCAGAATAGAAAGGTTGTAGTTATTGGGTATTCATGACCGAGAGTCCAGGAGGGTGTGTTGCTTACCTTGTGACAGGGTAAATGTAGGAAGTTACACAACACCAGGTTATAGTCCAACAGCTTTATTTGAAATCACAAGCTTTCGGAGCACTGCTCCTTCTTCAGGTGAAGTGGAGAAATGCATAAAGACACAGCTTATATAGTCAGAGAATCATGTCAGATGTTTACAGGTAACCTTTCCAACTGCCATTTATCACACCTCGGCAGAGAGATAATCACAGCAGTCAAAGGTGTGAATTGTGTCCAAACAGGTCAGTCAGGGAAACATTACATCAAAGAACAATGAGGTGGGGTCACAGGGGGTCAAATATAACAGATGCTGGGGTCTGTATGAAAAACAAAAAAACAGACAAGAAACATTTTTTTTGGCTGGAAATCACAGCAGGTCCGGCCGCATCTGTGTAAAGAACTTGAAACAGGGGGATGAACCAATTGTTGTGGTCCATGTAGTAACCAATGACCTAGGAAAGAAACATAGAAAGATAAAAGATAGGAGCAGGAGTAGGCCATTCGGCCCCTCGAGCCTGCTCCGCCACTCAATGCAATCATGGCTGATCATCCAAATTCAGTTCCCTGTCCCTGCTTTCTCCCCATATCCCTTGATCCCTGTTAAGTCCGTGAATGATTTAGACACGGACTAGCAGGAGTGAAAACAAACAGATGTTTACTGGTGGAAGTCCATAATGAAACTAAACAGAGGCTCTCTAGCGCCTTTTATACAGGGGTGGTCACTGCCGGTACTGCAGTCTGAGACCAGTTATTCTCTTAAAGGTACATACACAACAATTCCAACCCTTTTAGATAAACAGTACATAACATTCATTTAACAACTAATGATAACGAATTACAATCACAATTACTGTTACTAGATACATTGGTTAAGTTTAAGCAATTATAAGTTCAGTCTTTGAGGAGGCTTCCTAATTCTGTCCGGATAACGCCTCTTTGGAGTATCAGGTTCTTCTGGCAATGTTGAGTCGGAATCAATGTCGTTGTTTGGTTCATCTGCTTCCAATATTACCGGTTCTGCGGTAGCTGCAATTGGAACGTCGATTTCATTACCAGGTGTATCAGATCGTGGTGTGGAGTTGACGTTTTCCAGTGACTCTAGAATCTGGTCAGCATGGCATCTTACAATGCTCTCCCCAACGTCCACGGTATACATGAGAGGTCCTTGTCGTGTACAAATCGTTCCTGGCTGCCATTTCTCAGTGCGGTAGTCCCGGGCCAAAACTGGTTGACCTATCTTAAAACTCCTGGTCGGCCTTTCATTCATATTCTGAAACTGCCTGTTCTCCACATCTCTTCGGACGTTTGGCTTAACCAAATCCAAGCGGCATCGTAGTCTTCGATTGAAGAACATCATGGCTGGAGTTTGGTTGGTAACCGCATGTGTCGCATTCCGGTAGGCAAACAAGAAGTTGTCCACCTTGTGTTGTAGGGGTATATCTTCATTACACATTGCCTTGATAGCCTTCTTGAATGTTTGGACAAACCTCTCGGCCAATCCATTGGTGGCTGGATGATATGGGGCAGATGTGTAATGCTTAACACCATTGTTCTTTAAGAACCTCCGGAACTCTTCAGACACAAACTGTGGTCCATTGTCAGAGCAAATCTGTTCAGGCAGCCCATTCCTGGCGAATATGGTTCGTAAAACTGCGATAGTTTTTTCCGTGGTGGTTGAGGACATTTTTATTACCTCTGGCCACTTTGAATGTGCATCCACCGCAATTAAAAGCATCGAGTCCATGAAGGGACCAGCAAAATCAATGTGCACCCTTTGCCATGGAGATGAGGGCCACTCCCATGGATGCAGAGGAGCTTGTGGTGGGGCGTTTTGGACCTTCTGGCATCCTGCACAGCTCTTGGTCATCTCTTTGATTTCTCTATCGATTCCCGGCCACCACACAAATGCTCTGGCTAAGCTCTTCATTTTTACCCCACCCAGATGACCCTCATGAAGCTCATTGAGCACTCTATCCATCAACTTAGGTGGAATTACTATTCTGGATCCAGACATCAAGGTTCCTCTGCACACTGACAGCTGTTCTCTTCTTGACGAAAATGCTGGCAGCTGTGGTTCGCCATGTGCTGGCCATCCCTTCACCGTTAAATCATAGACCCGTGATAGTGTCGGGTCATTCCGTGTTTCCTTTTCTATGTTTGCATTCATCACAGGGAGACATTCGACTATGGTCGAGTGGAATAACTCCATTGGATCCACTGCAAGGTCTTCTTCTTCCACCGTCGGCAACGGTAGACGTGACAATCCATCAGCATTTCCATGCTGTTTAGTTCCCCTGTACTCGATGTCATATTGGTGTGCCCCTAGGAAAAGGGACCATCTCTGCAGCCGTTGTGCTGTCATTATCGGTACGCCCTTCTGAGGGTTGAAAATGGAGAGAAGAGGTTGATGATCGGTTAGTAGAGTAAATTTTTGACCGTGTAGATAGTGATTGAACTTCTTCACCCCCCACACTAGGCTGAAGGCCTCTCTGTCAATCTGGGCGTAGTTACGCTCGGCAGAAGTTAACGAGCGTGACGCAAAAGCTATCGGCCTCTCCAAACCATCAAGGAATTTATGTGACAGTACCGCCCCAATGCCGTAGGGAGACGCATCACACGCCAGCCTGATTGGCAGTGCTGGGTTGTAGTGAGCCAATACTTCCTTCGAAGTGATTAAGTCCTTACTCTTCTGAAAAGCACGTTTACAATCATCGCTCCATTTCCATGCTACCCCCGTTCGTAGCAGGGCGTTCAGTGGATGCAGAATTGTCGACAAATTCGGCAAAAACTTATGATAGTAATTCACCAACCCGAGGAATGACCTCAGTTGCGACACATTTTCAGGCGCTGGGGCCTTAACAACCGCTTCAATTTTGTCAGGGGACTTATGTAACCCCTCTTCATCAATCATGTGGCCACAATACGATATCTGTTTCTTAAAAAATTCGCAATTGGGGCGGTTGGCTCGCAACCCATGTTCCCGTAGTCTAGTGAGCACCTGTTCTAGGTTGTTAAGGTGTTCACTGTCATCTTCACCTGTTACAAGGATGTCGTGCAAGTAACACTGAGTCCCCGGAATCCCTTGCAGGACTTGTTCCATCGCTCTTTGTCATATCGCCGGAGCCGATGCTACTCCGAATACCAATCGATGATACTGGTAAAGACCTTTGTGAGTGTTTATCGTGAGATACTTCCTAGAGGACTCTTCAACCTCCATCTGCAAATATGCTTGTGCTAGGTCAATTTTTGTAAATTGGTTCCCTCCAGACAGTGAGGCGAAGATGTCTTCTATCCTTGGAAGAGGATATTGTACTGTGTGAAGGACAGGGTTCACCGTCACCTTGAAATCCCCACAGATATGAATCTTCCTTGGCTCTCCGGACTTATTGCTTAACGTTTTCTTCATGACAGGAACGATGGGTGTCGCCCACTCGCTCCAGTCGACCTTAGACAACACACCCGCCTTCTCCAGATTCTCCAGCTCTGCCTCGACGGCTGGGCGAATTGCATATGGTACCGGTCTCGCTTTTAAAAACTTGGGAACTGCATTCTTGATGTAAGCCCCCAAAATGTGGACTAAGTGATATACAAAGTCGACAACACTGGCTTGTTATAAGAAAGACAGACCCAATAATTGAAGTAAAAACGGTTTATTCAGGCCTGGGGAGCTGTGGCTCTTGCGTCCCAACACAAGGCTCCGACTCCACCGAATCTCTTGAGGTTCACACAGTTATACAAAAATTAAGGCCCTGCCCTAAAGGCGGGGATAAGCTTATTAACATATACAGAATTATAGTTAAATTGTAATTATAAAACCGTGACATTCCATTCTTCCAGTCGCTTACAAATCTCACATTTCGTTATCAGTTGGTCTTGTTACTTTCTCATGACCCGGGCCTCAACTTTATTACTTTATGATCGCCCATTTGCTGTTGTCAGATGGCTTGGTCTTTTTAAGTATTTCTCTAAGATAGTAGATCTTTCCAAAGCGGGCAATCCGCAGACTTTCTGTCTCTCTCTCTTAAATTATTTCTACAGAGCAAAAACACTTTAGTTAGTTAAAAGAATAGAACCCTATTGAGCTTCACACTTAACAAACCCTTAAGTGCAAAGGTGTCGACTCGCGTGGCCGAACCCATATATCTCTCCCTCTTTCTAAGGGGTTGTTTTGACAGTTTTAATCTCTCAGCAGTTCACCCGTAGTCCTGTTTAAACCTTATCTGGGTTTATACAACTTTTACAGACTTCTATTGTTCAACTCAGAGCACGAATTAACCTATTCCCTCCATTTTGTATATTGGTGTTACAGATGAATCCTGGTTTGTTTTACCTTATTAAATCCAATTTTTAATATCTTACTTCAGTCCCCCCTTTTGACCTTTGGACAATTGCTCCAAACAGGTCAACATGTATTTCCACTTCCTGGTGTCTGCCAGAGCGTGCACTCCCTGGCCTTCTACCAGTTTAGGTTATACATGTATATATATCTTATCAATTTGGAGGCCGACTTCCTCCTCTGTGGTATGGTGGTCTTTCCTTTAGGGTGGGCTTTCCTTTATGCACTCCATCCGGTGTAACCATTCCCGGGGCCCCTTAGACCCTACACTAATGGTTGAGGCTTTTCTGCTCAAGCCTGTCCCTCATTCCCACGTGGGGTGTGTGACGTGCCAATTCGAGACTGTCATCACACACCAATCCTCATTCACCACCCTCCTTCTGCCACCCTCCTTCTGCCACCTCCATCTTACGGTTGGCCGGCCCGGTCTTTATTTACCATGCCCAATTAATCCCATATAATTTCAAGGCTTCCCATCGCGTCTTACATCATTTGCCTTGGAGAGGCGGGGGAGTTGTCCATTTTTAACATCGCTACCTGCCCCTCCTCAGGCTCTACTTATTTCACCGCACCAATTTCGGCCTTACTCATTCTGGCACAAAGGCACTGGAGAAATAAAAATACACAATATATCAGAATAACAATCAAGAGGAATATCATTACGCCTTGTATCACTGAAGCGCCCAAAGTCCCCGACCATCCTGATCCCCAATTATCAAAATATGAGGAAGTGGGTGAGTTTCCTCTAATGTTGTACTAATGTCTTTTTGTTGTTTCTTTAAGCCTTCTTCTATTTTATGATAGTACTTTAAAATTTCCTTTGTTTCCTGCCGTAACTTCTGCCAAGCTTCCTCTAACTTAGGAATTGCCTTGGGCTCTGGTATGACATAAGTTTCAACCCTTTTTAGTAAGTCTCATATTATCAAATGACCAGGTTTTCCTATCTGTATAGGTATCTTTAGACTAATACAACGGTTTGGTTGGGGAATGGTATAAGCCATATCTTGATATTCATATTTCTGTTCAATTGTGGTGACACAACAGGTCCCATTGTTCCTTGATGCTACCCAGGTCCGGTGTATCCCCTTGGGTGAACCTCGAGGGTGCAATTGGTAATTTTCGTAAATCCGTACTCTGATGTGTCTCCCTCGGTGGGGGGGTGTGTGCACACCCATGTCCTTCCCTTGTGGTGGCACCCGTCCACTACCACCCCCCTTTAGGTTTCATTCTTCTGTTTATTATCTTCATCCCTTTCCCAAAGCGCCTTGGTAGGGACATCATGATATTTAACCCACTTTCCCTTTGTACTTCTCCTATATTAATCACATCGTATCGGGGTTGTCCCCCTTCTGGGAATTGTGGGATGGCCAGTACAAAGCCAATCATCTTAGTCCATGGGGTCAGACAATCGCCTGCCCGGTATACTTGTCCCATTTTACATTCCTTACATAGGCTTTTATTTGTGCCAATCCAAGGTTCCAGATCCTTATTAGTAATCCAATCAGGGATCTGTCCATTATTTATTTGCCTCATGTTATGCTGAGCATTCGACAATAGCCATGAGCCCTACGTGGCACATATTAGTTCCTTATCGGTTTGGTGAGAAGCATTATTAAGTCTGTATTGATTGTTTCTGCATGGGGGGCTACTGTCTCTTCCACCCCCGACAATTGCATTATTGTTTGGTTTCCCTGCCAGTGTCAATTGCTGGCTATTTCCAGTAGCTTGTTTTAGTAACTTCTCTATTTTTGCTTGTAATTCTTCTACTCCTTCGTTTACTCCTTCTATGTCCAAGCTATTAACTGTTGCTAACCCGGCTGCATACCCTGCTCCGGTCGTTTCCAATACTCCCCGTTTCTTACATCTTTGTAAGATAGATTTTTTCTCCTGTAGATCCTCTAATTGTTTTACCCACAGGGAGTTCCAGGTTTGTTTTGTATCTCAAAAGTACTCATATTAATGGCAAGCTTAGTAACTCTCTGTGCTACACTAAAATACACCTCATCCTGTGTTCTCCTTATCACTAATCCCCCTCGATAATGGCAATACTTATATTTATCCCTAGAATCAAGGCGAGGACGCTCCATCTCATTCCGGACGTCCAGTATTCCTGTAATTACAAAAAGGGGCTGGTCGTCACCAGCCAGTTAGAATTATTCTGCTCTTATCCATTTTATCAGTTCAAAATGCTGTACATCTGGTTCATTTCTTGTTCTGTGGCTCTGTCCCCAGACATACCTGAAAATGCAAACTATGGCATATAATATTATCATCATACACAGCCTATTATCATCATACACAGCCCTATCATTGATATATGTAGTAACTCCCCTTCCCATTCTTTATATCTTCTAGTATACTCCTCACTCTGTCAAAAAGGGCACCATCTCTGGTTTACTCATTGTCTTTCTTATATATTTTTAACTGAGTCCAGTGTTTCCACCTTCCTTTACCCGTTCCAGACCCATCTACATGAGCACATGTGTCATTATTCATTAATACTTCATAAGGTCCTGACCATCTGGGTGCTAGCCCTGGTTTGGCTGGTATTATTTCTGTTATCACTTTGCTGTCTATTGCTAAGACCTCCTTCTGGTCATCCCGTGTATCCTGTTCTCGATCCCGTATAATCTGTTGGTCTTTGGCCTCATGTCTCTAACTATCTGTCCAGATTTATCTTTGGGTAACAGGACAGCTTCCCAAGCAGTCTCCCGGCCGTTTGAGACGGTGCTGCAATTAGTATATAAGATAACTTCCATTTATCAAATCCTAATTTTCCTTCTATCACTGTGGGGAAATATTAACTCAACATTAAGAAATTTACATTTAATAATGTCCAATATCTTTAAATTCTGTTCAGTAATGCTGAAGTTGTTGCTTGGTGAACTCAAACAGCTGTCAGTGGAAAGGGTTAACTCCTTCGCAGGCTTTTGAAGGTGGAGCTAAACATTATTGCGTCACTTCACGCAACCCAAAAAACATCCCTGACTGAAAGACAGTTGTGGTTTCACACTTTGACTCAACATGAACATTTGGGCTTCATTGGTCAGATTCCCTCTCTCAGTTGATCGTTTAGCTGCCCATCCTCTTGTGTGCTTTAATTTATTATTACGGACTCTTTGGGTAGGAGAGAGGTTCCTACTAATTCCTTGATTATATTCTTGTGTCTTACGGGTCTTCTCCTGGTGTCATATATCCCTGCCTACTCCCGCTATCATGTAATCAGACACCACCCCAAAGGCATTCCGACTATCTATATAGGTTTACACATTTTCCTTTGGCTACCCCCCTTTGATCAAATCCTGTATAGGCTGGGCCATTTCTACTTTGTTTCCCGGGCCTGCCTGTTTGTTTGACTTATAATCTGGGGGCCAGTACACTTCATTCGCTTTAGGGTCGACTAAAGCTCCTACTTCTCGCAGTATATCTATCCCTAGGATTGTTCCTTCGGTGTTCTCGCATACCCACAACTGTATAGGTATTATTATACATCCAATTTCTAGTAAGACTGTTTCGCTCTTATAAGCCCTGATTCTTCGTCCACCGATTCCTGCTATACTAACTGAAAGTTTCGTTCGGGGCAAGGGTAAGTCTGTCAATGAGATTGTGGCTTCTGTGTCTATTAACATTTTGCACTGTCGGCCCCCTACCAATGCATCAACAAACATCCTCGGATCCCCCTCCCCTCTCTGGCGCGGTCCCTTCCTGCTGCCATCCCTAGAAGCTTGCGAGCAATCAAAGCACGCAGCCAGTCCTAATGCCCCTCCCATCTGTTTTTGGGCATTTGTCTCTTCCCTTGTGTCACTATGTATCCTAGGTCGACTACTTCATCCTTCCCTACCTATACCTTTCTAAGGTTTAACTCTAGTCCCGCCTTCTATAAGGCTTCCAGTACCATAGTCAATTAAATATTGTAAAGGGACCTGCCGCTATCAGATATTCTTGCGGAGTGGAGTTATCTTATTCAATTCGGACTACACCAATTTACATCAACCAGAATTTCACTGTGGCCACAATGAAAGTCTGGTTTTAATAGGTTAATTTACCTCATAACTCCAAGGTTAGATCTTGGACTGAAACTTAATCTTTCATTAAACAAACTTTTTGTTGCTCTTCTCAGTTTTTACACTTCAGCTTAACTTAAATTGTAATAGGTTTTTTTCATTCTGAGGGCACAATCTTATTTGCACACTTAAACTTCCAAAATCCCCGACAAGACAAAGGGGTTAAATGCTTTTCTTTAACACAGAGAAGTGGGTGGGGCTACAACACACAGCAGACATTTCTTTTTCTCAACGGACAGATTTTCAGACAAAGGAATATTGTAACCTCTTAAACATTCCTAATCAGGAAAACATCCACACTCACACATTTTTATACAAACTGTAATTGCAGCATATGTCTAAGGTTCCTTTCACTCAGCAAATCTCGTGTTTTACTTGTCTTGGTACAGATGCTAATAACTTCCATGTTGGTAAAGCTTTAAGTTTATCTTTTCCTTCCTTTTTAAATCTGTGACTCAACAGCTTTCCCTAGTTTCCAAATCCCTGTTTGTTTGGTTTTTTTTGCTGGGGTTTCAAATTGGTTCGCCTCCAAATTAGATCTTCTTCCTTCTTTATCTCTCCCTTCTGTTTCAATTCCTTACATTATCTGTTGCCTCTTTATCTTTAGCTCCTCCCCACCAAGCCTTTGGCTCTCTGCACTGTTTTTTTTTCCAGGAGTCGGGTTATAGAATCCAGGTCCCTTGAGGATTCTTCTTCCACCCTCTTAGTCATAACTAACTGCTATGTTTAATGCGTAATTCACGGTATTGGTGAATTAGGTTTACACTACGTTGCTCATCCCTATAGCGTTACTCTGATTAATTGCTCACTTCCTGTCAATCACTCTTTCGTTAAACACACCAACCCTTTAGTCCCGAGGTTTTGAGTTTTAACCTCTTTGTGACTGTAGGGGTTTTATTTCATTCACTCACCACGGTGCACCCATTCATTCAATTGTTGAGATTTCGCCGTCTCACGGCTGAAAGGATTTCCCGCCTCCCGGGGTAGGGGTCTTTCCGCCCCTGTCGGTTTGCCGCCACACGGCTAAATGAGGATTTCCCGCCTCCTGGGGTAGGGGTCTTTCCGCCCCTGTCGGTTTGCCGCCACACGGCTAAATGAGGATTTCCCGCCTCCCGGGGTAGGGGTCTTTCCGCCCCTGTCGGTTTGCCGCTATACGGCTAAATGAGGATTTCCCGCCTCCCGGGGTAGGGGTCTTTCCGCCCCTATCGGTTTGCCGCTATACAGCTTAGGGAACACCTTATCCCTATCTTTTTAACTGCCTTCAATTAAGGGTGTCTTTCTTCTTATAGTTCTTTTATACGTCGATTCTGATTCAACGTCTCGCCAGCGATTAACCTCTAATTTTACAGGTGGTAATTAAAACATACTCACCCGTCTTAGGTTAACGCTGTCCGAGGGTCTTGTTCAGAACGCACATCCCATCCTCGTCGCCAATTGATGTAAGCCCCAAAGTGTGGACTAAGTGATATACAAAGTCGACAACACTGGCTTGTTATAAGAAAACAGACCCAATAATTGAAGTAAAAACGGTTTATTCAGGCCTGGGGAGCTGTGGCTCTTGCGTCCCAACACAAGGCTCCGACTCCACCGAATCTCTTGAGGTTCACACAGTTATACAAAAATTAAGGCCCTGCCCTAAAGGCGGGGATAAGCTTATTAACATATACAGAATTATAGTTAAATTGTAATTATAAAACCGTGACATTCCATTCTTCCAGTCGCTTACAAATCTCACATTTCGTTATCAGTTGGTCTTGTTACTTTCTCATGACCCGGGCCTCAACTTTATTACTTTATGATCGCCCATTTGCTGTTGTCAGATGGCTTGGTCTTTTTAAGTATTTCTCTAAGATAGTAGATCTTTCCAAAGCGGGCAATCCGCAGACTTTCTGTCTCTCTCTCTTAAATTATTTCTGCAGAGCAAAAACACTTTAGTTAGTTAAAAGAATAGAGCCCTATTGAGCTTCACACTTAACAAACCCTTAAGTGCAAAGGTGTCGACTCGCATGGCCGAACCCATATATCTCTCCCTCTTTCTAAGGGGTTGTTTTGACAGTTTTAATCTCTCAGCAGTTAACCCGTAGTCCTGTTTAAACCTTATCTGGGTTTATACAACTTTTACAGACTTCTATTGTTCAACTCAGAGCACGAATTAACCTATTCCCTCCATTTTGTATATTGGTGTTACAGATGAATCCTGGTTTGTTTTACCTTATTAAATCCAATTTTTAATATCTTACTTCAATTCTCTTCTATTTTTAACGAGGCGGTTACGCCTTTAAGCGTGCCCAGTTCTTGTTGAAATACCTCTTTGGCGTTAGCTAAGATTGTTGACACTCGTCCAGGAGTGACGTCGTCATCTTTTTTACCGTCCACCATCATTGCATGAATGGAATGCCAATCCAAGTTTATCTTCCTGATCCATTCCCGTCCCAATAACGGTGGTCCACCATTTGGCAGTATGTAGAGATGCAATTTCCGTATTTTCTTGCCATTGTATTCGACAGGCACCCTTATTTTTCCTCTGGGGTATACTTTTTGCCCCGTATACGTCGTCAAGACGATGGATGTCTCTCTCAAGGGTATGTGTGAAAATAGCCGCTCGTAGTCTCGTTGATTCATGACGGTTAGCGCTGATCCTGTATCCAATTCCATTTTAACTTGGGACCCTGCTATCATGAGAGTGACCCAAATGGTTCGGTGATCCTCTTTTGTGATTACATTGTGAAGTTTGAAACAGCTTAGTCTCCTGTTTCCGGATTCACTATCGCTCATCTGGTCTTCGGAACTACTGTCTGTCATCTTTTGTACTTTCTTGTACGGTTCCTTAGTAGCCTTTTTGTTGTCGCTGTTCTTCTTCCCAGACCTACAAACTCGTGCAATGTGTCCAATCTTCCCGCATTGTCTGCACATTTTGTCTTTGGACCAGCAGTCCTTCTGGTCATGGTTAGTTCTGCCGCAGCGATAACATTTTGCAAATCCCCGTGTCATTTCGTGGGTGCCGTATTCCTGTGGTTTTTGTTGAATTTCTGCAGCTTCCCTGGCTGCTGCTTCATACGATACTGCCACGCTGAAAGCCTGATCTAGCGTCAGCTCTTTTTCTGCGAGTAACTTCTTCTGTGTTCCTTCACTCAGGAGTCCACAGACAAATTTGTCCCGTAGGGTATCTGCCAGTCCTGCTCCGAACTGGCAGTGCTTTGATAGCTTGCGCAGTTCCGTAAGATACTCAGCATTGCTCTCATCTTTGTGCTGAGTTCTCCTGTGGAATTTAAATCTTTCTGCTATCAACAGCGGTGCAGGGTTTAAGTGCTCCTGTAGAACAGCAACAATTTCGTTAAAACTCTTCGCCTTCGGTTTGGCTGGAGTAATCAGATCCCGCAATAGGCCATACGTTCTAGCGCCCATTAAGTTTAACAATATTGATGCCTTTTTCCCCTCCGCTATATCGTTTGCCTCGAAATATACCTCTACTCTTTCCACATACGTGGTCCAGTCCTCTAATGTATTATCAAAAGCAGTGATACAGCCAGTCTTCGGCATCTTGCAAATCTAAAATGGCGCCTCCCGCGCTTTGCCTTCTTCTCCGATTTAACAAAGTGGCGCCTCCCGCGCTTTGTCTTCTTCCCCACTGTTGTTAGCGCTGCTTTCCACGGTTTCTTGCGCGTATTCTTTTTCTTTTATTATTTTCCCGTCGTGGAGCGGACCCTCTGAGGCACTTCCCTCCCTCTTCTGAGGTCCGAACGCTGCCCGGCTTCGAAACACCGGCTGCGCCCTGTGTGCTCCACCCTCTCTCTCTCTCTTTGCTTCCCGACTCGCTGCCCGGCCCCGTTGAAAGGCCACCCGATCGAGCTTCAGCCCGCCGCAGCCCAGGAAGGATCAGAGCACTACCTGCCACCAGCCCGATTAGCTGGGAAACCACGGACCGAGGAACCCAGCCTGGCTCTGGAAAGTCGCTCCTGCAAAGCCTTGAACCCGATGATTGACGGTCGATGCCCGTTTCTCGAGTTTCAATGGCCTCTATTTTTTTCTTTCTTTCTTGTGGCTCCGACCTTCAACAACGTCGTCGGAGCTGCTGCTGAGTTGCAGGTAAGTTCGTTTCTTTACTCGTCGCCAGTGTTAAGTCCGTGAATGATTTAGACATGGACTAGCAGGAGTGAAAACAAACAGATGTTTATTGGTGGAAGTCCAATACGAAACTAAACAACAGAGGCTCTCTAGCACCATTAATACAGGGGTGGTCACTGCCGGTACTGCAGTCTGAGACCAGTTATTCTCTTAAAGGTACATACACAACAATCCCCTTAGCCTTAAGAAATATATCTAACTCCTTCTTGAATATATTTAATGAATTAGCCTCAACTGTCTTCTGTGGTAGAGAATTCCACAGGTTCACCACTCTCTGGGTGAAGAAATTCCTCCTCATCTCAGTCCTAAATGGCTTACCCCTTATCCTTAGACTGTGACCCCTGGTTCTGGACTCCCCCGCCATTGGGAACAGCCTTCCTGCATCTAGTCTGTCTAACCCTGTTAGAATTTTATAAGTTTCAATGCGATCCCCTCTCATTCTTCTAAACTCGAGCGAATATAAGCCTAATCGACCCAATCTCTCTTCATATGTCATTCCTGCCATTCCAGGTATCAGTCTGGTGAATCTTTGCTGCACTTCCTCCAAAGCTGCACACAGTACTCAAGGTGTGGTCTCGCCAAGGCCCTGTACAACTGCAGCAAGACATCCTTGCTCCTGTACTCGAATCCTCTCGCTATGAAGACCAGCATACCAGTTGCCTTCTTAACAGCCTGCTGCATCTGCATGTTTACCTTCAGCGACTGGTGCACAAGGACACCCAGGTCTCGTTGCACTTCCCCTTTTCCCAATCTATTGCCATTCAGATAATAATCTGCCTTCCTGTTTTTGCCACCAAAGTGGATTACCTCGCATTTACCCACATTATACTGCACCTGCCATGCATCTGCCCAATCGCCCAACCTGTCCAAATCGTACTGGAGTTTCTCTGCATCCTCCTCAGAGCACACACGCCCACCCAGCTTTGCGTCATCTGCAAACTTGGAGATATTACATCTAGTTCCCTCGTCTAGATCATTAATATATATTGGCCTAGAAATTGGGTTGGTAGCGCCGGCGCTGAGCGCCTAAAGAGACCTAGAATTGGGGCAAAGCCCTATGTTGGGGCGAGCGCTATGAAGATAGCGCCAACTCAGATATTGACTATACATTTAGCGCCTGCGCTAAGTGTTTGCGCGCGCCCACGAGCGCAAGCAGCTCATGATGTCATTTCAGTGTGCAACGCCTTTTAGGAGCGCCTGAGCGCATATTGGGTGGCGCCCGGAGCCTTAGCGCCCAGCGCTATTAGTGACAGTTCGAGGGAGGGCTAACAGGCCCTTCTCGGAGTAGGGCGCTGCTATTTAAAGGGGACAGCTCTAGTGCAGAATCTTCTGCCACTTGGCCTGCTCATTGCGATCGCTGCGAGAGAGAGTTGGCGAGCTAATGTGGAGCGGAGTTCTGGGAATTTAGCTTTACACTACTTGGGACCTTCAACCCTGTCCGAAGCACTTGCAGCACTACACCTAAAAGCGTTTTGACCAACTGGCATCGGAATGGGAGCTTGTTTGGAGGGCAACGGCCTCATCGCCCAACACTGTGAAGGGGCAGAGAGACGGCGGGAGAGAGGGCCGGGATTGGCCAGAAGGAGGAGGGGCAATGGAGGTCGGCCAATCCGACGGGATGCTGTGAGGGTCTTTAGGCAGCAGGTGACAAGCCTTGACATGTCGGAGGAGCAGTGTTTGCGAAGGCTCCGAATCTGGAGGGACATTGTTACTGATCTGTGCCACCTGCTTGGTCAGCATCTGCAGCCGCGTGAACGCTGCAGAACCTCTCTGTCCGTTATGGCTAAACTGACTGATGGCCTCCATTTTTATGGCAACGGATCCTTTCAGTCAGCCATTGGGGACAATGCAACTGTCGCTCAGGCTCCAGTCCGCTGTTGCATCCGGCAAGTGACAGATGCCCTTTATAGGCAAACGCGTCAATTCATTACCTTCCCTCGGACCCTGCACAAGCAGGCGGAGGAGGAGGAGGAGGAGGAGGAGGAGGAAGAGCAGGCAGAGGAGGAGGAGGAAGATGGAAGGGCTGCTGAAAGTGGAAGGTCCATACATCAGAGGCTCCACTGGACTCGTGTCGACACCCCTGTGGCGGAATGATGAGAGTCTTAACTCATGCGCACTTTGGATGTTTGAGGGCCTCTGAATGCCAGCATCACTGAAACTAGTCACATGCACCATGCCACATTGAAACTTCTGTTTATTGACACAAAAGTCTTTCATTACAGCTAAACAACGTAATGTGAGCACAAACCATAACTTTCAAAATAACTGTTAACTGTTCGGCCAAGCCGCAAAACTCAACAAACCTCAGCAAATATAACAGCAGGTGAGGGTGTCCTTGAATTTGGACAAACAAACGTCTCAGCACCTCCCTCTACAACTGGCCCCTTGAGGGAGAACGACTTCTCTTCTGCGCCCGGCCCCTTCCCTCCCTGCTGCTCCTACGTAATTGGACCCCAGTGGCGGGCTCAAGGCTGGGGGATGCCTCCTGACTGTCTGGAAGCGCAGAAACCCCTGAGGGACGGCCTGGCCAACCTCTGGGCTTGGAGGGTGCAGACGCAGGATGCTTGCTGTGACCATGGCTGGAAGCAGTGTGGCCTGCAGGTGGTGGCAGCTGCAATGCAGGCGTCCCAGCGCTGGCATGTGCAATGCTCTCCTGCCGAGAGAGGACACCTGCACCATGGTCGGACGACACACTGGCTATCTGAGGGGAGTGGCTCGGCTCATCCGCCACAATCGCATGCTCCACTGATTCCTGGCCTTGTACGGGAGTGGAAGGGCCCGGGGTGATCCTATCTGATGCAGAGAGGGTGGCTGCAGTGAGAGATCGCGTTGCATCAATCTGGCTGTGGAGGAGCCCAGCAAGTGACTGTGTGGCAACAGTGAGGACCTGTGTGCCAGGTGCCAGTGCTTCAGAGAAGGCCTGGACAGTTCTTCCCATGGCTTCGGACAAGGCAGGTGCCGACCGCTCCACTGCCTCGGACAAGCCCTGCACAGACCTTTCCAGGGATTGTCCGAAGCCCTGAACAGTCCTTTCCATTGCCGACTCAAAGCCATGGACAGTCCTCGCCATTGTTGGGCCGAAGCCCTGGATAGTCCTGTCCACTGTGGCCACGAAGCCCTGGATAGACCTGTCCATAGTTTCCCCGAACACCTGGAGAGTCCTCTCCATTGTTGCCCCAAAGCCCTGCAGAGTCCTCTCCATTGTTGCCCCGAAGTCCAACATACTCCTAGCCAATGAATCTATTGACTCAGGCATCTTCTCCACTGCAGCCATCAGCTCCGTGTGTCTGACCTGGGCCTGTTTGCTCATCTCAGCCAGGCGACGGACCTCATCTGCACTCTGTGCAGCAGTCATGACGACCTGCCTTGCCCTGCGGGGAGACGGTGGCCGAACTTGCCTATCCCCCCTGCGTTGCTCCATGCCGCTTGGTCCGGCAACTGGTTCATCCTCAGAGCCAACCCCCTCCCCTCCAGGGGACTACTATCCCCAGTCTGCAGATGTCTCAGCTCCCCGGATTCTGCAGCGGCTGGTCCGGATTCCTCCTGGTCCTCGCCTCCGGTGGCACTGGCACTGGCAGCTTCAGCGCGTTGAGCCCGAGTTGGTGCTGCTTCATCTGAAAGTGGGAGGTGGAAGAGTGGCTTTAGCAAAAGGACAGCTTTGCTGAAAGGCATGCCAGATTGCGGCAAGGCTCTGACATGGCTGCACACTGAGGATGCATGCTGGCGGGGGTACCAAGTGGAAGGCAACAGGTGAAAAAGCTGAGAGTCTTACCCTCGCTGTCGGTAATGGGGTCGGCAGATGCAGTGGTCACAGGACCAGACAGACGTCCTCTAAGTATCTGGTGCACTCTCTCCTCCAGATCCGTGAGAGTGACCACTTGTGCAGGTCCGCCACCGGTTCGACGCTGCTCCTTTCGAATCATCGCCAGCTTGGACTGCAGGGGAAAGAAGGGGAGGTTCTGTTACACGATGCCTTGAGACCTCATCGCATGCCCCCCATGGTGCAAGAGCCCTTACATGAGGCCTTGCGACCTCATCGCATGCCCCCCATGGTGCAAGAGCCCTTACATGAGGACTTGAGACATCATCGCATGCCCCCCATGGTGCAAGAGTCCTTACATGAGACCTTGAGACATCTGTCCATGTGTGTGCCCAGAAAGGGCCATGGGTGCATACTGACAGATGGCCATTGGCGCATCATTGCAGCAGGGTGCCCGAAGTCAGCTGCAGATGGAGGGAAGCACAAGTTTGGTAAACCTTCACTTACCGTAACGATCCGTGTGAGGTCGTTGAATTTGTTCCTGCACTGAACAGGGGTCCTGGTCGCCATGCTGCTGGAGTTCACCCTCACAGCAACTTCCCTCCAAGATCATCGATAAGCCTTCTGATTCGGCCTCTTGCCATTATCCGGATACAGGACCTCTCGACGGTGTTCAACTGCAGCCACCAAGTGATCCAGAGCCTCAGTGCTGAAGCGCTCTGCTCTCTGCCTAACCTTCTCCATGATGAACAAGTTTGTACCGCCAGACAAGGGCGAGCGCCGAATCTGAGGCCTACAGGGCATTGGGTGCTGAAGCTCAGGCTGACTGACCCACCCCTTTAAGAGCTGGCCGGCGCCTGGAGGTCTCGTGCTTTCCCGTAATTGAGTTCACCTGCACTGCGCCCGTCCACATCGAAATTGAGCAGCGCCTGACCTTTTGCGCCTTAAGAGCACCGTGCAACGGCTGATTTAGCGCCTCAATCCCCTTTGGGGGCGATGCAACCCAATATCGCGCCAGGCGGCGATATGTTTCGTCTGGCTATAAACTTTGCGCATCGCCAGTTCTAACGCCTCAAGCGGGGCTATACCCAATTTCTAGGCCATTGTGAATAACTGGGGTCCTAGCACCGATCCCTGCGGTACCCCGCTAGTCACTGCCTTCCACTCGCAAAAAGACTCATTTATTCCAACTCTTTGCTTCCTGTCTGCCAACCAGTTTTCTATCCAAGTCAGTACCTTACCCCCAATCCCATGTGCTTTAACTTTGCACGCTAGTCTCTTATGCAGGTCCTTATCAAAAGCCTTCTGAAAGTCCAAATACACCACATCCACTGGTTCTCCCTTATCTATTCTACCAGTTACATCCTCAAAAAATTCCAGTAGATTAGTCAAGCATGATTTACCTTTTGTAAATCCATGTTGACTTTGTCTGATCCTGTCACTGTTTTCCAAGTGCTCTGCTATTACATCTTTTATAGTGGACTCTAGCATTTTCCCCACTACCGATGTCAGGCTTACTGGTCTATAATTCCCCGTTTTTTCTCTACCACCTTTTTTAAATAGTGGGGTTACATTAGCTACCCTCCAATCCATGGGAACTGTCCCACAGTCTATAGAATTTTGGAAGATGACCAGCAATGCATCTACTATTTCTAGGGCCACTTCCTTAAGTACCCTGGGATGTAGATTGTCAGGCCCTGGTGATTTATCAGCCTTCAATCCCGTCAATTTCCCTAACACCATTTCCCTAAAAATACTGATTTCATTCAGTTCCTCCCTCTCATTAGACCCTATGGAGGAAAAATTCAGTTGCTGGCGCCTCCCGTTAGAGCCTTAAGAGGGCGCTAATGGGGCGCAAATCAACTAGCACCCGGGCGCGGTGATGTTTGCGCCGCTCACAAAATTAACTAGACATTTTGCAGCGGCGCTAAACATTATCGCCACGATCTCCTGCACCAGCAGATCGTGACATCAGTCGAGTGCGCAACGCCCCATTAGCGCCCCGGACAGGATATTGAGTGGCGCCCCCTGCCTTACCGCCTGCCGCTAGCAACAACAGGTTGAGGGGAGCATTATGCTGTCAGAAAGGGACTAGGGGAACGCTATTTAAAGGCGATCGCTTCCTGCCTTTTTTGTCGGTGACATTTTTGCACCACGCATTCTGAGAGAGAGAGAGAGAGAGACTTCTGGAGAGTTTCAACGCTGTGTGAAGGAGTTTTGAGTACTGAGCAGCACTTTGCAGGTTTATTTTGATTTGCCCTTCCTTGCTTCGCCAGCGCTCTGAGGTAGACCCTCGCTCCTCGGCCTTTGCGCCTTAAGACAGGTGTGAAGCACCTGATTTAGCGCTCCAATCACCTCCAGGGGCGGTAAAAGCCAAGTTTGCTGTCGGAGGCGATAATTAGCGCCAGGCGCTAAACTTTGCGCATGCCCGATAATGGCGCCCCAAATGGGGCGATACCGAATTTTTCCCCCTATATTCCCCGACATCTCTGGGAGTTTATTTGTGTCCTCCTTTGTGAAGACAGAACCAAAGTATGTATTTAATTGGTCTGCCATGTCTTTGTTCCCCATTATAAATTCCCCTGATTCTGACTGCAAGGGACCTACGCTTGACTTTACCAATCTTTTTATCTTCACATATCTATAAAAGCTATTACAGTCAGTTTTTATGTTCCCTGCATTCTATTTTCCCCCTCTTAATTAACCCCTTTGTCCTCTGCTGAATCCTAAACTGCTCCCAATCCTCAGGTTTGCTGCTTTTTCTGGCCAATTTATATGTCCTCTCCTTGGATCTTATGCTACCCCTAATTTCCCTTGTTAGCCAATGTTGAGTCACCTTTTTTGTTTTAATTTTATGCCAAACAGGGATGAACAAATTCTCTTTTTCATCCATGCGATCTTTAAATGTTTGCCATTGCCTATTCACCGCCAACCCTTTAAGTAACATTCCCCAATCCATCCTAGCCAACTCGCGCCTCATACCATCATAGTTTCCTTTATTTAAATTCAGTACCCAAGTCTCTGAATCAACGACTTCACTCTCCATCTTAATGAAGAATTCTATCATATTATGATCGCTCCTCCCCAAGGGGCCTCGCACAAAAAGATTGCTGATCAAGATGGCCTGATCTCTAGTTGGTTCCTCGACATATTGGTCCAGGAAACCATCCCGTATACACTCTAGGAATTCCTCTTCCACAGTATTATTACTAATTTGGTTAGACCAATCTATATGTAGATTAAAGTCACCCATGATAACTGCTGTGCCCTTATTGCACGCATCTCTAATTTCCCATTTAATGCCATCCCCAACCTCAGCATTACTGTTTGGGGGTCTGTATACAACTCCCACTAACGTTTTCTGCCCCATGGTATTTCTCAGCTCTACTCATACAGATTCCACATCATCAGAGCTAATATCCTTCTTTACTATTGTGTTAATCTCCTCTTTAACCAGCAATGCTACCCCACTGCCTTTTCCTTTTTGCCTGTCTGTCCTGAATATTGAATACCACTGGATGTTGAATTCCCAGCCTTGGTCACCCTGGAGCCATGTCTCCGTAATTCCAATTATATCATATCCGTTTACATCTATTTGTGCAGCTAATTCATCCACCTTATTACGAATGCTCCTTGCATTAAGACACAAAGCCTTCAGGCTTGTTTTTTTAACACTCTTAGACCTTTTAGAATTATTGTTTAATGCAGCCATGGTTGATTTACACCCTTGATTTCTCTGACTTCCACTTTTGCTTTTTTCCTTCCTGTCTTTTGCTTCTATCCTTGCTTCCCTTTCCTCTATCTCCCTGCACAGGTTTCCAATCCCCTGCCATTTTAGTTTAAACCCTCCCCAAGAGCACTAGCAAACACTCCCCCTAGGACATCGGTCCCGGTCCTGCCCAGATGCAAACCATCCAGTTTGTACTGGTCCCACCACCCCCAGAACCGGTTCCAATGTCCCAGGAATTTGAATCCCTCCCCCTTGCACCATTCTTCTAGCCACGCATTCATCTGAAATATCCTTCTATTTCTACTCTGACTAGCATGCGGCACTGGTAGCAATCCTGAGATTACTACCTTTGAGGTCCTATTTTTTAATTTACCTAACTCCCTATATTCGGCTTTTAGGACCTCATCCCGTTTTTTACCTATATTGTTGGTACCTATATGCACCACGACAACTGGCTGTTCACCCTCCTCCTCCGGAATGCCCTGCAGCTGCTCTGAGACATCCTTGACCCTTGCACCAGTGAGACAACATACCATCCTGGAATCTCGTTTGTGGTCGCAGAAATGCCTATCTATTCCCCTTACAATAGAATCCCCTATCACTATAGCTCTCCCGCTCTTTTCCCTCCTGTCCCATGCAGCAGAACCACCCATGGTGCCAGGAAGTTGGTTGTTGCTGCCTTCCCCCGATAAGCCATCCTCCCCAACAATATCCAAAGTGGTATATCTGTTTGAGAGGGGGATGGCCACAGGGGACCGCTGCACTACCTGCCTGTGCCTACTACGCTGCCTGGCAGTCACCCATTCCCTTCCTGCCTGTGCAGCCTTTACCTGCGGTGTAACCAACTGATTAAACGTAATATCCACGATGTCCTCAGCATCACGAATGCTCCAGTATGTATCCATTCACAGAACATGGAGGAGGGCTTGCTAAAGAAGTATTAGGAGCTAGGTGCTAAATTAAACTAGTAAAAGGGGGAGAGAGTGCGGGTGGAAATAATAGTAACCTAAAGATAAGAAAAAGAAGGGAGCAATAATACAATATCTGTTAAAAATAAAGCAGGAGTAATGAAAAATAAGAGTATATTAAATTGCCTGTATAGCAACGTAGAGAGCATCAGCAACAATCAAGTCTCGACTCGGAGGCAGTGAGGAAACAGAAGTAATAATGGAAATATCGCTACTGACAGGACAGGATTGGCAGTTAAATATTGCAGAATATAATGTATTTAGAAAAGATAAGGAAGGAAGAAAGGGTGGTGGGGTAGCTGTGTTGATCAGAAATAACAATGGCACTGGCGATAAAGGAAATAACTAACAAACAGTTAGAAATAGAGTCCATATGGACTTAGATAAAAGATAGGAAGGGATTGGTCATATTAATAGGGGTATACTATGGACCACCAAATAGTGGGAAATGGAGGGAGAAATACTTAGGCATATCTATAAAATGAATAAAAAACACAAAATAATATTAATGGGGGATTTCAACTACCCCAGATAAACTAGGAAGGAGAGGGAGTGAAAGGGGAGAAGGGGGTGGAGTTTTTACAGTGTGTACAAGACTCCAATCTGACTCAAAATGTAATAAGCCCAACAAGAGAGGAAGCACTATGAGACGCAGTAATGGGAAATAAACCAGAGCAGATAAGAGGAGTAAGTGTGGGAGAACATCTAGAGAGAATGATCACAATATAATAAGGTTTAAGATAATGATTGAGAGATATATAGATAGTACAAAGACCAAAGTAATAGTTTGGGGAAAATAAACTATGAAGGAATAAACATGACAACAGTGACTACACTTCAAAAGTACTTCATTTGCTGTAAAGTGCTTTGGGATGTCATGAGGTCATGACGCTATATAAATGTAAGCACTTTCTTTAAGATGGAGCTAAGGGAGGTAAACTGGAGAAAAATATTAACAGACAAAGATGTAGAACAACAATCGACAATATTTAAAGGCGAGATTGATTGAGCTCAGAGGAAAAATGTTGCACTAAAGACAGAACAAATTAGCCAAGAATCAGATGCCATGCATAAAAAAAGGTGAGGATGAAATTGAATCTAAAAACAGACATAGGCAAAGTACATAAACAATAAAGGAGCAGATGGAATATGAAGATTGGAAGGAGGTAAAAAAAGACTATTAGGAAGGCAAAAAGGAAATATGAAATGAAAATATCAAAGAATATAAAAAGAAATAGTAAAGTATTCTATACCCCAATAAGGAACATAAGGAAAAATTAAGGTGAGTTTAGGGCCACTAATGGAAGGATGAGCAAGATAAACTCACAGGAAATTACACTGAAATAGCAAGGTTACTGAATAAATACTTTGCCTCAGTTTTCACTGAAAGAGGCTAATGAAGAGGAAATTACAATTGTAGAAGTCAAGAGGGATATTACAACAGTTAAGATAGAAATAAAGGAAATAATAGACAAACTAGGGAAACTTAAGAAAAACAAAACTCTGGGTCCAGATACTCAAAGAAACAAGAGAGGAAATAGAAGAGGCACTAGTTTACATATACAAAAATTAAATAGAAAAAAGAATAGTACCAGAGCAGTTGCAGACAGCACATGTAATTCCTATATTCAAAAAAAGAGATAGAACTAATCCAGGGGATTATAGATCAGTTAGCTCAATGTCAGTGGTAGGAAAGATACCAGAATCTTTGCTAAAAGATGAGATAACAAAACATTTCTGTGCTGTAGTGTCTATTGTAATTCAATGTAGTTTCTAACAGGCATAAAGTTGCAGCAGATGTTACCCACAAATTGGTAATCTCACTCAGGCAGGCTCAAGGATAGTTTGTGTGGAAAATGGAAAATTTCACGTGTGTTGTGCTGGCAACAAGATATAATACGGCAAGAAGTCAAGAGGGATATCACAACAGTTAAGATAGAAAGAAAGGAAATTATGTCAGGCTGCCAAGTACTGACTTGGTTTCTAGAACTTGTGGTCCTTTAAGTCGGGAACAACAGTTTTTATTCAGGGACCAAACGAATCATTAAGTGATGAGGCCGTTATCACAAGAACACTGCAACCAGTGAATTAAATGAACAAAACTGAGTATCAACTGCAAAGCCACAACAGTTTTTCTTAGTTGGTCTTTACTGATTTCCTGTTTATCTAAATAGATATATTAATTTCAATACATTTGTAAAAGGCTCAGAAACAATCTGCAAACAATTTAGTGTTGTAGGGCGTATTCAAGTCATCAGACAACCACAGTGTGGAAACACAGTTTTGTTCATTTAATTCACTGGTTGCAGGGTTCTTGTGATTATGGCCTCATCACTTAATGATTTGTTCAGTCCCTGAATAAAAACTATTGCTCCCGACTTAGAGGACCACAAGTTCTAGAAACCAAGTCAGTACTTGGCAAACTGACATTGTTGTAATACTGCAAGAGACATAAAGGGAAGTACAAAGAATGCATTTATGATTTTGTCACAAATACCTAACAGAGGAAATGCCCCCCATATTGGTTAAAAGGACAGAATTTGCAAATTGTAAGTGTATGATTCGACTTTAGCTGGTATGGGGTCATAACCATAAGCCTATAAGAAGTATGCATCACATTGCTTCACATTGCGTAGTAGGCTAGTGGTGTGCTTGTGCTCATATTTCCTACTGGCTCAGTGAATTGAAGGTAGTAGTAATGCACCATATTTGCTACCTACAAGTTCCATTCTAGTTCACCTAATCACAGCCTATTACCATCTCGTCTAGCTTCTAATCTCTTTTACTTCTTTTGGTTCTTTTATTCTTTTGTCCGATCGCAGTCCTGCCTTCGATCTAGTTCCTTTTCTCTCCAGTTTTGAAGAAGGGTCAAACCCGAAACGTCAACTCAAATTTCTCTCCACGGATGTTGCCTGACTTGCTGAGTTTTTCCAGCATTTTCTGTTGTTATTTCGGATTTCCAACATCTGCAGTATTTTGCTATCGTACCATTCTAGTTCATTGAGTTGTTAAAGCAGAACTCCATAATGTCATAACATATAAAAGGTGAAAAATTCATCCCCTTAGTGCCTCCCGTTAGCGCCAGTATATGGCACTAATGGGGCACTAGATCAGTATCGCCAGGGCGAGGCAAATCCAGTGCCGCACACCAAATCCGATCCCCCTGTAGTGCCGCTATATAAGAGGTATTGCCAGGAAGGTCAACGCCAAGTAGATCATGACATCAGTGATTGTGCAACACTCACTGACCACCCGATTTGCAAAATTGATTCTCGCCACTTACCTCACCACCTGGAGTAAACACCAGCAGGGAGCGCTGGCATGCAGCACCAGGAAGCCGGCTCCAGGGACATTATTTGAATGGATCATCAGTAATCACTCGCAGCTATCAGGTTAGTGCAGTTTCAGTGTTTTTTTTGTTAGTTTCATCCAGTGCAACAGTTTCATTCAGAAATTTCAAGGTTCTTTTGTATCAGGAGTCTTGTGGCAACTAAAATGTAGCTACATTTATTCTTCAAAGGTTCAAACTGCTACACATGGTAGCATTAATGGGGGCTGTACTGGCGCCACCTCACCCTCCAGGAACAACGGCGGAGGGAGCTTAAGCAGCGAGAAATACGGGAACATGTGGGCAGAGAGTTGAGGAGGGACATCAGGGCTCTCACCAGGAGGCCTTACACTCCGAGGGTATTTCGAGAGCACTTCTACTACCTTCAATTAAGCGAGGAACTGTGTATTAGATGGCTCTGCTTCACCATGGAGTTGGTCACATAACTCTGCCACCTCCTCCAAACAGACCTCCAGCCTCACACACTATGACTTAAACACCAGATCCCCTTTGCTCGCCACATCCCCATCATTCCATCCCTTTCACAGGCCATATCACAGCACAAAGCTGAAATGAGAGACAGCACAAAAGAATGGTAAGTGAAGTAATAAATTTATCAAAAAGTAGTGGACACATATTTACACCAAAAATATTTAATTTTCACCCTTGTGCAATCCCTTAGTGCCGGTCGTTACTGTGCCTTTTCCTACTCTAGTGCTCCTACGAAGTATTGACCCAGTGGCTGCAGCGCAGCTGGTGGGAGACTGCTGAGTGTCCGTGCGGGAGACTTCAGATGGCCTTGCAGGATGTCCTTGACCAGCTCTGGACCTGCAAGGTCCGGCTGAAGACTGCACCACCTCAGCATGGGCGGCAGCAGTCTGGATGACAGGCAGCGACAAGGGCAATGGCGGAGTGGCAGTGGTGGGAGCAGGATTGCTGTCATCCTGAGAGAGGACAGCAGGTTCCTGCTCTACTGACCCACTGCCACTCCCTTGGGGCAGCATCTCAGCATCCCAAACAATCTGTTGGAGCACAGATTGCTGGCCTGCTGCAACACTGTGAAAGCCCTGGCCGACAGTGGTGGACCCAGCCACGATGGCAGCAGTCAGAGCTTGCGTGGCATCAAGCTGAGACTGCATGAGGGCAGTCTGAGATTGGATGCCACCAAGCATAGGCTCCATTACAACACTAAGAGGTTGCGTCGCTTCCGCCTGTGCTGCAATGGAAGCTGCCAGATCACCCATCACACACAGCATCAGGTCTGGGTCGCCAGGGTCTCTTTGGGAGTCAACCATCCTTTGCAGATTGGAAATGATGGACTCCATGGTTTGCGCAGAGCCTTGTGCAATGTTGGAGGCGGACTCCTCCACACTCCTTATCATTGCCGAGAGGCTCTCGTGAACCTTTGCCATTGCACCTATCATCTCCGTGTGCATGCCCATCACCCTTCTTCTAAAGACCTCCCCATCGAGGTCCTCATCTGAGTCCTGTGCAGCGGAACTCACGTGTGAACTCGCCCTCCGGGGAGTTGGCCCTGAGCTATCCTTTCCCCCTGGCCTTGCTGCAGCCCACTCATCCCCGATGCCTCACCCTGTGCAGATCCCACTACTATACTAGCCTCTAAGGAATGTGTAGTGCCAGTATCTGAGCTGGTGTTTGTGGGTGAGAGATGCAGTGACGTGGCGTGTTCTTCCTCCTCCTCTTCTCCTGCCTTGCTCTCTAACATACCCTCAGGGACAGGCTGCTTAGGTGCTTGCTGATTATCTGAAAGCATAAAGGCACAAGAGTTGGGTTAAGGTGAGGGGAGGGGGACAGGAAGGGAGAAATGCACGCATACAGCATGATTAGCTGGAAAGTTCGAAAAACTTGTGGAGTGAGGGGGAAGTGGGATGGGAGAAGAAGTAGGGATGGACGTACCATTGTTGTCCACAAGGGGGTCAAGGTCACCGGTGGCCACCTGGCGCCCAATGATTTGCAGCACTCGATTCTCCAGCTCAGATAGCGGTTGGGTGTCGGCTTGTCCCCCGCCTGTGTGCTCCTGCGCCCTCCTATTGTGTACCACCTTGGCCTGCAAGAGAAAGGAAAGTGTGGAGCAATCTGTTTGGCTGATGTGCCTGCCATAGTTGAATAGCTATCATTATGTGCAATGTGTGAGATGTGGGTGTGAGTGTTGGTAGGTAGAGATTGTTGGTGGGTGAGTGCTGGCGGCATGGTGCTTTGGGCAATGTGTGAAGATTGTGGTACAGATGGTGGTATGTAGCATCTGTTGAAGCATTCGCTCACCCTGACATTCTGAGTGAGGCTGTTATATTTCTTCCTGCACTGTGTGAGAGTCCTGGGACCACAGTGCTGCCCGAGACCTGCTGCGCTACCTCCCTCCACATGGTGCGGAAGACTTGTGGCGAGGGCCTCCTGACACTTTTTTAAAACTTATTTTTTATTTGTTTTATGGGATGTGGCGTCGCTGGTAAGGCCAGCATTTATTGCCCATCCCTAATTGCCCTTGAGAAGGTGGTGGTGAGCTGCCTTCTTGAACCGCAGTCCTTGTGGTGAAGGTACTCCCACAGTGCTGTTATGTAGGGAGTTCCAGGATTTTGACCCAGCGACGATGAAGGATCGGTGTGACTTGGAGGGGAACCTGGAGGTGGTGGAGTTCCCATGCACCTGCTGCCCTTGTCCTTCTAGGTGGAAGAGGTCGCGGGCTTGGGAGGTGCTGCCGAAGAAGCCTTGGCGAGTTGCTGCAGTGCATCTTGTAGATGGTACACACTGCAGCCTCGGTATGCCAGTGCTGGAGGGAGTGAATGTTTAAGGTGATGGTTGGGGTACCAATCAAGCGGGCTGCTTTGTCTTGGATGATGTCGAACTTCTTGAGTGTTGTTGGAGCTGCACTCATCCAGGCAAGTGGCGGGTATTCCATCACACTCCTTACTTGTGCCTTGTAGATGGTGGAAAGGCTTTGGGGAGTTAAGAGGTGAGACACTTGCCGCAGAATACCTAGCCTCTAACCTGCTCTTATTGCCAGAGTACATATGTGGCTGGTCCAGTTAAGTTTCTGGTCAATGGTGACCCCAAGGATGTTGATGGTGGGCGATTCCCATTGACTTCAGTTTTACTAGGGCTCCTTGATGCCACACTAAGTCAAATGCGGCCTTGATGTCAAGGACAGTCACTGTCACCTCATCTCTGGAATTCAGCTCCTTTGTCCATGTTTGGACAAAGGCTGTAATGAGGTCGGGAGCCGAGTGGTATGGCGGAACCCAAAGTGGGCATCAGTGAACAGGTTATTGGTGAGTAAGTGCCGCTTGATTGCACTGTTGATGACATCTTCCATCACTTTGCTGATGATTGAGGGTGGACTGGTGGGGTGGTAATTGGCCGGATTGGATTTGTCCTGCTTTTTGTGGACAGGACACCAACTTACATTGCACCTCCTCCCATCCCTCTCTATCTACATTATCACTTCCTCATCTCATCTCACTAGTCTTACTTTTTGTGGACAGGACATACCTGGGCAGTTTTCCACATTGTCGGGTAGATGCCAGTGTTGTAGTTGTACTGGAACAGCTTGGCTAGAGGCGCGGCTAGTTCTGGAGCACAAGTCTTCAGCACGACAGCCAGGATTTTGTCGGGGCCCTTAGCCTTTGCTGTATCCAGTGCGCTCAGCCATTTCTTGATATCACGTGGAGTGAATCGAATTGGCTGAAGACTTGTTTCTGTGATGGTGGGGACCTCAGGAGGAGGCCGATATGGATCATCCACTCAGCATTTCTGGCTGAAGATGGTTACAAACGCTTCAGCCTTGTCTTTTGCACTCACGTGATGGGCTCCACCATCATTGAGGATGGGGGTATTCATGGAGCCTCCTCCTCCCGTTAGTTGTTCAATGGTCCATCACCATTCACGACTGGATGTGGCAGGACTGCAGAGCTTTGATCTGATCTGTTGATTGTGGGATCGCTTAGCCCTGTGTATAGTATGCTGCTTCCACTTTTTAGCATGCATGTAGTCCTGTGTTGCAGCTTCCCCAGGTTGGCACCTCATTTTTAGGTACGTCTGGTGCTGCTCCTTGGCAAGCTCTTCTACCCTCATTATTGAACCACGGTTGGTCCCCTGGCTTGATGGTAATGGTAGAGTGAGGGATATGCCGGGCCATGAGGTTACAGATTGTGGTGGAATACAATTCTGCTGCTGCTAATGGACCATAGCGCCTCATGCATGCCCAGTTTTGAGCTGCTAGATCTGGCCTGAATCTATCCCATTTAGCACGGTGGTAGTGCCACTCAACACGATGCAGGGTGTCCTCAGTGTGAAGACAGGATTTCATCTCCACAACAACTGTGCGGTGGTCACTGTTACCAATACTGTCATGGACAGATGCATCTGCTACAAGTAGATTGGCGAGGACGAGGTCAAGTAGGTTTTTCCCTCGTGTTGGTTCACTCACTACCTGTCGCAGGCCCAGACTGGCAGTTATGTCCTTCATGACTCGGCCAGCTCAGTCAGAAGTGGTGCTACCGAGCCACTCTTGGTGATGGACATTGAAGTCCCCTACCCAGAGTACATTCTGTGCCCTTGCTACTCTCAGTGCTTCTTCCAAGTGGTGTTCAACATGGAGGAGTATTGATTCATCAGCTGAGGGAGGGCGGTAGGTGGTAATCAGCAGGAGTTTTCCTTGCCCATGCTTGACCTGAAGCCATGAGACTTCATGGGGTCTGGCATCAATGTTGAGGACTCCCAAGGCCACTCCTTCCTGACTGCATACCACTGTGCCACCACCCCTGGTGGGTGTGTCCTCCCAGTGGGACAGGACATACCCAGGGATGGTGATGGAGGAGTTTGGGACAATGGCTGAAAATTGCCAGATAGAGCACTGCCTTCCATTTCTCCACAGTGAAAACCAATGCCTCCAATGCTTCATCGGACAATCTGTGGGCTATCTCCATGGGGCGTGGACCTGCCATGAGCGCTCCTGCTCTTGCTCGCGCTCGCTGAGGCAGCTGCACAGCCAGCAATGCTGAGAATGAGGTGCTGCAGCATCAACAAACCTCCCCTTTAAGTAGTGAAAACAGCGTGTGTCAATGATGAGTTACGATTGGACTGTATCCGATATTGGTCCACCCTTTAAGTGTAACGTCAATGAGTTTGGGTTTTAAGACTTGATTTAGGATTCCAATCAGTTTATTGATTAGGGAGCACGAATTTTTTGTGCAGTCTAAAGCATTTGCACTTGGTGCTAAATTCTCCAACTTTTCTGTTGACATCGCCCATTCCTTGTCTATAATGAATTTCTAGCCCAAAGTATCTACTCCCAAAATGACTTTCATTACCAGTCTTAAAGCATAAAGTGTGGAACCAAAGAGTAACAGAGGCTGCTGCTACCACTTTTGTGTTGATGTGCAGTGGTTTTCAATTCATACCAACACAAGAATGGCAGTATAACTCAGATGCAAGGTCCTTCTTTGACTCTTGTGTACTGAGGTCCAGAGGTGTGAAATCACCTCTAGGAGGTAGTCTCTTACTCCTCAGGTTTTGTCCCATGTGTAGTACAACACCAGCTGGTGCCAAAGCCACATTTTAAAAGTGCTCAAGCAATCCAATGGATATGGTGCAAAATTAGCATGGAAGCTTTCAAATATTAGGAGTGAACATATCTATGGATGTGTTTGAACAGAAATGTTCAGAGTGGTGGACTGGTCATTATAACATCAGCCTATAAACATAGAATCACAGAAATTATTTCATAGATAGAGGCCTATTCTTTCTATCAGCCTGTGCCAGTGCTAACTGCAGCTATATAATCCCAGTTCCCTGCCATTTGCTGTATTGTTTTGTAGGATTCGCAAAATTGAACTTTATATTATAGAGGGTCGAATGGCAGAAGAGGCCATGATTTTAAAGACTGTTTTAAAAGAAGCCTAGGAAAAAGGGGCATTCAAAATGGCCGCCAGACCCCGTGACCAACTTATTGGGACACTTTAAAATGGTTCCTGCAGTCCTCAGACAGCTTTGTGGATTCAGCCCACAGTAAGTTCTGGAAGCCGTTTCTGAGAGAACGAAACCAGACACCCACATATACATATAGATTGGATGCAGATCCAGTCAAGATCGGCCTGTAGATAAAGGCCATCTAAATGTTTAACCAGACAAAAGGGAACAGTTTCATATTCATGAGAAGAGCATCAAGGACCCATTAAGGACATCACCAGGACATTAAAAACAATAAAGGTCATTCCAGACCAGAGATGGCCCGTTACCGGCCATCCGAGAACAGTTTAAAATATAATAACTACCCCGTTGTGCTCCCAGTCCGCCAAAATTAAAACAAAAGACTAACCTGATTTGGCGCGAGATAAGGGCTTCTGATGAGAAGTATATCTGGGAACCCAGAGGTAGAGAAAAAAAAAGCGGCCATCATAGAAAGAAAGAGGCGGCCATCGTGGAAGCGGTCCTCGTGGTGCTACCATCGTATTGGTGGCATCATCGCTAGAAGAAGGAGAAGAAGACGGTTCGAGCCGGCGTCCCGCCCCGGCGTATAACAGCGGGAGATCATAGACCAACCCCGGGCCGTTGACGATACAGGAGGCCATCGACCCAATCTGGCTCGGGAGAAGAGACAATTAAAACCGACAGAAGAAATGATGGGGGCCAGCCCGAGGCTCCTCTGACCGGGGTCGAGCAAACGATCCCCGACCCCGCCGACATCCAGACCAGCCGGTGTCCAGCCGTCCCCGACCCCCACCTCAGGAGGGAGGTGTGGCGCAGTTCGCTGGGGCTCCACCAACCACGTGGAGACGGGGCGCCTGAAAGGATCAAACGCAGACCTGTTTCAAAACCTTACACTTCCTAGTTGGATTGGTGAGCATGTTTCTGGCCCTTCATAATCAGATCTAGATAGGTTTAAGGGGGTGGATATTTAAGGGTATAACTAACATGAGTTGTTGTCCCTCGATGTTCCGTGTGTTTTCCCCATTTCATGATGATCTTTGTAGAGTATAATATGCCTGTATTTGCCTTAGTTAGTATTGTGTCGTTATGATTTGTTTGTGTTTTCCCCTCCCATGTACCCTCTTATTTGCTTGCATTTTGATTTGTTTTACATTATGCAATAAAATTTCATTTTGTTTCATCAAACTTGGTCTACAAGAGTTTTCTCTACATTGTAGTTCCTGCCCCAAAGTCCAGAGTATAGAATCTAAGGGGCGAGTGGGTCGAACCACTCACGGTTTTACTGTGCAAGAGAGAGAGGCCTCTAGAGAGAGAAACCTCTGCGATCTAAAACCCCTTACAGGAAATGGCGACCGTGGCAGGACTCTGGCAGCAGGATTGCAATGTACTAGATCCAAGTTTGAATGGCTGAAATGCAATGGATGAGAGGATAGCAGATTATATCTTTGGCAAGGTAAATCTCACTAAGCAGTGGATTTCTGATCTCTTACTGGATGGGCGTCCGGTGGATGCAGCCATCAGGTGGACAGAGAGCAAAGAGCATAAGAAGTCAGTGGAGAAGGCAGTGTGGCTGATGTGTTACAAGAAGCAAGTCCAAATCTTGGACTGAGTTGTTGCAGCACAGGCAGCCAGGATCACAACCCAGGCAGCAGAGATAGAGGAAAAGGCCATGGGTGGGGAAAAACTCATCACAGCGCTTCACGCGCTGAATCAGGAACGCCAAGTGGTAGCTAGTCAGCATCAGGCTAGAATAGAGTACCTGGAGTGCCAGGTTATGAGGCAAAGATCAATGAAACGAGGATAAGGGAGAAAAACGCCCGCCTCGCACAACAGCTAAGAGCGCAGGAGGAGAGAGTAGTAGAGGTTAAGGCAGCTTACAAGCTAGCCCTTGAGCGCGGGTTTGAGAGCACAGACCATGGCCCCTGCCAAAAGACCTTAGAGGACCTAAGAACGGCCCTCGTTAAGGCAAAAGGCATGGTGTGTCTCGTCAGCCCGAAAGCCAGTCACATGGACTTTTTAAAGGAATCGAAACAGCCAATTCCAGCCGAAGTAGTTGTGGTACCAGCCACCGAGCCCTCAGCACCGCCGAGCTATAGTGAGGCTTGGTCGGAAAAACAGGGGGTGGTAAAAGAGGAGGTAGCCAAGGTGGAATGTGAGGAAGAACAGCCACTGGTAGCAAAGCCGGGACCGGCACTGATGTGTCCTGCTCGGCACCAGAGGTTCGGTCCCAACGCCGTAAATGGCGATGCCGGACCCCAGCAGAACCAGCTCGTGGTGCCCTACGCTGCCCAGCAATTAAGGTCCATGGTGAGCCACCTCGCAAGACTCACAGTAAAGGGAGATCCCTCGATTCATTTCAGGGAGATAGAGGAAACAGCAGCCATTAATGACTGTGATGATCAGGAACAGACGAAAATGTTGCTTTTCTCCCTGGATTGCACAATCCTTCAGTGCCTCTCAGATGAGAGTAAGAGGGGACGGAAAGGGTATGTGGATCTCAGGGAGGAAGTTTTAGAAGTAATGGGAGTGGACGACGGTAGTCCGTTTGACTGTGTGGAAGGGACTGTGCAGCTATCTGGAGAACCCCCATGGGTTTTCGCAGAAAGGCTGTGGCCAGTGTATTGACGCAGCTGTCCGGGCATGCCTGAACGGGTTGCAATGAACGACGAACAGCGGGTTCATTGGCTCCGTTGCTTGGTTACCAACAGCTTGCCGCAGATACGGGCCCTAGCCAGATCTTGGTTTGATCCCCAAGGCCCCGGCATCACGGAGTAGACGGTGCTCCGCCAGCTCAACGTTGCGTATAAGATTTGTAGAGGTCAGGAAACACCTCCCAAGAAGGGAAAGGTGCATGAGGCAAAACCCGCAGCCCCAAGCAAGAAGGAGTGGCGTCAGGAGGGGAATCGCCCTGCCCAAGCCAAGCTCAATTGCTACGGGTGTGGGAAGGATGGACATTGGCGCAAGGACTGTAGAAATCCGTGGAAGGATAATAAGGGAAAATTTCCCGCAGCCCAAGCCCAAGCCCAGACCGCCACCCCAGCACCAGCCCAAACCCAAGCTGTAGCTCCTGTCCCAGCACAAGGAGTTGGTGCAGCTATGGATCCCGCTGCGATTGAATCAATCATAGAGACAATGCGGTCTCTGCTGATTTTGCAGGGGAAGATAGTCGTCGCTACTGGTCTTGTCGTTCCCGAAACCCCGACCGCTGTGCCCAAATGACTAGAGCCGGCGCAGCCCATTTACTTGTGTGCGCTGCGATATGATGTATGGAGGCAACCCCTCATGGAGATGGAAGTGGAGGAGGTGAAAGGGACCTATTTGCTGGATACGGGGGGCATCGTGCACCGTGATCCACGCAGATGACCCTGCCACCTCACCTCTGTCCACCGGGGTTCCATATATTCTGTCGGGCTTCACAGGCAAGGAACAGGCTGGCGCATTTTCCATTCCCCTCTCCGTTCATTTAGGACCACTCCGCACCAAGTGGAAGTGTATACTGATGAAATGGGAGGTGGAGGGTGGAAAGGGGATCCTCGGATCCGATTTCTTGGTCGAACACGGGATCCTCGTGGATCTAAGAAATCATTGTCTTTGGGGAGCGGGTAAGGATAAGCTGGGCAAGGTAGTCGTCATCCCAGGGAAAGGAGAAAGAGGGACCCTGTGTACCGTGAAGCCAAAAGAGGGCTACAACCTCGAGCTCATGGTCGCAGGTGTCCCACAAGATCTGCAGGCATTCGTGTCAGACAATCTGACTACGTTTGCCATGCACAAGCACGATTGCGGGAGGGTCACCGGGTTTGAGGTCAGAGCAGACGGAGACCCCATGGCCCGACCCCAAAAACAGTACCACTTCCCCTGGGAAGCAGAGCCCGACATTTGTGACATCAGCGCCGACCTGTATGGCTGCTGTTTTACGAGCTCCTCCCCAACTGGTATTTTAATGTTGTATTTAATTTATTTATTTGTATTTAATGTATTTAATATTGTATTTTAATATATCATACTGTTAGTTTTTAGTATTCTACTGTTTAGTATTTAGCACTCTAGTTTTAGTATTAGTAATTTAGTTGTTTTTTAAAAAATATTCTACTGTTTAACCGACCTGTATGGCTGCTGTTTTATGAGCTCCCCAACTGGTATTTTAACATTGTATTTAATGTATTTATTGTATTTAATGTTGTATTTTAATATATCGTACTGTTAGGTTTTTAGTATTCTACTGTTTAGTATTTAGCATTCTAGTTTTACATAGATACATAGATACATAGAAGATAGGAGCAGGAGTAGGCCATTCGGCCCTTCGTGCCTGCTCCGCCATTTAATGAGATCATGGCTGATCCTTTAATTCAGTATCCCGTCCCCGCCTTCTCTCCGTAACCCTTAACCCCTTTTGCCCGTAGAAATATATCTAATTCCCTCTTAAATATATTTAATGAGCTGGCGTACACTGCCCTCTGTGGCAATGAGTTCCACAGGTTCACCACTCTCTGAGTGAAGAAATTCCCCCTCATCTCTGTCCTAAATGGTTTAGCCCTTATCCTTAAATTATGTCCTCTAGTTCTGTTTTCACCCGCCAAGGGAAACATTCCTTCTGCATCCAGTCTGTCTAGACCTGTCAGAATTTTATACACTTCTATGAGGTCCCCTCTCAATCTTCTAAACTCCAGTGTGTACATCCCTAAACTACATAGTCTCTCCTCATAGGTCATTCCCGCCATTCCTGGTATCAGCCTGGTGAATCGCCGCTGCACCCCCTCCATGGCAAGAACATCCTTCCTCAGATGAGGCGACCAAAACTGTACACAGTACTCGAGGTGTGGTCTCACCAGTGCCCTGTACAGCTGCAGCAAGGTATCCCTGTTCCTGTATTCTAACCCTTTTGCTATGAAGGCCAGCATACCGTTTGCCTTCTTGACCGCCTGTTGCACCTGCATGCTCGCCTTCAGTGACTGGTGTACAAGAACACCCAGGTCTCTCTGTACTTCCCCCTCTCCCAATCTATTGCCATTTAAATAATAATTTGCCCTCCCGTTCCTGCACCCAAGGTGGATAACTTCGCACTTGTCCACATTATAGTGCATCTGCCATTTATCCGCCCAATCGCCCAGTCTGTCCAAATCGCTCTGGAGCTTCCTGGTCTCTTCCTCTGAGCCCACCCCACCTCCTAGTTTAGTGTCGTCTGCAAATTTGGAAATGCTGCATCCGACTCCCTGATCCAGGTCATTAATGTAAATTGTGAACAGCTGGGGGCCCAGGACAGATCCCTGTGGTACCCCACTTGTTACTGCCTGCCATTCAGAAAATGAGCCGTTTATTCCAACTCTCTGTTTTCTATCTGACAGCCAGTTCCCTATCCACGCCAAAACTTTCCCCTTTATCCCATGAGCCTCAATTTTCCATGCTAATCTTTTATGTGGGACCTTATCGAAGGCCTTTTGGAAGTCCAGGTACACCACATCTACTGGCTCTCCCCCATCTATTCTACCAGTTACTCCCTCAAAAAATTCCAATAGATTAGTCAAGCACGATTTACCCTTTGTAAATCCATGTTGACTCTGTCCTATCCTGTCCCCATTTGCTAAGTGCTCCGCTATTTCATCCTTAATGATGGACTCCAGCATTTTGCCCACAACTGATGTAAGGCTTACAGGTCTGTAATTACCTGCTTTTTCCCTACCCCCCTTTTTGAATAGTGGGGTAACGTTAGCTACCCTCCAATCCATCGGCACTGTTCCCGAGTCTAATGAATTCTGAAAAATCATCCTTAGTGCATCCGCTATCTCTAGGGCCACCTCCTTCAGTACCCTAGGATGCATGTTATCAGGCCCTGGGGATTTGTCCACCTTCAATCCCTTTAGCTTCCTTAACACCATATCCTTAGAGATATTGATTTGCGTCAGTTCCTCCTTTGCCAATGTCCCTATTTTTCCCGATATCCCAGGGAGGTTTTTTGTGTCTTCCTTCGTAAAGACTGACCCAAAGTATGCATTTAGTTGATCTGCCATTTCCTTATTTCCCATTATATATTCCCCCGTATCTGACTGCAATGGACCAACTTTGGTTTTCACCAGTCTTTTCCTTTTGATATATTTATAAAAGCTTTTGGAGTTAGTTTTTATATTTTCCGCCAGCTTGTTTTCGTAAGCTATTTTGCCCCTCTTGATCATGCCCTTTGCCCTCCTTTGCTCTATCTTAAACTGTTCCCAATCTTCCGCTCTGGCGCTTTTTTTGGCTATTTTATACGCCCTATCTTTGGATTTTATGCTGTCTCTAATTTCCCCTGTTATCCACGGTTGAGTCACCTTTTTAGATTTCCTTTTATGCCAGATTGGTATAAACAATTTTTGCAATTTTGTCATTCTATCTTTAAATGTTTGCCATTGTTTATCTACCTCCAGTCCTCTCAGGAACGTTGTCCAATCAGACCTACTCAGTTCCCGTCTCATGGCATCATAATTCCCCTTGTTTAAATTCAGGACCTTAGTCTCTGAGTCAATTTCTTCGCTCTCCATTTCGAGTGAGAAATCGATCATGTTATGATCGCTCTGACCCAAGGGTCCCCGTACAACAAGATTACTGATTAGTCCCTTCTCATTGCACAGTACCCAGTCCAATATAGCCTGTTCCCGAGTTGGTTCCTCGACATATTGATCCAGATAACCATCCCTTAAACACTCAAGGAATTCCTCCTCCTCATTATTTTTACTGATTAGGCTAGTCCAATCTATATGTAAGTTAAAGTCACCTATGATGACAGCTGTGCTCTTATTGCACGCTTCTCTAATTTCCCTCGTGATGCCCTCCCTAACCTCTATTTTACTATTTGGAGGCCTATATACCACTCCTATTAATGTTTTTCGCCCCTATTAATGTTTTAGTATTAGTAGTTTAGCTGTTTTTTAAAAAAATATTCTACTGTTTAACCGACCTGTATGGCTTATGAGGGTAGCCGCTGTTTTACGAGCTCGTCCACAACTTTCCACTTTATTTATTATTTTATTGTTATTATTAAACAATTTTGTAAGTACTGTTTCTTCACTTATCTGCTATGACCGTCAATCACTTCTGGACATAAGATCATCCGGAGATATAGGACCTACCCCCGATTTTTTGAAGTAGGATTCTGCTGCTACTACCATCTACCCTCCCACCTGCTTACCTGACTTCATTCCTGTGATCAGGAAGTGACGACGGCGCAAGCGGGGCAGATGAGCAGGTGCATTAGTGAAGCTGAGGCGACGTGAACACCACCCCCCCCTTCCGAGTATTCTCCTGGCGAATGTGCAGTCACTGGACAATAAGCTGGACGAACTCAGAGGGAGGCTCACCTTCCAGCGAGACATTAAGAACTGCAATGTCTTGATTTTTACTGAGACTTGACTTGATCCATCGACACCAGCTTCGGCCATTCAACCAGAGGGATTCAACATTCACCGGCTAGACCGAACAAAGGACTCGGGGAAAAATAGAGGGGGTGGAGTATGCTTTATGATCAACAATTCTTGGTGTTCCGACGTGGAACTACTTACATCTTCTTGTTCACCCGATCTTGAACACCTGATGATCAAATGCCGACCCTTCTACCTCCCGAGAGAGTTCTCATCCGTGATCATCACAGCGGTGTATATTCCACCACAGGCTGACGCAAATAGGGCACTAAACGAGCTGTATGGGATCATTAGCAGGCTTGAAGCTTCCCATCCAGAGGCTGCATTCATCATGGCTGGCGATTTCAACAAAGCCAATCTGAAGAAAGTACTGCCTAAGTACCATCAGCATATCACTTGCCCAACACGAGCCAAGAACACACTAGATCACGTTGACACTCCATTCCGGGATGGATACAAGGCCCTCCCCCGCCCTCCCTTCGGCAAATCAGATCACGACTCCATCCTGCTGCTACCCACCTATTGGCAGAAACTGAAACAGGAAAAGCCTGTGATGAGATCTCTACAACGCTGGTCGGATCAATCAGACGCTATGTTACAAGACTGTTCTGATTCCACTGACTGGGATAATGCCTCGGACAATGACATCAACACATATACAGATTCAGTCATTAGTTTCATAAACAAGTGCATAGACGACGTTGTTCCGAGGATTGTTGTACGAACATTTCCCAACCAGAAACCATGGGTAAATGGCAATATCCGTGCTATGCTAAAAGCACGGTCCATCGCATTCAACTCTGGGGACATGGATGAGTACAAGAAATCAAGGTACGACCTCAGAAAAACCATCAAAAATGCAAAAAGACAATACACGGACAAAGTGGAGTCACACTATAATAGCTCAGATTCGCGAAGGATGTGGAGTGGACTACAATCTATTACAGACTACAAAGGGAAACCCAACTGTGTCATGCCCAGCAATGCCTCTCTCCCGGATGAGCTTAACACTTTTTACGCCCGGTTTGAGGCCAACAACAACTGGCCTGTTACAAGGGCGCCCGCGGCTCAGGACGACCGGGTCTTCTCAATCTCCGTGGCTGACGTGAGCAAGACCTTTAAGAGAGTGAACACCCACAAAGCACCCGGTCCAGATGGAATCCCTGGGCGTGTCCTTAGAGCATGCGCTGACCAGCTGGCAGCCATGTTTACGGATATATTCAACCATTCACTGTACCAGTCTGTAGTCCCCACCGACTTCAAGATGACATCGGTTATTCCAGCCCCCAAAAAAACAAAAGTAACCTGTTTAAACGACTACCATCCCATAGCACTCACTTCTGTCATCATGAAGTGCTTTGACAGGCTGGTCAAAACCCACAACAACTCGTTACTACCTGACACACTGGACCCACTCCAACTTGCCTACCGCCCAAACAAATCTAGGGATGATGCCATCGCCACTGTACTGCACACTGCCTTATCACACCTGGATAAGAGGAACACCTATGTGAGAATGTTGTTCATTGATTATAGTTCAGCATTCAATACCATTATCCCCTCCAAGCTTGTCAACAAGCTCAGTGAGCTAGGACTTAACACCTCCCTATGCAACTAGGATCCTGGACTTCTTGACGGGAAGACACCAGGTGGTGAAAATAGGCAGAAACACCTCCTCCACACTGATCCTGAGCACGGGATATCGCCAGGGTTGTGTGCTCAGCCCCCTCCTGTACTCCCTGTTTACTCACGATTGCATAGCCACGCACAACTTCAACTCCATCATCAAGTTTGCTGATGACACTACCGTTGTAGGCCTTGTTATAATAATAATAATAATCAACTTTATTGTCATTGTTAGTGCACAAGTGCAGTACAACGAAATGTAGGCTTGCGGCTCCCGAGAGTGTACATTTAGATTAAGACATTTAAACATTCAACATTCATTTGGCTTGTAATACATTAACATAAACATAACCATAATAAAGTGCATTGGCAGATGTGCAGGCTTTAGAGTTTATTTGTGGAGTTCAGTAGGATGACAGCCCTGGGAAAGAAACTGTTCCTAAATCTGGTAGTTCGGGTGCGAATGTATCGGTAGCGTTGTTGTGTCCGTGTATAATAAGACACGGACTGCAGAGAACGGTACAACAGGTGTTTACTCAACGTGGCTCACAGTGGAACTGATCTGTACAGATTACTACTCAGGGCTATATACAAGTGTGGTCACTGCCGGTACTGCAGTATACATGAGCTGTAAAAGATAGTTCCCCATTTAAAGGTATATACATTACAATTCCTCCCCTTTTAGATTAACAGTACCATAACACTCATTTAACAATTAAATATCAAACTAATTACAATTAACACTTTTAACATGCAACATTAGCTGAAATTAGTCGATTTATATATTCAGTCTTTGGGGAGGCTACCTGATCCTTTCTGGATAGCGCCTTTCCCGAGTGTCTTGCTCTTGGTGCGGAGGCGATTCTGGCCCCCTGTCGTCGGTTGGTTCATCAGCTTCCAATGCTACTGTTTCTGAGGTAGATGCAACCTGTACGTCGGGTTCATCACCAGGTACGTATGGGCGAGGCATGGGGTTGACTTGTTCCTGTGACTCTAGGATCTGGCCAGCAAGGCGTCTCACGATGCTCTCCCCAACGTCCACTGTGTACATTAGTGGGCCCTGCCGTGTGCATATCGTTCCTGGCTGCCATTTTTCTGTTCGGTAGTCACGGGCCAAGACTGGTTGCCCTAAATTGAAGCTCCTTGTTGGCTTCTCATGGATGTGCTGGAATTGCTTACTCTCATCATCTCTTCGTACGTTTGGTCTGAGCAAATCCAGGCGAGATCTTAACCTTCGGTTAAAGAACATCATGGCTGGGGCCTGGTTGGTGACTGCATGTGTCGCATTCCGGTAGGCGAACAGGAAATTGTCCACCTTGTGCTGCAGCGGAATGTTGTCATTATACATAGCCTTTATTGCCTTCTTAAAGGTTTGTACGAACCTCTCAGCCAATCCATTTGTGGCTGGATGATACGGGGCGGATGTGTAATGCCTTACCCCATTCTTTTTCAAGAACCTCCGGAACTCTTCGGACACAAACTGTGGTCCGTTGTAGGAGCAAATCTGTTCTGGCAAGCCATTCCTGGCAAAACTGGTCCATAGGACTGCAATAGTTTTCTCCATGGTGGTGGAGGATATTTTGATGACCTCAGGCCATTTCGAGTGTGCATCCACGGCTATTAAAAACATTGAGTCCATGAATGGACCAGCAAAATCAATATGCACCCGTTGCCATGGAGATGAGGGCCACTCCCATGGGTGTAGAGGGGCCTGTGGTGGTGCATTTTGGACTTTCTGGCATCCTGAGCAGCTCTTGGTCAGGTCCTCGATTTGTTTATTGATTCCCGGCCACCACACATAAGCCCTGGCTAGGCTTTTCATTTTTACCCCTCCCAGATGACCCTCATGAAGCTCATTGAGCACTCTATCCCTTAACTTGGGTGGAATTACCACTCGGGATCCACACATCAATGTCCCCCGGCACACTGACAGCTGTTCTCTCCTTGTCGAGAATGCTGGCAACAGTGAGTCGCCATGTGCTGGCCAGCCCTTCACCGTCAAATCATATACCCGAGACAGTGTCGGGTCATTTCGGGTTTCCTTTTCGATACAAGCATTAGTTACCGGTAGGTATTCAACTATAGTCGAATGGAATATTTCGACAGGATCCACTGCCGGTGCTTCCTCCGCAGTAGGCAGTGGCAGGCGTGATAGCCCATCAGCATTTCCATGCTGTTTCGTGCCCTTATATTCAATCTCATAGTGGTGCGCCCCTAGAAAAAGTGACCATATTTGTAGTCGTTGCGCAGTCATCACCGGAACGCCCTTCTTTGGATTAAAAATGGAGACAAGAGGCTGGTGATCAGTCAGCAAGGTGAATTTCTGCCCGTGCAGATAGTGATTGAACTTTTTCACTCCCCACACTAGGCTGAGGGCCTCCCTGTCAATCTGGGCGTAGTTACGCTCGGCTGAGTTTAGTGATCGTGACGCAAAGGCTATTGGCCTCTCTGAGCCGTCCGAGAATTTGTGCGACAGCACCGCTCCAATGCCGTAGGGTGACGCATCACATGCCAACCGAATTGGTAATGCCGGGTTGTAATGGGCCAATACCTCTTTCGATGTGATTAGTGTTTTGCTCTTCTGGAAAGCTCATCTACATTCGTCACTCCACTTCCATGGCACCGCAGTTTGCAGTAGGGTGTTCAGTGGGTGTAGTATTATAGACAAATTTGGCAAGAACTTATGGTAGTAGTTTACCAGCCTGAGGAACGACCTCAGTTGTGACACATTTTCCGGTGCTGGAGCCTTGACTACTGCCTCAATCTTCTCTGGGGACTTATGTAACCCCTCTTTATCGATAACATGGCCACAATACGAGATCTGTTTTCTAAAAAACTCGCATTTGGGGCGGTTAGCTCGGAGCCCATATTCCTGCAATCTAGTGAGCACCTGCTCCAGGTTGGCAAGGTGATCACTGTCATTTTCGCCCGTGACCAGGATGTCGTCCAAATAACACTGGGTCCCTGGGATCCCTTACAGCACTTGTTCCATTGCCCTCTGCCAAATAGCCGGAGCTGATGCTACCCCGAACACCAGCCGGTTGTATTGGTAGAGACCGTTATGGGTGTTGATTGTCAGGTATTTTTTTGATGCTTCTTCTACCTCCATTTGCAGATACGCCTGGGCCAGATCAATCTTAGTGAAGCATTTCCCTCCAGATAGCCAGGCGAAAATATCTTCAATCCGTGGAAGTGGATATTGTACGGTGTGAAGGACCGGGTTCACTGTTACCTTAAAGTCCTCACAGATGCGAACCTTCCTTGGTTCCCCAGGCGTGCTGCTCAACGACATTTTCATCACAGGGACGATGGGTGTAGCCCACTCACTCCAGTCTACCTTGGACAGTACACCTGAACGTTCCAGACTCTCCAGCTCTGCTTCGATGGCTGGGCGGATCGCATAAGGTACCGGTCTGGCCTTAAAAATTTTGGGCTCGCGTTTTCTTCAATTTTAATTGACGCTGTCATGCCTTTTAGTGTTCCGAGTCCTTGCTGGAACACTTCTTTCGCGTCAGTTAGGATCTTTGACAGTCGCCCAGGTGTGACGTCGTCATCCTTTTTGTCAGCCACAGTCAGTGTCTGTATGGAATGCCAATCCAGTTGTATTTTCCGGATCCATTCACGTCCCAGTAATGGTGGTCCTCCATCTTGCAATACATACAGGTCTAGTTTTGTTGTTTCCTTACCGTTATATATAACGGTCACCCTTATTTTTCCTTTGGGGTAGACTTTTTGCCCCGTGTAAGTCTTCAAAATAATTTTTGTGTCTCTCAAGGGTATGTGTGAGAATAGCCGCTCGTAGTCCCATCGGTTTATGACTGTTAGGGCTGATCCTGTGTCCAATTCCATCTTTACCTGGACTCCTGCTCTCTTGAGAGTGACCCAAATGGTTCGGTGATCCTCCGTTGTGATCACATTATGCAGTTTCAGACAACTCAGTTCCCTGCTTTCGGAGTCGTTATCACTCTTTTGTTCATCTGAAATATTCTCCATCATCTTATGTACCTTCTTGTACTTTTCTTTGATAGGTTTCTTATTGCTGGTTTTCTTTCCCGGCCTGCAGACTCGTGCTATGTGTCCTACTTTTCCACACTGTCTGCACACTTTGTCTTTGAACCAGCAATCATTCTGGTCGTGTGTTTTTCTGCCACAGCGATAGCACTTCTCTGTTCCATATGACATTTCATTTGTGCCATATTCTTGCGGTCTCTGTTGTATCTCTGCAGCGCCCCGTGCTGCTGCTTCATATGATGCCGCAATGCTGAAAGCCTTTTCCAGCGTAAGGTCCTTTTCAGATAAAAGCCGTTTCTGGGTTCCTTCACTTTGAAGCCCACACACAAACTTGTCCCTTAAGGTATCTGCCAGTCCCGCTCCAAACTGGCAGTGTTTCGATAGTTTGCGCAGTTCAGTTAAATAATCAGCATTGCTTTCATCCTTATGCTGGTTCCGTTTGTGAAACTTGAATCTTTCTGCTATCAGCAGCGGTGTGGGGTTTAAATGTTTCTTTAGTATCGTTACTATGTCTTCAAAACTCTTTTCCATTGGCTTCGTTGGGGTTACTAGATCTCATAATAAACCATACGTCTTTGCACCCATTAAATTTAACAATACCGACGCTTTCTTGTCATCTGGCACCTCATTTGCCTTGCAGTACACCTCTATTCGTTCGACATATGTAGTCCAATCTTCGACTTCATTGTCAAATGCGGTGCTACTGCCACTCTTCGGCATTTTGAGTGTGGTTTAAAATGGCGTCTCCCAATGGCGTAAAATGGCGTCTCCCGCGCTCTCCTTCCTCCCCCGCTGCTGCCAACGCCGCTCCCGGCGGTTCTCATGGCAATGGCAGCGCCCTGTAGGTTTCGCGCGCTTCTCCTGCGCTGCTGTCAACGCCGCTCTCGGCGGTCCTCGTGGCAATGGCAGCGCCTCGCGGGTTTCTGCGCGTCTCTCTCTCCCTCTCTCCGACGCTGCTCGGCCCCTGAACACCGGCTGCGCCCTGTGCGCTCTGCCCTCTCTCTCTCTCCCTCTCTTCGACGCTGCTCGACCCCTGAACACCGGTTTCGCCCTGTGTGCTCTGCCCTCTCTCTCTCTCCCCCGTCGACGCTGCTCGGCCCTTTGCTGTGCCGCTCGGTCGGGCTCTAGCCCGCCGCTGTCTGGGAAGGGTCTGCGCACTACCTGTTGCCAGCCCGTTTCGCTGGACCACCTTGACTGGAAAGCCAAGCCTGGCTCTCGACAGCCTCCCCCGCAATTCTCGAGTCTCTGCTGGATGACTGGGCGGTTGCCCGTGGTTGACGCCCGAGTCTCTGGCCTTGACCTCCAATCCACTGATATCCAGGAACGAATCCCCGGGAGGTGATGCGGAGTTGCAGGTAGGTTCGAACTTGTCTCATCGTCAATGTTGTCAAATCAAATCAAAATCAAATCAACTTTTATTGTCATTGTTAGTGCACAAGTGCAGTACAACGAAATGTAGGCTTGCGGCTCCCGAGAGTGTACAATTTGGATTAGGACACTTAAACATTTCAACATACATTTGTACATATATATTAGCATAAATATGAACATAATAAAGTGCATCGGCAGATGTGCAGGCTTTAGTGTTTATTTGTGGAGTTCAGTAGGATAACAGCCCTGGGAAAGAAGCTGTTCCTAAATCTGGTCGTACGGGTGCGAATGCATCTGTAGCGTCTTCCAGATGGTAGGAGGGCGAACAGACTGTGGCTGGGGTGGGTAGGGTCTTTGATGATGGACCGTGCCCTCCGTAGGCAGCGTTTCTGATATATATGTTCTATGGTCGGTAGCCGGGTGCCGGTAATGCGTTGGGCAGTTTTGACTACCCGCTGCAGGGCTTTCCGGTCATGGGAGCTACAGCTGCCGTACCATACCGTGATACAGTTTGTCCGTGTATAATAAGACACGGACTGCGGAGAACGGTACAACAGGTGTTTACTCAACGTGGCTCACAGTGGAACTGATCTGTACAGATTACTACTCAGGGCTATATACAGGTGTGGTCACTGCCGGTACTGCAGTATACATGAGCTGTAAAAGATAGTTCCCCACTGAAAGGTATATACATTACAGGCCTGATCACAGATGTCGATGAGACAGGCTACAGGGAGGAGGTAAGAGCCCTAGGAGAATGGTGCAAGTACAACAACCTCTCCCTCAACATCAGCAAAACAAAGGAGATGATCGTGGATTACAGGAAGCGGCAGGGGGAGGGACACACCCCACTCTACATCGAAGGGGCTGAGGTGGAGAGGGTCAGCAGCTTCAAATTCCTGGGTGTATTCATTACGGAGGACTTAACGTGGTCCCATCACTTCGACGTTGTAACCAAGAAGGCATGCCAACGCCTGTTCTTCCTCAGGAGACTGAAGAAATTTGGAATGGCCCCCCAGATTCTCACCAACTTCTACCGGTGCACCATCGAGAGTAACCTGTCCGGCTGCATCACTACCTGGTGTGGCAACTACACCGCCACAGACCGCAAGGCTCTACAGATGGTAGTGAAAGCTGCACAACACACTATAGGAATTAAACTACCTGCTGTGCAGGATATCTACCCCGAGAGGTGCCGGGGTAAGGCCCTGAGAAACATAAAGGCGCGAGTCACCCCAGCCACAACCTCTTTGCCCTGCTCCCATCCGGTAAGAGATACCGAAGCATACAGTCTCATACCAACAGGTTTCGAAACAGCTTCTACCCCCAGGCCATAAGACTCATGAACGATTAATTTATTATTATTTATTACTGTTGTTTTATTTATTATTACTGTCTTTCTATTAGTATTTCTATTCGTATTTTTATCATTGTTATGCCATATTTATTCCAATGTTGGGAGGACTCGTAAAAATCAACATTTCATTGTGCAGTACACACGTCTGCTGCATACATGACAAATAAAATTGAATTGAATGAATTGATTGACATGGAGACAGCAATGTCTTCACTGGTGCAGCAGGGTGTGTTGAGACCGATAGTCACCCATGTAAACTCTCCGTTATGGCCGGTGAGGAAGCCGGACGATTCCTGGAGAGCCACGGTGGACTACAGAGTCCTCAATAGCAATATCCCAGCCTGCGCGCCGACGGTAGCAGCAGTTGCCGACCTGATAGGAAGCATTCCAGCCTCCGTGACCACGTTCACGGTGCTGGATATTTCCAATGGGTTTTGGTCTATCCCTTTAAGGAGGGAGGATCAGTACAAGTTTGCCTTTACCTTTAAAGGGCAACAGTACACCTGGAACTGCTTGCCACAGGGTTTCCACAACAGCCCCAGCATTTTTCATCAATGCATGGCAGGGAGTTTAAAGGAGTTCAGCCAGCCCAACCAACTAGAGCAATATGTGGACGACCTGCTCCTGTTCACGGATTCCAGAGAGGAGCATGGCCCACTATTGGCCGAGCTGTTGGAGCTGTTAGGCAGAAAGGGTTTTAAAGTGAACCCAAAGAAGGCACGAATCGGCCAGCAAGAAGTAAAATTCTTGGGTCTGACCATCCGTGCCGGCGAAAGAGCCATAGATAAAGCCAGACGGGAATCGGTGCAAGAGCTACCGATCCCCACCACCGTAACAGGTGTGAGGTCCTTTCTGGGACTGATCGGGTATTGCAGAGACCTCATTGAGGACTATGCAGCCACAGCCGCCCCGCTGCTCCGATGTAGGATTCGCAAAATTGGATTTCATATTAATAAGGGTCAATAGGCAGAAGAGGCCATGATTTTAAAGACTGTTTTAAAAGAAGCCCAGATAAAGGGGCATACAAAATGGCTGCCGTATCATGTGACCAGCTTATTGGGACACTTTAAAATGGTTCCTGCGCAACCTCAGACAGCTCATAGAGTCATAGAGTCATAGAGTTTTACAGCGCAGAAAGAGGCCCTTCGGCCCATCGTGTCTGCGCCGTCCATCAATCCCTGTCCAGTCTACTCCCATTTTCCAGCATTTGGTCCATAGCCTTGTATGAAATGGCATTTCAAGTGCCCATCCAAATGCTTCTTGAATGTTGTGAGGGTTCCTGCCTCTACCACCCTTTCAGGCAGTGAGTTCCAGCTTCCAACCACCCTCTGGGTGAAAAAGTTCCTCCTCAAATCCCCTCTAAATCTCCTGCCCCTTACCCTGAATCTATGCCCCCTTGTTATTGACCCCCCTACTAAGGGGAAAAGTTCCTCTTTATCTACCCTATCTATGCCCCTCATCATTTTGTACACCTCAATCAGGTCCCCCCTCAGCCTCCTTTGCTCCAAGGAAAACAACCCCAGCCTGTTTAGTCTTTCTTCATAGCTGAGGCGCTCCATCCCAGGTAACATCCTGGTGAATCTTCTCTGCACCCTCTCCAAAGCAATCACATCCTTCCTATAGAGAGGCGACCAGAACTGCACACAGTACTCCAGCTGTGGCCTCTCCAGCGTTTTGTACAGCTCCATCATAACCTCCCTGCTCTTATATTCTATGCCTCTGCTAATGAAGGCAAGTATCCCATATGCCTTTTTAACCACCTTATCTACCTGTTCCGCTGCCTTCAGGGATCTATGTACATGTACACCAAGGTCCCTCTGACCCTCTGTACTTCCGAGGGTCCTACCACTCATTGTGTATTCCCTTGCCTTATTTGTCCGTCCAAAATGCATCACCTCTCACTTTTCCGGGTTAAATTCCATTTGCCACTTTTCCGCCCATCTGACCAACCCGTCGATATCGTTCTGTAGCCTGAGGCTTTCCTCCTCGCAATTTACCACCCCACCAATTTTCGTGTCATCCGCGAACTTACTGATCATACCTTTTACATTCTCATCCAAATCATTAATGTAGATCACAAACAGCAAGGGACCCAGCAGCGATCCCTGAGGTACCCCACTGGACACAGGCTTCCAGTCACAAAAGCAACCTTCGACCATCACCCTCTGCCTCCTGCCACTCAGCCAGTTTAGGATCCAACGCGCCAAGGCCCCCTGGATCCCATGGGCTCTTACCTTCTTGACCAGTCTCCTATGCGGGACTTTGTCAAAAGCTTTACTGAAGTCCATGTAAACCACATCCACAGCATTTCCCTCATCCACACACCTAGTCACCCCCTCGAAAAATTCAATCAGATTGGCCAGACATGATTTACCCTTGACAAAGCCATGCTGACTATTCCCGATTAATCCTTGCTTCTCCAAGTGGAGACTAATTTTGTCCCTCAGAATTTTTTCCAATAATTTCCCTACCACAGATGTTAGGCTCACTGACCTGTAATTCCCTGGTTTATCCCTGCTACCCTTCTTGAATAATGGTACTACGTTAGCTGTTCTCCCGTCCTCTGGTACATCCCCTGTGGCCAGAGAGGTTCTGAAAATTTGTGTCAGAGCCCCTGCAATCTCCTCCTTTGCCTCACACAACAGCCTGGGATACATCTCGTCTGGGCCTGGGGATTTATCCACTTTTTGGCATGCTAAAACCACTAGTACCTCCTCCCTCTCGATGCTAATATGTTCAAGTATGTCACAGTCCCCTTGCCCGACTTCTATGTCTACATCGTCTTTCTCCATAGTGAACACAGAGGCAAAAAATTCATTTAAAACCCCACCTACTTCATCTGGCTCTACACACAGCTTGCCACTTTGGTCCCTAATGGGCCCTACCCTTTCCCTGGTTATCCTCTTGCCCTTAATATACTTATAAAACACCTTAGGATTTTCCTTTATTTTGCTCGCCAGTGTTATTTCATGGCCCCTCCTCGCCCTCCTAATTTCCTTTTTAAGTATGCCCCTGCACCTTTTATACTCCTCTAGGGCTTCCTCTGTCTTTTGTCTTTTGTAACTGCCAAAAGCCCCCCTTTTTTTCCTAATGCATTTTTGTATATCCCTTGTCATCCAAGGTTCCCTTTGCTTGTTGGTCCCACCCTTGACCTTTACAGGAACATGTTGGTGTTGTACTCTCTCTATTTCCCTTCTGAAAGCCTCCCACTGTTTTGATGTGGATTTTCCTATAAGTAGCTGCTCCCAGTCCACTTTGGCCACATCCTGCCTTATCTTATTAAAATCGGCCTTCCCCCAATTTAGAACCCTTATTTCCGGGCCGTCTTTGTCTTTTTCCATGACCACCTTAAATCTCACCGAATTATGGTCACTATCGCCAAAATGCTCTCCTACAGACACTTCCACCACCTGCCCGGTTACATTCCCTAGAATTAGGTCCAGTACCGCCCCCTCTCTTGTAGGACTTTCTACATGTTGGCTCAAAAAGCTCTCCTGGATGCACTTTAAGAATTCTGCACCCTCTAAGCCTTTCACACTCTGACTATCCCAATTTATATTGGGGAAGCTATGTGGATTGAACTCATAGTAAGTTCTGGAAGCCGTTTCTGAGAGAACGAAACAAGACCCACAGGCATGCATATGGATTAGATGCAGATCCACTCAAGATCGGCCTGGAGACAGAGGCCATCTAAATGTTGACCCAGACGAAAGAGAACAATCTCATATTCATGAGAACAACACCAAGGGCTCAGTAACGGATCAGCAGGACATTAAAAATAATGAGAGCCATTCCAAACCAGAGATGGGCCTATTACCAGCCGCTTAAAGTGATTTTAAATATAATAACTGCCCCGCTGTGCTCAAAGCCCGCCAAAGTTAAAACAAAGACTAACCTGATTTTGGGCGGGAAGTGAGGCCTCGGGAAGAAAGGTATATCAGGAGAGACTTTACGGCAGTTGACACGGCAGTTGGACACGACTCAACACGACAGTAGATCGGGCAGACACACAGCTTGGGAGAAGACGCTGGGAGAAGCTTGAATCGGCAAGCTTGAACAGTCACAAGGAGAGTCGAGCTAAAAGACAGTTTTATAGTCGGACAGTCGTTGCAGCCTCAACAGCCGGTCCAGCTTTTGAGCTGGGCAGAGAGGAGCTGGGTTGGAGAAGGATAATCATGACTGCATAAAGAAAGTTGCTGGAAACCAGCGTCCCGCACCGAGGAAAACCATTGGGAGATCATCGACCATCCCCGGGCCGTAGCCGATAACAGAGGGGCCATACCAGCCCAAGGCTCCCCTGACCAGGGTCGAGCCGACGATCCTCGACCCCGCCGACATCCAGACCCGCCGGTGTCCAGCCGCCCCCGACCCCCACCTCAGGAGAGAGGTGTGGCGCAGCTCGCAGGGGCTCCACGATCCACGTGGAAACGAAACGCCTGAAAGGACCAAACACAGACTCGTTTTCAAAACCTTGCACTTCCTAGTGGGATTGGTGAGCATGTTTCTGGCCCTTCACAATCAGATCTAGATAGGTTTAATAAGGGGGTGGATTTAAGGGTACAATTAACATGAGTTGTTGTCCCTCGATGTTCCGTGTGTTTCCTTATTTCAGGATGATCTTTGTAGAGTATAAGATGCCTGTATTTGCCTTAGTTAGTATAATGTCATTATGATTTGTTTGTGTTTGTTTTTCCCTCCAATGTACTTGTTAAATCCGTGAATCTTGATGTATGGTGTCCTTCAATAAATAGACAGAGACTGCAGAAGAACAATCAACAGGTGTTTACTGGATGAGGGTTACTCTAAAAACTAACAGTACAGATCCCTACTCAGGGTTTATATATAGGTGTGGTCACTGCCGGTACTACAGTAAACAGGAGCTGGAAAAAGGAGTTCTCCCCTTAAAGGTACATACACTACAATTCCTCCCCTTTTAGGTTAACAGTACCATAACTGTAAGGGGGCATCTTTTAACTGGTTTATGGTAATTTACCTGGCCACTGCAGCCTTTGCCTCTGAGCTCTGACCAATTCCAACCTTTTACCTGGTTTACGGTAATTCACCTGGTCAGCAGGCTGTTGCTGCTGCACTCTAAACCAATTTACAAACAGCAGTTTCAAATCACTACCCCTCCTTCAGTTCTGAGTGGAGGAACTTATAATTAATGATATTAAAATGGACAAGTGGTTTGGATGAGAGAAAAATCAAGTTTTATTACCTAAATAAACTACAATCAAAAGAATAAACTATACCACACGAACACAGTAATTACAGTAAAACTATATAACAGGGGGTTGCAGACAGTGAAAACGAGGGATACAATGGCTACAATGTTATTTAAACAATCTTAGCAATTCCCTTAAATCACCACCCCAAACTCCTGCTAGGTTGCCTTGTTGAGGAGTCAGAACACCCTGCTCACCTGTGGTCCAGCGAAGTAAAGAGAGAGAGATAGCTTCTCAGCAGCTATCTTTTATACCTGGTGAGGTCCTGCCATTCTGCCCTGCAAGGGCTGTGTGCAAAATTCCCCACCCAAAGGGTCCAATACACAAGAGAAAGCTGTGATTGGCTAACTCAGAGTGGTTGGACTGAGTTAATGTATCTTCCGGAGCTCCCTGGGCTGAAACAAAAGGGAAATACAACTGCTCTATTGTTCAGAATGCTAGGTGATTTAGACCCATTCAATTCTTAAACGGATCCCATTCAAGATACAAAAGTCTCTTCTGCAGTTTAGATGTATCCACTCGATATACAAACAAATGCTAATAGCATTCAATTGCTTTGTAAACAAAGCATTGTCCTGTGGTAATGTTTTGTCTCCATTGAACCTTACTTCCAGGCACAGAAAGCTGCTTTCCAAGCCCCTTTGTCTTCGGCCATGTGGTATGACAGCCATTTTTATCCCTGGAAATTAAAAAGCACAACACCCAAGGATTCTTTAATCAAAAAAATGAATCTTCAGAACTGTAAATTATTACAAATTCTTACAGTCTGCCCTTGGATACTTCCAGCTTGCTTGTAGTATCCTCTTGAAGAAATGAGCAATAATTTCTGACACCTCACAAACAACCATCCCCTGTATTTACCTAATAGCTATCTGCCACTGATCCCCGTCCCGTCTATTCCCCTTAAATTCAAGAAAAAAAACCATGGTACGGTAGGCATCTTACAGATACTTCAGTTTTCAATAAGGGGTCTCATACCCCTACACGCTTGTAAAATTATACAATGTAAACCAAATTTACAATCACCTTTTTTACATCATAACCTATTACAAAATGTTGCAATCTTAGTTACACAATGTAATCAAAATGATCCCAAGCATGGAGAGGGTCCTACGCCTCTGCTCAACTTGGAGTTGTCACAAAATGGTCCCAAGCACGGAGAGGATCCTACGCCTCTGCTCAACTTGGGGCTGCAACACAAAATACAAAAAATCATTAAACATTTGAAACAACCTGCTTAAATAAACCCCGATCATCACGTGCCGATGATGGGTCACGAGATTCGAGTGGGTATTGCTCCTCCCACTTGGGCAGTAAAAGTACCTTCCACCCCCCCTGTTGATTGTCTTAAACTTTAAAACAGGCAGAATGGATTTACAGACCAGTCTGCTCCGCCAGCCCCGAGCCGTTCCCTTGTCCTTTTGTGGAGGCGGGGTACCCATCCTGTTTAAAATATACCTTAGCACAGGCCGAGGCCGGGGAGCATGGGATCTCGACTCCCAGTCTTTCCCCCTCCCGTCTACCCTCGACTGGCTGTAGAAAATGATGGGTACCTGTATGGCGGCTCTCCCTGGCCCCACACTGATCCGGCCACCCACTCATCCTTCCCAGCCACACTTACCCTCTTTGCCCATGGGCCCCCGGGTGAGTTCCTCCCTCCCCCAACCGCACCCACGCGACTCTTGGGTCACCCCTCCTCTATACGATCTTTCCCGGGCCGTCACCACCCACCCCCGAGGAACGCGTCCCTATCACAAGGCGCCCGCACTTCCCCATCATGACTCCTCAACAGCGAGGTCTCCACAAGTGAACTTCGGTCAGGATAGTGCTGGGTTGGGGGCCGTGCCCCACCCAGCTGGGGCCATCTCCTCCCCGTAGGAGGAGTAGGCAAATTCCTCTGGACCCTGTCCGGTTTTTTCCCGAAGATCGCTGCAGGGTCTCCTGGATTCGTCCAGTGGCAAGGTGATCCCCAACATTCTGTCTCCGTATCTTCATTCGATGCCCAGCTCGGGCTTGGCGAACATGGCTGTTTCATTTTCCAATCTCCTGCAAAACTTAGAAGGACATGCAGCCAGGTCTCACTGACCTGTTGCCTTAGGTGGAGACATGGTCGGGTCCCTTGACCTCAGACCAAAATACAAACATTTGGCACACATGTAAACTCAAACTCTTTAAACTTAAACTTAAGACTAGCTATGTCAACAAACTTAAAATACACCTTAAAAGCACGCTATATTCACACCAAAGCTATAATACAAATGCCGCCCGTCTCCGGACGGCCAGGCTAATCTCTGGCCCCGTCGCAGATTGCTGCTGGCTGCAGCGAAGCTGGGCTGCCTCCTGTCTCTGGTCCCTCGCAGCTTATGGCTGTTGAGTGGGGGCCTCTGTTCTCTGGTTTCTCCCTGGTTTGGGAGATTGCTCTTTGTGACAGGTACCTTGGTGATCACCTTTTCTTGGGCTTGCGGGCCCGCTGAGACTTTCTGAGGGGCGTCTCAGTGGGGGAAACTTTGGCTGGTGAACCCTGAGCCAGGGTCGCAGCCCTAGCTGGCTGGAAACCTCCTCCCCCATGTCCAAATAGCCCATACTGTATAATGTACCTGGCAGCCTGCCGGTGCAAATCTCTCTCTGGGTTTGTCTGCTCTTCCCTGCCCACTCCTGTGCTGGGGGCAGGTATACTCTCACCACCCGCTGCTGGTGGCTGGAAATTTTCCTCCCCATGTTTAAAACCTGGTGTCAACTCCCTCCCTATGTCTCCTGCAAGAGGGATTGCTATCCCTGCCCCCCCCGGGGTCCCACATCATGGGGGGGACCACTCTAGAGGCGGGCTGGGAAGCTGGTCCCTTTAAACAGGCCGCAGTGCCTGTCTTTACAGGCAGTGAACTTGAACTTGCTGTGGGCTGAGGATTCCTATTCTCAGGCTCACTCCTCACGGGCAGACCGTACCTCCATTGTTGGAGGGAGTACACTGGTCCTGGTCCCCGCCTGCCTAGCAGGACCTGCTGGTGTTCTCCTACCACCCCATTGTCCACCCCTCCTCGCTGCCAGAGCTCCTCAAGACTCGGAGCTGTGGGCTGTGGTCTTGGGGTCTCTAATTCCCAATCCAGCACCGTTTTGGGTGCTGCCTGTGGGATGGTTCTACTTGGGCTGCCAGTAAAGTCCAGCTGACCTGCCTTTGGGCTGATCAGAAAAATTATCCCCTTTGATGCATTTAAAGCCATGTTAAGGCTTTCTATCTCTTTCCTACAGGGGCCATGATCTGCTTCCTCAAACCTTAGGGTGCAGGCCAGCTTATAAGCTGCCTTTACCTCCCTAACCTTCTCCTCCTGCTCTGTTACTTCTGAGGTGAGGCGGGCATTCTCTTCCCGCAGTCTCATCTCGCTCCTCTTTACTCCTATAATTTGGTACTTTAGGAATTCTATCTCGTTCCTTGCATGGCTTTTTCCCTCGCTAGCTTCTTGGGTGAGGTGTGCAATTTCCTCCTGTAGCCTCATCTCACAGACCCTCGCCTCTCTGACTTCCTGCACAAGGCGCTCTATAAATGCCTGGCATTTCATGACCTCTAGTGTGAGGCGTGCATTCTCTTCCCGCACCCTCATCCCACTAGCTCTGGCCTCATACACCTCTCTGAGGCGTTCTACCTCCGTCTGGCATTTTTCAAGTTGGGACTCCCGATTCTTGGCCTCTTCAACCTCCTCCTGCACCCTCTTCTCACCCTTCTTAACCCAGCCACCTATACCATGATAGGTCAGCCTACACGCTGCTGCTAACATCCGCAGGGCTACCCACATACTGAAAACAACGAGAGAAACACGAGCTGATGCTTTCTCCAGATCCAGACCACTTATTAAACCAAAAACTGCCTCCACTCCTACCTGGCTTGCCATTTGTAAGGGCGCATCTTTTAACTGGTTTATGGTAATTTACCTGGCCACTGCAGCCTTTGCCTCTGAGCTCTGACCAATTCCAACCTTTTACCTGGTTTACGGTAATTCACCTGGTCAGCAGGCTTTTGCTGCTGCACTCTAAACCAATTTGCAAACAGCAGTTTCAAATCGCTACCCCTCCTTCAGTTCTGAGTGGAGGAACTTATAATTAATGATATTAAAATGGACAAGTGGTTTGGATGAGAGAAAAATCAAGTTTTATTACCTAAATAAACTACAATCAAAAGAATAAACTATACCACACGAACACAGTAATTACAGTAAAACTATATAACAGGGGGTTGCAGACAGTGAAAACGAGGGATACAATGGCTACAATGTTATTTAAACAATCTTAGCAATTCCCTTAAATCACCACCCCAAACTCCTGCTAGGTTGCCTTATTGAGGAGTCAGAACACCCTGCTCACCTGTGGTCCAGCGAAGTAAAGAGAGAGTGATAGCTTCTCAGCAGTTATCTTTATACCTGGTGAGGTCCTGCCATTCTGCCCTGCAAGGGCTGTGTGCAAAATTCCCCACCCAAAGGGTCCAATACACAAGAGAAAGCTGTGATTGGCTAACTCAGAGTGGTTGGACTGAGTTAATGTGTCTTCCAGAGCTCCCTGGGCTGAAACAAAAGGGAAATACAACTGCTCTATTGTCCAGAATGCTAGGCAATTTAGACCCATTCAATTCTTAAACGGATCCCATTCAAGATACAAAAGTCTCTTCTGCAGTTTAGATGTATCCACTCGATATACAAACAAATGCTAATAGCATTCAATTGCTTTGTAAACAAAGCATTGTCCTGTGGTAATGTTTTGTCTCCATTGAACCTTACTTCCAGACACAGAAAGCTGCTTTCCAAGCCCCTTTGTCTTCGGCCATGTGGTATGACAGCCATTTTTATCCCTGGAAATTTAAAAGCACAACACCCAGGGATTCTTTAATCAAAAAAATTAATCTTCAGAACTGTGAATTATTACGAATTCTTACATAACATTCATTTAACAATTAACACTTTTAACATGCAGCATTAACTGAAAATAGTCCATTTATAAATTCAGTCTTTGGGGCGGCTTCCTGATCCTTTCTGGATAGCGCCTTTCCTGAGTGTCTTGCTCTTGGTGCGGAGATGATTCTGGCCCCCTGTCGTCGGTTGGTTCATCAGCTTCCGATGCTACTGTTTCTGGGGTAGATGCTACCTGTATGTCGGGTTCATCACCAGGTACGCGAGTCATGGGGTTGACTCGTTCCTGTGACTCTAGGATCTGATCAACATGGCGTCTCACAATGTTCTCCCCAACATCCACTGTGTACATTAGTGGCCCCTGCCGTGTGCATATCGTTCCTGGTTGCCATTTCTCTGTTCGGTAGTCGCGGGCCAAGATTGGTTGCCCTACATTGAAGCTCCTCGTCAGCTTCTCATTGATGTGCTGGAATTGCTTATTCTCAACATCTCTTCGTACATTTGGTCTGAGCAAATCCAGATGAGATCTCAACTTTCGGTTAAAGAACATCATGGCCGGGGTCTGGTTGGTGACTGCATGTGTCGCATTTCTGTAGGCTAACAGGAAATTGTCCACCTTATGCTGCAGTGGAATGTCGTCATCGCACATGGCTCTTACTGCCTTTTTAAAGGTTTGTACGAACCTCTCAGCCAATCCATTTGTGGCTGGATGATACGGGGCGGATGTGTAATGCCTTACCCCATTCCTTTTCATAAATTTCTGAAACTCTTCGGACACAAACTGTGGTCCGTTATCAGAGCAAATCTGCTCTGGCAAGCCGTTCCTGGCAAATATGGTCCGTAGGACTGCAATCGTTTTCTCCGTGGTGATGGAGGACATTTTGATCACCTCAGGCAATTTCGAGTGCACATCCACGGCTATTAAAAACATTGAGTCCATGAATGGACCAGCAAAATCAATATGCACCCGTTGCCATGAAGAGGAGGGCCACTCCCATGGGTGTAGAGGGGCATGTGGTGGTGCATTTTGGACCTTCTGGCATCCTGAGCAGCTCTTTGTCAGGTCCTCGATTTGCTGATCGATCCCCGGCCACCCCACATAAGCCCTAGCAAGGCTTTTCATTTTCACCCCTCCCAGATGGCCTTCGTGAAGCTCATTGAGCACTCTCTCCCTTAACTTGGGTGGAATTACCACTCGGGATCCACACATCAAGGTCCCCTGGCATACTGACAGCTGTTCTCTTCTGGATGAGAATGCTGGCAACAGTGAGTCGCCATGTGTTGGCCATCCCTTCATCGTCAAGTCATATACCTGAGACAGTGTCGGGTCATTTCGGGTCTCCTTCTCTATATCCGCGTTAGTTACTGGCAAGCGTTCAATTATAGTCGAATGAAATATTTCGAGAGGGTCCGCTGCTGGTGCTTCCTCCGCAGTAGGCAGTGCCAGGCGTGATAGCCCATCAGCGTTTCCATGCTGTTTCGTGCACTTATACTCTATATCATATTGGTTCGCCCCTGGAAAAAGGGACCATCTTTGTAGCCGTTGCGCAGTCATCACCGGAACGCCCTTCTTTGGATTAAAATGGAGACAAGTGGTTGGTGGTCAGTCAGCAAGGTGAACTTCTGCCCATGCAGATATTGGTTGAACTTTTTCACTCCCCACACTAGGCTGAGGGCCTCCCTGTCAATCTGGGCGTAGTTACGCTCGGCTGAGGTTAGTGACCGAGACGCAAAGGCTACTGGCCTCTCTGAGCCATCTGGGAATTTGTGCGACAGCACTGCTCCAATACCATAGGGTGATGCATCACACGCCAACCGAATTGGTAGTGCTGGGTTGAAATGAGCCAACACCTCTTTTGATGTGATCAATTCTTTGCACTTCTGCAAAGCTCGTTTACATTCGTCATTCCACTTCCATGGTACCCCCATTTGCAGTAGGGTGTTCAGTGGGTGTAGTACTGTAGACAAATTCGGCAAGAACTTATGGTAGTAGTTCACCAGCCCGAGGAACGACCTCAGTTGTGACACATTTTCCAGTGCTGGAGCCTTGAGTACTGCCTCAATCTTTTCAGGGGACTTATGTAACCCCTCTTCATCAATAACGTAGCCACAATACGAGATCTGCTTCTGGAAAAACTCGCATTTGTGGCGATTAGCTCGGAGCCCATATTCCTTCAATCTCGTGAGCACCTGCTCCAGGTTGGCGAGGTGATCACTGTCATTTTCACCCGTGACCAGGATGTCGTCCAAATAACACTGGGTCCCTGGAATCCCTTGCGGGACTTGATCCATTGCCCTTTGCCAAATAGCCGGAGCTGATGCTACCCCGAACACCAGCCCTTTTTATTGGTAGAGACCTTTATGAGTGTTGATCATGAGGTACTGTTTCGAGGCTTCTTCTACCTCCATTTGCAGGTACGCCTGGGCCAGATCAATCTTACTGAAGCATTTTCCTCCAGGTAGCGAGGCGAAAATATCTTCAATCCGCGGAAGCGGATATTGTGCCGTGTGAAGGACTGGGTTCACTGTCACCTTAAAGTCCCCACAGATGCGAATCTTCTTTGGTTCCCCAGGCGTATTACTCAATGACCTCTTCATTACAGGAACGATGGGTGTAGCCCAATCGCTCCAGTCCACTTTGGACAGTACTCCAGAACGTTCCAAACCTTCCAGCGCTGCTTTGACAGCTGGGCGGATCGCATAAGGCACCGGTCTGGCCATAAAAAACTTTTGGCTTGCATTTTCCTCTATTTTGATCATCGCTGTTATGCCTTTTAGTGTTCCGAGTCCCTCCTGGAACACTTCTTGTGCATCAGTTAGCATTTTTGACAGTCGTCCAGGTGTGACGTCGTCATCCTTTTTGGCATCTACAGTCAGTGCTTGTGTGGAATGCCAATCTAGCTGTATCTTCCAGATCCATTCACGTCCTAGTAGTGGTGGTCCTCCATCTGGCAATACATATAGGTCCATTTTTGGTGTTTCCTTGCCGTTATATATAACGTTCACCCTTATTTTTCCTTTGGGGTAGACTTTTTGCCCTGTGTACATCTTCAAGACAATCTCTGTATCTCTCAAGGGTATATGTGAGAATAGCCGCTTGCAGTCCCTTCGGTTTATGACTATTAGGGCTGATCCTGTGTCCAATTCCATTTTCACTTGGACTCCGTCTATCTTGAGCGTGACCCAGCTAGTTTGGTGATCCTCCATTTTGATTACATTATGCAGTTTCAGACAACCCAGCTCCTTGCTTCCGGAGTCTGTATCACTTTTCTGTTCGTCTGAACTACTCTCCGTCTCCTTATGTACCTTTTTGTACTTCTCCTGTGGAGATTTCTTGCTGCTGGTTTTCTTTCCCGACCTGCAGACTCTTGCAATGTGTCCTATTTTTCCACACTGTCTGCACACTTGGTCCTTGAACCAACAATCCTTATGGTCATGTGTTGTTCTGCCACAGCGATAACACTTCACTGCTCCATATGACATTTCATTTGTGCCATATTCTTGCGGTCTCCGTTGTATCTCTGCAGCGCCCCGTGCAGCTGCTTCGTGTAATACTGCTATGCTGAAAGCCTTGTCCAGCGTAAGATCCTTTTCTGATAGAAGCCATTTCTGGGTTCCTTCACTTTGAAGCCCACACACAAACTTGTCCCTTAAAGTATCTGCTAGTCCTGTTCCAAACTGGCAGTGTTTTGATAGCTTGCGCAGTTCCATTAAATACTCAGCATTACTTTCATCTTTATGCTGTTTCCTTTTGTGAAACTTAAATCTTTCTGCTATCAGCAGCAGTGTGGGGTTTAAGTGGTCCTGTAGGATTGCCACTATGCTTTCAAAATCCTTTTCCACTGGCTTCTCTGGGGTTACTAGGTTTCGCAGTAAGCCATACGTTTTTGCACCCATGGAATTCAACAATACCAGTACTTTCCTGGCATCTGGCACTTCATTTGCCTTGCAGTACACTTCTATGCGTTCTACATGTGTCGCCCAATCTTCGACTTCATTGTCGAACGCTGTGACACTGCCACTCTTCGGCATCCCTGGGTGTGGTTAGACTGGCTAAAAATGGCGTCTCCCGTGCTCTCCCTTCTTCTCCGCTGGCTCAAAATGGCGTCTCCCACGCTTTCCTTTCTTCCCGCGCTCTCCCTTCTTCTCCACTGTGGCTCAAAATGGCGTCTCCCGCGCTCTCCCTTCTTCTCCGCTGCGGCTCAAATGGCGTCTCCCTCGCTTTCCCTTCTTCTCCCGCGGACGCTGCTCAGCCCTTGAACACCGGCCGCGCTCTGCGCATTTTCCTGCGCGCCTCTCTCGTTGACGCCGCTCGGCCTTCAACCCCGGCTGCGCCCTGTGTGCTTTACCCTCTCTCTTGCCCCATCGACGCTGCTCGGCCTTCCCCTGTGCCATCGGTCAGCTCCAGCCGCCGCTGTCCGGGAAGGGTCTGCGCCATACCTGCTGCCAGCCCGTCTCGCTGGAGTCTCCGCCGGATGGTCGACGCCCGTGCCCCTGGAATCGGCCTTCTTCTGCAGAGTTGCAGGTAGGTTCAAATCGACTCGTCGCCAATGTTAAATCCGTGAATCTTGATGTATGGTGTCCTTCAATAAATAGACAGAGACTGCAGAAGAACAATCAACAGGTGTTTACTGGATGAGGGTTACTCTAAAAACTAACAGTACAGATCCCTACTCAGGGTTTATATACAGGTGTGGTCACTGCCGGTACTACAGTATACAGGAGCTGTAAAAAGTAGTTCTCCCCTTAAAGGTACATACGCTACAGTACTGTACTCTTATCTGTGTTGCATTTGATTTGATATTTTTCCATTTGCAATAAAATTTCATTTTGATTCATCAAACTTGGTCTACAAGAGTCTTCTCTACATTGTAGTTCCTGCGCCTAAGTCCAGAGTATAGAATCTAAGGGGCAAGTGGGTCGAACCACTCAAGGTTTTACTGTGCAAGAGAGAGAGGCCTCTAGAGAGAGAAACCTCAGGGAAAGCTCTCAAGGAAAACCCCTTACAGAAAATGGCGAATACGGCAGGACTCTGGCAGCAGGATTGCAATGTAGTAGATCCAAGTTTGAATGGTCGAAATGCAATGGATGAGAGGATAGCGGATTATGTCTTTGGCAAGGTAGATCTCACTAAACAGTGGATTTCCGATCTCTTGCTGGAAGAGCGTCCGGTGGATGCAGCCATCGGGTGGACAGAGAGCAAAGAGCATAAGAAGTCAGTGGAAAAGGCAGTGTGGCTGATGTGTTACAAGAAGCTGGTCCAGATCTTGGACCGGGTCGTTGCAGCACAGGCAGCCAAGATCACAACCCAGGCAGCAGAGATAGTGGAAAAGGCAGGGATGGGGCTCAGGGAACCACAGGGGTAACACTGCCCCCAGACCTCAAGACCGTCCAAACCCTAGATCCCGCCCTAGAAACAGTCCTCAAGGCCATCACTGAGGGCAAAGAAGTAGAGGGTCCATACGGTACAGCAGCCCTCTCCATCAAGGAAGACATGCTGTTCCGAGAGGAACAGTGGGTTGTGCCACAACAGCACTGGAGGGAATTCCTTCAACTGGCCCACGAGGGTCCAGGAGCAGGACACCCCGGGCTTGAGGTCACCTGGCAACGGGTGGAACAGGCGGGGTGGTGGCCGGGACGTCGGGGCGATGTCCGCGAGTTCTGCGCCAATTGCCTAGTATGCGCTGCGAACAACCCAGACCCCGAGAAAAGGAAGGTGCCCATAGGGCATATCAGGAGGGTAGAGGGACCATGGTAGTCGATACAGGTTGACTACATCGGGCCCCTGCCCACCACCTAGGGAGGCTATAAGTACTGCCTTGTCCTGGTGGATGTGTTCACCAAGTGGGTGGAAGCCTTCCCACGCCGAACAGCCAAGGCACTTAGTACTGCTAGGATCTTGGTCCGGGAGGTGTTCTCGCGGTGGGGACTACCACGATTTGTGGAGTCTGGCCAAGGGGCTCATTTCACTGGCCAAGTGATGCAGGACACCCTCATGCTCTTGGGCATTGAAGGGAAGTGGCACGTGGCCCACAACCCGCAGTCATCTGGGATTGTGGAGCGCATGAACTGCACCTTAAAGGTAAAGCTGGGGAAGGAGACGAGGGACTCGCCGCAGAAATGGGCGGAGGCCTTGCCTCTAGTCCTCATGGGGATCCGGGCTAGCCAGTCTAAAAGTACGGGGTACTCCCCGCACGAATTAATGACTGGAAGAGTCATGCGAACCCCCACCCATGTACTAGCCCCGGTGCTCACTGAGGGGCAGCTCCAAGAAGTGAATCGGGACAAGTTTGCCCGAGACCTTTTTGAGCGCCTGAAACAGATCTATGGGCAAGTGGCTGGGAACATGGGAAGGCAGCATCAGGGCAACCGACTGCTGCTTGAACCCCGAAAGACAATCAAGTGGGAAGTTGGAGATCAGGTCATGGTGAGAAACTATGCCCGAGTAGGGAGTTTAGAACCACTGTACATGGGGCCCTACAGCATTGAAGACAAAGCTAGCCCCATGGTATATGCAGTGAAGTTGCCCCGGCGCACTAAATGGTTTCACATCAATCAGTGCAAACTGTTTAAACCGGGTGCAAGAACATCAGCAACCGAAGCCAGGTCTGAGGGTAAAGACCCTCAGCCTGAGGCGCGCGATGAGTCACAGACCACACAAGCTGGCGTTGTAGCCTGCTTGGAAGGAGAAGAGGTCCCGCCCACCTGGGGGGAGCTTTCTCCGATGGCTTGGGACTCAGACGAGGAGGGACCCGAACAGCAAGGTCCCGCCCTCGACCCGATTCTGGAGGAGGAGGAGTCGGAGGACGGAGATCCCGCCCTCGACTCAAGCATGGGGGAGGTAGAAGTTGGGGGCAGAGATCCTCCACCTGTAAGGACAGGTGGGGAGGAGCCGTCTGCCACAGACCCAATTCTCGAAGGGGCAGAGCCTGAGGGGAGGGAGCCGAAGCCCACAGTCGTGGAAGAGCCACGAGCTGTGAGAGCTGAAGTCCCACCCGAAGGTCCACTCGCTAAGGGAGCCTGCCCAAATCCCAAAGGGGCGGAGCCTGAGGGAAGGGAGCCGAAGCCTACAGTCGTGGAAAAGCCACGGGCTGTGAGAACTGAGGTCCCACCCGAAGGTCCAGTCGCTAAGGGAGCCATGCCCAAAGTACCTTCTCGCAGGTCGACCCGAACGCCTCAGCCTGTAAAGTCTTGGCCCGAGTCACCCACTCCCAGTAGACGCCGACTTCAGAAGTCATTGAGAAAACACAGTCCCCGTTTAACAGCAAAAGGCTGTGGGGAACCAGAGCCACAGGTCACTGCAGTCTCGCCACAGGGAGCGGTGAGCTGCAGCCCGATCAGGGATTAGGCAAGCCGCCCGGGGACGGGCGGCGCTGTACATAAGTTTAGTTTAAGTTTAAGTTTTAAGGTGTGTAAATCTTAAAGATGATTAGAGTTTTAAGTAGGTTAAAATCTGCCCAGTGTGTGTGTTGTTTTAGATCGAGGTCGAAAGACCTGATCACGCCGTCACGTAAGCCAGAATCTCTCGGGAGCCTGGCTATATTGTGTGGTTTGTTGCAGAAGCCAGTAAAGATGAGAGGGATCCTCATCGCGTTCGCAATGGTTGGATGGAGCTGGGCCTATCGGGGCCGCACCATGGACTCCACCGTATACGGGTGCTCTGGAAATAGAGGCCCCATCGCGACTGACGGAACCGGCTCACGGGACGCTGAAGAGACTGCTGCCTACTTCCATGAAGGGAGATAGCCAGGCTGGCTGGGGTCGAACTCCTCGGAATACTCCAGCCAGACGGGGTTTGCATACAGGGAAACGTCTCTGATGTGCCCCAGGGTGCGGATTATTGCACCCCGGATAAGCGTCACCGTGGGCAAGAAGATCTGCCTTGTTTGCAACGGACATGTACCCTTGGATCGCTGGTGGTGGCTGCATAAGTTGAGCAGCACCATGAAGAACTCCACTGTGGAGTGGGAGAGATTGGGTAATAACACCCATCGGACAATTATGGGAACACACGGGGGGTTGAGCGTCTGTTGGGACAAATGGTGGGAACCAGATGAGGGGATCTACTTCTGTATGTGCGGTTCAGAAAGCGCTTGCCCCACAGGCTTCTCCATCTTTTTCCAAAGACAGTGACAGGATGCTGGGCAAGGAATGAGGTGGGACGTCAGCTCACGGGCGTGCGGAGTCCAATATTCACAGATCCCAGTGAACGCCACGGAGCTCATCACCCGACCCCGCAAGCCCCTGCCCACAGTTCCGGTAGCTAAGGCCCTCAAGGAAGGGTGCCCCACCATGACAAAGGGACCCGGGAACGGATTGGTATTGGTACCCACAGGTCAGGTACTGTACCAAGGGGTCCACTACGCGGTGGCTTCGGTGATTTTAAACCTCACCGAGGTAAGATTGCCAGCGTGGTGCCCCAAGGAAACGGAGCAATTATACCAGGTCCTGTTAACAAACATGTTTAAACAGTTTTACGAATTCGACTTTGCCGATGTCGACAGAGCCGAATTGTACACCACACCACATGAGGTCTTGGACAGAGTGGGGAGACAAAGAAGGGGTACAGTAAATGATATTTTCACAGCCTTTAACACAGGGACTTCCGTCATCAACACACTGGATGACGTGGAGCTACAAACCAAAATCAATGGTTTGAAAACACAGCTAAGAAAGATACTGACAGATGAGAATAAGGTAGTGGGTTCTGAGTTACATGAGGACCAGGCCATGACACTACACTTAAAAGAGATAGTAGCTGAGCTGGAGAAACACGCCAAAACGGTAAATGCTCTCATCAGGGAGGATCGGAATGCGTCCGATCAGGCTGCGCAGGACGAAGCTTGTGTGCTACACGGGGCGTGGTTACTGGGCGAGGGCCGCAGTAATCTGGAGGATTTAAAGCAAAGCTTAGTCCCCTCCTGGATTAGCAACAAGCACCTCGCAGCCCTCCACCCTTTTGAGAACGCATTGAGTCCGTGCCAGCTCAGACTAGCTTCAGAAGCCTACCCAGTCCCAGTGGACTGTGGACGGTCTAATCACACCATTATGGGTATAGTGGTAAGAATGCCGGTGATGGGAAAGACAGCTAAACCCGCCCCGGTATACAGGGTGGAGAACATTGGAGTCATTCAGGGGGGTGTGCACATTCGCTACACAGGGGTCCCACCTTACGTCATTCGATGGGAGCATGCAATGAAAGCAGTGACAGGATCGGACAAAGTCAACATGGATTTACAAAAGGTAAATCATGCTTGACTAATCTACTGGAATTTTTTGAGGATGTAACTGGTAAAATAGATAAGGGAGAACCAGTGGATGTGGTGTATTTGGACTTTCAGAAGGCTTTCGATAAGGTCCCACCCAAGAGATTAGCGTGCAAAATTAAGGCACATGGGATTGGGGGCAAGGTATTGACTTGGATAGAGAACTGGTTGGCGGACAGAAAGCAAAGAGTTGGAATAAACGGGTCGTTTTCCGAGTGGCAGGCAGTGACTAGTGGGGTACAGCAAGGATCGGTCCTAGGACCCCAGCTGTTCACAATATATATTAATGATCTGGACGAGGGAATTGGATGTAATAGCTCCAAATTTGCAGATGACACAAAGCTGGGCGGGAGGGTAAGCTGCGAGGAGGATGTCGGGAAACTCCAGTACGATTTGGACAGGTTGGGTGATTGGGCACAAACATGGCAAATGCACTATAATGTGGATAAATGTGAGGTTATCCACTTTGGTGGCAAAAACAGGAAGGCAGATTATTATTTGAATGCCAATAGATTGGGAGAAGGGGAAGTGCAAAGAGACCTGGGTGTCCTTGTGCACCAGTCGCTGAAGGTAAGCATGCAGGTGCAGCAGGCGGTTAAGAAGGCAAATGGTATGTTGGCCTTCGTAGCAAGAGGGTTCGCGTACAGGAACAAGGATGTCTTGTTACAGTTGTACAGGGCCTTGGTGAGACCGCACCTTGAGTATTGTGTGCAGTTTTGGTCACCTTACCTGAGGAAGGACGTTCTTGCCATGGAGGGAGTGCAGCGAAGATTCACCAGGCTGATACCTGGGATGGCAGGAATGACGTATGAGGAGAGATTGTGTCGATTGGGATTATACTCACTGGAGTTTAGAAGATTGAGAGGGGATCACATCGAAACCTATAAAATTCTGTCAGGCCTGGACAGACTAGATGCAGGAAGGATGTTTCTGATGGCCGGGGAGTCCAGAACCAGGGGTCATAGTCTAAGGATAAGAGGTAAGCCATTTAGGACTGAAATGAGGAGGAATTTCTTCACCCAGAGAGTGGTGAACCTGTGGAATTCTCTGCCACAGAGGGCGGTGGAGGCTAGTTCATTAAATATATTCAAGAAAGAGTTGGATATATTTCTTGAAGCTAAAGGGATCAAGGGATATGGGGAAAAGGCAGGGACAGGGTACTGAATTTGGATGATCAGCCATGATCACATTGAATGGTGGAGCAGGCTCGAAGGGCCGAATGGCCTGCTCCTGCTCCTATCTTCTATGTTTCTATGTAATGACGGGTACCGACCTCTCGGGGTGCTGGAGCCAGGGAGCACACATCATCCTGTGTCCCCAGCACTTGAATGCCCATTCAAAACCACAGTGCGGGTTCAGAACTGCTGGCGCGCATCCTATAAATTGCACCATGGAGGCAATGTCACAAGGCCATGTGCCCCCGCAGGTGGCATATACAGGAGGTGGGACATACTGTGTCACCACTGCAGCGCCCCAGTACCAACATGGACAGCACGGTTGGTGTCCGGTTAGTGACAGCAGCTTCTGTTTCAAGCCCAGGGCAGAAGTTCAAGTGGCCCAAGAGCGAATTGTCCCCATTCCTGATCCTTCCACTGTTCACATCACTGTTAAAGAGAATTTCACCGATCTGCAGCGATTCATTGCACATTTTGGATATATCATTCCCCCTCTCCCTGAACACCTCACTAAGATATTAATAGCCGTTGTTGTTTCACAGAAACATTTCTATACAGTGGAGCAGAAGACTTTAGAGATAGGGGCAGACATATTGGATATAGTGACCCCACCATGGTGGGACCTGTTCACTAGTATAGAAGTCCCTTCTTGGATTAGGATAGCCTCTCACATTCTTGTAGTGTGCCAGGTTATCATTGTAGTTTATTTACTGTTTGTACACTGTAAAAAGGTCAAACATTCGCAAAAGTATCAGAACAGAAGGGAATGGAGGGAGCATTATGTGCGGGTAGAAGAAGAGACACCCGTTTAGATTTTTGCTGCTCTGTATAAAGTTAAAGTTTTCCCTCCCTCCTCTGTATTATTTTGATATATATTCATGTGCATTTGATTTTTGTGTGTGTAGTTTATTTTTATTCCTGAAGTTTATTAGATGTGTTGTTATTATTAAAAGATAGTGTGTATGCACCAGGTGATGTAGGGGTATTAGGCCCCCCCTCCACGCCTGGAAGTGAGTATGTCAAATTTCACATCTGAAGTATTGCCATCTATAGATGCTTAATGTACACTAGGTTTTTCTGAAATGGGAAATGCATGTGTCGTGGGGTCATAGATAGCTAAATACTGGGGATGGTTTGATTATGGAAAGTCAGAAAATTTTACTCACCCAGAATTATGATACTTCAAGCAAGTTACAGTATCATCAGGGGGGAGTGTAGGATTCGGAAAATTGAACTTTATATTATAGAGTGTCGAATGGCAGAACAGGCCATGATTTTAAAGACTGTTTTAAAAGAAGCCTAGGAAAAAGGTGCATTCCAAATGGCCGCCAGACCCCGTGACCAACTTATTGGGACACTTTAAAATGGTTCCTGCAGTCCTCAGACAGCTTTGTGGATTCAGCCCACAGTAAGTTCTGGAAGCCGTTTCTGAGAGAACGAAACCAGACACCCACATATACATATAGATTGGATGCAGATCCAGTCAAGATCGGCCTGTAGCTAAAGGCCATCTAAATGTTTAACCAGACAAAAGGGAACAGTTTCATATTCATGAGAAGAGCATCAAGGACCCATTAAGGACATCACCAGGGCATTAAAAACAATGAAGGTCATTCCAGACCAGAGATGGCCCGTTACCGGCCATCCAAGAACAGTTTAAAATATAATAACTACCCCGTTGTGCTCCTAGCCCGCCAAAATTAAAACAAAAGACGAACCTGATTTGGCGCAAGATAAGGGCTTCTGATGAGAAGTATATCTGGGAACCCAGAGGTAGAGAAAAAAAAAGCGGCCATCGTAGAAAGAAAGAGGCGGCCATCATGGAAGCGGTCCTCGTGGTGCTACCATCGTATCGGTGGCATCATCGCTAGAAGAAGGAGAAGAAGACGGTTCGAGCCGGCATCCCGCCCCGGCGTATAACATCGGGAGATCATCGACCAACCCCGGGTCGTTGACGAAACGGGAGGCCATCGACCCACTCCGGCTCGGGAGAAGAGACAATTAAAACCGACAGAAGAAATGATGGGGGCCAGCCCAAGGCTCCTCTGACCGGGGTCGAGCAAACGATCCCCGACCCCGCCGACATCCAGACCAGCCGGTGCCCAGCCGTCCCTGACCCCCACCTCAGGAGAGAGGTGTGGCGCAGTTCGCTGGGGCTCCACCAACCACGTGGAGACAGGACGCCTGAAAGGTTCAAACGCAGACCTGTTTCAAAACCTTACACTTCCTAGTTGGATTGGTGAGCATGTTTCTGGCCCTTCATAATCAGATCTAGACAGGTTTAAGGGGGTGGATATTTAAGGGTATAATTAACATGAGTTGTTGTCCCTCGATGTTCTGTGTGTTTTCCGCATTTCATGATGATCTTTGTAGAGTATAATATGCCTGTATTTGCCTTAGTTAGTATTGTGTCGTTTTGATTTGTTTGTGTTTTCTCCTCCCATGTACCCTCTTATTTGCTTGCATTTTGATTTGTTTTACATTATGCAATAAAATTCCATTTTGTTTAATCAAACTTGGTCTACGAGAGTTTTCTCTACATTGTAGTTCCTGCCCCAAAGTCCAGAGTATAGAATCTAAGGGGCGAGTGGGTCGAACCACTCACGGTTTTACTGTGCAAGAGAGAGAGGCCTCTAGAGAGAGAAACCTCTGCGATCTAAAACTCCTTACAGTTTTATTCTCCTTTTTCAAATATTTATCCAAATCCCTTTTAAATGATGTTGTAGTCTTTGCCTTAATATCCATTTGTCCATGTTATAATAGCCCTTTGTATGAAAAACCTTCTTTCAACTCCTCCCCTTATTCTTCTGGTGATAATCCTTACTCCGTGCACCCTTGTTACCAGTTCACCAATCAGTCTTTCACTATTTACCCTCCCAAAATTGCTCATATTCCTGAAAATCTCTATTAAAATCTGCTCCAAACTCCAATTTTTCGCACCTTTTTTATGACTATCACATCTTATTCCTGCTTTCATTCTAACAAACACTTACTATATCCTTTCTACGGCTCTAATATCCTTCCTATAATGGGGTGCCCGGAATGCCAAGCAATAGTCCAACTGTGGCCTAACCAATCCCCTGTACAATTTCAATATCACCTTCTTGTTTTTATAACCAATGCCCTTACTAATAAAACCCGGAATCCCATTTGTCTTTTCTAATGTTTTTTTTCTACCTTCACTCCCATCAGTGTGTATCTGCACCCTCAGAGATCTCTGTCCTTCCACTATGTTAAGAATCTTACCATTTAGGGTGTACTTTGTTTCATTGTTATTTCCCCATAAATGCACATTTCTCTGTATGGAATTGCATCTCCCTCCTATCTTCCTGCATTCAGCATTTCTCCTCTAATTTGGTACAATCAGCGAACTTCCTCTCATGCCTATTCCAAGTAATTTATGTAAATAACTGACAGAGCTTTCAGTATAACCATGGCTACCTTCCTGTACCCTTTCAGAAATGCACATGTTACCACACTATTTGTTTCTATAGATCCAAGGCATTAATCCTTCCCAAGAGAAGGCAGAATAGTCCTTGAACACACCTGACCGATTATCCTCCCTCCCACATGTACCACCAACAAAACACCATGGTCTTTCCACATGTAACTTTACTGAAATATCTACAACCAAGCTGACAAACTCACTGTAGCAATGTGAGCTACTGCATGTACATGCAAGCAAAAGTTACATCAGCATTACCATGCAATATATAAACCAATGTAAAAACAATTTTAATGCAATTCTTGCAGTGATGAAGAGCTGTTTATTTCAAAAATGCAATATAACGAAGGATTTTAAATAGAGTTTATTTTTAAACACATCCAACACATTTAATTATTGCACCATTATTAAGAATTTTTTCTTCAAGAAGCCTCTCTCAAATCTTCATTAATCAAAATGTAATAATAAAATCCTACCAAAAAATATCAACATGCAAGTGGTTCTCATTCAGGCATATTTAATTGATATTCGTCAGGTTGTTTACCAAACGATCGTTAATGGCTTATCGATCCGGAAATCTTTGTCTGTCATTTGAACAAAGAGTTCCTGTAAATGGAAAAAGAGAATTAGACAAGGCTAGATGTCCCTTGTAAGTGCACCACCCAATATTTGAGTGGTAATCAGGTAAATTATTTAATTGCTTTCATTAAAGTCTCACAGGTGAAGGAATGGAAATAAGTAAATCCAGAGCAGACACCAGAATTAATAAGTCCTCTTTTGATTTTACAATTTTTCAATGTAAATGGTGATTTAAAAAAAATACCCCCTTTGTTGAAATGGCATTAGGAACATCCCAAAATAGTAATTGAGGAAGGCTTCAGGTCCATAGAGCCTGTTCCACCATTTTAGTAAGATGTTGCAGCACTATTGGTTTAATCACAATTCCTTGCTTTTTCATATTCCTTAATATCCTTACCCTTTTAAGATCTATTTCCCCTTTAAATACCTCAACAGACTTTACATTGGTAGCCTTATGTGACAGAATGTTTCATATTCAGGCCCTGAAAATCTGCAATGTTTTGAACACATCTGAGATGATATTCTGGGCAGCTGGGGGCATCATTAAAAGAGGTGAAACTGGCACCATGACATCATCTGCCCAAATTCTCACCAGTTGCACCTCAGATGCCCCTGGTACAATGTACGCCCGCATGAAACAGGATACATGCTTGTTGGGACATCATTGTGGTGGAAGTGGGGCCAACACTAATTGAAAATGCCGACTTCCCTGCTGCAGTCAATTGCAGAGTGATAAGTTGACAAATTTTGTTCAAATCTTCAGCTGGCTCTTTAACACAGTGGCAAGACTCGTTTCCTCCCACAGCCCCAAGTGGGTATCCCAGCTGTGCCGCAAATGGCATGGATGCCCATCTGCTTTATGAATGCACCAGATCCTGGAAATTCAGAGAGTGTCGGGGTGCAATTGGCCAGTGGGCAGAAGGCTGAAAAGACCAGAGGCCTAGTCAAGCCTTGGTCCTCTGGATCCTGACACGCACTGGAGTGCCAATCATTCTGTGCCAGAAACAAACCAAAATGAATTTCTACTCCATTGAGTGCTAGTTGCACAACATTCCGGTGAATCTTAAAGTGCAAACTTAATTTCTAATTAACTGACATCTGAAGATGAAAATCACTCCCAAAAATCCTTTAAATATGTAAAATCTGATGGTTATCAACAGAAGTCATGGATTTACCGCAAATAAATCTACTACCTGTTATTTTCTGCTGGGGTTGATTTGTTTTATATCACATTATTACTGCTTGTCAGCATCTATTTTTGCATAATTAGACAGTGTGTTAGATCCTGATATTTATAGGACAAGAGGTAGCATTATAAACCAATGTTTATATCAACTTAGTTGGGCATCTAACTCACACAGCTTCTATATTATATCAGATAACCAGTTCTGACTTTTCTACTCTTTATTGTATTCCTTTTGCTGTCTTCAGTTTCAAAAGTCATTTTTTGTCTCACATTGATTCAGACCCATATTCTTATATTCCACTTAATGCCAGTTAATAGGGACAAGAATAATAGGAACATTCATATAAATTGGGAATTTTCCCAGAGTAATTGATTTTGAATGCATTTAAATCAATACTAATGAGTTTTGCTTAATGGGGATAATCTGATAAATGGGATGATTTCATTTTACCAAGAATGTCCAATTAACTGGCTATATTTGCATTTTCTTCCTCTTATACTTAAAGGGGAAGTGCATTCTACTGTATACTTATTGGTATCTCTTAGTTGTCTCTTGTTACTGTGTCGTGTATTTCAAAACTGGTTAGAGAGTGCCTGACAGCAGTTTGGAATGGACTGAGAGCCTATTCGTGACAGCAGTAGAGTGGAACTTCATAGTGTCTCATCAAGGGAAGCTCTACACAATGAGGGTAAAATTCAACTTCAACGGTGGCATAAAACGGTTTGTGACAAATCAGCCGCCTATTATACACCCCATCTGATTATCCTTTCCATTGACTTCAGAGCTGCTCAGACTCTCAGTCCATTGCAGAGGGTGAGTTTAAGCTCCCAGCACTCGCTTGACAAGAGGTTTGAAACATTATACAGTGCAGAAATTGGGAGATCAAGAGATGTAGATAATTCTACAGTTATCTGTCTTCATAACATTTAAGATTATGACACAACTCAGTAGGATAAGCATCAATAAGAGAAGTTTCACTATCAGGATCACTGTTAAAAATAAATTGTTACAAACAATTATGATTAACATCCTCTCTGTTTTATTCTGTCAGGGTTTGAATAACTTTTTGTTTAAAAAGTGAGTGCTGATGATATAATCAAAGTACTGGTGTGAAGGATTTACTATCTGTAAGGAGGCTGATAAAACATTAAAAGAAATATAAACTGAGGTACGATTCAGTATGAACTGTGTATGTTAATTCAAACTCAGTCACATTGTTAAACTAAGCTGGTATCCACTCACTAAGACAATGGGGTAAATTTTATGAGACTCCACAACCAGTGTGGAGTATCATGCGATGGGAACAAAAATTGGAGAATTGAGCAAAGAGGTTAGCATGCCCAATACATGCTGACATGAATCTTGTCATTCATGTGAAAATGACTTATGTAATAATACTGGGCGGCCTGCTGGTGGCGCTGTCCAGGTAGAGTATAAATACTCGGGCATGGGCCCAGCTTGTGCAGGACATCCTTTAACAGGAACTAGTGAAGGACACAACTAGATCTCCATGTTGAAAAACAGTTGATTAAAGCCTTGTTTAATACTCAGACCAAGTGCCTAGTAGTTTTCTTACATCACATGCCATTCCCAATCTTCCAGACATTTAAATTAAAAAGTTAATGGGGGAAAAATTCAGTTGGTAGCGCCTCCCATTAGCACCTTAAGGGGGCGCTAATTGGGACGCAAACCAACTAGCGCCCGGGCGCGGCACTGCCCACGCCTCCCACAAAATTCAGCAGGAGGTTAGTGGTGACGCTAGCCGGTAGTGCCCTGCGGCGCTGGCGTTGACATCATTGGTGTGCGCAGCGCCCCGCTCATGCCCCGGCCACGATCTTCGGGAGCGCCCCCTGATTTACCGCCTGACGCTATGTGCGGCCGGCGAGGCGCAATTTAAAGGCGAGGTGCGGGGCGGCCATTATTGTTGCTGGCCGCCTGCCAGCACCTGCCTGCGCTCCCGTCCCCGGCCTCCTGAACCCCACCCCCCCACCCCGCGGAGTGCCGGCTACGCTCCAAGAGCCCGGCACTTCTCTTGAGTGCCGGGCCCTTTAAGAAGGGGAGGAAGGCCTGCAATACCGCAGCGCGACGTGCCGCAGCGATAACACCGCAATATTGACTCACAGCGTCCCAAGAGGGATGCGGGGTGCAACAAGTAGCGTCCTGCTTCCCTCTTGGGGCGCAACTACTCAATTTCCGGTGCGGGGGCGCTAATTTTTCCGGGGCGCTACTTTTAGGGCCCTGGCGAAGTTAGCGCCTCAATTGGGACGCTACTCAATTTTTAGCCCCATAAGCTGAAATTGGGAATGCTGCAATCGGGTGCATTGATCTCCATGCTTGACTCCCAGATCTGCATTCCCGTCGACCAAGACTCCAACATTGAGAGCAGGGTCTCATAAAATTTACCGTAATATAGTTTTTACTAAATGGCCAAATGAACAGCTCAAATATTTGCAGTATTTTTTTCTTTTTACCTGGACAGAGCAATATATATTCACGTTAACCAAAAATCTTTGTTCCTGCTTATTTTTTAAAAGGTGTCTTGGTAGTAAAATACTCTCTCTCTTTAAGGAATACCACAACATATTAAAAAGTGTCTGCTAGTAAATTTAGAGGTTAAACAGCTCTCTTGTGCTTTATCCAGTATATAAGTGCCTATACAGATAAATAAGGATAGATTGTTCATGCTATACTGAGGAACTGTCAACTAAAATCTGAGCAACCTTGTGTTTAATGTGAACCTATGCGTCCTTACAGCGGTTATGTTTTCTTACCTGTGACTGAGGGTTGTAGGTAACATTGTTGATGATATGTGATATGTTTTCATAAATTACATTGACATTTGTAGACTGAATGTTCTCTGCTCCCCAGACTTGGAGATAGCCCAGTTTCACCTCATTTGCTGTACTCTTCTCACTGTTGTGCAATATGCTAGATTGCATAGTGTTCTGTAATTTGCCAAATAGATCAGAGATATTCAGATGTTACATCACAAATTATATTTTGACACGGGTTGATGCAAGACAGCTAGTTTTAAGTAACTGAAGTTAGACAAGTTGGTAAAGGATTAGTCATCCGAGACTAACACAATGTAACATCGAGATGAATCCAGAAAATTAATTTTAATGCTGAATTGGACAGTACAATTGCAATCCAATAAAAAGCTAAGCAGGACCCAAGTATAAAATTAACATGTTGGGAACTGATTCCTATACATTAATGACAATATAATTGGAATAAGTTGTATGACTTCATTCCCAGCACAAAGCCTTGTAACTGGTGAGCACAGGTCAGAAAATCAGAGCTACAATGTTGCAACTCCATCTCCACTACTGTGTTTGTCACTAGCAAAACTCTGTACAGAAGCAAAACCTTGCAAAATTACCTTGAATTTTTATACTATCAATATTGAGATATAAATAATTAAGAATAAGGAACTTCTGCATTCTAAAAAAACATTTAAAATGGAATTGAACAAGTATTTGAAATGAACAAATATACAAGGATATAATTAAAGAATATAAAAGAGCATGGAAATGGGATGACAGCAGATAATTCCAGTTGAGGAACTAACAGCAGCACAGTTATGATAACCAAATGGCTCCCTTCTGTGCTGTAATTTCTATGCATGTATGTACATCTTAGAGGAGATTATGCCCTTCCTACCACTGAATTTGAGACAAACTTTATAAAAAGCACACCAGCAGTATCTATTGACAGTGGGTCAATTTTAACCTACCCAACCCATCGGGAAACTGACGAGATTGTGTGCAACGCTCCATGGCCTCCCTCCTCCCTATCTCTGTAACCTCCTTGTTAGATCCGTGATTCTGAGAGTATGATGTTTTTCAATAACCACACGGATGCTGTAACTTAACAATCAACAGGTATTTACTGGAGTAGGGTAGTCTCAAGACTGGGGTACAGAGGCATGCTCAAGGCTTATATACAGGTGTGGTCACTGCCGGTACTACAGTATACAGGAGCTGTAAAAGTAGTTCTCTCTTAAAGGTACATACACTACAATTCCTCCCCTTTTAGATCAGTAGTACCCATAATATTCAAACAACAATTAACACTTTAACATGTACATTAAACAACAATAGTTCATTTATAGATTCAGTCTTTGTGGCGGCTTCCTGATCCTTTTGGGATAGCGCCTTTCCTGAGGTTCTTGTTCTTGGTGCGGAGGCGATTCTGACCCCTTTTCATCGGTTAGTTCATCGGGTTCCACTGCTACTGGTTCAGAGGTAGATGCTACCGGTATGTCAGGTTCATCCCCAGGTACGCAAGACATGGGGTTGACTCGTTCCTGTGACGCTAAGATCTGATCAACGTGGCATCTCACAATGTTCTCCCCAGCATCCATTGTGTACATTAATGGCCCCTGCCGTGTGCATATCATTCCGGGTTGCCATTTCTCTGTTCGGTAGTCACGGGCCAAGACTGGTTGTCCTACATTGAAGCTCCTTGTCGGCTACTCATTGATGTGCTGGAATTGTTTATCATTAACATTTCTTCGCACATTTGGTCTAAGCAAGTCCAGACGAGATCGCAACCTTCGGTTAAAGAACATCATGGCCGGGGTCTGGTTGGTAACTGCATGTGTCGCGTTTCGGTAGGCTAATAAGAAATTGTCCACCTTATGCTGTAGTGGAATTTCATCGTCGCACATGGCCTTTATCGCCTTCTTAAAGGCTTGTATGAACCTCTCAGCCAATCCATTTGTGGCTGGATGATACGGGACGGATGTGTAATGCCTTACCCCATTCCTTCTCATAAATTTTCGAAACTCTTCGGAACCAAACTGTGGTCCATTATCAGAGCAAATCTGCTCTGGCAAGCCGTTTCTGGCAAATATGGTCCGTAGGACTGCAATCGTTTTCTCTGTAGTGGTTGAGGACATGTTTATCACCTCAGGCCACTTCGAATGAGCATCCACTGCTATTAAGAACATTGAGTCCATGAATGGACCAGCAAAATCAATATGCACCCGTTGCCATGGAGAGGAGGGCCACTCCCATGGGTGTAGAGGGGCATGTGGTGGCGCATTTTGGACCTTCTGGCATCCTGAGCAGCTCTTGGTTAGGTCTTCGATTTGTTGAACGATACCCGGCCACCACACATAAGCCCTAGCAAGGCATTTCATTTTCACTCCCCCCAGATGACCTTCACGTAGCTCATTTAGCACTCTCTCCCTTAACTTGGGTGGAATCACCACTCTGGATCCACACATCACTGTCCCCTGGCATACTGACAGCTGTTCTCTTCTGGATGAGAATGCTGGCAACAGTGAGTCGCCATGTGTTGGCCATCCCCTCACCGTCAAATCATATACCCGAGACAGCGTCGGATCATTGCGGGTCTCCTTCTCTATATCCGCGTTCGTTACTGGCAATCGTTCAATTATTGACGAATAAAATATCTCGATAGGGTCCACTGCTGGTGCTTCCTCCACAGTAGGCAGTGGCAGGCGCGATAGCCCATCAGCGTTTCCATGCTGTTTCGTGCCTTTATATTCTATTTCATATTGATTCGCCCCTAGAAACGGGGACCATCTTTGCAACCGTTGTGCCGTCATTACTGGAACACCCTTCTTAGGATTAAAGATGGAGACAAGTGGTTGGTGGTCAGTCAGCAAGGTGAACTTCTGCCCATGCAGATAGTGGTTGAATTTTTTTACTCCCCATACTAGGCTGAGGGCCTCCCTGTCAATCTGGGCGTAGTTGCGCTCGGCTGAGGTTAGTGACCGAGACGCAAAGGCTACTGGCCTCTCCAACCCGTCTGGGAATTTGTGCGACAGCACCGCTCCAATACCATAGGGTGATGCATCACATGCCAAACGAATTGGTAGTGCTGGGTTGAAATGGGCCAACACCTCTTTTGATGTGATCAATTCTTTATACTTCTGGAAAGCTCGTCTACGTTCGTCATTCCAATTCCATGGTACCCCTGTTTGCAGTAGGGTGTTCAATGGGTGTAATACCGTGGACAAATTTGGTAAGAACTTATGGTAGTAGTTTACCAGCCCGAGGAACGACCTCAGTTGTGACACATTTTCTGGTGCTGGAGCCTTGACAACTGCCTCAATCTTTTCAGGGGACTTATGTAACCCCTCTTCTTCGATGACGTGGCCACAATACGAGAGCTGCTTCTGGAAAAACTCGCACTTGTGGCGATTAGCTCGTAGCCCATATTCCTTTAATCTGGTGAGCACCTTCTCCAAGTTGGCGAGGTGATCACTGTCATTTTCGCCCGTGAGCAGGATGTCGTCCAAATAACACTGGGTCCCTGGAATCCCTTGCAGGACTTGATCCATCGCCCTTTGCCAAATAGCCGGAGCCGATGCTACCCCGAACACCAGCCGGTTGTATTGATAAAGACCTTTATGAGTGTTAATCGTAAGGTATTGTTTCGAGGCTTCTTCTACCTCCATTTGCAAGTACGCCTGGGCTAGATAAATTTTGGTGAAGTGTTTACCTCCAGATAGCGAGGTGAAAATATCCTCAATTCGTGGAAGCGGATATTGTACTGTGTGAAGGACTGGGTTCACTGTCACCTTAAAATCCCCACAGATGCGGACCTTCTTTGGTTCCCCAGGCGTATTACTCAACGACCTCTTCATTACAGGAATGATGGGTGTAGCTCACTCGCTCCAGTCTACTTTGGACAATACTCCTGAACGTTCCAACCCTTCCAGCTCTGCTTCGACAGCTGGTCTGATCGCATAAGGCACTGGTCTGGCCTTAAGAAACTTTGGGCTTGCATTTTCCTCTATTTTAATCGTTGCTGTTGTGCCTTTTAGTGTTCCGAGTCCCTCCTGGAACACTTCTTTTGCGTCAGTTAGCATTTTTGACAGTCGTCCAGGTGTGACGTCGTCATCATTTTTGGCCTCAACCTTCAGTGCCTGTATGGAATGCCAATCTCATTGTATCTTCCGGATCCATTCACATCCTAGCAGTGGTGGTCCTCCATCTGGCAATACATATATATCCATTTTAGGTATTTCCTGGCCTTTATATATCACTTTCACCCTTATTTTTCCTTTGGGGTAGACTTTTTGCCCCGTGTACGTCTTCAAGACAATCTCTGTAGCTTTCAAGGGTATATGTGAAAATAGCCGCTTGTAGTCCCTTTGGTTTATGACTGTTAGGGCTGATCCTGTGTCCGATTCCATTTTCACTTGGACTCCGTCTATCTTGAGTGTAACCCAGATAGTCTGGTGATCCTCCATTTTGGTTACCTTATGTAGTTTCAGACAACCCAGCTCCTTGCTTCCGGAGTCTGTGTCACTTTTCTGTTCATCTGAACTACTGTCCATCACCTGGTGTACCTTTTTGTACTTCTCCTGTGGAGATTTCTTACTGTTGGTTTTCTCCCCAGACCTGCAGACTCTTGCTATGTGTCCTGCTTTTCCACACTGTCCGCACACTTGGTCCTTGAACCAACAATCCTTCTGGTCATGTGTTGTTCTGCCGCAGCGATAGCACTTCCCTGTTCCATAGGACATTTCATTGGTGCCATATTCTTGCGGTCTCCGTTGTATCTCTGCAGCGCCCCTTGCGGCTGCTTCGTGTGATACTGCCATACTGAAAGCCTTGTCCAGCTTAAGATCCTTTTCTGATAGAAGCCGTTTCTGGGTTCCTTCACTTTGCAGCCCACACACAAACTTGTCCCTTAACGTATCTGCTAGTCCCGCTCCAAACTGGCAGTGTTTCGATAGCTTGCGCAGTTCCGTTAAGTACTCAGCATTGCTTTCGTCTTTGTGTTGGTTCCTTTTATGGAACTTAAATCGTTCTGCTATCAGCAGCAGTGTGGGGTTTAAGTGGTCCTGTAGGATTTCTACTATGCTTTCGAAATTCTTGTTCACAGGCTTCTCTGGGGTTATTAGGTTTCGCAGTAACCCAAAAGTTTTTGCACCCATGGAATTTAACAAAACCAGTGCTTTCCTAGCATCTGGCACTTCATTCGCCCTGCAGTACACCTCAATACGTTCCACATATGTCGCCCAATCTTCGACTTCATTGTCGAACGTAGAGATACTGCCACTCTTCTGCATCCCTGGGTGTGATTTAACTGTCAAAAATGGCATCTCCCGCTCTTCCCCTTCTTCTCCGCTGGCACAAAATGGCATCTCCCGCGCTTTCCTTCCTTCTTCTCCGCGGCTCAATGGCATCTCCCGCGCTCTCCCTTCTTCTCCCCGCGGACACTTTTCAGCCCTTGAGCCCTGGCTGTGCTCTGCGCGTTCTTTTTTTTTTTTGTGCGCCTTTCCCGTTACCGCCGCTCGGTCCTGAACCCAGCTGTTGCTTTACCCTCTCTCTCTCCATTTTGTTTTTCCTCGACGCCGCTCCGTTTTCAACCCCCGGCTGCGCCCTGTGCGCTTCACCCTCTGTCTTACCCCGTCGACGCTGCTTGGCTTTCTCTCCACCGTCGGTCGACTCCAGCCGCCGCTGTCCGGGAAGGGTCTGCGCTGTACCTGTCGTCAGTCTATTGCTAATCGTCATGGCTGGGGAACCAAGCCCGGCTCTCCACAGCCTCCCCTGCGATGTTCACTCTCTGCCGGACGACTGGGCGGTTGCTCGTGGTCAACGCCCGTGTTTCTGGCCTCGACTTTCTTCCACCGCCCTCCCGGAGCGAATCCTCGAAGGGAAATGCAGAGTTGCAGGCAGATTCAAATCGCCACTCGTCTCCACTGTTAGATCCGTGATTCTGAGAGTATGATGTTTTTCAATAACCACACGGATGCTATAACTTAACAATCAACAGGTATTTACTGGAGTAGGGTAGTCTCAAGACTGGGGTACAGAGGCATGCTCAAAGCTTATATACAGGTGTGGTCACTGCCGGTACTACAGTACACAGGAGCTGTAAAAGTAGTTCTCTCTTAAAGGTACATACACTACACTCCTCCTGCCCTACAACCCTCCGAGATCTCTGGGCTCATCCAATTCTGGCCTCTTGTGCATCCCCGATTTTAGTTGCTCTTCCACTGGCAGCTGCCTAAGCCCTAAGCTCTGGAATTCTCTCCCTAAACTTTTCTGCCTCTCTTTCATCCTTTAAGATGCTCCTTAAAACCTACCTGCATCATCTGTCCTAATATTTCCTTACGTGGCTCGAATTCAAATTTTGTTTGACAACACTCCTGTGAAGCGCCTTTGTGCATTTTACTACATTAAAGGCACTATATAAATGTAAATTGTTGTTGTTTAGTTTTACCCACCCGATGTTACTCTCCACTGAAGTCAATGGATAGTAATATTGCACAGGGTGTAAAACTGGCGTTCCACCCAATCCCATGGTTTCTGCCTGCCGAGTTAGGTTAAAAGTACCCCCAGTGTATCAGTACATTTTAACCTACTGATTCTACTATTTACATTCAGAAACAGCTAAGTGATCTATGGTCAACCATTGCCCTGGAAGAAAATGGGAAAATATCCATATTCTTGACAATTTCGTTTTCTAATTTCTCTGTTTGGAGACTGCGATACATCTTCCTCCCACTGGGAAGAGGACACTTTGGGCCAATGGCTATTGTATAACTACCCTCGATTAATCCAGTTCTAACAAAGGGTCATCGACCTGAAATGTTAACTCTGTTTCTCTCTCTACAGATGCTGCCTGACCTGCTGAGTATTTCCAGCATTTTCTGTTTTTATTTCAGATTTCCAGCATCCGCAGTGTTTTGCTTTTGTACCCTCAATTAATGCTGCTCTATAGTTGGCTAGCAGCATAAATTCCAACTGTTCACAATTTATGTGGAGAAGTCTGTGCTCTGAGGTCAGTGTGTGCTTGGGCACGTTTGTGGACAAAAGTCAACACCGCAGCTGATTCTTGGGAAACAGAGCAATTCAGTTGCTGGAGGAAAGAAGCAGTTATAGAAAATTAAGCACCCATAGTTCAGAACATGATTGCAAGGTGCATTCATTTAGGGCAAGCTTTTTGCATTGTGGGTAGACAGTATCTTGATGAAGGGAAAGAGGTGGACAGCCTCACACCACCGGCTGAAGGGGAAGAAATGTCTCTAGCAATAAGGCCCAGAGCAAGGGGGCAGGTGGCTTTACAACATGGCTGGGAATGAGGGGAGAAACACATGAGAGGGAGGAAAACAATGTGCAGAGAAGCAAGATGGGAAAAAGAGCAAGAGACTAGCAAAGAGGAAGAAAGACACTAGGAAAGTGTACACATGAATAGAGGAGAGCACAGCATAAACTGAGGGAAGGGTGAGACAATTGTAGCATGAATGGGGAGGGAGGGGTCAGGAATGTCAATTTGACTCAGTAGATGAAGACAGCAGAGTATCTCCGTGTCACTGAAAAATTTAAAATTTGTAATAGCCCACAATTTCTCCACAAGAAATGAAAGAAAATCTCTGAAATTTTTGTCACAATCTTTTGCTTTCCAAGTGACAAAATGTTGGATAGACTTGCAGCTTAAGTTATGACAAGGTCATGCCCCACTGCACTTGAAATGTAACTACATATCACAGACCTATATTCAAATCTGATTTTGTGTGATCACCTTTTTAAGGTTGTGTCAGTGTTTCTTTAAGGTTTTGGTCAGTTTTTACTAGTTATCTCGCTTGGCATGTATGTAGCAGCTGGCATTTGAAACATAGTAAACTGGCAGTTGAAGCAGGATGAGCTGGCGCCTGAGGTACAGTAAGTTTGCAATTGAAGGAGGGTCGGTGGACAATGTTCTTTTCCTTTGTTGCTATGAACTGAAATATTTTACTTCTGCATGAAAATGTTAAGAGAGACTGATGAAATGTACTCACTTGAAGCAGGTGAATTCCAATGACAGATGACCCTAGGACTCAACCTCAAAAGCTTAGATTTCACCTTAAAAGATCTGAGTTACTGAGCTGGCAGGCATTCTGATATTTACAGAGAGGATTAATCAATGTTAAGATGGTGCTTATAAAGCAAATCCAGGGGGATTTTGTGTCTCGTATCTTCACAAACTGAAAGAACAGGGTTATGCCATCCTGAAATCCTGAGCAGGATTATTTTTCAGTAGGCATCCATTATTAATTTAGCTGACATTAATGATATATATCAGTAAGTACAATAATGACTGTTCATGATCACCTGTGGTGATGTGACATCACCATACAGATTACCATATGAAAAATAATTACCCACAGTAATTCTGGGGGCAAAGAAAGTCACATGTGAGAGATAATTTTATGAAATTGTGCTTCTAGAACAATTTTAAATAAAATTAATCAATAGAAAATCATGACAGGCACATGCTCAAGCTTCCAATGGGCGGAGCTTTCTGCCAGGTGGGCCATTTTATTAAAAAAAATACTTCTGTGGTAAAAACACCACTTCTATTTCTGCCCATTGAAATAACATTGGGAATTCTGAAAAGCAAAGGGTACCACATACCTTAGTAGCATTGAATTCAGCTAGGAAGTATTCACTTCTTTCAACTGTATCTGCAAGGTAGAAGTAAAATGAAATATTGATAAAAGTAATATCAATGGAACTTCAGACATTTGTGAGGATTATATATGGCAAGTGGCACTGATAACAGTGCATCACTGATTTTCTTTATGAGTATAAAAGATTCCCATAAGTTATAAAGATCTTTGGCATGGCTGAAACAACATCAATAATACATCACTGGTATGCTGTGGATTATATCTAAACAATGACAGTGAGCTACTGCCGTTCTCTCACAAGCATGAAGGACTCATTACTCACAAGCATGGCAGCCATGAGTGAGTTATGATGGCTTTCCACAAGTGAAGGAGTAGCTGGAAATACTGAGGCATCCTACGAAAGTAAAATCATTCCTGAAATTCTAGTCCAACCGTTTAAAGGAATTGTAGAATGGGGTGCATCGCTGCCAAATCTGATTAAATGTTGACCGTTTACAGATCTGCATGAGATCATTTATATTTTCACTTTGACTCACAAATTATATTGTGGCAATGAAAAAATTATTATCTCCCGCAGAATACATTCTTTTCATTCTATTGCCCACATATGATTATGACAGCTGATTCTCTTATGCATCAGGCATTCTGTTTTAAACAGATCCAAGAACTTGAGGCACATAGCATGTTTAACTTTTTTTATGCAGTGTCCTATTATGCTGATACAGTGAAATAACAAGAATTATTACAGCAAAGCTATGTGGCTTAGTTCTGAAGTGCACTGCACAGTATGGAAATCAGAGAAAGCCCCAGATTTGTTATCAACCAAGGTGGTAGTAGGTGCTTCAGTTGGCATCAGCATCTCTGGCTTAGAGAAGGAAAGGAAAATCAGTCACCACTCCTTCTCTTGTTCCTACTGTTAAGTGGGTATTAACGTCAGTTGAGTGTGGCATTAGGCCTGTCTGCGATGGCTGCCAACACTTGCTGTCTAGTCACACAGATGAAGATTAACCATTGGATAAGATGTTTGTGCCTACAGAACACAACCCCAAAAGGAGTCAGTGCCTTAAGGATAGGAGAGAAGAAAAATAAATTACAGTAAAATGTGTTCAAAGTTGCCACCAAAGGGACTAAACAGCACTACCTCCCATACAGATTTTGTTCTGATTAACAATAATGGCTTCCACGGTAGATTTTACAACCAGATAAAACAAAGAATTGCAATAAAAGAATCACAAGCTGACATACCGATGCTCTGACCATCATCCCAGTAAAGACGACCTTTAGCAGCTTGTTTATCATCCAAGGCAACGGTAAGCCCCAGGAAGTTTTTTCGGCTGTAAAATGACTTTATTTTGTTAAATCTGATTTTTTTTGAGGTTTTCATATACATATTCTTCAAGATCAACAACAAGCAAACAAATCAATTTCTTACAAAATGTGTTGATACATTTACTACAGACTTGAAAATGTTGGCTTAAGCATCTAAATACCAACAAGAACTCCACCCAAACTTATATTCTACTGTTATGTTCCTACGCACATTCCCTTCCATCCAGCTCTTGCCCCATCTTTACATTTCAGGGCCTGAATTCACTCATTCTCAAACAAACGGCATCTGCCAGTATTCCTTCAACGAACTTGATTCCTGCTTCCGCCCACCTGCACCTGTCAAGCAGTTTTTATGTTTAAATATATAAGAGACAGTTTTCTGACTCTGTGTTCATCATAGGGGAACCTCGCTCATTGCGATCGCATGTTGGAAACCCCTGCCGAGAATGTAAAGTTGGAAAATTATCTCTTTGAAAGATTTTTTTCTATTGCATATCTAGTTAATTAAACTATCCTGTAATATACACATTTACCTGTAATGTGTAGTGTTCGCTGGCTCTTGCCAGGGAATAATATAACCTCCTCTGATATGAAGATTGATGTGATCAAGTGGTGTCGGCATATCAATCCACTTACGTGTTTCAGGTTCTCTTTTGGCCTGTAGAAAACATGCATTGCTAATAAAGAGTGCTATTTGTCTGTTCGAGTTGCCTATTACAATTATCCTGAATACCATTATTATCAGATCTTGTTGCTGATTTATTAAACAACTCAAATTACAAGGATGCAAACTAGATCTTTTAATTTCTCAGTTATTCACAAATATCTTTCCGGTTGAGTGACCGGCATAAAAGAAGTGTTGTATCGGTAAAATAAAAAATAATTTTAATTTGACGAAACCAAATTAAATAATTAGCTACCAAATGTCAATCAAGAAATGTCTGCTAACAGATAGCGAGACAAAAGATGTGGGGGGTGAAACTGGTCAATGCCTGCAGTGCAAACTGAGCTGACAGGGAATCAGCAGCCCGTTTCACACCATGCATGATTTTCTTTTCCATTGGCCCGGAGAAAAGTAGGCTGCCCATTTTGTGCTACTGCCATTGACTAATTTCAACCTGTTGATTTAATTAAAGCTGTGAATGATAGTATAATTGATGAGTGATGAAGTCATAAAAGCTTTGCAGTGATCTGTGTAGTTGATAAAATCACATCTGGGGTGCATGGGTTAGTACACTTTGCTTTCATCCCTGGGATTGGGCCCAGCACAGGATATCAGAATGAAATAAAATGAGTTTGAGCAGACTCAACCATGGCAAGAGTCCAAAGCATAAAACTACCCACAACATAAAGGTGGTAGATGCAATTTAAGGCAGGGAAGCGGAGGTAATACATTTAGAGAGAAAAAGCCAGGAATGGGAGTATACATTCAAAGTAAAGATGCTGAAGGGTGTGGAGGGACAGAGAGACCTAGGGATTCATATGTGTAATTCCCTGAAAGTGCAAGTGCAGGTAGAAAAAGCAATAAAAAGGCCAACAGCATACAATAAAATAAAAGATATAGGCTGGAATTTTCTGGGGTCCGTGCAAGCGCGATCGGGGGCAGGTCAGGTGGGAAATTTGAAATAAGTTGGAATGGGTCGGGAAACCGCCGGCATCCCGCCCTCACTCGCCTTTCCCTCGAGCACGTTTGCCGGTGCGGCAGCGACCCAACCGGCAGAGGCGGGCGACTTAATTCAAATCATTACCAACTTGTCAGACCCTTAAGCGACTTTTTCAGCCTACCTTTCAAATTTCCCTGGCTGCCCATGGGATTCACAGAGCTCGGGAACCACGTCTGTCAGCCTGAGGCTGGAGTTGAGAGGTATTACTCCAGCTGATTAGATGACAACATGAACTGTACTATAAAAGCTCTCACTTCACAGCTGATCACTTTCCTCAGGCAGAAGCTGTTGCTGACTGCATTCCCAGCACACATTTAGCTTTCTACAGGCTGCAAGTGTTTCCAGCAAAGTCCCATCCAGTCTCACCTCATTGGTACAACCTATCACTCCATTGACGGATTGCTTCTCTCATCTCTACTTGACCTGCCATCTATTCCATCAGCATGGGTGCCATTTATACTGTCTCATTTTGGTCCTCAGAATCAGACCACGATGAGCCCCAACACCAGCAGCACCAACAGCCACCTGATACTGCACAGGACAGAGGGCATCAGCGCAGGGCTGCACAGCACCAGAGGCAATACCCCCAACACAGGGTATACAGGCAGAGGATAAGCTTCCTCAACATGACTGAGCAGCAGTGCCAAAGGAGCCTCAGGCTATCGCGCCAGGTCTTCGCAGACATTTGCAGATTGCTTGAGCAAGACCTGCAGCCCAGAGGAGCAGGTGGCCACGCCTTATCAGTGGCTGACAAAAACACTCAACTTCCTCGCCTCAGGCTCCTTCCAGGGATCTGCAGCAGTCATTTGCGGCTTCTTGCAGTTGGCCACCCACAGATGCATCACACAGGTCACTGATGCCCTCTTTGACATGTCAACCAATTATGTCAACTTTGCCACTGATGAAGCCAGTGTTACTGAGCGGGCGCTCTGCTTCGCCACTGTGACTGGCTTCCCACAGATGCAGGGCGTCACCATTTTCACGCTCGCTCCCCATACTCCTTAACTCCCTTGTAGTTCAAATGTCTGTCAATATCCGCCTTGAATATGTTCAATGACTCCACCTCCACAGCTCACTGGGGTAGAGAATCTAAAAATTCACGACCCTCTGAGAGAAGAAATTCCTCCTCATCTCCATCTTAAATGGGCGACCCCTTATTCTGAAACTATGTGCCCTAGTTCTAGATACCCCGACTAGGGGAAACATCCTCTCAGCATCCACCCTGTCAATCCCCCTCAGAATCTTGTATGTTTCAATAAGATCACCTCTCGTTCTTCTAAACTCCAATGAGTATAGGCCCAACCTGCTCAACCTTTCGTCATACGTCAACCCCTTCATCCCAGGAATCAACCAAGTGAACCTTCTCTGAACTGCCTTCAATGCAAGTATATCCTTCCTTAAATATGGAGAACAAAACTGCATGCAGTACTCCAGGTGCGGTCTTACCAGCGCCCTGTAAAGTTGCATCAAAACTTCCCTACTGTTATACTCCATACCCCTTGCAATAAAGGCCAACATTCCATTAGCCTTCCTAATTACTTGCTGTACCTGCATGCTAACTTTTTGTGTTTCATGTACTAGGACCCCCAGATCCCTTTGTACAAGTAGATTGTGAATCTACTTGCATGTCATCTTTCTCTTCCGGGTGCTTCTAAAAGGCGCTACCCCTGTGGCTTCAGCAGAGGTAGAGGCAGCCTGCTCACTTCCCTGCTGCCACTACGTAGACACTTTTGGCAGATGTCCTCTGGGTTTTGGAGCCTCTGGTGGCCCCGCCACAGTCTGCTCCTCCTGCGACTGTGTAGGGGCAGGCTTAGCCATCGCTGTCCGAGGATGCATCTGGGGCTCTGACTGAGGTGGGGTGGCAGTGGGGGAGAAGTGTAAGCGCTTTGAGAGGAGCCCCCACTTCCATGTCCCCTCTCACCATCATCCCTCTCATGGACCACCCACACTTCCCTGCTAGCAAGGAGCTGGAAAGCACCTTGCTGCACATCAGTAGGGCCATTGTCTATGCTGGCATCCCTCCTAACAGGAGGTCTATGAGCCTCTTCCATCTATGCTCCATAGATAGCCATCTATTCTCCATGGAGACCATGTGCTCCTGTGAGTAACACATTAGCGGCTCCATGTAGGTGGCCATCCTCTCCATGGAAGTGCCTACAGTCGCCATTGCCTGCAATGCGGTGGTGCTCATGTTGGAGATGGACTCCTCCATTCTCTGAACATTTGCAGACAATGTGGTCACAAAACCTGTCAGAGCCCCCTGCATGTCTTCCTGCACCTCCAGGATAGCCCTGTTTCTGGATGGCCCCCGAGTCTCAGCATCTGCATGCAGCTGAGCAGAGCTGGGAGTGTCCTCCGCCCTCTGGCGAGGATTCTCCACTGCTGTTCCTGTCAACACCACCTGCTCTTGCTCACTTGTGACTTGTGACAGGCCAGGTGACAATACTACTCTATCTCATGTGGGACCCACCGAGGTGTGCGTCTCTGCGCTGGTGCTGGGTGTGCTGACGTCTGGTGATGCAGTGCCTGAAGGCCCCTCTGAGGAGTCATCTTCCTCCTGGACAGTGTGGGGGGGGGGGGTGCGGTGGCTGGTCTTGATAGACCTGTGGGAGAGTAAAGAAATGAGTTAGATATGCCATATGAAGAATGGGTGCAGATACCATTGTGCACATGATGACCATTCAATGGCTGATGACATCAGTGCTCATATGAGTGACTGATGTATGCCATGTAGCTGTTTGATATGTAATTCAGTCACCAGGTTACTGAGATGTCCCCCTCTCGCCATCTCCCACCTCCAGCTGCTCAGCCACTCCTGATACTTTCAAAGCCACCTTCTCTGCTCTTTTGAGGGTGGCAAATGATGGAGGGCCACTTCCAGTTCTCTCCCTCTCCCTCTTATTGTGCGCTCTCTTTTCCTGCAAGAAGTGAAAGAAGAGAAGGTTGAGTGAGTGTGATGGATGGGTTACATCTTTAGAGGGAGACTATGATGGATTGGGGTGGCAATGCCAAGTGGCTTCCTTGTGTGGTGTTACTTGGTATGATTGCATTAGGATGAGGCTGAGTGTGAGGGGTGGCTAGTGAGATGGGGATGTGATAATGTAGAAAGAGAGAGAGAAGGATGGGTGGGTGTGCAAGGTATGTTGGTGTGAGTAAGGATGTGCAGGAGTAGGGTTGGGAAGGCAGAGTGATGGGGATATGATGAGAGGCACAGCAGGATGAAGTTGAGTGTGGCTTTGTACTCACCTTTCCTGATCTAATGAGATCATTGAAATGTTTCCAGCACTGCATCCAAGTCCTCCTGAACACATCCCTGCTGTTCACCTCCTCTGCAATTTTTGTCTCCTGGGGAGGTCTTTTCCGCCCATTGGAAAGGAAGAGGACCTTCCTGCATTCTCATCGGAGAACTTGGGTATAGCCCTCTGCCTCTGTGCAGTCATGTCTCCAAGTGTTTGCAGCAATCAAAGCCCCCAGTGCAGTGACTGCACACTCCTAGATGAACCTTCAAATGCAATGTGGTCATGGCTGCTTTAAATATCCCGGCTGAAAACGCACCATGGATGATGTCATCAGACCAGCATCATTTAATAGGTCCAGGTAAAACGCAGGGCGGACTTTATAGGCCCCATTAACGCAAAATCGATTTCTGCACTGGGATGGAAGCAACGATGGGGTCGCTACCCGCCACGCCGGCCGCTTGCACCCGACCCGCCCAGGTACAGGAAATTCCAGCCATAATGATAAATTTTTACAAGGCAATGGCTAAGCCATACTTAGAGTATTGTGTGCTGTTTTAGGCACCCGATTATAGAAAGGACATTAAAGGTGTTGAGAGCAATGTAGTTCACCAAGATGATGCCAAGGTTAGGAAGCTGTAGTTATGAGGAGAGACTTGATATACTGGCATATTTCCATTGGGGGCAGAAAAGACAAGGAGATTTAAAAGAGGTTTAAAAAAAATTATTAAGTGTTTTTCTTGTGTAAGCAAATTCAGTAGCCATTTTGCTCACAACAAGTCCCCATGAACAGCAGTAATCTGCTAATCTATTTGTTGGTGCTATTAGTTGAGGGAAAAATGGTAACCACGTCAATAGAAGACTTCCATGCTTTTCTTTGAACAGTAACATGGGACTTTTAGAGGATAATTTTCTGAGTACATACTGGACAGAATCAATTAAATCAATGGACAGGGAACTGCCAGTGGTTGAGGTTCCCTACTGTCGGCACATACTCAATAATTTACTGCTCCAGTGTCCACCTGAGTCACCAGAACAGACATGGGCCTCAGGTTAACACTTCATCTGACATTAAAACATACCATCAGCACTCCAATACAGTGTCTGTCTAAATGATGTGCTTTAATTCTGGAGTGGGCACTTCAGCCCTTAACCTCATGATTCAGTGGAAAGAATGCTACAAACTAAGGCGAGTTGAAAGAATTGCTGGTGTATCATCAGAGTCTGGCCTATTCCTTCAAAGTAAATGGGAAGGAAAATGTAAATTTCCTTTTGTCTCTCTCTATTTGTACAAGTGAAATAAATGTCCTTTATTAAAATAAATAATGTACCTCTTTCTGTGAGGCCTACTGGGATTTACTGTAAAGGCCCATTTGTGCAACTAACATTAATGATAACGAGTCTAGCATTCATGGAGTCTGCCAAAGCTTCAATTAATTAGAAAGAAACAGCTATTCCTAGTCAGACTGATTGTTCAGCATTGCCTCTACCAACACAATTCCTACATTAATGTCAGGATCAGATAGAAGTGAGAAAAGAATATTTAATTCTTTCAGACTTGACTGTAGTAGCTTCCTCTGCATCTCTCACCATTTTATCATTCACCCATGACATCCCATGTAAAAAACTAACTCAAGATCCAAAATATCATAACTCAAATTCCACAGGCAAACTGAAGAATTCTGACACTTTAATATATCAACCAACTTTAATATTATGCAACACACCCAGCATTATTTAAAAAATGGTTTGTCACAGAATAATCAATTCCTTTTCTTCTGAACATTGATGTTCCTTTCTGCCCATGCACAAATGAAGATAATAAAGTTAACTTATTTCAGAATTGAAAACAATCAGATTGATGATCACTTTGTGAAAGCAGGCAAGGCCAGTTCAAGGAGGGATGCATGATAACATCATTACCTGACAATTAGAAAATGGACATTTATGGTATCCTAGGCTCAGCAAGAAGAAACGATCTGTTATGATATCAACTTATAGATAGACTGGCATAAGACCAGCATGTTTCTGTTGTTCACCATTCCAGGATAGATATTAACTATTCTTAACCTGGCAGGACTTGTTGTTAAAATGCTCCTGTCCACTTGAACAGAAGTTTAAGTAAAATTAATATTTGGCAAAGCACATCAATAAAATGTGGCAGAGTTTTAGTTAATAGGAGTTCTATAAAAAAAATTGACAACGCCAAAAGAAATCACTGGTCATAGGCTTCTTTTAAATTATTAGGGTCTCACAACACTATTATCTCCCGATGGATTGATTCCATCCCCAGCCTGATTATCATGGAACTTCAGTACTGTGACAGTAATGTTGCTGCTTTGTCCTAGGGTTTTAAATGACTACATTTTTGCACAATTTGTATGTTGCACAATAAAGTACTTTGAGGTTTTATGGTCTAAACTTTTGAAAAGTTCTCCTAATATATTATTTTACCTCTTAAGTTTGAGCATAACTTAAAATAACTTACTGTAAACCAGTTATACCAGTGAGAGTCAGGGAGATACGCGTTTACAGTGGTTACCCCCTGAAACAAAGAGTAAGTTTGTGAAATATTACTAATATTTATAATCAGTGATTGTCAATAGGTAAGTGTGCAATAAAATAAATATGGATCCTGCAATAAAATAAATATGGATCCCTACCTTATCAAGTGCAGGAGTAATCATCATTGCTCCACCCCAAAGGAACTGTCGATCAATATCCCATGTTGTCTTATCTTCAAAAAACCTTTATAACAAACAAGGCAATATCATGAATGGTTGTAGAATTAAGTAATTTTTAATCAGTGAACACTGGATCATTTTAATGTACATACTCATGAAGTAATGGTCTTATTACTGTTCTGCCATCATTGTGAGCTTCATACATCAATGTGTAGAGAAATGGCAACAGTTTGTAACGTATTAAAAGAATATTCCTTGTGATATTTTGGAAGGTCTCATTCCAGGCCACAGGATCTTGTCTCTGAAAAATAAAAATATGATCATTAAACCAGCAGGTGTATAACTTAACCAATTCCCTGTTCACTTAAACATTTCCTGGAAGAAAGTTGAAACATTCTGCTGCCATAAGTCTTGTTTTCTTTTACAATTATTTGAGGGGAAAAGAATCCTACAAAAACCCTGCATAGTTTCTTTGCATGACCTTTGATTTTACAGATACAAGATACGATGCATGTATAAAAAATACAATCAGATGATCCAGTTATAATGGAAACAGGCCGCTAAATACGTGGGGGTGAATTTCCATGGGGGTTCTCTTGCTTGTTTGCCATAACTTCAATGGGAGAGTCGTGAAAAACTTGGAAAAATGGCATAATTGGTCCCCGAACAAACAGTGTGAATACCTGTTTACAGCATTTTTCAATGGTTTCAGCAGCTCTTCATACAAAGTTTAGTGGATAAGCGGAAAAACCCCATGGAAATGCAGTCCCTTAATGTGCCTATATTGGGGGGTATTTGGCTATAACATAGAATATCTTATTTATCAGAAAGAAATTGCATTTCTGTAGCGACTTTCACATTCTCAGGACAATGCAAAATGCTTCACAGCTAATGAGGTATTTTTGAAGTGTAGTCATTGTTGTTGTGCAGGTAAACATGGCAGCCAATTTGTGAACAGCAAAGTCCCACAGCCAGCAGTTATATAAACACAGATAATCTGTTTTAGGTGGCTTTGGTTAAGGGATAAATGCTTGCCAGGACAACATAGGGAAACTCCCCTGCTCTTCTTTGAATATTGGTATCTGAACTTTTACATTCACCTGAGAGGGAAGACAGGGTCTCGGTTTAACATCTCATCCTAAAGATGGCACCTCTCAGGGTACAGCAGTCCTTCAGTGCAGCACCGGTTTCTTTTAGTAATTCTATTTGGCTAACTTTTCCCCCCTTCTCTCCTGAAGGTATTAACTCCTGCTGGGTCAACCACCAACCTCCAGCATCTCACCCAAGGGTCCACTCCCTCGGCAGGGCACTCAACACAGGGGGTATCATAGCTGAGCGTAATATTGTTCTCACCCAGTGCAATTGGGAATTGCACACATATGAACATTCCAATTGCTTCCCAAATCCTATTGGCTGAGATCAGCTAACTCAGACCAAAACAATCATGGGACCTTCTGGTAAAGAATCTTCTGGTCTGCCTTGGAAATTGTTCATGACCTCAATGTTTCGATTCTATTTCAACAAAGATGTTGCCTTGGCTTTCTCTCAGACTATTCTCTGATCAACAAACTTATCATTCTATCCCTGAACCTGTGAGCAGATGGCCAGGATATATTGGTTAAAAAACTATGTGAACCACACTAAAATTAATGCTGAGATTAAACATAGAAACATAGAAGATAGGAGCAGCAGCAGGCCATTCGGCCCCTCGAGCCTGCGCCGCCATTTAATGAGCTCATGGCTGATCATCCAAATTTAGTGCCCTGCCCCTGCTTTCTCCCCATATCCCTTGATCCCTTTAGCATTAAGAAATATATCTAACTCCTTCTTGAATATATTTAATGAATTGGCCTCAACTGCCTTGTGTGGTAGAGAATTCCACAGGTTCACCACTCTTTGGGTGAAGAAATTCCTCCTCATCTTACCCCTTATCCTTAGACTGTGACCTCTGGTTCTGGACTCCCCCACCATCGGGAACATCCTTCCTGCATCTAGTCTGTCTAATCCTGTTAGAATTTGATAAGTTTCAATCAGATCCCCTCTCATTCTTCTAAACTCTAGCGAATATAAGCCTAATCGACCCAATCTCTCTTCATACATCATTCCTGCCATCCCAGGTATCAGTCTGGTGAATCTTCGCTGCACTCCCTCCATGGCAAGAACATCCTTCCTCAGATAAGGCGACCAAAACTGCATACAATACTCAAGGTGTGGTCTCGCCAAGGCCCTGTACAACTGCAGCAAGACATCCTTGCTCCTATACTCGAATCCTCTTGCTATGAAGGCCAACATACCATTTGCCTTCTTAACCGCCTGCTGCACCTGAATGCTTACCTTCAGCGACTGGTGCACAAGGACACCCAGGTCTCGTTGCACTTCCCCTTTTCCCAATCTATTGCCGTTCAGATAATAATCTGCCTTCCTGTTTTTGACACCAAAGTGGATAACCTCACATTTATCCACATTATACTGCATCTGCCATGCATCTGCCCAATCACCCAACCTGTCCAAATCATACTGGAGTTTCTCTGCATCCTCCTCACAGCACACACGCCCACCCAGCTTTGTGTCATCTGCAAACTTGGAGATATTACATCTAGTTCCCTCGTCTAGATCATTAATATATATTGTGAATAGCTGGGGTCCTAGCACCGATCCCTGCGTTACCCCAATAGTCACTGCCTGCCACTCGGAAAAAGACCCGTTTATTCCAACTCTTTGCTTCCTGTCTGCCAACCAGTTCTCTATCCAAGTCAGTACCTTACCCCCAATCCCATGTGCCTTAACTTTACACACTAATCTCTTATGCGGGACCTTATCGAAAGCCTTCTGAAAGTCCAAATACACCACATCCTCTGGTTCTCCCTTATCTATTCTACCAGTTACATCCTCAAAAAATTCCAGTAGATTAGTAAAAAAAATACATTAACTCAAACATTTACTGTGGTTTTCATCAGTAGGCACTTGTTCTGTGATTTTTTTTAGAAATGTCTAAAATCCAGTACTTTAGTATGACATGATTTAAGCCACGTGATTTATTTAGGCTCACGGCCATTTGAACTCTTGCTGGATTACCTTATTAATAAAGTCAAATTCGATACATATTACACAAAAAGCATTTCCGTTAAACGGGACGTGAAAGGAAACTATTTTAGCTCTAATGCAAGATTTGTCAACATGTAAACTTTAGGCCTATACATGTTTATCTTTGTATTCTTTCCAAGGCCTAAATAATGTAATTAATGGAACATTCATTCATCAAATAATATTACTTTACTGACATGGCAAACAGAGAGACAAGTAAACAAATCTTTGTCTTGCTTCTTGGTGGCTGTGCTCCTCAAATTATTTGTGTTTTCTGTCACTGGTTGCCAAGATTTTAGAAATCCTGGAATATAATTGGTATGAGCTAACATTCCGTTTTTTCTAAGGTCGGAAAAATGTGCTGTACTAATTGGTTTATGAAATATTACATTTGACATGAAAACAAATTTCATCTTACTAATGATGCACATGTACTATTTATTTTACATGATTGATTATTTGGGGAGAAAGATAATTAATAGGTCTTATTACCCAACTAAAGAGGTATCTCTAAATTGACTGCTTATCTAAGAATGCATCATGTAAGATGGTTGATAAGAAATGATTTAAACTCGTTGGTGGTGATTTTAAGTTGTTGCGCCTTACGTCCTGTTAACACTGCCGATGGGACCGGTGCCATTTTGAAAGGGGCTTATCGGTAGGCGCCCAAAGAGCCTGCTCATTTCAGCCCGTAGGTCACTTTTACCGTGCAATTCGGGGTTCTAGGAACCCAATTGCCATTTTAGGTTGGAACTGGTCAGAGCGTGTGCGCCACACAGACTCCGCTAAGTTCCACGGGCGATACAGTTGAAGAGGCCCAGCAAAGGTAAGTTTAGAAATTACTTTAATGAAACAGAAGTGCTCCTCTGGGCCCCACAAAATGTTCTAGTCCACTGCGGCCCCAGGACTCCCGCGGACGACACACTCCCGCGGACGACACACTCCCGCGGACGACACACTCCCGCGGACGACACACTCCCGCGGACGACACACTCCCGCGGACGACACACTCCCGCGGACGACACACTCCCGCGGACGACACACTCCCGCGGACGACACACTCCCGCGGACGACACACTCCCGCGGACGACACACTCCCGCGGACGACACACTCCCGCGGACGACACACTCCCGCGGACGACACACTCCCGCGGACGACACACTCCCCCGGACGACACACTCCCCCGGACGACACACTCCCGCGGACGACACACTCCCGCGGACGACACACTCCAGCGGACGACACACTCCAGCGGACGACACACTCCACCAGATGGCACGCTCCACCGGATGGCACACTCCACCAGATGGTACACATCCCCTCCTCCCCACAACTTCCAGAATGCTTCACATCAAGCCAGCCGAATCTTCGAGGTCCCCAACCGGCGAGCTGCATTGGAATGCTCAATCCGCATTTTCAGCTTGCCGGTTTTATATAGGTGAGGCCTAAATTGGAGTGAGTCTCCCATTTTATGGCAATTACATAAGAACATAAGAAATAGGAGCAGGAGTAGGCCAATCGGCCCCTCGAGCCTGCTCCGCCATTCAATAAGATCATGGCTGATCTGATCCTAACTGCCAATCCACTATCACAGAACCATCTCCTGCATCTAACAGAATTAGACACACGAAATAGGAGCAGGATCAGGCTACACGGCCCCTGGGCCCGCTTCGCTAACCACAGGGCCATGACCGATCCGAACTTAGACTCATGTCCAAATTCCTGCCCGCTCCCCGTAACCCTTAATTCCCTTTACTTCTAGGAAACTGTCTATTTCTGTTTTAAATTTATGTAATGATGTAGCTTCTACAGCTTTTTGGGGCAGCATATTCCTCTGAGTGAAGTAGTTCCTCCTCATCTCAGTTTTGAAAGAGCAGCCCCTTATTCTAAGACTATGCCCCCTAGTTCTAGTTTCACCCATCATCGGGAACATCTTCCCTGCATCCACCCGATCCAACCCCTTCACAATCTTATATGTTTCAATTAGATCGCCTCTCATTCTTCTGAACTCCAATGAGTAGAGTCCCAATCTACTCAACCTCTCCTCATATGTCCATCCCCTCATCCCCGGGATTAACCGAGTGAACCTTCTTTGTACTGACTCGAGAGCAAGTATGTCCTTTCTTAAGTATGGACACCAAAACTGTACGCAGTATTCCAGGTGCGGTCTCACCAATACCTTGTACAACTGAAGCAATACCTCCCTATTTTTATATTCTATCCCCCTAGCAATGAAAGCCAACATTCCATTGGCCTTCTTAATCACTTGCTGCACTTGCATACTAACCTTTTGAGTTTCGTGCACCAGGACCCCCAGATCCCTTTGTACTTCAGTACTTTCCAGTTTCTTGCCATTAAGATAATAACTTGCTCTACGATTTTTCCTGCCAAAGTGCATAACCTCACACTTTCCAGTATTGTATTCCATCTGCCAAATCTCTGCCCACTTACTTAGCCTGTCTGTGTCCCCTTGAAGGTTCCCAGCGTGAAACCAATAACTCTTTTTAGAATAAATGGATTAATGTTTCCATTAAAAGAGCAGACAGAGGAATTTCATGTGAACGCATCAGCATTGGTGCAAAAATATTAGTTTCATCCCAAATGTTTTTTACAAAGGTAAATAAAAGAGTAAGCACTTTGCAAAAATGAAGCAGCTGTTAAGTATTTTGTTCTGATCATTACAATTTTAAAAATCAACCTTTTGGAGCTATCCAGATTCACTTTAAGCAACATCAACTACTGCTTTTGTTAATAAACCTGTATTATTGTTTAATACAGTCTGATATTAAAGTGCAATATTTAAAAAAAACATATTATATTCTAGTGCTATTACCATTTTTAGTTTTTTAACCATAAAAACAAAACAAATATAGCAATATGCTTATTTTTTACAACTGTAATTTTAAAGGAATCAGATAACAACACAGCAGGCAGGCAAGAGCCATTTTCAAAAGCCATCTAATGTGTTCAGTTCTGTTGCCTGCAATATTTGAGTGAAATTCAGAAGCCAGCTCACAGAAATGATTGTAATTATTCTTCTTATTTTATCGTCAAGTTCTTCACCGTGGTTTCAACTTTCAAATTCGGAAACATTATGAAAAGAATTATTCAGACTGTGTTTAATCATTATTGGTAACCAATATGCCTAATCAGAGAAAGAAAGTTGAAGTTGTCATATGAGGAACTAAAAAAAAATGTATTTTCAGAATAAGGTCACAGCAAAAAATGATTGCTGGAAATGACTGAAGTCATGAAGTGCAAATAAGAATAAGTGCTGATGGGTCTCAGAATCTCAAGCTTAAGCACTGTTCATTTCTCAGGGCTGAATGGCAAAAGGCTGAAGGCAAGTATTTTATATCCTAAAGATAGATAAGGTTCTCAATCTAGTTGTTTCCATTTTTCAAAGTAGCCCAATGTGTCTGTTTCTATTTTCAATGCAGAATACCAGATGGTATATTAACTGCTGACTCTATGGCCGCGATTTTTTCAATGGATGTGGGTTGGGTGCGGGTCAGGTGGTTTCCGGCTTCCAGTCCCGACCCCAACTGCATCCGGCCCACAGACATGATTTTACATTGATTGACCTTGTTAACCCCGCCCTGCGGGCTTGCCGGCCAATTAAGAGGAAGCCGGTCAGATGACGTCATTTGATGATGCGTCATCTGCCGGTTTCCCCACACAATTTTTATTTGACAGATGATTTCTTAGTGTTTGTCAGTGTTTGCAGCACCTCAAAGCTGTCAATCACTGTACAAAAGTAAGCTCTTGCATCCAGGCTCTCCAATGACTCCCTCCATAGGCTGTAATAGATAGCGGCTGCAGGTGAGGTGACAGAAGCAACCTGGTGAGAGAGGTTCTCCCAATGAGATGGCACTGGACATAGATTTCAAAACTTGCTACCTAAAGAAAGGTGTAAATGCATTAAAAATGAATTTCCCAACATTTCTTACCTCTGAGACTCACCAGTGCACCATTGGATCCTTCACACCACTTCTACAGCTGTCATCCATCCAGAAACATTACAGCAGACTCACAACATGTCACACTTACCTGACGTGGTGTCTGGATGTTGGGAAACCCGAGGCAGAAGCGGCAACATTTAAAAATAGCCTGTCAACTACTATCAACTACCTGTTAATAGGCAGGTAATTGGCTTTAATCCTCTTCCCACCGCTAGGTGTCGGGTCCATGTGCAAATCGGGGCCCGACACTTGGTAAAGTAGCGTGGAGGCGAGTGGACGGTGGGATCGCAACCCGCCGTCAATCAAAAAGATTTTAACCTCTGACCCGCCCTCTGAGCGCCGGCAAAATCGTGGCCTATGTCTTCTTTTTCTACTTGCATTTACCACTGTTTTACCATAGTGACTCAAAACTGACTTACATTGGACCCCAAACCATTGTGGTTCCTAGAATAGGGATAGAATGCTCCAAGCTGCATCCACCGAAGACACAGTTCATAGGTAGTGTTCTTAAAAAAGCCACAGATGTCTGCTCCAGTCTGAAAGTTAATGAAATATATATTATTGCACATGAAACTGCTGAATTCTTGCATTATATAATGAAAAATATATTTCAGCACATTCCGTATTAAAAGCTTTTCAATCGACTTACATAGGAAATTCCAAATAGACTGAACTCCAACATTCCTATAAAATAGAAAAGGCATTTTTTTATTATACATCAATAAGAGAAAATTCTCAATAGGAATGGAGCTTAATCTCAGAAAAATCAGCAGTGCTGAAAATTGGGCGCTCTGATCCAAACCCAGACACATGCTCCCATTGAGCAATGCTCCATGCCGGGAGTCTCACCTCATGAAAGTGGCAATTTTACACAATCAAGCAATGTATAAATACAGTTTATTAGTAGCTATTACAAATATATTCTGTTACTATGGGCCGGAATTTGCTGTTGGAGGCGTACCTCCGGAGTATGCCTCCGACCCGAAAAAAAAATGCCAACCTACCTGCTGGCTCCCGAGCTTCGGAGACTTCGGGTCCTGGGCCTGCAGGGGGTACGCCTGCGTAAAAGCCCACGGATCGCAGGGACGAAGGTGGTTCAGCAGTATCCCTGGGATCACGTGGGCCGGGTCCTCCTCTCGGATAGGAGGATTCCTCATATGCTTTTGGGGATTCTATTTATGAACATAATCCCCATTAGCATATGAGGAAGCCCCAAATAATTAAATCATTTACACAACTGGAATAAAAATAAATGTTCCCATTTTTAAATTTAATTAAAAGTCCCTTTAAGGAAGCATTTACAATAAAAATGTAATTTTTTGAAAAATAATTTTAAACATTTTAATCCAGGCCAAAATTTACATAAGCTAATTTTAAATGCTTGTGGATGATTTTTTTATTTTTAAATTTTTAATTTAACATTTATATTAATCCTTATGCTGGTGAAAGCAGGCCCTATGACTGCTTTTACCAGGCATAAGGGTTACATGGGCATTTGCTGGGCATTAGTTGGGCAAATAGCCCAACTCTGCACCAACGAAAGTGATTTTTGGGTCGGTTCATATGATCTGTCGAGGGGAACCTCGACAGATCGCAAGTTCCGAGTTTTCAGGCATGCGCAGCGTATGCAGAAACCCGGAACTTGCGGGGCCTTTTTCAAGGCTTACGGCGGCGCTTATGTCATCATCGACCCCACAAAATCAGGCCCAATATTTCCAATGAGCATTCAATATCTTAGATTTCTGTTAAGAACTAGTGTAAATGTGTTTTAAAAAAATGTTAGTGGTAATTTTTTTGTAGTCCTCAAAATGAGAGGGTGTTAACGTTGTGGAACAGAGCATTCTTCCACTTCTCGTGGGATATGTGGAACACTCTTTGTTCCAGTCCTACTCAGGTCCCCTCCCTCACCTCTTTTTCCGCTACATTGATGACTGTATCAATGCCGTTTCCTGCTCTCGCCCTGAACTAAATAATTTCATTCACTTTGCTTCCAATTTCCACCCTTCCCTCACCTTCACATGATCCATCTCCGATTCTTCCCTTCCCTTCCTCGACTTCTCCATCTCCATCTCTGGGGATATGTTATTGACAAACATTCACTACAAGCCCACTGACTCCCACAGCTACCTGGACTACACTTCCTCCCACCCCGCCTCCTGTAAGGACTCTAGTCCATTCTCCCAGTTTCTCCGTCTCTGCCGTATCTGCTCTGATGATGCCACCTTCCATACCAGTGCTTCTGACATGTCTTACTTTCTCCTCAACCGAAGATTCCCCTCTAAAGTGGTTGACACGGCCCTTGACAATGTCCAATCTATCTCCCGTACACCTGCCCTCACCCCTGCCCCTCCTTCCCTGAACCACGATAGAGTTCCCCTTGTCCTCACCTTTCACCCCACCAGCCTTCACATTCAACGGATCATCCTCCGCCATTTCTGCCGCCTCCTGCGTGATCCCACCACCAAACACATCTTCCCCTCACCTCTCCTTTCAGCATTCCGTAAGGACTGCTCCCTCCGCGACACCCTAGTCCACTCCTCTATCACCCCCAACACCCCTTCGCCCGGCACCTTCCCGTGCAAGCGCAGGAGATGCAACACATGCCCTTATACCTCCCCCTTCCCACTGTCTAAGGCCCCAAACACCCCTTCCAGGTGAAACAGCAATTTATTGTACTTCTTGCAATTTAGTATACTGTATTCGCTGCTCACGATGTGGTCTCCTCTACACTGGGGAGACTAAACGCAGATTGGATGACCGCTTTGTGGTACACCTCGTTCAGCCCGTAAGGGGGACCCCAAGCTTCCGGTCGCCTCTCACTTTAATTCACCGCTCCATTCCCACTCGGACCTCACCGTCCTCGGCCTCTTGCATTGTTCCATGGAAGCTCAGTGTAAGCTCGAGGAACAGCACCTCATCTTTCGATTAGGCACTTTACAGCCTTCTGGACTCAACATAGAGAAATCTAGAATGCAGTAGTGGTAATGTAGGGGATGGCATCAAACAGGAAATTAGAAATGCATGAAACAAGGGTACTACAGTAATCATGGGTGACTTTAATCTACATATCGACTGGCCAAACCAAATTAGCAATAGTACTGTGGAGGATGAACTCCTGGAGTGTGTACGAGATGGATTTTTAGACCAGTACGTTGAGGAGCCAGTCTAGGGAACAGGCTATCCTAGATTGGGTATTGTGCAATGAGAAGGGGTTAATTAATCATCTTTTTGTGCATGGTCCTTTAGGGAAGAGTGACCATAACATGCTAGAATTCTTCATTAAGATGGAAAGTGAAGTAGTCCAATCCGAAACTAGGGACCTAAATCTAAACAAAGGAATCTACGAAGGTATGAGGTGTGATTGGCTATGATAGATTAGGGAGTTTCATTAAAAGGCTTGATGGTGGATAGGCAATGGCTAACATTTAAGGAACAAATGCATGAATTGCAACAGTTATATATTCCTTTCTGGCACAAAAACACTAAAGGAAAAGCGGCCCAACCATGGCTAACAAAAGAAATTAAGGACAGTATTAGATCCAAAGAGGAGTCATATAAAGTTGTCAGAAAAAGTAACAAGCCGGAGGATTGGGAGCAGTTTAGAATTCAGCAAAAAAGGACCAAGAGATTGATTAAGAGGGGAAAAATAGAGTGAGAGTAAATTTTCAAGGAACATAAAAGCAGCATGTAAAAGCTTCTACAAGTATGTAAAAAGAAAAAGATTAGTGAAAACAAATGTAGGTCCCTTACAGTTAGAAACAGGCCAATTTATAATGGAGAACAAGGAAATGGCAGTGCAATTAAACAAATACTTTGGTTCTGTCTTCACGGAAGAGGACACAAATAACTTCCCAGAAATGCTAGGGAACCAAGGGTCTAGCGAGAAGGAGGAATTAAAGGAAATGAGTATTAGTAAAAAAATAGTGCTGGAGACATTAATGGGACTGAAAGCCGATAAACCCCCAGGGCCTGATAATCTGCAACCCAGAATATTAAAGAGGTAGCCATGGAAATAGTGGATGCATTGGTTGTCATCGTCCAAAATTCTATAGATTATGGAACAGTTCCTGCAGATTGGAGGGTGGCAAATGTAACCCCACTATTTAAAAAAGGAGGGAAGAGAGAAAACAGGGAACTACAGATCGGTTAGCCTAACATCAGTAGTAGGGAAAATGCTAGAGTCTATTATAAAGGATGTAATAACAGGACACTTAGAAAATATCAACGGGATTAGACAAAGTCAACATGAATTTATGAAAGGGAAATCGTGTTTGACAAATCTACTGGAGTTTTTTAAGGATGTAACTGGTAGAATAGATAAGGGAGAACCAGTGGATGTGGTGTATTTGGATTTTCAGAAGGCCTTTGATAAAGTCCCACATAAGAGGTTAGTGTGCAAAATTAAAGCACATGGGATTGGGGCTAATATACAGGCATGGATTGAAAATTGGTTAACAGACAGGAAACAGAGAGTAGAAATAAATGGGTCTTTTTTGGTGTGGCAAGCAGTGACTAGTGGGGTACCGCAGGGATCAGTGCTTGGGCCCCAGCTATTATTAGACAACCAAATGTAATATTTCCAAGTTTGCTGATGACATGAAACTAAGTGGGATTGTGAGTTGTGAGGAGGATGCAAAGAGGCTTCAAGGCGATTTAGACAAGTTGAGTGAGTGGGCAAATACATGGCAGATGCAGTATAACATGGATAAATGTGAAGTTATCCACTTCGGTAGGAAAAACAGAAAGGCAGAGTATTATTTAAATTGTGATAGATTAGGAAATGTTGATGTACAAAGGGACCTGGGTGTCCTTGTACACCAGTCACTGAAAGCAAATATGCAGGTGCAGCAAGCAGTTAGGAAGGCAAATGGTATGTTGGCCTTCATTGTAAGAGGATTTGAGTACAGGAGCAAGGATGTCTTACTACAGTTATACAGGGCCTTGGTGAGACCACACCTGGAGTACTGTGTGCAGTTTTGATCTCCTTACCTAAGAAAAGATATACTTGTCATTGAGGGAGTGCAGCGAAAGTTCACCAGACTGATTCCTGGGATGGCAGGACTGTCGTATGAGGAGAGATTGGGTCAAGTAGGCCTGTATTCACTAGAGTTTAGAAGAATGAGAGGGGGTCTCATTGAAACATATAAAATTCTGACAGGGCTAGACAGAGGGGTCACAGTCTCAGGATACGGGGTAGGACATTTAGGACTGAGATGAGGAGAAATTTCTTTACTCAGAGGGTGGTGAACCTATGGAATTCTCTACCACAGAAAGCAGTGGAGGCCAAGTCACTGAATATATTTAAGAAGCAGATAGATAGATTTCTAGACACAAAAAGCATCAAAGGGGTATGGGGAGAGAGCGGGAATATGGTATTGAGATAAAGCATCAGCCATGATCGAGTGGAATGGCGGAGCAGGCTCGAAGGGCCAAATGGCCTACTCCTGCTCCTATTTTTCTATATTCTATGTTTCTATGAATTATAATACAAAATAATACAGTAATTTATACATTAATAGCACTAGATAATCAAAACATTTCACATAAAAAATTACTTTTGGAATGCAATGTTATGTAGGCAACCCAACAATTATCTGAACCAGAAATGTATCACACACAAAATGATCAGTTAATCAATGTTTTTGGTGGTATTGATTGAGAAAGAAATATTGGGTAAGGCACAGAGAGAACTCCCTGCTCTTCTTTAAATACACCGTCTTCTTCTCCTTCTTAAGCAGTCCCTCGGAACCGAGGATGACTTGCTTCCACATTAAAAATGAGTTCTCAGGTGACTGATGATTCCAATGCGGGACCTACAGTCTCTGTCACAGGTGGGGCAGACGGTGGTTGAAGGGGTGGGTGGGTGGTGTGCTTGGGTTGACGTGTGCTTCTTGCGCTGCCTGCGCTTGGCTTCCGCTTGCTCCCGGCGAAGAGACTTGAGGTGTTTGGCCCCTTCCCGGATGCTTCTCCTCCACTTTGTGCGGTCTTGGGCCAGGGATTCCCAGGTGTTGGTGGGGATGTTACACTTTTTCAAGGAGGCTTTGAGGGTGTCCTTGAAGTGTTTCCTCTGCCCACCTGGGGCTCTCTTGCCATGCCGGAGCTCCGAGTAGAGCGCTTGTTTTGGGAGTCTCGTATCGGGCATGCGGACAATGTGACCCGTCCATCAGAGCTGATCGAGCGTGGTCAAAGCTTCAATGCTGGGGATGTTGGCCTGAGCAAGAACACCGTCAGGCCTTTAATGGCTACCTTTATAGGCAGACGTGACCTTGGATTAACATCTTGTCCTAAGCACAGCACTTCTGGCAGTAAAGCACTCCCCCGGTACTGCACTGGAGTATCAGTCTAAATTATGCACTCAAATCCTGGTGAGGCACAGGAGATGGTGCTACCACAAGCCATTTTCCATACTAGTCATTTTCATTTCTTCATTGAATGTCAGTTAGTTCCAATAATGGGCAAATGCACCCGCTAGGAATTTGTTTGAGACTATAGTTTATGAAGGGTGGAGGATGGAAGGCCAGCCAGTAGAGCATTGGTCAAATCTGGTGGTGACAAATGTATGGACGAGGGTTTTAGTAACAGATGGGCTGAGATAGTGATGGTGGCAGGCAGTGTTACAAAGGTTGAAGTACGCGGTCTTTGTGATGAAGAGGGCATGGAGTCGGAAGCTCAGATCAGGGTTGAATATAATGCTGAGGTTGCAATCAGCCTGGTTCAGCCCCAGACAGGGATGGAAGATAGAATCAAAGACAACGGTATTGAGTTTACAGCTCATCCAAGATTGGATGTTGGACAAGCAATCTGACAGCACAGGTGCAGTGGAGGGTTCAAGAAAGTTGGTGGAGAAGTAGAGCTGGGTGTTGTCAGCATTTATGTGGAAGCTGGCCCATGCCTGTCAATGATGTCGCCAAGTGGCAGCATGTAGGTCAGGAAGTGGAAAGGGCCAGGGACAGATTTTTGGAGGACTCCAGAGGTAATAGTGTTGGGTGGGAGAGAAGTCATTCCATTACTGGAGGTGTTCTGGCTATGATTGTACAGGTAAGAATAGAACCAAGCAAGGGAAGTGCCACCGAGCTGGAAAACAGGAAAAGTGCTGAAGGACAATGGTGTAGCCAATCATGTCAGATGCTGTAGATAGGTCACAGAGAATAAGGAGAGATAATGCACCACAGTCACAGAGAATGTTGTTTGTTTGTTTGCTTAGGGTAATTTTCATGCTGTGGTGGGGAAGAAGCCTGATTGGAGGGATTCAAACGGAGTTGTGGGAGAGATGGGTATTGATTTGGGAGGCAACAGCACATTCAACAACTCTGAAGAGAAAATGGAGGTTGGAGATGAGGCAGTAGTAAGCAATGACAGAGGATTTAAGGGTAGTTTTTTTTTAAGAAGAGGTGGTATCAGTGAATTTGAAAGGAAGGGGGACAGTGCCTAAGGAGAGGGAACCATTTACAGTGCATTCATGTAATGTAGAGCTCTTTGATTTTTCTATAAGCATTGTTGTTTGCTTTTGTGAATATTAATGATTGAGTGACAACATTATCCAGGGTTTTGTATTGCAGTCCCATGTGCTTTTTTTAGTGCAACATTATCCAATATAATTACATTAGAAATGGTTTAAAGTAACTCAGTGAAAATACACCTCATAGTGTGACAATGAAACCACAGAGACCAGGAAGGTTGGAGGCTGAATATCTGATCTGTGAGAGTGATGGGGCACTAAAACTGACCTCAACATCCTTGGGTTAAAGGAAAAATCAGATAAGGCTCCTGTTTCTGATTCTGATCCAGTGGAATGACCTCTACTGAAAAGCACACATGTGGAAGTTGGGAAAGGACAAGTTCAGGGTCGGCTGTGCTGTTCCTACTCCTCCCCCCAAACCCCCGGGGTCAAACTGTCTGCCAAGACATACTGTGTCGGCTCAAATATCAAGACAGATTACTTGAGGAAGGGACCAGGGGACTGCTAACACTACTGGGATTCTACCACAGCATGAGCTTCTGCCTTCAGGATAGATGGGTTGAAGAAGGCAAAAAATGGGAAGGACGGAAAAATGGCAAAAGAGCATTAAATGTAGTTCTACAAAAGGTATAAGAATTTTACACTTTATACCAATGATTGATTTATGCATCTGGTCCCAGGCAGCCGTGTTGTCTCCAAGCCAATGTCCCGCCCATTGGCCACTAGTTGGGAAAGTTGAACGCGTCACCACAATCCCTCGCTCTCCGGTTATGTTCTGTAAAGAGCTAGGAAAAAATTAATATTAATTGCAATGACAATAGTAAGATGCCACTTTACAACTATAAATATGGTCAATCATTTGAGAACTAGAATTTTTCCAAAAATCATACCTAATTAGAACTCTCTATTTTGATCAGAATGTGGTATGAATAACCATGTTTCTGTTTATTCTGCTTATGTGCTTGATGATATTTATATTTTTTCTTTTAAAAATACATGCCAATCTCCCATAGCATTGCACAGAGGGAGACAGGACCTAGTTTAGTCTTCAGGTGGAGTGAGGTTAAAGTGTGGGGAATAATTAGACCAGGGCAGATAAACATCATATATTCTGTCCTGATTTTTGTTTATACTTTGATTTTATATTATTTATAAATAATAGTGAAACTTAGGGCAATTTGGGAAGCAGAGAAGTAGAGTTGGTTAGAGCATAGGAGTTTCTCTACAACACAGACTGAGGAGCTGGGAGATGCAAAACTGAGGCACTACATTGACACTGCTGGCAGTAGGGTGTAATTACAATGTATCAAGTTTACATAGGCAGTTTCCATTCTAAATGTGGACATTGGGGTTTATAATTGAAAAGCTGACAGGAAGTGTGTGCAGATATATTATTTTAAAATATATTATAGATAGATGTGCAAAAAAGTTCTTACCAGAAATGAAAGAATAGCTCAAAGGTTACACTGTTCTAATTTCACATGTTGATAACATTAGTATACAAAACTCATACATCAATGACTTCAATACTGAGTCAGTTAAATTACCTTCAGCCTACACATTGACAGCTTTAATTCTCTAAAGGTTAAACTACTCCCTTGCATTAAAACAGCTTGGGAGTACTTTTCTGGGTATACACTGGTGGTGGAATCCTCATCTGGCACCATCAGAAAACCATATGCATACTGTACCGATGGCAGGCAAGGTTCTCACCATCAGTGCAAATTCGGAAAATTACCCCAGGAGTATTCAGAGGGTCAACGTGTGCTCAGAACAGAGACTTATCACACTCTGCTTTCACTTTGGAACTTGAATTCCAATGCAACCCAGATTTAGTGCAGAACAGGTGCTTGTTCTCTTCCTCCTATAAGGGTCCTATGTTTAGGGCAGACTCAATTTAACCTGAGTGAACTTAGATTTAGAACTCAAAGCTGTCTATAATTTGGAAGAAATTACCAATCATCTTTGCAGAAGGATGGGTGGTATGTAAAACAAGCTGAGGTTGCGGTTGAGACTCACGTTGAGTTCCAAAAGTAGAAAAGCATTTAATTCCGCAGCACTAGCTACTCTCACGTTGATGAACAGAAAACTCCATCTTTGTATAAAGTCCTCAGATTACACACTGACTCAACACTGTTTCTCAACAGGAAGGACCACAATCTAAAGTGTTTGCTATAAGAACAACAGTGCATTACCTCACTCAAGCATGTCATACAGCTGCCCTCGCTGCTACAGAATCACACACTATCTGTTTCATAAAACCACGTTCATTTATTTTTGTCTGCAGTTCACTTAAAACATTTTCCTTCAATTTTGAAGAACAAGATGATGTTTACGGTATATGAGCAATTGGCCTGAATTTCCTCTGACATTTTGTCACTGCGCCACCGTAACTTCATTGAAAGTGCAGTGGAAACCCCACTTACACACGTAAACAGTGATTCCGCCATACATCTGGTGAAGTTATGATGGTACAGTGGTAGAAATTCTGAGGAAATTTGGGCCCAACAATTTTCTGTGTACATAAATGCATAGGTTTTGTTATCAAAATATGTGCATTGACTTTCTCTATTTAATTCAGATACTGCAACTTGTTTCCTTCTTATCCTCTCTCCACTCTTCAAAATCAGCCCAGCTACATGTGTCTCAACTGATTTACTATCACATATCATTTTCAAATCACAGGTTATTACAAGATAATCTTCTGCAACTTACTCCAGTGTTGGTTTTGTTTGTGACCATCCATAAAGATTATGCACATCATAGTGTCTTACTGAAGTTCCATCTGCTAGAAAGTGTTCACTCTCCATACATAGGGTTTTGTGTTGTAGTCCCATATGCTTCGATTCAAGAGCTTTGAAATTAGATTGTGTCACATACTTAATGAAAATGCAGTAACAGAATGAAATGCATAAATTAATGAACCAAAGCCTTCCATGTCTGGAATTAGGAATACAGGAACAGGAGTAGACCCTTGAGCCTGTTCCGCCATTCAGTGAGATCATGGCTGATCTGTGACCTAGCTCCATATACCCGCCTTTGCCCCATATCCATTAATACCTTTGGTTAACAAAAAGCTATCAATCTCAGACTTAAAATTAACAATTGTCCAAGCATTAATTGCCATTTGCGCAAGAGAGTCCCAAACTTCTACCACCCTTTGTGTGTAGAAGTGTTTCCTAACTTCATTCCTGAAAGGCCTGGCTCTAATTTTTAGACTAGGTCCCTAGTCCTAGACTCCCCAACCAGTGGGAATAGTTTCTCTCTATCTACCCTATGAGTTCCCCTTAATCTCTTGAACACTTCGATCAAATCACCCCTTAACCTTCTAAATTCCACGGAACACAACCCTAGTTTGTGTAATCTCTCCTCATAATTGAACCCTTGGAGCCCCGGTATCATTCTGGTAAATCTACGTTGCGCTCCCTCCAAGGCCAATATATCTTTCCTAAGGTGTGGTGCCCAGAACTGCTCACAGTCCTCCAGGTGTGGTCTAAACAGGGCTTTGTATAGCTGTAGCATAACTTCTATTCTAGTCCTCTAGCCTCACAGCGCCAGAGACCCGGGTTCGAATCCGGCCTCGGGCGACTGTCTGTGTGGAGTTTGCACATTCTCCCCGTGTTTGCGTGGGTTTTCTCCGGGTGCTCCGGTTTCCTCCCACAGTCCAAAGATGTGCGGGTTAGGTTGATTGGCTATGATAAATTGACCCTTGGTGTTAGGGGGATTAAATACGTGGGGTTACAGGGATAGGGTGGGATATGTGTTGGTGTAGAGGTTACGGGGATCGGGTGGGATATGTGTCGGTGCAGGCTCGATGGGCCGAAATGGCCTCTATCTGCACTGTGGGGTTTCTGTGATTCTGTGATTCTGTGAAAGACCAGCATTCCATTAGCCTTTTTGATTATTTTCTGTACCTGTCCATGACCTCCATTGTTTCTAGCTTTTCACCATTTATAAAGTACTCTGTTCTATCCTTTTAGGCCCAAAGTGGATGACCTCACATTTGCCTACATTGAAATCCATTTGCCACCGTTTTGCCCATTCACTTAATCTATTTATAGCTCTTTATAATTTTATGCTTCCATCTAAACTGCTTACAATGCCGTCTATCTTTGTGTCATTGGCAAACATGGATATATGGCTTTCTATCCCATCATCTACGTCGTTAATAAATATGGTGAATAGTTGAGGCCCAAATACAGATCCCTGCAGGTCACCACTAGTCACATCCTGCCAATTAGAGTATCAGCCCATTATTCCTACTCTCTGCCTCAACCAATTTCCTAACCAGGTCAATAATTTGCCTTTAATTCCATGAGTTTTAACTTTAGCTAACAGTCTCTTACGAGGGACTTTATCAAATGCCTTCTGGAAGTCCTTACAAATAACATCCATAGACATTCCCCTGTCCACTACTTCAGCAATCTCTTCAAAAAAATTAAATCAGGTTCGTCAGGCATGACTTGCCCTTTACAAATCCATGCTGGAGCTCTCTGATTAGCTGAAAATGTTCAAGGTGTTCTTTAATTATAGACTCTAGTAATATACAGTAATGTACAGTAAATTTCTGATAACCTAGACTTAATAGCTGTAATTTTTAATTTAATGGATGAAAAATTGTGGTGCCTGTAAATCAGATATTCTGACCTCTGCACCCAAATGCCCAGCATGCACTCATATTCATTAAGTTCTGTACTAGAGGGCAAAAATGTAAAATTTAACGCAATATGTTATCATCTCTCCTTTTAGATATCACTAAAATCTTTTCGAAAGGAAACAGCAACACTGCCTGCAGGATATGAATGCAATTCACCCAGTTTGGCAAGCTCAAAACCTCTGGGTTGAGTAAGATTTGTACAGAAGCGCTCTTCAACTTTTGCTCCATGTCTGTGATTGTTGGCCCATCACTACCCCTCAGGGGGGCAGGGAAATAATAACTTCTATTAAATTTTATCTGCAAATTAGTCAGAGCAAAGAACACAGGCAGGCTGAGAGGTGAGGAGAGGCCACAGGTTGTTAGCAAGTTTGTTACTGGCACAGGTTCAAAAGTCAGCCAACAAAAAGGAGCACTAGAGCAAATTTTATGCTTTAACACCAGGATTTCCTATTTGCATAATAAAGAGACCTACCACTTGAGGTCGACTGCCTCAAACATGAAGGCACCCCAGCTACCAAGGGAAGGCCGCTTAAAAAATGGCAGCTGCCGGAGCGTTACTATTAACGGGTACTGACCCCATTTTGAGGCTATTACCACTCCGTTAATGTTGATTTGGCCAACTGATGATCGGTCCCACTGAGTAAGGCTGAAATTGTACAGTTCCTTCAAAATAACATTAATAAAACATTGCAGTTTATTCTGAGACTACTGTGGATTAAGTAATAACCTATGGTTCACTACATTGATATATTTTACAACAAACTATTCACCAATTTTGAAATTTAAGAGGAAGATTCAGTACTCGGAGAGTTACACTATCTGCAGACGAGCTGCTTTCAGTTTAAATGACAAGGCAGCCTACAGACTATTGATCTCCAAACTCAAGTGACTCTTTTGCATTCTCTTTGATAGACACATTTGAAGAATCCATTAATTGGAAACGTCCTAACCTGGCATATAGGGTGGATGGTTCAGCTTGGTATGAAGACAGCCATTAACAGATCCATGAACAAAGCTTGCAGGTTCATTCATGTCCTAAAAAGAAAAAAAGGAGAGAAAAAAAATACCCTTTGCCTTTAATTGAAAATAGGAATTGCTGTTTAATGAAACAGGAAATGTACAATGAAAACTCACAATCCAAAGTCCATCAAACTTCAAGCTTTTACTTGGGTTAACTGGATTGGTATAATATTCTTTTATTGCCATATGCCACCATTCTACAGTTGCGCTGCGGAAGAAGTCTGGGAAAGCAGTATAAGCTCGATAGTTCTGCAACAACATGAAACCACAATTTTAAGAATAAGCAGGCAAAATGTATTATATATGTTATTTAAAATTAAATTCTAGATCTTCTTGGGGTTTTCTTTCTAATTTTCTCTTGCATGCGAATCAAGCCCCTCTGCTTTCATGGCTGCATCTTTAGAATATGTTCATGCTGAAGTTAAAAATGATGTCAACTTAACCTTTTAGGTTTTCTTTGTCAGTGTATAGACTCGTGACAAAACATTTGGCTTCTGATAAATATTAAATTAATATATTTTAGTTGAAGGTGTGATTTTATTCAAGAAATAGAATTAAATCAGATATGCAATGTTTTTATAAATCTGGCTTACCTTCACTTGATAATCCCAGTCTTTTGACTGATCAACTGTGACATTTGGAAAATCTGGCCATACCTGTAATATGTATTAAAAAAGTTCAAAGGTTACTATTGCTTTATATATTATGCAGCCGTTATGATAAACAAATAATTCCATTTGTGAAGCAATAAAATTGTCTTCATTACAAATGTAACTGAAAACACTTCATAACACTGCTAAAGTTTAATTATCTCTTAAAAAGTATTAAAACATAGTGTTGATTACCTTCCCCCACATAATATCAGAACTGCCATTCCATTTAATGAAGACATCATTATCAAGTCCACTTGTAAAGGCTTTGTAAGAACTGGATTCATTTCCTGAAATTGCTGGATCCTGAATAGTTTCAAAAACGTAATATAAAAGTATACAATATTCACAGTTCCAAATTAAATTATTTAGGAGCAGAAATTCCGTTCCCTACGGGTGTGTACGCGCTGTGTACTCACCCGTAGGGCCAACGGAAATACCGGTTTTAGGCGTGCACTGCGCATGCGCTGGAAACCGACATTTCCGATCTGTCAAGAAAGCTCTTGACAGATCCTCCAGCTGTGCTGGAGCAGGGCCTCTGCGGGGGGAGAGTTCAGTTTTTTGGAGACCCTCCGCCCGCAGAAAACACTTACAATTCTTGCGCCAGTAAAAGCAGGTGTAAGACCTGCTTTTACCAGGATAAGAGTTGAAAATAGTTTTTAAAAAAATTCCACTGATTTATCATTTAAAAATACTTTAAAGAAAGGTAAGTTTATTTTAGCCCCGTTAAAAACTTTAATTATTTTTTTCAAAAAGTAAAATTTTTGTTTAAAATACTTAATTTATGTAACTTAAAGTCATTTTAAATATGTGCTTTTAAAAAAAAAATTATTTAAAGTTTTATAATGTTTTGGGGGTGATTTCCATTGCTATATTTGACAGGTCTTCCTGTCAAATGTATGAAGGGAGATTCCCTTCTCTGATTGGCTCCCCGTGGCCCACGTGATCCCAGGGACGCTGTGAACCACCTGCGCCTCTGGGATACGTGGGCCCTGCGCACCGGCAGTTTGAAGAGGCCCAGCAACAGAACTCTGCGCCTCCTGGGAGCCCTCCGGTCCAGGCGCTGATTTTTCAAGATCGCAGCCCTCCGACCACAGGAGGCCTGCGAACGGAATTTCTGGGCCATTAATGTCTAATTCAAGTCCAGTTTTAAAAAAAAGGATATACAAGTAGCTTACCAAAATGACAATAATTCGCATCCCTTCACTTCTCATTTCATTAAACAAATCGGACAAATTCTGGAAGTCATCAACATCAAGAGTAAAATCCAACTGCCGCTCCATGTAATCGATGTCAGCATATTGCACATCCTTCAAACAAAATTATATTTTAATACATAGAAAACTTGAGCAGTTGGATTCAGAATGACTTAGGCTGCTGTTACCAATCTCAGATACCAGTCTCAGACTGATATCTATATAGTGTGATACCTAGTTGGCAGACCTGAATTACACTGTCAGCTGCACCTCACTGCATGTCACATTGAGCTCAGTGACAAATTTAATTCGTTCCTGGGATGTGGGCGTCGCTGGCAAGGCCAGCATTTATTGGCCATTCCTAATTGCCCTCGAGAAGGTGGTGATGAGTCGCCTTCTTGAACCGCTGCAGTCCATGTGGTGAAGGTACTCCCACAGTGCTGTTAGGGAGAGAGTTCCAGGATTTTGACCCAGCGACGATGAAGGAGCGGTGATATATTTCCAGGTCAGGATGGTGTGTAACTTGCAGGGGAACTTGGAGGTGATGGTGTTCCCATGCACCTGCTGCCCTTGTCCGTCTTGGTGGTAGAGGTCGCGGGTTTGGGAGGTGCTGTTGAAGAAGCTTTGACGAGTTGCTGCAGTGCATCTTGTAAATGGTACACACTGCAGCCACGGTGTGCCGATGGTGCAGGGAGTGAATGTTTATGGTGGTGGATGGGGTGCCAATCAAGCGGCTGCTTTCTGCTGGATGGTTTCGAGCTTCTTGAGTGTTGTTGGAGCTGCACTCAACAACAACAACAACTTGTATTTATATAGCGCCTTTAACTTAGTAAACGTCCTAAGGCGCTTCACAGAGTATTAAAAGACAAAAAATCTGACACCGAGCCACATAAGGATAAATTAGGGCAGGTGACCAAAAGCTTGGTCAATGAGGTAGGTTTAAAGGAGGAACGAGAGGTAGTGTGGCAGAGAGGTTTAGGCAGGGAATTTCAGAGCTTAGGGCCTAGGCAACAGAAGGCATGGCTTCCAAAGGTTGAGCGATTATAATCAGGGATGCTCAAGAGGACAGAATTAGAGGAGTGCAGAAATCTCGGAGAGTTGTTGGGCTGAAGGAGATGACAGAGATAGGAAGTGGCGAAGCCGTGGAGGGATTTGAAAACAAGGATGAGAATTTTGAAATTGAGACGCTGTTTAACTGGGAGCCAATGTAGGTCAGAGAGCACAGGGGAGACGGACGAATGGGACTTGGTGCGATTTAGGACAAGGGCAGCCGAGTTTTGGATGACCTCAAGTTTACGTAGGGTGAAATGTGGGAGGCCAGCCAGGAGTGCATTGGAATAGTCAAGTCTAGAGGTAACAAAGGCATGGATGAGGGTTTCAGCAGCGGATGAGCTGAGGCAAGGGCCGAGACAGGCGATGCTACGGAGATGGAAGTAGGCGGTCTTTGTTATGCTGTGGATATGTGGTCAGAAGCTCATTTCCTTAAATCTATTCCCCCTGGTTATGGACCCTTCTGCTAAGGGAAATAAGCCCTTCCTATCCACTCTATCTAGGCCCCTCATAATTTTATACACCTCAATTGGGTCTCCCCGCAGCCTCCTCTGTTCCTAAGCAAACAACCCCAGCCTATCCAATCTTTCCTCATAGCTAAAATTCCCCAGCCCCAGCAACATCCTCGTAAATCTCCTCTGCACCCCCTCTAGTGCAATCACATCCTTCCTGTAATGTGGCGGCCAGAACTGCACACAGTATTCTAGTTGCGGCCTAACTAATGTTTTGTACAGTTCAAGCAGAACCTCGCTGCTCTTATATTCTATGCCTCGGCAAGGCAAGTATCCCGTATGCCTTCTTAACCATCTTATCTACCTGTCCTGCTACCTTCAGGGATCTGTGGACATGCACTCCAAGGTCCTTCTTCCTTCTGATCTTCTGCACTTCCCAGTGTCCCATCATTTATAATGTATTCCCTTGCCTTATTAGCCCTCCCCAAATGCATTATCTCACACTTTTCCAGATTGAATTCCATTTGCCACTGTTCTGCCCACCTGACCAGTCCATTGATAACTTCCTGCAGTCTGCAGCTTTCTTCTTCATTATTAACCACACAGCCAATTTTTGTATCATGTGCAAACTTCTTAATCATACTTATAACGTTCAAGTCCAAATCATTGATATATACCACAAAAAGCAAAGGACCCAGTGCTGAGCCCTGCGGAACCTCCTGGAAACTGCCTTCCAGTCATTAAAACACCCTTCGACCATTATGCTTTGTTTCCTGTCTCTGAGCCAAGTTTGGATCCAACTTGCCACTTTATTATGTCCGTGTGTAATTGAGACACGGACTGCAGGAGTTGGTTATAACAGGTCTTTACTGAGTGGAGACAAACTGGAACTACTATGCAAAAGTTACTACACAGGCTTATATACAGGGGTGGTCACTACTGGTACTGCAGTATACAGGGGCTGCAGAATATAGTTCCTTCTGCAAAGTACATACACTACACACTTTGCCTTGGATCCCATGGGATTTTACTTTCGTGACCAGTCTGCCCTGCGGGACCTTATCAAAAGCCTTGCTAAAATCCATATAGATTACATCAAACGCACTACCCTCATTGACCCTTCTTGTCACCTCCTCAAAAAATTCAATCAAGTTAGTCAGACATGACCTTCCCTTAGCAAATCCATGCTGACTGTCCCTGATTAATCTGTGTCTTTCTAAATGAAGATTTATTCTGTCCCTCAGAATTTTTTCCAATAATTTTCCCACCACCGAGGTTAGGCTGACTGGCCTGTAATTACTCGGTCTATCCCTTTCTCCCTTTTTAAACAATCACGTTAGCAGTCCTCTAGTCCTCTGGCACCACACCTGTAGCCAAAGTGGATTGGAAAATGATGGTCAGAGCCTCTACTATTTCCTCTCTTACTTCTCTTAAGTCTGGGATACATTTCATCCGGGCCTGGGGATTTATCCACTTTCAAAGATGCTAAGCCCCTTAATACTTCCTCTTTCACGATGTTTATTTCATCTAATATTTCACACTCCTCCTTCCTGATCGCAATGTCTGCATCGTCCCTCTCTTTTATGAAAACGGATGCAAAATATTCATTAAGAACCATACCCATGTCTTCTGCCTCCACACGCAGGTTACCTTTATGGTCCCTAATAGGCCCTACTCTTACTTTAGTTATCCTCTTGCTCTTAATGTATTCATAAAACATCTTTGGGTTTTCCTTGATTTTACTTGTCAATATTTTTTCATGCCCCCTTTGCTTTCCTAATTTCCTTTTTAATTTCACCCTTGCACTTTCTATACTCCTCTAGGCTTTCTGCAGTATAAGTCCTCGGTATCTGTCATAAGCTTCCCTTTTTATCTTTATCCTACTCTGTATGCCCCTTGACATCCAGGGAGCTCTAGATTTGTTAGTCCCACCCTTTTTCTTTAAGGGAACATACTTGCTCTGAACCCTCACCATCTCCTCCTTGAATGGCTCCCACTGCTCTGACACTGATTTACCTTCAAGTTTCTGTCTCCAGTCCACTGTGGCTAAATAACCTCTCAGCTTAGTAAAATTAGCATCTCCCCAATTGAGAACTTTTATTCCTGGTCTGTCCTTGTCCTTTTACTGTGGCATGAATGTTACTTGCCACTTATCAGCCCAAGCCTGAATGTCATCCAGGTCTTGCTGCATTCGGGCATGGACTGCTTCATTGTCTGAGGAGTTGTGAATGGAACTGAACACTGTGCAATCATCAGCAAACATCTCCATTTCTGACCTTATGATGGAGGGAAGGTCATTGATGAAGCAGCTGAAGATGGTTGGGCCTAGGACACTGCCCTGAGGAACTCCTGCAGCGATGTCCTGGGGCTGAGATGATTGACCTCCAACAACCACAACCATCTTCCTTTGTGCTAGGTATGACTCCAGATAGTGGAGAGTTTAACCCCTGATTCCCAATGACTGCAATTTTACTAGGGCTCCTTGATGTCACACTCGGTCAAATGCTGCCTTGATGTCAAGGGCAGTCACTCTCACCTCACCTCTGGAATTCAGCTCTTTTGGCTATGTTTGGACCAAGGCTATAATGAGGTCGGGAGCCGAGTGGTCCTGATGGAACACAAACTGAACATCGGTGAGCAGGTTATTGGTGAGTAAGTGCCGCTTGATAGCACGACACCTTTCATTACTTTGCTGATGATTGAGAGTAGACTGATGGGGCGGTAATTGGACGGATTCGATTTGTCCTGCTTTTTGTGGACAGGACATACCTGGGCAGTTTTTCACATTGTCGGGTAGATGCCAGTGTTGTAGCTGTACTGGAACAGCTTGGCTAGTGCTAGAGCACAGGTCTTCAGCACGACAGCCGGGATGTTGTCAGGGCCCCATAGCCTTTGCTGTATCCAGTGCGCTCAGCCATTTCTTGATATCACGTGGAGTGAATCGAATTGGCTGAAGACTGGCTTCTGTGATGGTGGGAACCTCAGGAGGAGGCCAATATAGATCATCCACTCGGCACTTCTGGCTGAAGATGGTTGAACTATGTACGGAGTCTTGCTCCAAAGCAGGCTAATTTTTAATCAAATGAGAGCAGTGGGTAAGGCGGTACTTGACTCCTAACATTAAAAAGAGTCAAAAGTAGGTTTATAGAGTTCCTCAGAGATCCAATGGCTGTGCACTGGGCTGATGTATTATTACTAGGAAGCCCACATGTGAGATTACCCATTTGAGAAAATGTCACACCTATGCAGTCATGGGTTGAATATGTATTCTGCCACTTTTGCATTAATGCACATCTGAAACCAATTTCCATTGGTGTAAATAGATATATAATGGTATCTTTAAAGTGCTTTTTATATCAGTTACTCTTTCATCCTTATTTAAAACAGATCAAATTCTCAACAGATTATTGGATAGATTAATACAATACTTGCACACAAGTGTATAACAAACATACATATGGTATTCCCGCCTTCTTCATATCCCTGTACAGATCAGCTATTTCCCTGTCATTTTTATATCCATATCGACATAACTGGAATCCCAGTGACCAATAGGGTGGCAGGAATGGACGGCCAATAAGCTAGAAAGAATACAAGAAAAGCCAATTATTTGGTTTGTGTTCAAAGCTGGCAAGATGCCTTTTATCACAAATTGTTCTCTGTTACAACACACAGACATACATTTGTACTTTGTTAGTTTCATACATAGTGCATGAATCAGCCAAAGAAGTACTAATGAGTGATACTGCTAATTACCACTGTAACTGCCTGTTGCAGTAATATTAATCCCTGTAGGATCTTCTGACAGTATTTGTATAGATTTGAGAGTTTTTATGCAGAGGTGGGTTGGTGCCTGTTTCTTTTGTACAGTGCCTGGGCTATATGGGGGTTTGATGATGCGTCAGTCAGCCATTGGCAGTAGGCTGAAACTAGATATGGAAAAATTTCTCCTGGTTCAGCCTCATACAATTGTTTTGAACTGGGCCATTTTCCATAATACCTCACTATTCTACCGATCATCACTTCAATAACTAAGGAAATGAGATAACGGGCATTCACTCATGGTGTAGGAAGTTGAAATACATCCACATACCATTTTGGATCTGTTGATTAATACAATTGCATCAAATTCCTGTATATATTATTTTAACATTGTTAGGCTGCAATTAGGAGGAAGTCCATCCAGTAGTTTATACACATCCAGTCTGGTGCCACAATGGGAAAGTTCAGAATGCAGGGAGTTTGGATTGGCTGGATTGTGCTTGGTGATCTTTTAGATTCTATGTGGCATATTTGTCCACCGGGCTGGAATTTTGTGCCCAACCAGAAAATGTGAAAGATTGTGCTCTCACTGTCACTACTTCTCCAGCATTCTGCTGAGGTCTTGGAGTCCCATTTGAGTAGCCAAGAGGAGGTGCATTAATTTGCTCTTTTTAAAATTTATTGCAGGTGAAAACTGTATGGCTTGCCTTGCAAATTAATCCTCAATCATTATCAGATAGGGTTCAATTGAGATCTCTCCCTGGGTACCCTTGCTGTATTTGTATTATCTGGGTACATTTTTAAAGCAATACATTCTAGAACTTTGTTTAGTAGCAATCCTGAAGTTAATTCAAACCAGTCCATAAAGGTGTGGCTACTTACTGTTGTGTATTGTTCAACAACAGTTTCTGGGGTTGGACCAAGAACCATATAAAAGTCTAGGATTCCTCCAATAGTGCGATATGTCAGAGCAGGGGTCGGTTGAAGTGTTACCTCTGGAGGAGAATGATATATTTGCTCAATCAGGTTAGAAATATCACAGATAGCATAAAACTAACATTGATTATTAAGGTTAGTGTCCTGGATTACTAATTATTGTCATTAAGTAAGTTTTCACCTTGAATGCATGTATGAAGCATTTCCTTAGCATAGGTTACTGACTCATTATTGTAATATTTGTAACAATTTTACTTTTATTCTGTGTAGTTGAGCATGCTTACAAAAGTAAAGATGATGTACTTCAACATAGCGATCATACCAGGTTACATTACTAATGGCTTAATTATAATATGACTTGTTGCACATGTTCGATAATGTCCATATATTACTACTGTGACCATCTAAAAGATTAGGAGAGTAGTAAACTACAGACTGTTGGTTTGTATTCAGTGAACTCTTTGGTTTCAGAGACAGTAAATATTGGTGAAAGAATTCCAGAGATCTGTATTCATACTTGGGGGTTGAAGTTCTGTTTGCTGTCTGATTCAAATGTGTTCGCCAAATGCACTGGTGAATACATTTGTGTCAAATTCTTGAATTCACTGTTTTAATGTCATTAACCTGTTTTAGGTTAACAACTTAGTTAAAACAGGTGAATGCATTAAAAAGTGTATTCCACAGACTGTGAGTAAACCAGTAACCCATAGCTTTATTTTGCCTTTCATTGGGATTCAGTGCAATTTAAGATAAATGCAGATTTTTAAGTTTTTGGATCATTTACCTTCTGATTATCATCAGTTGTAACCTCTCTAAAGGATTCTTTGGATTTCATATCAGTTTGTAGTAATTATCTTTGATGTTTGTATTGTTTACTTTGATACCTATAAAAATCAGATTCTTGTACATTAAGGCTACCAAGGTCCAAATAGGCCTTGAGACCACAACATGATTGAACAATATTTTTTCCTACATTACAACAGTGGCTACACTTCAAAAAGTACTTAATTGGCTGTAAAGCGCTTTGGGACGTCTGGTGGTCGTGAAAGGCGCTATATAAAAATGTAAGTCTTTCTTTCTTTTTAATGATGGCAAGATAAATTGATCTGTCATCAATCTTTTACTAATACATTGCTTATCTTTATTGTTATTTATTTAAGGCACAAAACTTAATTTAATAAAATGTGATTAATCCTTGTGTACTGGGACTCCTTAGTATCTTTCAAAATATGCTTGTATCATAGAAAAGCTACAAAAGTGCATTTAAAATACACTTGCTGAATATTAAAGATTGGTATTTAAAATGTGCATGTAACCTTAAAATGTCATTGATATTCTTAGAATAAAATTTGACTAGAACTTTGTTATACTTTGGATTTTAAAAAGAAAGACTTGCATTTATGTACCACCTTTCATGACCTAAGAATGTCCCAAAGCACTTTACAGCCAATTAAGTACTTTTTTTGAAGTGTACAGGAAACTTTCGATTTACCGGCACCTAAATAACCAGAAATCTCGGTTAACCGGCAAAATTCAGGAGTAGGTTCAGGTAAGTTTTATTTCATATTGCACTTGCCTTCCTCGATCTGTTGCTGTGCAAGGGTGTGGCTGCAGCTGTTGCTAAGCTACAGAGATGCTTGGAACTTGTGGCCATTGTTCTGAACCTGTTGCTAAGCAACAGGGTTTGTTGCTTTATACGGAGCTCTCAGCTCTCCCTATCTTTTACTATAGCTTTCGGTTATCCGGAATTTTTGATGAACCGGCACCACGTCGGTCCCATCAGTGCCAGATAAAAAAAAGTTTCCTGTAGTCACTGTTGTAATGTAGGAAAGGCGGCAGCCAATTTCTGCACAGCAAGCTCCCACAAACAGCAATGTGACAATGACCAGGTAATCTGTTTTAGTGATGTTGATTGAGGGATAAATATTGGCCAGGGCACTGGGGATAACTCCCCTGCTTTTCTTCGAAATAGTGGCACAGGATTTTTACTTGAGAGAGCAGATGGGGCCTCAGTTTGACATCTCATCCGAAAGACAGCACCTCCGGCAGTGCAGCACTCCCTCGGTACTGCACTGCAGTATCAGCCAAGATTTTTGTGCTCAAGTCTCTGGAGTAGGACTTGAATGAACCCACAATCTTCTGACTCAGAGACGAGGGTGATACCAGCTAAGCCACAGATGACACTTTAATGCCAAAAAAGGACCTCAAAATGATTAACATGTTTCTTTCAAAAAACAGTACATTAAATGACACTTTAACTTACCCATTGCATTACTGTTAAATAGTAGTACACCATGGGCATTGAAATTCTCTTCAAGGCCCATATAAAAGGGATGGCTCCCATAGCAGTTCATTTTATACTGTGAATATATATTAAAGAGAAGATTAGAAAATAAACTCTTTACACGGGCACGGGTTAGAATATAAAAACTCTACCACAAACTTGGCCTATAAATTTGTCCGTTCAGAGGCTGTTTTTAGGGCGCTAATGGCCCTATTAAGCTCTCAATATGTCAGGCAGGAAGCAAACACACATTTCCATCCGGAAGTGTGCCACCTGCCATATTGGTGAGGGGAAGAAACTAGGCGTACAGGGCCCATGCCTGAAACTGAATTAACGCCCTGTGCATATGCAAGTAAGGTTGGTATACCTGAGGCCACCTGCGTCAGCTGCATGCAGTAAAACCAAACCTTGGTACCGCCTGCTACCAAAAAGACAAGTTTTTCAAATTTACTTACCTGACCGTAGAGCTGGGAGGAGTAGGAGCGCACATTTATAGAACAAGAATACAAATTGTCAATCCCCCACCCAATCGGTGCTACTCCTCCTGACCCAGCCTCTGAAACCCCAACCCCCAGCCTTCAATCCTCCCTGGGCCTCCTAACTCCCCCTTCCCTTGGCCTCCAATCTGACAGCCCAGCCTCCTACCTCCCAATCCCATGGCCTCCGATCCTCCCTCCGGCCTCTTAACTTCTGACTCCCGGCTTACCCAAGGGCCGCTGTGACACTAGCAGCGATCTGTTCTTGGTTTCCTCGGGCCTCACCATTCAGCCGCAGGGAATGTACCTTGCACCGCCGTGCACCCAAAAATGGCCTTTCATCAGAACCCTTCAGATCGTTCTGATGAATAGTTCATCCAAACATTAACCTATGTTCTTTTTTAGATACTGAATGAGCTGCTGTGCATTTCTAGCACTTTATGCTTTATTTCAGATTTCCAGCTCAAAGATTTGGAATTCTCAATGTAAAATTCTATCCAGTGTAAATTGGGTGCTTCCTCTCATCAGGGGCAATCAACAACATCGATCAAAGAATCGCCAATGAAGCTTCTTTCAGCATGTACATAGGTATCCTTTATATAGTAACTATTTTACCACTGATAGCAATGATAATCTTATTCTCACACACAGATCTACTCATCACATTATATTTATTTTAATAAGCCATTTGCCCTTTGTTCACTGGCAGTAAATTCAATTCAATGAAGGTTTTTTTTTCTAGTGAAGACAGGGTATTATAATTGTCCAGTAGGGAGAACCAAAATGCAATGAGCATGAGATTCTATTAGAGTATGATGCCATCTGAGCACTACAGATGAATCACATGCTCAGTGCACACACGGATCGTAATAGCTCATCCCTCACTGTCTTCCTGTGACCTGAGAAGAATTTAGATGGCTGCCATTTAAAACAAGAAAATAACTCCACAATCTCAGAGGGACGTTTCCAATAACACCAAACCCAGAATCATTTATTGTGCTTCCACGAGTATGTGGGGATGGGAGTTAAGTTGATGTTTCTTAATGTCAATGCATTTCTGATCTGAGATTAGATGAAATATTTTTGCTGCAGTATATACATCAACTGAAAGCCACTGCTGTCACTAGAATTGTCTACAAACAATCTAAAATCAATCCTATCCATGTAATTTTTATTCATTCTCATTGCTGTTATATTTCTGCATTCTTTTGCCTCCAAATTGCTCATTGCATTCAATTCTTCCAGGATTGATAACATTGATTTTTGTTTCCTCTCCACTCCACACCACTTTAAAACATTGTCAAAGCAGTCACCATGGTCACAGACACTGGAAGTGCTCTTTCTTAGGAATGCAGTGTAATGTGCTAAAGCTTCACTTTATATTAGCAACCCCATATTTATTTTTGATTATGTGAGATAGAAAAACTTCTGCACTGCCCAAGTACAACACAAAAAATATTGGAGAAAATTACTAATGAAGGTAAATTACTAAACAATATATTGAAAACTAGACATAAAAAGCAAGCTAAAATGCCCCATAATTCTGCTTCCTGTTTGCCACTACGTATGCCACACGACTGATGAAGAGGGGAGCTGAGCCAGCAAGGTTACCTTCAGCTGTATTCTTTGCTGCTACTAATGCCTTCCTTTTGATGAAACCACAGGTAGGTTTTATTCACAGAAGAATAAAATCTTGAATGTACAGACCACTTTTTAAAATAGTTTTCTACTGTGCACTTTATATAAGTTTCAAGCTTACTGTTGTCAACATAAGCAGATGAACAATTAACACATTGGTATGACATTTCTTTGTCCACTATTTTAAGGGAGATGTTAATCTATTTAAAATAGACAAGTCGAACATTTTTGGACTTTTACCTATATGGCCTGGAAGGGATTTTGTTAAAATTGCTTGGGTTAAAATAGCAGACGGTGGAATGTCATCCAAAGCATTCATCTGCTAACAATAATTTCTAGGTTCCTGTGATCAAAATGTATTTGTGTGAATGCAATTATTGTCAATAAATAGCAGTTTACTTTAAATCAACAGTGCTCTATATTCTATTCCAGAATACAGAGATCAAAGTTGAGATCATTGCTCTGGCACAAACAACTTTTGGGTCAGAATGGAGGCTGCTATTTCTGTATGCGCCTGCATTCTACCATCAAGCAGAGGAACATTCATATCAGTCAGTTGCTTCACAATTTTGCAGACAACAGTCCTGGATAGGAGAGATAAAGAGTTACAATAAATCAAGGCTCTGTGATTTATGTGTGAATGGGTTCTGTTGTTCTTCACTGTAAAACTTCTAGCAATTGTAATCACTTTGACTTACAACATTGAATCCCGTGTTTGAAATGTAGCTAGGGTAATTCAATATTTCACTTGATGTTAGTAATAAAACACAATAAGCCACAACTGAGGAATTAACTTTCTAAACTTACACCAGGTGGCTGATCTTTGGCAAACATTCCCCAAGTATTCCACTTCAGATCATGTTTGAAACTGGGATGTTCAGTTTCTCCAAAACCATAAATATATTTTGAAGGGAGTAGGGTTGAAATTTGTATGAATTGATCAGTAAATGTGAAGCCAGGCACTTGGGAATTCCAACTGTTGGAAAATAAAGAAACACTAAATTCTTAGTATTTTGGCTTTAATTTAACCAATAACAATCTGAAAATATATTTGTTATAACTTGAACAAAATTAGACGGGATTCTAATCTGACATAGACTACTATTATTAGGTGCAAATACTTAAAAGTTCACACAAAAAGACAATATTAATTTGTAGGTAGGGAAAGAAAAGTTATCAGTGTGCATAATCCAGAGCAATTCAATATGACAAAATCATGCAATTAGTTAAAATAGTAGGAGCATGTTGTGGTATATCTAATGCAAAGAAGGAGAGCTCGTTATTTCAAATATATTCCATTAGAAGATCACTTTTCTCAGCCCATGTCAGTAGCAAGATACCTCACCTCTGGCAGCGCTTATCAGAAAATAAAGATGGCACTGTCACAATCTTCTGACTTCTGCTAACAGTGGGTGAGATAACTTGGCCGCAATTTTGAGGGTGGGTTCAGAGGCGGGTCCGCTGTCAAAATCGCAATGTTGCGAACCCGCCTCCATGGAAGTTTCCAAAGCGTCGGGTCTGCGATTTCAGAACAGACCAGACACCAAGCGGCGGGGGAGGCATTTAGGATAGTTAACTTCTTGTTAAGTGCTTGTTAAAGACTATTTTGGCAGCCTTTTTTAATTTTACCACATATTCAATGGGGTTCACGTCGTTCAGAGATCACGCCAGGTAAGTATGTCGGGAGGTCAATCGAGCTGAAGAGTTTCCAGCTGCAACTGCAGTATAAAATCTAACCTTTCACATCTGTTCAGTTTGCAAACATAGAAACATACATAGAAACATAGAAGATAGGAGCAGGAGTAGGCCATTTGGCCCCTCGAGCCTGCTCCGCCATTCAATGTGATCATGGCTGATCATCCAAATTCAGTACCCGGTTCCTGCTTTCTCCCCATACCCCTTGATCCCTTTAGCCTTAAGAAATATATCCAACTCCTTCTTGAATATATTTAATGAATTGGCCTCTACTGCCTTCTGTGGTAAAGAATTCCACAGGTTCACCACTCTCTGGGTGAAGAAATTCCTCCTCATTTCTGTCCTAAATGGCATACCCTTTATCCTTAGAATGTGACCCCTGGTTCTGGACTCCCCGACCATCGGGAACATCCTTCCTGCATCTAGTCTGTCCAGTCCTGTCAGAATTTTATAAGTTTCAATGAGATCCCCTCTCATTCTTCTAAACTCCAGCGAGTACAAGCCCAATCGACCCAATCTCTCCTCATACGTCATACCTGCCATCCCGGGTATCAGCCTGGTGAATCTTCGCTGAACTCCTTCCATGGTAAGAACATCCTTCCTCAGATAAGGCGACCAAAACTGCACACAATACTCAAGATGTGGTCTCACCAAGGCCCTGTACAACTGCAGCAAGACATCCTTGTTCCTGTACTCAAAGCCTCTCACTACGAAGGCCAACATACCATTTGCCTTCTTAACCGCCTGCTGCACCTGCATGCTTACCTTCAGCGACTGGTGCACAAGGACACCCAGGTCTCGTTGCACTTCCCCTTCGCCCAATCTATTGCCATTCAGATAATAATCTGCCTTCCTGTGTTTGCCACCAAAGTGGATAACCTCACATTTATCCATGTTATATTGCATCTGCCATGCATCTGCCCAATCACCCAACCTGTCCAAATCATCCTGGAGTTTCTCGGCATCCTCCTCACAGCACACACACCCACCCAGCTTTGGGTCATCTGCAAATTTGGAGATATTACATCTAGTTACCTTGTCTAGATCATTAATATATATTGTGAATAGCTGGGGTCCAACGACCGATCCCTGCGGTACCCCACTAGTCATTGCCTGCCACTCGGAAAAAGACCCATTTTTTGCAACTCTTTGCTTTCTGTCTGTCAACCAGCTTTCTCTCCAAGTCAATGCCTTGCCCCCAATCCCATGTGCCTTAACTTTACACGCTAACCTCTTATGCGGGACCTTATCGAAAGCCTTCTGAAAGTCCAAATATACCACATCCACTGGTTCTCCCTTAACTATTTTACCAGTTACATCCTCAAAAAATTCCAGATTAGTCAAGCACGATTTACCTTTTGTAAATCCATGTTGACTTTGTCTGATCCTGTCACTGTTTTCCAAGTGCTCAGCTATTACATCCTTTATAATGGACTCTAGCATTTTCCCCACTACCGATGTCAGGCTTACCGGTCTGTAATTCCCTGTTTTCTCCCCACCACCTTTTTTGAATAGTGGGGTAACATTAGCTACCCTCCAATCCATGGGTACTGTTCCAGATTCCATCGAATGTTGGAAGATGATCAGCAATGCATCTACTATTTCTAGGGCCACTTCCTTAAGTACCCTAGGATATAGATTATCAGGCCCTGGGGATTTATCGGCATTCAGTCCCATCAATTTCCTTAACACCATTTCCTTACAAATACTGATTTCTTTCAGTTCCTCCCTTTCATCAGACCCTATGTTCCCCGACATCTCTGGGAGGTTATTTGTGTCCTCCTTTGTGAAGACAGAACCAAAGTATGTATTTAATTGGTCTGCCATTTCTTTGTTACCCATTATAAATTCCCCTGATTCTGACTGCAAGGGACCTACATTTGACTTCACCAATCTTTTTCTCTTCACATATCTATAAAAGTTTTTACAGTCAGTTTTTATGTCACCTGCAAGCTTACTCTCATATTCTAATTTCCCCTTCTTAATTAATCCCTTTGTCCTCCTTTGTTGAATCCTAAACTGCTCCCAATCCTCAGGTTTACTGCTTTTTCTGGCCAATTTATATGTCCTCTTCTTGGATCTTGTGCTATCCCTAATTTCCCTTTTTAGCCACGGTTGAGTCACCTTTTTTGTTTTATTTTTATGCCAAACTGGGATGAACAATTTCTGTAGTTCATCCATGCAGTCTTTGAATGCTTGCCATTGCCTATCCACCGTCAACCCTTTGAGTGACATTCCACAATCAATCCTACCCAACTCACACCTCAGACCATCATAGTTTCCTTTATTTAAATTCAGGACCCTAGTCTCTGAGTCAACTACTTCATTCACCATCTTAATGAAGAATTCTATCATATTATGATCGCTCCGACCCAAGGGGCCTCGTACAACAAGATTGCTAATTAATTCTTTCTCATTACATAATACTCATTCTAAGATGGCCTGATCTCTCGTTGGTTCCTCGACATATTGGTCCAGGAAACCATCCCGTAAACCATCCCGTAAAAACAATGTCAGAAGTTGCTGATTTCAGGATTGGGAAGACACATTTGATCTGTATTGAAGTTGTAAGTGTATGTTGTAAACTCTATATGCACTGTCACCTCCTTGGAATAGCCTCTCTCCCCAGTGACTAATTGCTTCTACTATCTCATCCTCAACTGCCATATATAAGAGCAGAATGGGAACTATTTATACTCTCACCCTGGTCCTCAGAATCAGAAGATGATAATCCGCAGCAGCTGCAGAACCAGGATCACCAGCAGTGCTAACAACAAAAGCGCCAACCTTCTCCTCAACCACCTGATGCTGCACAGAGCAGAGGCCTTCAGCACAGGGCTGCACCGTGCCACAGGAGATACCCCCAACACAGGGTTTACAGGCTGAGGGTGAACTCCCTCAACATGACTGAGCAGCAGTGCCGAAGGAGGCCGAAACTTTCGCGACATTTGCTCAATGCTGCACCAAGACCTGGAGCCCAGAGGAGTGGGTGGACACCCCTTACCAGTGGCTGTCAAAGTCACCACCGCCCTCAACTTCTTTGCATCAGGCTCCTTCCAGGGACCAGCAGCAGACATTAGCGGCATCTCCCAGTCGGCCTCCCACAGATGCATCACACAGGTCACCGATGCCCTCTTTGACAAGTCCGCAAATTACATCCATTTTTCCACTGTTGAAGCCAGTGTTACTGAGCGGGTGCTCAGCTTTGTCAATCTGGCTGGCTTCCCACGGGTGCAGGGTGTCATCAACTGCGCACATCTGGCCATCAGGACCCAGCAGCATTCGTAAACCACAAAGGCTTCCACTCCCTTAACGTGCAGCTGGTCTGCAACCACTGGAAGAGCATCATGCATGTGTGCGTGAGATTCCCTGGCAGCTGCCATGACTCTTACATCCAGCGCCAGTCCACTGTTCCTCAGCTGTTCGCACCGCCAAATAAACTTTCCGGCTGGCTCCTTGGAGACAAGGGCTATCCCCTGAAGACATGGCTAATGATACCATCAAGGAGGCCCTCAAACGAGTCTGAGGAGTGCTATAATCAATGCCACATTTCCACCAGAACTCTCATAGAGCAAACAATAGGGTTGCTCAAAATGCGCTTCAGATGCCTGGACAGATCTGGTGGAGCCCTTCAGTACCCACCAGCCAGGGTCTCCAGAATCGTTGTTGTCTGCTGCGCCCTCCACAACATCGCACTGCAGCGAAGATCAGCGTTGCATGAGGAAACAGGAGCAGAGCGCACAGCCTCTTTGGAGGAGCAGAATGAGGGTCAGCAAGAGGAAGACCTGGAGGAGGCGGCTGACCCAGTGCGACCAGCACACACGAGCACATTGCTGCCCGTGATGCCTGGGAATGGCCTAATCAATGCCAGATTCGCGTAACTTTATGCAGCACAGACATGTGGCTGCCACATACGTACAAAGGTTGGCATTACCACACTGCCACACCATAGAGCATCTCTACAATGAACTGTTCAATCCTTGAACTGTCACCACCATTGCTGGACAATAAAGGCGCCCTTACCCTCGTCTGTACCACCTCAATTTGTGACCACACATATGTGAACAACATCAATCATTCACAAAACATTACTTTATTATAACAAAATAAAAGGACTGAAGCTTAGCATTGATTTATAGGAAATCACCCAAGTGACTACCCTAATGACTATTTATGTGGGAGCTTTCTTTTACGCTGCATCTACGAGGTGTTACCCCTGTGGCTTCACCAGATGTAGAGGCAGGCTGCTCAGTTCCTTGCTGCACCAGCTTAGACGTCTTTGGCGGTCGTCCTCTGGGTTTTGGCGCCTTTGAGGGCCCCACCAAAGTCTGCTCCTCCTGTAGCTGTGCAGGGGCAGGCTCGGCCATCACTGTTCGGGGAGGCATATGGGGCTCTGACCGAGGGGTTGGTAAATGGCGGGGGGAAGTTGGAGCGCTTGGAGAGGAACCCCCACTTCCATGTCCCCTCCCACCATCATCCCTCTCATGGGCCACCCACAATTCTCTGCTAGCAATTAGCTGGAGAGTACTTTGCTGCACATCAGGGTCATGAGGACCCATTTCTGTGCTGATATTCCTCATAACAAGGACGTCCATGAACCTCTGGTTTCTCTCCTCGATAGATGCCCATCTATCCTCCATAGCTGACCATCTAGTTAGAAGTGTTACCTCTCCTGAGTCTGCCGATTTATGTCCTCCATGGAGGTTACCATCCTTTCCATGGAGGAACCTACAGCTGCTCTTGCGTGCGCCAAGGCATTGCTCATATTTGAGATGGACTCCTCCATTCTCTGCACACTCGCAGTCACCGTGGTTGCAAACTCTGTCAGAGCCTCCTGAACTTGTTCTGCTAAAAAAAGAGGTTTAGTGAGTCTTCAGTACAAGGACTCACCAAAGAACAGAGATTGTCAGTGTTTGACTGCTTCTCAAAGCTGTCAAACGCTGACATTTCATCTGTCAAAAATGACATCCTCTGTCACCAGCTTTCCCTTAATTGGCCTGCTAAGCCTGCAGGGCAGGTTTAACAAGGTCAATCAAGGGAAAATAGTGTAAGTTGGACGGACGTCGTTGGGGGCGGGACTAAAACCTGACAACCAGCAGTCCCACCCCCAATGCATCCCCATTGATAAAATCCAGTCAATAGAGTTCTTGGAGGGTTGTAGGGCTAGAGAAGGCTATAGAGATAGGGAAGCCATGAGGGTACTTAAACACAATGACAAGAATTTTGAATTTGAAGTGTTGGGGGATTGGGAGCCAATGTAGGTCATTGAACACAGGGTGATGGATGAGTGAGACTTGGTGCGAGTTAGGATACAGTCAGGATGAGCTGAAGTTTATGGAGGCTGGAGGATGGGAGGTGGGCCAGGGGAGTATTAGAATAGTTGGGCTGGAATTTACCAGCCCTGAGGAGGCGGGTTTGGAGGCGGGACTGCTGGGAAAATCAGAAAAAATGGAAGCGGGTCCTAAACCCGCTCCCAACCCACCTCCAACCAATCTTCCCGGGAGTCGGGTCCCCAATTTGCGCAGAGACCCGACTCCTAGGTAGTTAACAGGCAGTTAAGAGGCTTTTTCCCATTTTGCGACTTCTGCTGCAGGCTTCTCGACATCGGGGAACCCCACCAGGGTAAGTGAGGTGTGCTGTGGGTCTGTTGTAATGTTTGTGTATAGATGACAGCTGCAGAAGTGGTGTGACGGATGCAATGGGACACTGGTGAGTATCAGAGGTAAGGAAATGTTGGGAAAGTAATTTTTAATGTATATAGATTTTTCTGTAGGTGACAAGCTTTGAAGTGTTTGTGTGGCCTCACCTCATTGGGAGAAGTGACAGATCGCTTCTGTACCCTCGCCTGCAGCTGCCATCTGTTTTATCCTAAGGAGTGAGTCATTGGAGAGCCTCGGTGCAAGGGCTCACCTTTGTACATTTATTGTCAGTGTTTGACAGCACCTTGATGCTGTCGAACACTGTTAAATCATTTGTCAAAAATAGATGGTTCATGTCCCTTTAAGAAAACTGGCAGATGAAGCGTTATCAACTGACATCATCTGACACCGGCTTTCCCTTAATCGGCCAGCAAGCCTGCAGGGCCAATCAGGGGAAAATAGCGTCTGTGCGTCAGACATCGCTGGGGGCGGGACTAGAACCCAGAAGGCAGCAGTCCCGTCCCAATTCGTCTCGGTAAATAAAATCCAACCCATTGAGTCTGGAAGTGACAAATGTATGGATGAGGTTTCAACAGCAGATGGGCTGAGGCAGAGATGGAGATGGGCAATATTGCAGAGGTGAATGTAGGTGGTGTTTGTGACGCAGAGGATATGGGTTGGAAGCTCAGCTTGATGGCAAATAGGATGCCGAGGTTGCAAACAGCCTGGTTCAACCTGAGACAGTGGCCAGGGAGGGAGAGAGAATTGGTAGTGAGGGTACATAATTTGAGGTGGGGGCTAAAGACAATGGGGAAGAAATTGATTATCGCCCGTTTGGGGTGCTAACATTTTAAAAAGGTGCTAATGTTTTTCAACTTTTAAAAAATTTGATTTTGCACTCCAGGAAGGAAGTGGGGTGCTAAATCAAGCGCTCCACTTCCTTCCTGGAGCACAACAGACAGCAGGCGGGGCGGTAGGTGAGCAGCACTGCACAATGGGCTGTGCAGCGCTGCCTCGTTGGAAGGCTCCTTCCCTCCATTAAAGGGAAGGGCCATCGCTGCAGGCTCTGCAAAGAAAAAACTTACCTGGACCGCGACGGCAGCCGCGATTCAGGTCGATCAGCCCGATGCACTGCAGCAGAGTGCCAGGCTGATCGATCGCTGGCGAAGAAAAATGAAAAAAAAACCAGAAAGAGCGTTTGAGAATTTTTTCCACTTACCTCGGCCACCTCGCTTTTAAGTATCGCCCCTGAAGCGCCCGGCCTCCCGATGAAAGCCTCCTGCAGCTGCCAGTATTTTCACCTGGCAATGCTGCAGGGGGCGGAACCAAAGTTCGGGTCCAGGGCACTACTGGGGCAATGCGCACGGTGATGACATCGCAATCTCTGGGTGAATGAGATTGGGCGCAACGTCATACCGCCGCTGCAAACTTCCCACCGAATATAGCGAGAGTCGATCTTCTCACTGCGCCCGGTCGGTAAATGCTTAGTGCCCCGTTATCGCCCCCGGGGATGATAACGGGAGGTGCTAAGGTGCCCAATTTCTAGCCTAATGGCTTCAACCTTCCCAGTGTTTAACTGAGGACCTTATTTCACTAATATCACAATTATTCTAAAAGCAGTCAACAGATCTCACAAAGACAAGGGCCTAGATTTTCAGTGTGCCGTGAGGCGGGCTTTTAGGCATGCGGGGGGCAAAAATCCCGATTCCGGGGGTCCTGACGCCATCCCACCCAAAACCCGCCTCCACGTAAGTTTCAAAAGAGGCGGGTACCCTCTCCGCACTGGGACCCGCCAACCCGAGGCGGGAAGGGATTAGTGCCAATTAACTGCCTGTTAACAGGTAGTTAACAGGCAGTTTTTAGCCTAATCCCTATTTTGAGGGGTGTCGTGTGGGATTCCCGACGGCTCCAAACCACGCCAGGTTAGAGCAGGCGGGCTGTCGGGTTGAAGGACTTGGAGGGGTCGCGATGTCGGTGTTCAGGTGAGTGATGGGTGCATGAGTGCAAAGGTAAGTGTGTTTGGTGTGTTTAAAGTGTGTAAAGAAGTTTAAATTACCTGTACTTACCTTAACAACCTTTCTTCCTCTAGGCGTCGGGAGTCCATCACTCAGCCAGCACTAAAAGCTGAATGGCCACGAGCTGTCAAAAGTGACAGCCTTCAGCTTTCAGTGCCGGTGTGAGTTCTAACTGAGTCTGTGTAGAGGACTCAGGTTAGAAGTCAGACTGTCAGTGTTCGACAGCTTCAAACAGCTGTGAAACACTGATATTTCATCTGTCAAGACCTCTTGACAGATGAAATTTCAGTCTGTGACGTCACCTGTTGCCGGGTGGCCCTTAATTGGCCTGCTGAGCCCGCTGGGCAGGCTCAACAAGGTCAAACAAGGGAAAATCGCGTGGATTGGCCGGACGTCGATGTAGGCGGGACTAAAACGCGAAAGTTGTAGACTCGCCTCCTTCCCGACTGCTGAATGAAAATCCAGCCCAATTTCTCAAGGAAGACAATAATAAATTATGCATTTATGACATTTTGAAAAAAAAATAGATTTTTGGCTGAACTGAAAACTTCCGATGGTTGCTCTTGATAAGTACCTTCATTTTCTAACACACGTTTATGTTAGAAATATCATTGAAAACATTCAAATAATTTTTTTGTAAACATAATGCAATAATATTTTACCTGGTAGCTCAAATTCAAAAAAAAATCTAACAGCTCTGTAAAGCTAGAGTTAGCTGTTGTGGATTTAGTTCATTGCTTTATTTGGCATGACTTATTTTGCTGGAAAGATCATCTGCCATAATCAGACTTCACTGTGTTCAAGTGCTGCATTGATTACTTGTGCCTCATCACCATTTATCACTGTTTGTGTAGGAGAATCTGAAAGTTATTATTTGTACTGACTGTAAGAATAGGAACAAAATAATATCAGAAAATCCATGACTTACATGATTTCACCAGTACGCTTTCTTCTGACCTGGATTCCAAATGGATTATCGGTAAATACAACCTCGTAAAGCCTTGTAGAACCTGGTGTCGGCTTGGGAACGTTTAGTTGGATCGGAACTTCAAATCTTTTTATCAGTGGATCATAAATCTGGAGAACAATGGAGTTTTGTCATTGATATTATTAAATACTAGCATTTAACAAATATCAGCTTGGCTACATTAATTGTGACGTGAGCCACCTGTTCAGGATGTAAAAGACCCTATGGCACTATTTGGAGGAGAGCGAGGATTTATCCCCAGTGTCCTGGCCATCATTCTTCCCTCTGCCAACAATACCAAAACAAAAAAAGATTAATTGGCCATTTATTTCATTTTACTGTTTGTGGGATCTTGCTGTGCGCAGATTGGCTTTTTAAAAAGTTGTTCACAGGCTGCAGGTGACACAGGCAAGGCCACATTTATTTGCCCTGTGAAAGTGGTGGTGGATCTACTCCTTGAACTGCTGCAGTCCTCATGACGATGGTGCTAAAAATGGACTTCCAGAATATTGATCCAGTGATAATAAAGGTCAGCGATATCTGTCCAAGTCAGAATGGTGTATGACTTGACGAGGAACTAAGCAGTGATGGTGTTCTCATGACATTGCTACTCTTGTCCTTCTCAGTAGTAGAAGTCACAGGAAGCGGAGGTGCTGTTAAAGTAATCTTAATAAATTGCTATAGTGCATCCTGTAGATCGTACATACTGCAGCCGCAGTGCACCAGTGATGGAGGAGGTAGAAATTGAGTCCGGTGGCAGGAACTCTGGTCAAGTGAACTGTTCTGTCCTGGATAGTGCCATGTTTCTTGAGTGCAGTGGCTGCACCAGTCCACGTGAGTGATGAATATTCTACCACATTCCTGAGTTGAGCCTTGTTGATGGTGGAGATGCCTCAAGGGAAAAGGGTGAGAAATTGGGTACCTTTGCGCCTCCTGTTATCGCCTCTGGGGGGACAATAGCGGGGCGGTAATCACTTACCGACCGGGTGTGGCAAGAAGATCGACTCCCACGATATTCGGTGGGAGGTTTGCGGCAGCGGTATGGTGTTGCGCCCCGATCTCCTTCGCCCGGAGATCGTGACGTCATTGCTGTGCACATCGTCCTGGTAGTCCCCCGGACCTGCAGGAGGCGTTCATCAGGAGGCCGGGCACTTCGGGGGCGATTAATAAAGGCGAGGCGGCCGAAGTAAGTAACAAAAAATCTGAAATGCTGTTTCTGGTTTTCTCCAGCGATCGATCAGCCCAGCACTCTGCTGCAGTGCATCGCGCTGACTGGGCTGGATCGCGGCTGCTGTCGGGGACCAGGTAAGTTTTGCCTTTGCAGAGCCTGCAGTGATGGCCCTTCCCTTTAAGGGAGGGAAGGAGCCTTCCAACATGGCAGTGCTGCATGGCCCATTGTGCAGTGCTGCAAACCTACCACCCTGCCTGCTGCCTGTTGCACTCCAGGAAGGAAGTGGAGCGCTTGATTTAGCACCCCACTTCCTTCTGGAGCACAAAACCAAATTTTTAAAAAGTTGATAGACATTAGCGCCTGGCGCTAATATTTTCAAACTTTTAAATGTTAGCGCCCCAAATGAGGCTATAATGAATTTCTCCCCCTAAGAGGTAAGCCATTCATTGCAGAGCACCAAGTCTCTGACTTACTGCTTCAGCTATGGTTTTGAAATGGCGAGTCCAGTTAAGCTTCTGGTAGCCCCCACAATATGTTGATTTGGGTAATTGATTGATGTTGGTAGGTCAGGTGGGAGTGGCGAGCCTTTTGCTTTTCAAGATGGTAAATGTCTGGCATTTATGATTGCACGAATGTTACCTACCATTTGTTAACCCAAGCCTGGTTGTTATCCAGGTCCTACTGTACATTGGCATAGGCTGCTTCAGAGGAGTTGTGATTAGAGCTGAACACTGTGGAATCATCTGTGAACAGTCTCACTCCTAACCAATGGTGGAGGGAAGGTCATTGATGAAGCAGCTGAGGATGGTTGGGTCAAGAACACGTGCCTGGAGGAACTTTTGCAGTGATCTCCTGGAATGCAATGATTGGCATCTTCCTTTACCCAGTTACAACTCCAACCATTGAAGGGTTTTCCCTTTGAGATCAGTTTTGCTACGGCTTTTTGGAGCCATACTGGGTTGAATGCTGCCTCGATGTCACAAAGTTAAAAAGTTACAAAGCATTTACAGCACAGAAACAGGCCATTCAGCCCAACAGGTCAATGCCAGTGTTTATGCTCCACATGAGTCTCCTTCCACCCCTCTTCATCTAACAACAACAACTTTTATTTATATAGTGCCCTTAAATGCAGTAAAATGTCCCAAGGCGCTGCACAAGAGCGTTAATAAACAAAATTTGACACCGAGCCACATAAGGAGATATTAGGGCAGATGACAAAAAGCTTGGTCAAAGTGGTAGGTTCTAAAGAGCGTCTTAAAAGAAGAAACAGATAGAAAGGTGGAGAGGTTTAGGGAGGAAATTATTAGAGCTTGGGGCATAGGCAGCTGAAGGCACAGCCGCCAATGGTGGAGCAAATAAAATTGGGGATGCTCAAGAGGCCAGAATTGGAGGAGTGCCGATATCTTGGAGGGTTGTAGGGCTGGAGGAAACTCCAGAGATAGGGAGGGGCAAGACCATGGAGGGATTTGAAAACAAGGATAAGAATTTTAAAATTGAACTGTTGCTTAACCGGGAGCCAATGAAGGTCAGCGAGCACAGGGGCAATGGGTGAATGGAACTTGGTGCGAGTTAGGACACGGGCAGCAGAGCTTTGGATGAGCTGAAGTTTCTGTAGGGTGGAAGATGGGAGGCTGGCAGGAGAGCATTGGAATAGTCAAGTCTAGAGGTAACAAAGGCATGGATGAGAATTTCAGCAGCAGAGGAGCTGAGGCAGGAGCGGACGCGGGCGATGCTACAGTTGTGGCTATAGGCGGTCTTAGCGATGGCGTGGATATGTGGTTGGAAGCTCATCTTGGGGTCAAATATGATACCAAGGTTGCGAACAATCTGGTTCAGCCTCAGACAGTTGCCAGAGAGAAAGAGTTGTGGCTAGGGAATGGAGTTTGTGGCGGGGACTGAAGAGAATGGCTTCAGTCTTCCCAATATTTATTTGGAAGAAATTTCTGCTCATCCAGTACTGGATGTCGGACAAGCAGCCTGATTAGAGACAGTGGAGGGATCGAGAGAGGTGGTTGTGAGGTAGAGCTGGGTGTCATCAGCGTACATGTGGAAACTGACGGTGTGTTTTGGATGATGTTGCTGAGGGGCAGCTTGTAGATGAGAAATAGGAGGTGGCCAAGGTTAGATCCTTGGGGTACACCAGAGGTAACCGTGCAGGAGCAGGAAGAGAAGCAATTGCAGGTGATTCTCTGGCTATGACTGGATAGATAAGAATGGAATCAGGCGATGCAGTCCCACCCAGCTAGACAAAGATGGAGAGGTGTTGGAAGAGGATGGTGTCATCAATCGTGTCAAAGGCTGCAGACAGGTCACGAAGGATCTAACCCCATCAATATATCCTTCTATTCCTTTCTCCCCCATGTGCATATCTAGCTTCCCCTTGAATGCATCTATGCTATTCGCCTCAACTACTACCTGTGGTAGTGAGTTCCACATTCTAATAATTCTCTGGGTAAAGAAATTTCTCCCGAATTCCCTATTGGATTTATTAGTGACTATCTTATATTTATGGCCCCTAGTTCTGGTCTCGCCCGCAAGTGGAAACATCTTCTCTACGTCTACCCTATCAAACCCTTTCATAATCTTGAAGACCTTGATCAGGTCACCCCTCAGTCTTCTCTTTTCTAGCAAAAAGAGCCACAGCCTTTTTAATCTCTCCTGTTAGGGATAAACTCTCAGTTCTGGTATCATTCTAATAAATCTTTATTGCACCTTCTCCAGTGTCTCTATATCATTTTTATAATATGGTGACCAGAACAGTTCACAGTACTCCAAGTGTTGTCTAACCAAGGTTCTATACAAGTTTAACATAACTTCTCTGCTTTTCAATTCTATCCCTCTAGAAACGAACCAAAGTGCTTTGTTTGCTTTTTTATGGCCTTATTAACCTGCATCACTACTTTTAGTGATCTGTGTATCTGTACCCTCCAGATCCCTCTGCTCCTCTACCCCATTTAGACACTTATTTTCCAAGGAGTACATGGCTTCTTTACTCTTCCTAACAAAATGTATTACCTCGCACTTACCTATGTTGAAGTTAATTTGCCAATTACATGCCCATTCTGCAAGTTTATTAATGTCTTCCTGCATTTTGTCACAGTTCTCCGCTGTATTAACCACACACCCCTAATTTGGTGTCATCTGCAAATTTTCAAATTGTACTTCTGAGTCACGAGTCCAAAGCGCTTATGTAAATGGTTAACAACAGTGGTTCCAGCACCGATCCTTCTGGAACACCACTTCCCACCATTTGCCAATCCGAGTAATGAACTTTAACCCCTACTCTCTGTTTTCTGTTTTGTAGCCAGCTTGCTATCCATTCTGCTACTTGTCCCCTGACTCCACATATTCTGACCTTAATCATGAGTCTGCTATGTGGTACCTTATCGAAGGCTTTTTGGAAATCCAAATATATTACGTCCACTACATTACCCTTAACTACCCTTTCTAGTATTTCTTCAAAGCATTCAATAAAGTTGGTCAAGCATGACATTCCCTTTTGAAATCCATGCTGACTACTCTTTATTATATTTTCAGTTTCTAGATGTTTTTCTATTACAACAACAACTTGTATTTATATAGCGCCTTTAACGTAGTAAAACATCCCAAGGTGCTTCACAGGAGTATTAAAAGACAAAAAAAATTGACACCGAGCCACATAAGGAGAAATTAGGGCAGGTGACCAAAAGCTTGGTCAAAGTGGTAGGTTTTAAGGAGCATCTTAAAGGAGAAAAGAGAGGTAGCGAGGCAGAGAGGTTTAGGCAGGGAATTCCAGAGCTTAGGGCCTAGGCAACAGACAGCATGGCCACCAATGGTTGAGCGATTATAATCAGGGATGCTCAAGACACCAGAATTAGAGGAGCGCAGATATCTCAGGGGGTTCTGGGGCTCTAGGAGATTACAGAGATAGGGAGGGGTGAGGCCATGGAAGGATTTGAAAACAAGGATGAGAATTTTGAAATCGAGGTGTTGCTTAACCGGGAGCCAATGTAGGTCAGCGAGCACAGGGGTGATGGGTGAATGGGACTTGGTGCGAGTTAGGACACGGGCAGCTGAGTTTTGGATCACCTCAAGTTTACATAGGGTACAATGTGGGAGGCCAGCCAGGAGTGCATTGGAATAGTCAAGTCTAGCGGTAACAAAGGCATGGATGAGGGTTTCAGCAGCAGATGATCTGAGGCAAGAGCGGAGATGGGCAATGTTATGAAGGTGGAAATAGGCGTTCTTAGTTATGTTGTGGATATGTGGTTGGAAACTCATTTCAGGGTCAAATATGACACCAAGGTTGCGAACAGTGTGGTTCAGCCTCAGACAGATATTAGGGAGAGGGATGGAGTCAGTGGCTAGGGAATAGAGTTTGTGGCAAGGACCGAAAACAATGGCTTCGGTCTTCCCAATATTTAATTGGAGAAAATTTCTGCTCATCCAGAACTGGATGTCGGACATGCAGTCAGACAATTTAGAGACCATGGAGGGGTTGAGAGAAGTGGTAGTGAGGTAGAGCTGGGTGTCATCAGCGTACATGTGGAAACTGATGCTGTGTTTTCGCTGTGTATTACAGCTTTGATTAAGGATTCCATTAAATTTCCTACCACCAACATTAAGCTAGTTGGTGTTTAGTTCCCAGGGCTTGTTCTAGCTCCCCTTTTATATATAGGAATCACATTAACTGTCCAGCAATCATCTGGTACTATTTCCTATTCTAATGAATTTTTATATCATAGAATCATAGGGTACAATGTGGGGGGCCATTCGGCCCATCAAGCTGTGCGGGCTCTCTTCAAGAGCACCTCAGCCAGTCCCACTCCCCCGCCTACTTATCCAACTCCCTTTTGAAAGCCATGATTGAGTCTGCCTCCACCACCCTTTCAGCCAATGCATTCCAGATCCTAACCACTCGCTGAGTAAAAATGTTTTTTCTTATGTCGCCTTTGGTTCTTTTGCCAATCACCTTAAATCTGTGTCCTCTGGTTCTCGACGCTTCTGCGAATGGGATCCATTTCTCTCTATCTACTCTGTCCAGACCCCTCATGATTTTGAACACCTCTATCAAATCTCCTTTCAATCTCCTCTGCTCTAAGAAGAACAACCCCAGCTTCTCCAGTCTATCCATGTAACTGAAGTCCCTCATCCCGAGAATCATTCTCATAAATCTTTCCTACACCCTCTCTAAGGCTTTCACATCTTTCCTAAAGTGCGGTGCCCAGAATTGGACACAATACTCCAGTTGAGGCTGAACCAGTGTTTTATACAGGTTCATCATAATTTCCACGCTTTCGTACTGTATGGGCAGGATTTTCATTGGGCCTTGGAGGCGGGATTGGAGGCATGTGGGGGGTTAAAATCCTGAAATCGGGGGGCACAAACCCACCCCGCCCCCAACCCGCCTCCATGCCAGTTTCAAAGGAGGCGGGTACCCGACCCACACCGGGACCCGCCTCCCCGAGGCGGGAAGGGGATTAGTGCCAATTAACTGCCTGTTAACAGGTAGTTAACAGGCAGTTTTTAGCCTAATCCCTATTTTCATTGGTGAAGTGTGGGATTCCCGACGGCTCCAAACCACGCCAAATTAGCGAGGCGGGCCGTCGGAATGAAGGGCTTGGAGGGGTCGAGATGTTCAGTGTTCAGGTGAGTGATGGGTGCATGAGTGCAGAGGTAAGTGTGTTTGGTGTGTATAAAGTGTTTAAAGAAGTTGTACTTACATTAACATACCTTTACAGCCTTCCTTCCTTCAGGTCTCGGGAGTCCCTCATCTCACCGACACAGAAAGCAGAATGGCCGTGATCTGTCAAAAGTTCCAGCATTCAGTTTTCTGTTCCGGGGAGGTCTCTAAATCAGCCTGAGGGGAAGGAATTAACTTAGAGTGCAGATTGGCAGTGTTTGACAGCTTCAAACAGCTGTCGAACGCTGATATTTCATCTGTCAAAAGGTCTCAACAAGGTCAATCAAGTCAAAATCACGTGGGTTGGCTAGAACTCGATGGAGGCGGGACTACAACCCCGAAAGTTGTAGTCCCACCTCCTACCCGACTCCTCAATGAAAATCCAGCCCTATACATCTATTCATAAAGCCCAGGATCCCATTGCTTTCTCAACCTGCCCTGCCACCTTTAATGATTTATGCACATATACCCCCAGGTCTCTCTGTTCATGCACTCCATTTAGGACTGTACCCTTTAGTTTATATTTCCTCTCCTCATTTTTTCTACCAAAATGTATCACTTCGCACTTTTCTGCTTTAAATTTCATCTGCCACATGTCCACCCATTCCACCAGCCTGTCCATGTCTTCTTGAAGTCTATCACTATCCTTCCCACTATACTTCCAAGTTGTGTCATCTGCAAATTTTGAAATTGTTCCCTGTACACCCACATCCAAGTCATTAATATATATCAAGAAAAGCAGTGGTCCTACTTACCGATCCCTGAGGAACATCACTGAATACCTTCCTCCAGCCCGAAAAACAACTGTTCACCACTACTCTGTTTCCTGTCATTTTGCCAACTTTGTATCCATGCTGCCACTGTCCCCTTTATTCCATGGGCTTCAACTTTGTTGGCAAGCCTATTATGTGGCACTTTGTTGAATGCCTTTTGGAAATCCATGTACACCACGTCAACCGCATTACCCTCATCAACCCTCTCTGTTACCTCATCAAAAAACTCAATCAAGTTGGTTAAACACAATTTGCCTTTAACAAATCGTGTAGACTTTCCTTAGTTAATCCACACTTGTCCAAGTGACTGTTAATTTTGTCCCCGATTATTGTTTCTAAAAGCTTTCCCACTACCGAGTATATATATGTAATAGTGCCTCTGCTATCGCTTCCCTAACTTAATTTAATATGCAGGGATGCAATCATCTGGACCAGGGGTCTTATCCTCTCTAAGGTTGATTAGTTTATCAATTATCTCTCCCCTTTCTATCTTAAATATCTTTATATCTTTTATGCTGAGGGCAGGAATTCCCATCTCTCTGGCATTTAAACTCAAACTTCCTCACTGGTAGCTTTGGAAGAGTATAAAATTAATAAAAATTGTACAGTTTCAGTGATAACACAGTGTACATCTGCAGATGAAAGACTAGTTTGAGACAGATTAGCATAGAGCCCTAGCATTGCTCCAGTAACCTGTTAGAAACCAAGGCCGGAATTTTCGCCAGGTAGGCAGGTTGGGGGTGGGGGGCCTCCGAAGCAGGCGGGAAACCCAGGAGGCCGACATTAACGGCAGGGCCTGATTTGCATGTGAGGCCTTGGTTTCCTGCCCACAGCCAGCCAGATTGAGAGGGAGCGAGGGGTCGGTCTGGGGGAGGGATCCCGAGGGGGCTTGATTGGGGATCGCGGGCGGGTGTCGGGGATCAGGAGGGGGGGTCGGGGATCGTGGGGCGGGGGGCTGGGAACTGGCAGTGCTTGGTTGGGGATTGGGCGGGAGGGTGATTGGGGCTCGGCAGGGGCTCGGTCGGGGATCGGGAGGGGGGTCGGAAATCGCAGGGATGGGTTTGGGGATCGGTAGCTGGGGTTGGGGATTGTGGGGGGTGTCGGAGATCGTCAGGGGCTCGGTCGAGGATTGGGAGGGGGGGTCGGGGATCGGGAGGGGGGGTCGAGGATCGGCAGAGGCTCGGTCGGGGACTGGGGTCGGGGATCAGCAGGGGCTCAGTCGGGAATCACGGGGGTGGGGTTAGGGATCGGGAGCTGGTGTCGGGGATTGCAGGGGGCGTCGGAGATTGGCAGGGGCTCAACCAGGGGTGGGGGGGGGCGTCGGGGATCAGCAGTGGCTCAGTCGGGGATCCAGGGGGTAGGTATAAAGCCACTTACCTCCTGGATGCAGCAGTCCCCGCCTCGCCTTAACTTCCGGGTTTCACGAATTGTGTGAAACCCATCCATATGCAGTTAAATTCAAAATGGAGGTTAAAAAAGAGGCTTCCATGCCTCATTATAATATTTAAATTGACGTTCCACCCCCTGGGAGTGGGTTGGTTGCCCGCTCCCGTCCCGCCTTGTCCTGCCTCTTTTAAAACCGGAAGTGGGCGGGTTGGAGGCTGGGTCAGGTCGGGAATCCCACTTTTAACAATTTAACTGCCCCCACGCTCCCAACACACCCATTTCTTTAGGGGAAAACTCTGGCCCCAGTAACAAGAAGGCACAACCTTATTACAATGACATTACAGCTGTTTATACAAATTTGTTTTGCACCAAATTTCCACTTTTTATTTGCATTGCTTAATTTGAATGATTGAATAATTCATAATTTTAACTCAAAATATGACTTTGAATTATCAGGAGTAGTTTGTAAATTAGGTGTATGATGGATCACAGCAACACACATTTTCTATTTAACTGTGAGCTTTCAAATCTTCTTGACTTTTAAACTACCGTTGGAATCCTACCTTAAAATTCAACATATAGTCGTTCAGGTATGTGACATCAACCTTGAGGATGTCTATAGTCTGATTTTTGTAACGCTCTGGATATGATGTTTTCCTTTTAATTTCAACGCTCATTCCATTTGCTGTTTGGTTAATCCCTTTGGCTGTATTCATGATATAGCCATAGTCACTGGGGTAGAAACACCAAGGTGCTTTTTGATCGTCACTGCTCTGCAAAAAAAAAAATCCAGATTTCATATCAAATAAATAAAAATGAGAACACATAGTTTTGCTTCAGGTAGCATAAAGCAAATACATGAATTTATCCAAATACATTTAAGTACCTCTCAACTGTAAGTGGAGTAATATCTGAAACATTTTACAGTCTATGTCAGCAGAATTGATTGCACTTTTCATACCATTGCTTTAATTTTAGATCATTGATAATTATTCCCCTAATGAAAAGCAGTGCTTAATTTTACACATCATGAGTTAGTCACTATGAGGACACATTGACTGTAAATATGGTCTTTCAGTGAAATTCTACACGTGATTTTCTGTATCTATTGTTCAGAATTCTTTTAAAAATGAAACCTGTCACTGCGTCAGGCTGCTTTCATCCAGCCATCAAATTAAAAAATATTTAGATCACCAATCCCATTCACATGAATATTAGTCTCAAATCTTTTTACTGTTTATTAACTACTATTTTATGTATATGTACTCATCAAGGTAACAGACAAAGTCAGTACAGGAGAATTAAACTTTTTCCTTCTTTGCATGGATAACAACATCAGGCAATCCCACATTAGAAAAAAGAAAGCCTTGCATTTATATAGCTCCCTTGACGACCTCAGGACGTCCCAAAGTGCTTTACAGCCAATGAAGTACTTTTATTTGAAGTATAGTCGCTATTGTAATGTAGGAAATTAGTAATAGCTCCGTTGCCTATTGTTCTCAACAAACCATCAAGTGCCACAAAAAATATTTTACGTGTATGCTAGCACCAGAGGCCAGACTAGGCTTGAAAACCCAGAAACTCGATTGTACCCGAGAACAGGAGTGCAGGGGGTGGGCCGCGCACTACACATGCCTGTTTACGTGGTCCCAGACAGCACAATAAGTTTGTGCTGGGACCTCATTAAAAAGATTCAGGTGTGCAGCCAATGCCATTCATTGGTTGCACTCCTATTTCAGGGGGGTGGGGGGGAATCATAAATCATGCCACTCAGAAGCAACCAACACTGCTTTAATGGGAGTTGCACTCTGGCTGCAGACAGCAGGGAAAATGCCCAGATGCAAAAAGGTGGCTGGAAGCGGTCCTGACAGGGCACCCAGGTTTTTCAATGTTGCGTTGGTGGCCCTGGTGCAGGTGGTAGACAGTAAGAAGGAGATCCTGTGCCCCTCAGAGGGCAGAAAGTCTTTCAGGCAACACCTACGCTGCCAGTGGGAGGAGGTTGCAGAGGAGGTCAATGTCAGGAGCTCAGTTTCCAGAGCGTGGCTGCAATTCTGTAAAAAGTTTAATGACCTTACCAGAGTTGTCAAGTTAAGAATTCTGCTCTCTTACACTCTGCTCACACATCCACCACCTCACTACTCAGAATACTCCCCTCCCCTACTTCCCTTCACACTACTACATTCACAGCACCACACTTCACTCCACCTCCTTTTCCTCATACTCACACACTCACCAGTACTGCAACCATCATTTCCCCACACCTCACACCTTATGCATTGCATACCAACTATTCCACCATGACAGGCACATTCTCTAAACATCTCACGAAACTGTCACTAACAGATGCCCTTCTTTCTTACAGGAGAAGGTTAAGCACAACTCCAGACAGCTGCTGAAGGGTCCTTCCTGCCTGTTAGTGCCACGAGTTGCTGGGCGAGTTTATCACTTGGCGAGTCCAGCGTTGGGCACACTAATATCAGAAAAGAATCTTCCAACAAGCGTAGGAGTACGTGGGAGTACCTTCACCACACGGACTGCAGCGGTTCAAGAAGGTGGCTCAACACCACCTTCTCAAGGGCAATTATGGATGAGCAATAAATGCTGGCCTTGCCAGCGACGCCCACATCCCATAAACGAATTTTAAAAAAAGACATTAATTTGAAGATTTTATTCATTCTTATAAATAGTTCTGGGTTGCACCCTGGACACCTATGAAGCAGCACGAACCAAAGTGATGCATGGATGCCCCGCCTGCCATATTAGATGCTGAGGCATCCATTTTGCACCTGAAAAATGGGCGCAAACCATCAAATTTCTAGGTTGGAATCTTCCAAAAGGCCAATCTTTGACTGGCATTATAAATGCTGTAAATGCAGTACTCTGAATCATTTCCAGATTCAAAAATGCCCTTCTCAAGGATGGATTTCATTCTAGGGCCAATTTGGGAGCAGATTACTTGCTGAATTTGCAATTGTATCCCCCAATTTCATATGTTGGCTCAACCCATGCTGCCCAGAGCTGCTGCTCCATACCACCAGCCACATCACCTCATGTCTCTCGCTATTGATTATGCCTGCCAAATAACGTTAAATTTAAATTGATAAATGTACACACACTTAGGTCTGGCTTTTGTATGCAACATATCCCGTAGAGCTGCTCCATTTAGAGCCCGGGGTATAAACAGAGCAGTTCTACTCAATCAGCCAGGACTCAATATAAGCACAACATAAACTCAGCCAACACAGGCCCTGATTTCCTTTAAGAGTATATTGGATTCCTCAACTTAATGTTCCAGGCATAGCTGAACCAAGATAACAGTTCACAGACTGGCACATTAGATTTTCTTGACTGATGCTCCAGCTTTATCAGGATCTGGTTAAGAAGTTGGTTAAAACAAAAGAAGCAGAACGTTCTTGAGAGAGATACTGTCAAACTGAAGGAAGTTTTGAGTGGACTCCTGCAGAGGTCACTGCTTGGACCTTTGTGTCCTGAACTTGAATTTCTCTCCTCCGTTGGCTGCTGGGGTAACCTTTACTACCAATTTGAACCTTATCTCCTTCTGACTGGAGGGTCTTCTGCACTGACAAACCATTATAATGTGGGGTGGCTGCCTACCTCATACAGGTCCTATGCCAATGACCATCTTTATAATGCCTAGCTCTTTGTCCATATTCTATGTAACCTAAGGTTTCCCCCATGTCCACTGTGCACACAATGTTGCTGCCACACTGGACTCAAGCCCCCTACTCCCACTTTTTTCTCACTACAATCTCTATGCCTTGCCCTGCTCTCTTGTCCTCTTCCCTCCACCCAGCCATGCCCCCATTCACATCCTCCTGCTACAGCACTCCACCATAACTGTCTCATCTTCTGCACCTGCTTATCTTCCTGCCTTGCCTGCTCCTTGGGGGTTAAATTCTCTAACCTCATCCTCATCCAGCTATCCTCCACTATCCTTTCTGACACTACCAGTGGATCTTCAATCACTGCCCCACTCCATATCCTTCTCCACACCATGTGCTCCCTCAGGAATTAGAATTTTGCAATTCATAATTCCATTGTGGATGAAGCTATTGATATCCTGACACTGACGGAACCTGACTTATGGATGGTGATTCCTTCCCCATTACTGAAGCCTCCCCATTTGGCTATACGTTCCATCGCATCCCCACCCAAACTGCAGTGACAGTAACGTAGCTCTCCTTGCCAAATCCTACCTCAGCCTCTCCCCTTACTCCTCTGACACTTTATCTTCATTCAAGGCCCATACTCTGCTATGCCACCTGCCTCTCATTTAAAATGCTTGATGTATACCATGCTCTCAAGACCCATGCCAGCATACTTACCAAGATTTATTCCCTCAACACCAAGCAACTCCTTATCCTTCTTGACTTAAACCTACACTTAAATACCCCAGCCCTTCTTCTCGATCTTCTCTGCCCCTAGCCTCACTCCATTTCACACACTAATAACCTCCCCCATCCACACCCACAGCCTTGTCATCTCAAGAGGCCTCTCTGCTTTTGAGGTCTCGATCACTGGAAAGGCTATCTCTGAATGCTTCCTTGTCTCCCTCTTCACCCGCAGTCCCCTAACCTTCCACAATCCCACAGCTTTACTCATTCACCCATGGAAAAATCTCTCCCCTAGCTCGCTTACTAGTTCATTCTCAAACTCCCAGTTTCCTCCCTCTGGCCCTCCAACCACCATGACACCTCAGCCACCACTCACTTGTTTAACTAATCCCTCACTTTTACCTTTGGTACCCTCACTCCCACCAAATCACTCAGCATCTCCCATACCTTCTGTTCCCCATACAGTCCCCATCTTAATGCCCTTAAGTCTGAGGGCTGCAAACCTGAGCGAATATGGCATACAACTGATCTTGTAATTCATCACCAGATCTGGTTTGACCATGGGATCAACTTCCATATACACGCTAATGACACCCAGCTCCACCTTTCCACCAATTCTCTGGACTCAATATCCACCACCATGCTATGAGACTGACTGTCTAACATCAAGTCAAGTCATGGAAGAATCACAACTTCTTTCAATTGAACATTGGGAAGATCGAAACAATCATTATTGGGCTTTGCAATAAAATCCATTCCCTTGCCACTGACTTCATCCCCTTCCCCAGCCATTCACTCAGGTTTAACCAGACGATCCAAAACCTTGGCACCTGTTTAAACCAGAGCTGAGCTTCAATCCTCACACTCTGTCCATCACAAAGACCACTTATTTCTATCTTCACATTTCTGCTGATACCCTTATTTGCACTTTTATCACCTTTAGATTCAATTACTCTAATTACCTTCTTTCCGATCTCCCATCCCTTCATCAACTCTAACCTGTGAAATACATAGCAGCCTGTAACCTGTCGAGTATTAAGTTCCACTCACCAAATGTTCCCATCAATCATTAGCTCCCTGTTCCTCAATGTATTATCTTTAAAATTCTTGTCCTTACCTTCAAATCACTCCATAGCTTCACTCTGTCCTATATCTGCAACCACTTCCTGCCTTATATTTCCTCATACTTCCTTAGGTCCTCTGATTTTGACCTTTTGCGCAGCTGTCCATTCGCCCTCTCCTCCCTTTTGTCCCACCATTGAAGGTAGAACCTTCAGCCACCTTGGCCTTCTCTGGAATTTGCTCCCTAAACTCCCCAAAACCCCTCTGCCTCTCCACCTTTAAAAAATGACTCAAAACCCATCTTTTTGACTAAGCTTTCACTCACCCTTCCTCATCTCTCCCTACGTGACTCGACATCCGTTCTCTTATCTATCTCCAATGTGAAGCACCTTAGGATATATTTTACATTAAGGATGTATATAAATGCAACTAGTTGTTAGATATCAAGACTAAATATAAAGACATCTAATTTGCGGATGCCACTAAAATAGGAAGATCAGTGCAGACACGGGCCTGGGCTTTCCTCTCTTCTTTTGCTGGAGAAGAAACAAAAGTGGGGTGGCAAGCTGTACAAATCAGCACGTGATCACTCAGCTCCAGAGAATGCCCCAGAATGCACCACTGAAACCTTCATCGCTTTGGTCCGCTATAATTGAAAAGTGGTCACGAACTCAGAGGGACAGAGATACAAATGATGTCCCTGCATCCTTATGATGTTATTCACAGTGACTTCCACATCCTCACCATTTTGGGCACCAAGCAGAGTGCTTGCCTGTATAAAGCAGGTGTTCATTGTTGTTTGGATGTAGTGAATGGTGAATATCTATACCAAGACTTGAAACTGTGGATTAATTGTGAGTAGCTCTATTGTTGCTAAGTAGTCTTAATTTCACTATTACTGAGGCCACCTCAGACTAAACCTCTGCTGTCAGGGTCTTCGCAGTTCTCTGTCACTGATGCCCTCCGCAACAGATCTTACCAGGATCTCAATTGATCTCTCTTCAAGGGAGGGATCAAGGGTTGGGCGAAAGCTTGCCCCCTTTCATAGTTTTCTGTTCATGCAGATTGTGAGCATTCTTTTCCTAAGGTGGTAACGCAAGTTAACTGTGCAGGGGAGCAAGCATTGACAGTGATGGGCATACTTATATTGCGGTGACAAAAATCCTTTGGCCATTTCAATCAGTGACCAGTAGCATTCTCTTTGCACCTGCAGTTTGTGGATATTCCAGTGGGACTATTGGCATGCATGTCCCTGTGTGAAGGGAAGGTGCCAACATTTCTGTGGGAATGGTGAAGACTCAGCTTTCAATTGCTCTGTATAAATGTGTCAGCTGTATTACATTCAATGGTGCCCAGATGTATCCTTGCACAAATTACCTAACCTATCGATATCAGATCATCACATTTCTTACAGCACAAAGCAAAACTCTGAGATTTTCTTCCTCCTGTCTTTTGGCAGGTGATCTTCCCCATTTGGTGCATTTGCCCACTGATGCTCTTCTGCCTCCAAATATTTAAATTATGTCTCCAACCATGAATTCCTGCTCCCCTCTGTGATCCTGGGCAATGTCTGGCCGATCTCCAATGGCAGTCCATGAATCAATATCCAAATGAGCTGACCCCGGAAAACCTCTCTGGATCAGCAGTGTACATTTTTGGCAGAGGCAGTGGCTGTGCACTTAAGATCTGGCAGCGCACTGGCTTTGCAGAAAGCCCAGGCCACATAATGTAGAAAAATCCAGAAGGACTTAGATCAGCTGTGTGAATGGACCAAGGGATCAATCAACTTGCACACAACTGAAGTATAGAGTATGAGTGCAATTTCCAATTGGCAGGAACCATGTACAGTGGGCTATGTTGCTGCCCATGCTCTGCACATCAGTTCTCACTGAAATTTCCAGGGTTGGAAGTCGTTAGCCAGTTATAATGAGCCCCCACTCGTGTATCTGTCTATGTCTGGGAGCTTTCAAAGTGGGGAACAGGATTTCCAACACTGCTGCAGCTAGTTAAGGTTGCAATGGCCATATGAAGGTGAAATGCCCTTAAAGGTAAGTGCTAAATAAGGGGAGAAATTTGGTATCGCCCCATTTGGGGCGCAATTCTCGGCCGGGCGCAAATTATTGCCACCTACTGCGAAATTGGTCTGTTTCGCCCCTGGAGCTGATTGCAGCGCTAAATCAGACGCTGCACAACTCTCTTAAGGCGCTAAGCCGGAGGAGCGAGGCGCTAACTCAGAGGGCGGGCGCAGCGCAGGTGCTGTCAGTTAGAGATTGCACACAGACACGCTGGCGCCGGTCAGCTCTTAAAGGGGAGGGTCAAGCTTGATTTGCAGCCGCACCCTGCGCATCGGAGCCCTGAATCTCGGCCTGGACAGACCTGTTGCCAAATCCTGCAGCCAAGGACCATGGAGAGGGCCAGGGAGCGAGCGCAGTGTTTCAGCGAGGGGGCCTTGGAGGCTCTAGTTGGCGCGGTGGAGCGCAGGCGATCTCTCCTGTACCCGGAGAGTGGCAGGAATCCTCTGCCCAGCGAGTACCGAAAAGCTTGGAGAGAGGTGGCTCACAGAGTGACCTCCAGTAGCATGGTGCCTAGGACCCCTGTGCAATGCAGGAAGAAGTTCAACGATCTCACTCGGGTCATCAGGGTGAGTGCCTTTTTCAGAAACCTCTTCATCCCTCCATCTCGACCTCGCTTTATGGCCAAAGGATCTTGAAAGCCCCAATGCCCAGCACTCCTCCAAAACCTATGGCCCTTTCAGGAAATTCACACGCACATTCAGCACTTTGCATACGGTAAGGGCTATTCGACCATGGGAGGCATTTCAGCCAAGATCATGGCTGCATACAGTAAGGGCTATTCGACCATGGGAGGCAGTTCAGCCAAGATCATGGCTGCACACAGTAAGGGCTATTCGTCCAAGGGAGGCATTTCAGGCAAGATCATGGCTGCACACAGTAAGGGCTATTCGACCATGGGAGGCATTTCAGCCAAGATCATGGCTGCATCTTTACTCAGACCCCGTCCTTTTTCTTGCAGGGCAAGCTGGCGCATAATAGGAGACAGCAGCAACGGACCGGGGGAGGCCGGCCTCACCTTCAAGCCCTGACCGATCTGGAGCAGCGAGGCAACCGGATTGTTGCAAGCCGGATGCTTGGCCCCATTGCCACTGGAGATGCTGACCCCGTTCTGGCCAGCAATGGTAAGGTCATCACCTTTTTGACCTCTCTCTTTTCACTTGTTCCTCACAACAGTATCCTTTGACACTCTCGATCCAAATCAGTACATCGCTGCACTCATGTCTCCCTTGCTGCCACCCTGTCCTCACGTTAAAGCCAGTCTTGTACCTCCCTGCTTTCAGATGCTGATTCACCAGCTGAGGAGGCGGGCCCTCAAGCTGACACTGGGCGTGAATCTGAAGGCGAGGAGGAAGAGGAAGCCGGACCATCAGCGCAACCCTCTGCTGAGGCAGCCCATGGCCATACTGGGGACACACCTTCCCTGGAGGGGAGCGAGGGGGAATGGTCTGATGAGGATGAAGCTCCAGGACCCAGCGGGCTGCAGCAACACGAGGGGGGTAGGGAAGCTCGGGGGCCTTCTCCCCGGAGGGAGAGTATGGCCTCGAGTCCTGCTACAGTGAGCGCAGAAGAGGTGCGGCTCCTCACTGAAATGAGCACCCAGGCAGAGCAAATGCACACTGAGCTCATGGCTGCAGTGGCAAGGATGCCCAAATCCACTGAGTCACTGGCAAGGAGTGTCCAGGACTTCGGTGCAGCACAGGCGTCTGCCACACAAATGCTAAGTGCTGCAATGCAGTCAGTGGCTGGTCTCATGCAGACGCAGATTGAGGCCACGCGAGCACTAACTGATGTCACCCTCGCTGGATCGGGCAGATTTCCCCGGGGCCCACCCTGCACCGCAGCAAGCCAGCAATGTGTGCTCCCACAGATTGCTCCGCATGCTGAAGTGCTGCCCCGTGGGAGTGCCAGTGTGTCGGTCGAGCGGGGAGTTGCTGTCCTCTCTGAGGGTGACAGCATTCCTGCTGCCAGCACTGTCACTTCTCCACTGCAGTTGCCACCACCTGTAGGACAGACTGCAGCCGCCCATGCAGAGTTGGAGCAGTCAGCAGCCGGGCCCTCCAGGCCCAGAGCTGGTCCAGGCAGTCCCTCAAGGGCATCTGCAGTCTCAGTTTCTGACACTCAGCAGCCTTCCCCCAGCCTTGCTGCAGCCACTGGGGTCCCAGTGCGGCGGAGCTGCAGGGTGGGAAGGGGGCTATTTCGCAAGGGCAAAAAGTAGAAGGTGTGGCAAAATGTTGTTCATTGTTTTATTGAAGGCCGAGGATCGTGGTCATATTTTTGTTACTGTTTTGGACATTGTCATAGAGTTTAGAGTCATGGGCCTAGAAATTCACTTGCGTTTGCGCCCAATTAGGGGCGAAAGAGTGGGTTGCGCCGGAAGTTGCGTCGCGCCCGAAATTAGGTGGGCCCTAACATCGGCGTTAGCCGGTAGCGCTGCACCGGCACCGATGACGTCATCGGTGTGCGCAGTGCCCCGGTAACGCCCGAAACCACGCCGATCCCCATCTTCAGTAGCGGCCGCCTCATCCGTGGTGGCCGCTAACAACATCGGGAGACCGGGTCCTTACAGCAGCCTTAGCGGGGCGCTTTAAGGTGGAGGTGCGGCCGGCCGCTTTTTCGGCGGCCGCCTGCCCGCAACTCCTTCCCCGGCCTCCTCCACCCCCCCCCGCGGCATTGCCGGCTGGTTTCCGTGGAGCCCGGCACTTCTCCGTTGTCCCGGGCTCTTTTGCCGGCACTTTCAACGGGGCTCCGGCCGTTGCAGGCACCTCCCCCTTAAGAGAAGGGGGAGGCCTGCAGTACAGCAGCCTGCCGCACCGCATCGGGTGGCGCAGCGGGACTGTCAGCGCTGAAATTCACTTTCAGCGCCCCAAGCGGGGCGGCCAAACCCTGGAACAGCGCCCGCTTCCGCTTTGGGGCGCTGAAAGTGAATTTGGGGCGGGCACAACTAGCTCCGCGGCGGGCGCAAAATTTACGGCGCAAACGAGCTGGCGGGGCTATACCCAATTTCTAGGCCATAGAGTTTTACAGCACAGAAAGAGGCCCTTCGGCCCATCGTGTCTGCGCCGCCCATCCATCCCTGTCCAGTCTAATCCCATTTTCCAGCATTTGGTCCATGGCCTTGTATGCAATGGCATTTCAAGTGCTCATCCAAATGCTTCTTGAATGTTGTGAGGGTTCCTGCCTCTACCACCCTTTTAGGCATTGAGTTCCACATTCCAACCACCCTCTGGGTGAAAAAGTTCCTCCTCAAATCCCCTCTAAATCTCCTGCCCCTTACCCTGAATCTATGCCCCCTTGTTATTGACCCCCCTACTAAGGGGAAAAGTTCCTCTTTATCTACCCTATCTATGCCCCTCATCATTTTGTACACCTCAATCAGGTCCCCCCTCAGCCTTCTTTGCTCCAAGGAAAACAACCCCAGCCTGTTTAGTCTTTCTTCATAGCTGAGGCGCTCCATCCCAGGTAACATCCTGGTGAATCTTCTCTGCACCCTCTCCAAAGCAATCACATCCTTCCTATAGTGAGGTGACCAGAACTGCACACAGTACTCCAGCTGTGGCCTCACCAGCGTTTTGTACAGCTCCATCATAACCTCCCTGCTCTTATATTCTATGCCTCGGCTAATGAAGGCAAGTATCCCATATGCCTTTTTAACCACCTTATCTACCTGTTCCGCTGCCTTCAGGGATCTATGTACATGTACACCAAGGTCCCTCTGACCCTCTGTACTTCCTAGGGTCCTACCACTCATTGTGTATTCCCTTGCCTTATTTGTCCGTCCAAAATGCATCACCTCGCACTTTTCAGGGTTAAATTCCATTTGCCACTTTTCCGCCCATCTGACCAACCCGTTTATATCGTCCTGTAACCACTGTCTCCAGGTTGTGAGAGCCAGTTATGTGATTGACTGTTTCTTTGTGTGTTTCTTTCTATTACTTTGTCATGCGGGAAGGATACACAGTTTTGTAAATAAAGAAGTGTCTTTATTCAAAATGTGCATGTTTGTTCTTTGCACTCATTGTTGCCTTGACTGGCTTAGGGGTTGCGGCATGGTCCCATTCAGGTTCTTTGAATGGCAGAAGCCATTCCCTCAGAGGGGGCCTAGAAGTGAATTGCTATAAGCCTTTGACGGACGGCCCTTGCACTTTGTGCCTCCCTCCTGTCTTGGTGCTGCTGCTCCTCCTCCTCCTCCTCCTCTGCTGGTGCTCCAAGGCCCGGTGGCATTGGCTGGGTCCTGAGGATTGCCAGGTTATGCAGCATGCAGCACACAACAACAAAGTGGGAGACTCGCTCAGGCGAGTACTGCAGGGCTCCTCCAGAGTGGTCCAGACAGCGGAACCGTTGCTTCACCACGCCGATTGTGTGCTCAACGATGTTCCTGGTAGCTTGATGGCTCTCGTTGTATCGTTCTTCTGCAGGGGTACTGGGCGAACGGAGCGGGGTCATCAGCCAGATGCACAGAGGATAGCCCTTGTCCCCGAGAAGCCAGCCTCCTGGGTGAAGCGGGCCTCGAAAAGGTCTACCACAGAAGTCTGGCGCAGGATGAAGGCATCGTGGCTGCTGCCTGGAAAGTGGGCATTGACAGCGAGTATCAGCTGTCTGTGGTCACAGACCAACTGGACGTTCAAGGAATGGAAGCCCTTTCGGTTGCGGAAATCCTCGGCATTCTCTTGCGGTGCCCGCAAAGCCACATGGGTGCAGTCAATGGTGCCCTGCACCATGGGGAAGCCCGTTATTCTTGCAAAGCCCGCTGCGTGCTCTTGTTGCTTGTCCGGGGTCATGGGAAAAGAGATGTACTCTCGTCTCCTTTTAAAGAGGGCATTTGTGACTTGACGGATGCAGCAATGCACCGCGAACTGCGAGATTTTGGCAATGTCCCCAGTAGCAGATTGAAAGGAGCCGGTGGCATAAAAGTTGAGAGCCACTGTTACCTTCACTGCCACCGACAGAGATGTCCTGCTCCTCAGTTGAGGTTGCAGATCTGGCTAGAGGAGGTGGCAGAGCTCAGTGACCACCTCCTTGCTGAATCGCAGCCTTCGCAAACACTGCTCCTCAGACATATTGATGTATGAGAACTGTTGTCGAAAAACCCTGGGACGGTAAGGTCTCCTGTACCGACGCCTGTTGGCCCTCCTCTGTCTGGCCATGATTACCACTCTCTCTCTGTGTCTCTGTGCCCTCTCAATGTGATGGAGAAGCATGACATTCCCATCCATTGCAGCCCCCATAATATGTGGGCAATCAAAGTTATGCCGGTGAAAAAGCAAAGCAACTACAAAGTTATGGTCAGAAGCCAAAACTACCTCAGACAGCGTTGACTCAATACAGAAGTCTCTCTTTCTCCCTTTGTCTCTCTGCAAATCTCTCTCTCTCTCTCAGAAGGAGTGGTCCAAAAATGGCTGCCACACAGAAGACAGGAAGAGCCCCCTTTAAATAGCGCCCCCCCAGCCCCACAGCGACTGGGAAGCGTTCCAGTCAACCTGTCGTTGGTAGCAACAGGTGAAAAGGAGGGGGGCGCCACTGAATTTCCGGTCCGGGGTGCCCCAAGGCTGTTGCACTCTGTAATGACGTCAAGATCTGCGTGCGCAGGAGAGCGGGCGGTACAGTGTAGCGCCGCCGCTAAATGTCCGCTCAATTTTGCGAGAGGCACAGGTAGCGCCGCGCCCGGGCGCTAGTTGGTTAGTGCCCCACTTATCGCCCTCTTAAGGTGCTAATGGGTGGCGCTCACAACTGAATTTCTCCCCCAGAGGGTCAAAAAAAAAGTGCATAACCATCAGAGGGAAAAAAATGGAGGGCAAGACCAAGGGAACAATTTAATGCTTTGAGGGACAAGAAGTCAGTGTATGTCAATGAACCCTTCACACATTGATATCTTAAAAGTGAAAATCATTCTAATGCAACCTAACTGCATGTTCATTTACTCACACACATACTTAGAGTAGGGTGCACATCTGAGACTTCCAGCATCTGTACACTACTTCTCTGCTTGCAGGACAAGTTGGGTTACAATAGGAAGGAGCAGACTTGCACGGGAGGACAGACTGTAATTTCAATTCCTTAAATTCCTTCAAAGAGGCTGTGAAGGACATCATTGGTGATGAGAACATTAAGGGAATGTGTGGTGTATGTAACCTGTACCACCTTAAGAGACTACCTTAAGAGATGGACTACTTTCTCTTGGCTACTGTATATTGTAGTACCGGTGGTGACCACACCGGTATATAAACTCTGTGTAGTAATTTGCTAAGCAGTTCAGCCCTGACCTTCGATTAGTAAAGACCTGTTTAAGTTATTCTTGTTGTCTGTGTCCAGTGATTTAGAATAAGCATATCTGGGACACTCAGACTCAACAGTGGCGACGAGTCCGATCTTACCCTGCGGCAGTTTTGCATCCAAGGCAGCTTCGTCCTCAGAACGGGCGTCGAGAAGAGGCATCCACCCTCATCAGCCTGCTGAGCACTGCATCGCACGGGAGGCATCGAGAACCCGGGTTGAAATTACTGACCACGAAGTCCTCCATCAGCGACAGGCAGTGATCATCCTTCTACCACGGTGGTGGGTAAGCCGATCTAGTGACACGGGCAGAAAGTCGGCCGCGTTGTCAGTGGAGAAGGGGAGGGAAACCGGAGAAAAAAGGGCGGAGAACTCGACCACAGCCGGTGTAAAGGGCCGGGCTGCAATCGGGGCCGAGAAGCGCAGCGACAAGGGCAGCGTTAATGCCACGAGAACCGCGGAGAACTTGACCGCAGCCGGTGTAAAGGGCCGGGCTGCAATCGGGGCTGAGAGGCGCAGCAACAAGGGAAGCGTTAATGCCCACGAGAACCGCGGGGGGAACAAAAGCAGCGTCGGGGAAATTAAGAACCGCTGGGAGGCGAGAACGGCAACAGCGCGGTAATCGCCATTGTAGCCAGCGGGGGAAGAAGACCAGCGCGGGAAGCCGCCATTGTAGTCGGCGGGGGAAGAAGACAAGCGCGGGAAAAGCTGCCAAGCGCGGGAAGCCGCCATTTTAGTAGGCGGGGGAAGAAGACAAGCGCGGGAAGCCGCCATTTTGGGAAAATAAAATATTTAAAGAAACTCTCAAGGATGCCTAAACATGGTAACATCACTGCTTTTGATAGCGATGTTGAAGATTGGGCCACGTATGTAGAACGCATTGGAGTTTATTGTACCGCAAATCAGGTACCAGATGATAAGAAAGCAATAACCTTATTAAACTCAATGGGTGCGAAGACGTACGGGTTATTGAGGCACCTTGTAACACCAGATAAACCGGTGGATCAGACTTTCGCGAATATTGTTACTATCCTGCAAGAACATTTAAACCCCACGCCGCTGCTGATAGCGGAACGATTTAAATTTTACAGAAGAACGCAGCTGAAAGAGGAAAGCAACGCTGAATTCTTAATTGAACTGCGCAAGCTATCAAAGTACTGTCAGTTTGGTACAGGACTAGCAGACGCTCTGAGAGATAAATTCGTGTGTGGATTACTAAAAGAAGGAACTCAAAAGCGACTGCTAGAGGAAAAGGACCTTACGCTTGATAAAGCTGTCACCATTACAGCATCGCACGAGGCCGCAGCAAGAGGCACCGCGGAAATGCAGCTAAGGTCATCGGAACTCAGCACCAATTGAATGGCATTGGGTGCAGTAAAGTGTTATCGTTGCGGAAGGACAATGCACGATCAGAACCAGTGCTGGTTCAAAAATTAGGAATGCAGAAAATGTGGCAGGCTAGGTCACATAGCTAAAGTATGCCGGTCAGGAAAGAAGGCCAGCAACAAAAAGTCACCGCAGGAAAGGTGCAAAAAGGTACACAAGGTGACAGAGAACATTTCGGATGAACAGAAGACGGATTCAGACTCCAGCAGTAAGGAACTGGGTTGTCTAAGAATACATAATGTGGGTAACACAGCAGACCACCAAACCATCTGGGTCACACTTCAGATAGCAGGAGTCCAAGTGAAGATGGAATTGGACACTGGATCGGCATTGACGGTCATAAATAAGCAAGATTACAAAAGGTTATTTCCACACATTCCCCTAAGGGATACGGAGATTGCATTGAAAACATACACGGGGCAAAGAGTATACCCCATCGGAAAGATAAAGGTAAAGGTGGTCCACAAGGGTAAAGAAAGCCGAGGAATGGATTTATATGTGTTACCTGAGGGAGGTCCACCACTACTGGGACGGGAATGGATCAGGAGAATAAATATGGACTGGCATTCCTTAAAAGCACTAACTGTAGATTCCGGTAAAAAGGACGATGTCAAACCTAAACGACTGTCCAGAACATTGGACGATGCTAAAGAGGTGTTCCAGCAGGGACTGGGAACACTGAAAGGAGTTACGGCAAACATCAAGTTTGAAGAACATGCAAACCCGAAATTTTTCAAAGCTAGACCGGTACCTTATGTGATACGACCTGCTGTGGAAGCTGAGCTGGAGGGACTAGAATGTTCCGGAGTACTGTCAAAGGTGGACTGGAGTGAATGGGCTACGCCCATTGTTCCCATCATGAAGCGTTCATCGAGTAACAAGCCGGGGGAACCGGGGAAGGTTCGCATCTGTGGCAATTTCAAGATCACTGTTAATCCGATGCTTCACACGGTGCAATATCCGCTTCCACGGATTGAGGATATCTTCGCTTCGTTGTCTGGCGGGAAACACTTCACCTAGACCTGGCGCAGGCGTACTTACAGATGGAAGTTGATGAAGCGTCACGCCAGTATCTCATGATCAACACGCATAAGGGCTTATATCGGTATAATAGACTGGTTTTTGGAGTGGCATCGGCTCCAGCGATTTGGCAAAGGGCCATGGAGCAGGTATTACAGGGAATTCCAGGCACACAATGCTACCTGGACGACATTCTGATTACAGGAGATGATGATGAGGAACACCTTACAAATTTGGAACAGGTGCTCACCAGATTGAAAGAATATGGACTTCGAGTTAATCGCCAGAAATGTGAGTTCTTTCAGAAGCAAATCTCGTACTGTGGTCACGTCATTGACCAGGAGGGGCTTCACAAGTCACCTGACAAGATCGAAGCTGTTGTGAAGGCTCCCGCTCCGGAAAATGTATCCCAGTTGAGGTCGTTCCTAGGGTTGATTAACTATTACCATAAGTTTCTGCCAAATTTATCCACGGTGCTACACCCGCTGAACGCTCTTTTGCAGAAGGGAGTGCCATGGAAGTGGAGCGAGGACTGTAAGCGGGCCTTTCACAAAAGCAAGGCATTGATCACCTCTAAGGAAGTGTTGGCTCACTTTAACCCAATGCTGCCTATTCGTTTACCTTGTGATGCTTCTCCATATGGTATTGGGGCAGTGCTCTCACATAAGTTGCCAAATGGCTTGGAAAGACCAGTCGCGTTCGCATCCAGATCATTGACCTCCGCTGAGCGCAACTATGCTCAGATAGATAGGGAGGCTCTCAGCCTTGTGTGGGGAGTAAAAAAATTTAATCATTACCTGCAAGGGCAAAAGTTTACGCTGCTGACAGACCACCAGCCGTTGGTTTCCATTTTTAACCCTAAGAAGGGTGTTTCGGTGATGACAGCGCAGAGGCTCCAGAGATGGTCCCTTTTCCTAGGGGCACATCAATATCAGATCGAATTCAAAGGTACAAAGCAACATGGTAATGCTGATGGGCTGTCGCGCCTGCCACTACCTACAGCGGAAGAGGCACCGACAGTTGACCCTGTTGAGTTATTTCACTCGACCATCATCGAATGTTTACCAGTCACCAATGCAAGTATTGAGAGAGAAACCAGGAACGACCCGACACTGTCTCGGGTCTACGAATTGACAGTGAAGGGCTGGCCAGCTCATGGTGAACCACTGTTACCGGCATTCTCAGCCAGACGAGGACAGCTGTCCGTCTGTCAAGGAACATTGATGTATGGAACAAGGGTGATTATTCCTCCTAAATTAAGGGAGAGAGTTCTAAAGGAACTGCATGAAGGTCATCTGGGGGGAGTCAAGATGAAAAGCCTTGCTAGGGCTTATGTGTGGTGGCCAGGTATCGACCAACAAATAGAGGATCTGACTAAAAGCTGCTCAGGGTGCCAAAAAGTTCAAAATGCACCTCCAATTGCACCGCTGCATCCATGGGAATGGCCTTCAACCCCATGGCAACGTGTACATATTGACTTCGCAGGTCCATTCATGGACTCCATGTTTTTAATTGCGGTAGACGCACATTCTAAATGGCCAGAAGTGATTAAGATGGCGACCACTACCTCGGAAAAGACGATCGCAGTTCTAAGAACGATATTCGCAAGAAATGGATTGCCAGAACAAATATGTTCAGACAACGGACCGCAGTTCGTGTCAGAAGAATTCCAGAAATTCATGAAGAAGAATGGGGTGAAACATTATACCTCTGCCCCATATCATTCGGCTACAAATGGGTTGCCCGAGAGATTTGTACAAACGTTCATAAAGGCGATAAAGGCCATGAGCGAAGACCAGATTCCACTACAACACAAGGTGGACAATTTCCTAATGGCATATCCAAACGCCACTCATGCAGTGACAAATCAAAGCCCTGCCATGATGTTCTATAACAGGAGGTTGCGGTCCAGGTTGGACTTGTTAAAACCAAATGTGCGGAGGGAAGTCGAAAACAAACAGTTCCAGCATATAAATAACAAGACCACTCGGAGTTTCGAAATAGGACAACCAGTGTTAGCCCGGGACTATAAGAATGAGAAATGGCAATCTGGAACAATTCGTGCCAGACAAGGACCCCTGATGTACACGGTGGATATTGGTGAAAACGTAATACGACGTCATGCTGACCAACTTGTAGAATCGAGAACAAGGGTCGAACCCATGACTACGACAGAGACACCAGTGGAAGAAGTTAGTGAACCTGAAGCATCTACCTCAGACGCCAATGTACCTGATGATGTCCAATCCATAAGAGATCAACTAGATGAGTCACCCAGCAACGAGAATCAGAGACCCCTGAAAGGCGTTATCCAACTCGGATCAGGAGGCCTCCTCAGAGACTGAATCTTTGAACAGTTTTGCATGAAGTTGTATATATGTTATCCATGTTATGTTTAAATTGGGATGTATACTGTTAAGCTAAAAAGGGAGGAATTGTGGTGTATGTAACCTGTACCACCTTAAGAGACTACCTTAAGAGATGGACTACTTTCTCTTGGCTACTGTATATTGTAGTACCGGTGGTGACCACACCGGTATATAAACTCTGTGTAGTAATTTGCTAAGCAGTTCAGCCCTGACCTTCGATTAGTAAAGACCTGTTTAAGTTATTCTTGTTGTCTGTGTCCAGTGATTTAGAATAAGCATATCTTGTACACTCAGACTCAACAGAATGGAGAAAAATGAAGGTCTCACAAGTTCCGGACTTGTAGCATCTTGCTCATGTTCTCTTTCCCCTCCCTACTCCCTCACTCATTCACTGGATATGCTCAAGCATAAAGCAATCACACACAGTATATTGCTTTATACACATTGTTTGAAGGGGCTGCAGCAGTACCAGTGGTAGATGACAAGACAGCACCTCAATGACCTCGAATTTCCGATCAGAGGCTTCCTGCATGCAGTTGCCTCCGATCAGAAAAAATCTACGCACTTACCTGCTGGCTCCGTAGGTCCCAAGACTTCCACTCCTGGGCCTCTGCTCTACGAAATGCGCAGAAGCCAGGTATCCCAGGGGCTCATGCAGTTCGCTGGTGCCCCTGGGATCACGTGGGCCGTGGGGAACCAATCAAAGAAGGGAATCCCCCTTCACACTTTTGACAGGTCTCTGCGCACAGAACTGTCAAAAGTATGAGTGGGGATCGCTTAAAAAACACAGTAAAACATTCAATATTTTTTTTAAATCATGCATTTTAAATGAGTTAAAATTACATTAAATTAAATATTTTAAACAAAAATTACATTTTTTGAAAAATTAATTAAAGTTTTTTACGGGGCTAAAAATAAACTTACCTTTTTATTAAAAGTATTTTTAAAATATAAATGAGTGAAAAAACATTTTTTTAAACTCTTATGCTTGTAAAAGCAGGCCTTACACATGCTTTTACCAGACGTAAGATTTTTAAAGGTTTCCAGCGGGCGGAAGTTGTGAAGAAAGCGAAACTCTCCATCTGCAAAGGCACTTTTCTTGACAGATCACAAGTGCCGGGTTTTAGCGCATGCCTAAACCCGGCACTTGCGCAGCCCTTATGGGTGCGTACACACCTTGTACGCACCCGTGGGGGGCGGAAAATCTGGCCCATTGTTTCCACTGGCGAAGTACTTAGCAGATCGGCTGGAAATGTTGTGCACTATATATCACCAAGGGAAACAAACTGGGCAAAGAACTCTAAAGTCACATACAAACAACTTTGTCTTAGAGTTTTTTTTCCTAATGATGCAGAATAAGGTAGCAGCTTAGTACAGTTTGGCCATACAGAGTAGTTGAATGCAAAGGACAATATTAGTGTTGCTATTTTGGGGCCATTCAGCCAGGAGGGTTAGTTGAAGGGTTAGTTCAGGCACATAGCTGAAGGCCACTTTGATGAGTGTATGGCACACCAGTCTTCCTAAGGCAACAACCTCTTTGTCTATGGTTACATCCTGCAGAGCCTTTGGTTGCAGAGCAGCTTCCTCCTGCTTCTTCACAATTAAGCTTCTGAAAAATTGGGCCGAAATTTTCACAATCCAACTTACGCCACAATTACGCCAAAACTTATGCTGGTTTCTAAGCCGATCTTGTTAATGGCAATTAATGCCTAAATTTCCTAAGAATGTCAACAGCATACACAGGAATGCAAAAACCAGCATGAAACAAGTGGAAATTAGCATAAACAATCAGGGCCCAAAGAGGGAATGGAAAATATGCCATCTTTATGCTTTAAGCCTCTCACTGTCTTTGGTCCCTGCCACAAACTCTGTTCCCTGGCTATTGTTTCCATCCCTCTCCCTGGCAACAGACTGAAGCTGAGCCAGACCATTCGCAACCTTGGTGTTGTGCTTGCACCCAAGTTTCGCTTCCAATCACATATCCACTCAATCACCAAGACTGCCTACTTCCACTTCCATAACATCGCCCAAATCCAACCTTGCCTCAGCTCATCTGCTGATGAAACCCTCATCCATGCCTTTGTTACCTCTAGACTTGACTATTCCAATGCTCTCCTGGCCAACCTCGCATCTTCCACCCTGCATAAACTTGTGCTCATCCAAAACTCTGCTGCCCGTATTCTAACTCGCACCAAGTCCCATTCACCCATCACACCTGTGGTTGCTGACCTACACTGGTAATGCCTCAATTTAAAAATTCTCATCCTGTCTTCAAATCCCTCCATGGTCTCGCCCCTCCCTATCTCTGTAACTTCCTCCAGCCCTACAAGCCTTCGAGATCTCCATGCCCCTCCAATTCTGGCAACTTGCACATCCCCGATTTGAATCGCTCCACCATTGGCGTTGTGCTTTCAGTTGCCTTGGGCCTAAGTTCTGGAATTCCCTCCCTAAGCCTCCCCATCTCTCTCATCCTTTAAGATGCTCCTTAAACTTGTGCAAGAGGGTGGGGCTATGTTAATGAGCTAAATTGGATTCACAGAATCATAAAATTATACAGGACAGAAGAAGGCTATTTGGCCCATCGTGCCTGTGCTGGCTCTTTGAAATAGCGATCCAATTAAAACCCATCTGGTTCACTAATGTCCTTCAGGGAAGGAAATCTGCCGTCCATACCTGCTCTGGCCTATAAGTGACTTCAAGTCCACAGCAATGTGGTTGACTCTTAACTGTCCTCTGAAATGGCCTAGCAAGCCACTCAGTTGTACCAAACCGTTAATAATAAAATCAGGCAGACCACCCGGCATCGACCTTGGCACCGGCTTTGGACATGACAACGACACACCCAGCCCAGTCGACTCTGCAAAGTCCTCCTCATTAATATCTGGGAACTTATGCCAAAATTTTGAGAGCTGTCCCACAGACTAATCAAGCAACAGCCTGCCATAGTCATACTCACAGAATCATACCTTTCAGCCAACGTTCCAGACTCCTCCATCACTATCCGTGGGCATGTACTGTCCCACCGGCAGGACAGACCCACCAGAGGTGGCAGCACAGTGGTATACAGTCGGGAAGGAGTGGCTCTGGGAGTCCTCAACACTGACTCCAGACCCAATGATGTCTCATGTCATCAGGTCAAACATGGGCAAGGAAACCTCCTGCTGATTACCAATTACCGCCCTCCCTCAGTTGATGAATCAGTACTCCTCCATGTCGAACACCACTTGGCAAGGGCATAGAACATACTCAGGGTGGGGGACTTCAATGTCCATCACTAAGAGTAACTCGGTAGCATGATTACTGACTGAGCTGGCACAGTCCTGAAGGATTTAGCTGCCAGACTGGGCCGTAGCAGGTGGTGAGAGAACCAACACGAGGGAAAAACCTACTTGACCTCGTCCTCACCAATTTACCTGTCGCAGATGCATCTGCCCATGACACTAGTGATAGCAGTGACCACCGCACAGTCCTTGTGGAGACGATGTCCCGTCTTCACACTGAGGACACTATCCATCGCGTTGTGTGGCACTAATGGGATAAATTATGAACAGATGTAGCAGCTCAAAATTGAGGTGCTGTGGGCCATCAGCAGCAGCAGAATTGTATTCCACCACAATCTGTAACCTCATGGCCTAGCATATCCCTCACTCTACCATTACCATCAAGCCAGGGGACCAACCCTGATTCAATGATGAGTGCAGAAGAGCATGCCAGGAGCAGCACCAGGCGTACCTAAAAATGAGGTGCCAATCTGGGGAAGCTGCAACACAGGACTACATGCATGCTAAACAGCAGAAGCAGCATGCTATAGACAGAGCTAAGCGACCCCACAACCAACGGATCAGATCAAAGCTCTGCAGTCCTGCCACAATCAGTCGTGAATGGTGATGGACAATTAAACAGCTCATGAGAAGAGGAGGCTCCATGAACATCACCTCCTCAATGATGGTGGAGCCAAGCACGCAAGTGCAAAAGACAAGGCTGAAGCGTTTGCAACCATCTTCAGCCAGAAGTGCCGAGTGGATGATCCATATCGGCTTCCTCCTGAGGTCCCCACCATCATAGAAGCCAGAGTTCAGCCAATTCAATTCACTTCACGTGCTATCAAGAAATGGCTGAGTGCACTGCATACAGCAAAGGCTGTGGGCCCCAACAACATCCCGGCTGTCGTGCTGAAGAAGTGTGCTTCAGAACTAGCCGTGCTGTTCCAGTACACCTACAATACTGACATCTACCCAACAATAGGAAAACTGCCCAGGTATGTCCTGTCCACAAAACAGAACAAATGCAATTCAGTCAATTACTGTTGCATCAGCCTACTCTCAACCATCAGTAAAGTGATGGAAGGTGTCTTCGACAGTGCAGCAGGTGCATGGGAACACCATCACCTCCAAGTTCCCCTCCAAATCACACAACATCCTGAATTTGTAATATATTGCCATTCCTTCATCATCACTGGGTCAAATTCTTGGAACTCCCTCCGTGACAGCACTGTGGGAGTACATTCACCACACAGACTTCAGCGGTTCAAGAAGGCAGATTGTCACCACATTCTCAAGGGCAATTAGGGATGGGCGATAAATGCTGGCCTTGCCAGCAATGCCTACACCCCATGAATGAATTTAAATATATTGTCCCACTCCCTGGCTCTTTCCCCATAGCCCTGCAAAGGAAATTTGCTTGTAGTGAGGCTCTAGTACAAATCCAGCCATAGTCACTTCTGTGCTAATTTCTTTGGAAAAACTTAGCACAGCACAACACTTATGCTGTTGCTGTGTCAAAAATTACCAGAAAATTCTGGCCTATTGTGTATAATGCAATGATAAGACAATGATGATTTTGGAGACACTTTCAATACTGCACAGAAAGACACCCAATTATCTGTCAAGGCATCTGAGGATGCCAATGTTAGGCTTTATAATGATCTTGGTTGCATCATAGGCCACCTAGTACCAGTCAGAGGCTGGAGCCATCCTTCCAGTTGGTCTTTATCTTCAAATAAACCTGGCACAGATGAGTGCATTAAAATGAAATCATCATGCAAACATTTCCCTGCAGGATGCATTGTTCCTGATCATTGACCAGATGCACATTGTGAAGTAGTCATGTAGGCCAAGGCATTAATATTTTGCTTAGTAAGGAAACAGGTGCAGCTCCTTTATCACCAGCAAATATGGCACAGTTGCCCAATATTACTGCACTGCTGAATTTCCCAAATTCCAACCTCATTGATGGCATACATGTGACTGTAATGATATCAGCAAATAGTGATGATATTTGTCTGTGTTTGATTACTTATGCCTTACAGCATATTTGTCTGTGTTTTTGATTACTTGTGCCTGACCAGCAGAGGTCATGTGAGAGACAAGCAGTCCAGAGGAGTTTTACTTTCAGTTTCATTCTAGATGCATCACAGCATAGTGTGTTCTGTAAAAAGCTGTAGAAAGTCTTGAACAAGACTTTAGATTAAACAACATTCTCTTTCAGAAATGAGTCTTTATTGAACCCAAAAAGAAATCAAAACATGATGTCGGAAGTGGCTGAAAGAGAAAAAATCTGAAGTTAGCAACTTGATGGGACAGTGAAAGCCGTTGTGGCAAGTAAGCGAAATCAGCTCTCCACATATTAGCAAGCCAGAAGAGAACATCGTTGCTTACCATTAGAGAATAGCTAACGAAGTGAAAAAATGGAAGGTTTACTCCCACCGGCGACGCTTCAATTGACAGGTAATGTGGCTGAAAATTGGAGAAGGTTCAAACAACGTTTAGAGTTGTATTTAGCGGCAATCGGAGCTGACGAGAAAAGTGATAAACAAAAATCGTCCGTGTTCTTACATGTCGTGGGTGATGCAGCGCTGGAGGTATATAATAATTTCATATTTGCTGTTGATGGAGACAAAATGAAGCTAGATAAAATAATGGAAAAGTTTGAGGCCTACTGCATACCTAAACGCAACGTGACCTTTGAGAGGCACAAATTTTTCACATGTGTACAGAAAATCGGCGAGACTATTGATCAGTATGTGACTGAACTGAGAAACCGGAGCAAATCGTGTGAATTTGGGGGACTCACAGACTCGCTGGTAAAAGACAGACTGGTGTGTGGTATTCCAGATAATGGTCTAAGGGAAAGGCTGCTAAGAGAGCAAGATCTAGACCTGGGAAAAGCCATAGCATTGTGTAGGGCTACAGAGACTGTGAAGTTGCAGGCAAAGGAGCTGTTCAGTGACAGTAGCTGCAACGTGGATGCAGTGAGAAAGAACGGATACAAACCGTTTAACAAAGAGAGCGCCAATGTGAAAAAAGAGACATGGCCAGCAAACGAAAATGAAAGAGACAATCGGAAGTCATGTAGTCGATGCAGTACACAGCATCCACCAAGAAAGTGTCCAGCATATGGTAAAACATGCAATAGATGCAACAAAAACAACCATTATGCCCGTTGCTGTAAGAACCAAGCGCAACAAAGCAACGTCCATACAGTAGATGAAAGCGAGATAGAGGAATTCAATGTAGATGCTGCGTCTGAAAACAAAAAAGAAAGAGACTGGATGTTGACACTAAAAGTGAATGACATACACATTCCATTTAAATTGGATACTGGAGCACAAGTTAATGTGATATCAGAGACCGATTTTAAGAGAATTAGACCCAGACCAAAGTTACATGGAATACAAGTGAAAGTGACCGGATACTCAGGTACTGATATACCAGTGAAAGGAAAATGCATTGTCAAAGTAACACACAAGGACAGAGAGCACACGCTAGCATTAATCGTGGTGCCAAAGGATGTGCAAGCCATACTAGGGTTAAAAGCCTGTGAGAGACTGAACCTGGTAAAGAGAGTCCTCGTTGTGGAAAGCGAAGGAGAGACAGTCTATGATGAACTCATGAAAGAGTACAAAGACCTATTTAAGGGTCTAGGCTGCATTCCAGGAGAACACACGATCAGAGTAGATAAAAGTATGACACCGGTCATACATCCATGCAGAAAAGTTCCGTTTGCTCTTCAAAAGCAACTGAAGGCAGAGTTGGACAGGATGGAAAGCCTGAACGTGATTCAGAAGATAGATGAGCCAACTGAGTGGGTGAGTTCCCTCGTCGTAGTGGACAAAAAGAATGGAAAGCTCAGAATTTGCCTGGATCCAAGAGATCTAAACAGAGCAATAAAGAGAGAGCACTTCAAGCTTCCTACACGTGAGGAAATCATGGCACAGTTTGCAAATGCAAAATATTTCAGCAAGTTAGATGCGTCCTCAGGATTTTGGCAGATGAAACTGGACGAAGCAAGTTCAAGACTGTGCACGTTCAACACTCCATTTGGCAGATACAGATTCCTAAGGTTACCATTTGGCATTGCCTCAGCTCCTGAAGTGTATCACAAGACTATCCATATGATCTATGAGCACCTGGAGGGAGTTGATACATCAATGGATGACATCATAGTATGGGGAACCATGAGAACTGAGCATGATGAGAGACTGAAAAAAGTGCTGGAAGCAACAAGGAAAACAAACCTGAAGCTGAATAGAGAGAAATGCCAGCTCGGGGTGACAGAACTGACGTTCGTGGGAGATATCCTTAGCAGTGAGGGCATCAGACCAGATCCCAGAAAGGTGTCCGCCATTGAGAATATGCCAAGGCCACAATGCAAAAAGGACATGCAGAGGTTTAATGGAATGATCAACTACATGGGTAAATTCATATCCAACCTCTCAGAAAAAATAGCGCCACTGAGAAGACTAACTGAAAAGAACATAGAATGGGAATGGAATCATGAGCATGAGAAGTCATGGAGCGATCTAAAGAAACTGCTCACAGAGGAACCAGTTCTGAGGTTTTATGACCCAGCGAGACCCATCAAGATATCATCAGATGCATCACAGAGTGGGCTCGGTGCCGTTCTTCTGCAACAATATGACTACTGGCAACCTATTGCATATGCATCATGCTCAATGACAGACGCGGAGACGCGATATGCTCAAATAGAAAAGGAGCTGCTCAGCATCACATACGCCTGTGAAAGATTTCACCAGTTTGTGGCAGGACAAGCAATCAGTGTAGAGACTGACCATAAGCCCTTGATTGCATTGTTCCAAAAGCCACTGAATAGCTGTCCGCTTAGAATACAAAGAATGATGATCAGGCTGCAACGCTATACACTGAATGTTGCGTACACACCGGGTAAGCTGATGTATACAGCAGACACGTTGTCCAGAGCTGTTGACCCAAGTGAGCCCGCAAACACCACAATGGATGAAAAAGTGAACGCCTACGTGGACATGATCACAAGTGCACTGCCCATAGCAGATGCAAAAATGGAGCTCATAAAGACTGAGACAAACAAAGATGAAACAATGAGACGACTGAGAAAAAGCATCTTGGATGGATGGCCAACATGAAGCAAGACTGCTCACCTGATATAGCAGAGTACTGGAACTGCAGGGCGGAACTATCAGTGGTCGAAGACATCATCTACAAAGGAAGTAAAATAGTTATCCCAAAGAGTCTGAGAAGAGAGATGCTAAAAAAGATCCATGGAGGACATCTGGGAATCGAAAAGTGTAAGAAAAGAGCACGAGAGGTGATGTACTGGCCACGAATCAACCAAGATGTGACAAATGAGGTGTCAAACTGCACAATATGCCTGAAATATCGAGCAAGCAATCCGGTAGAACCACTAAAGCCACACCCAGCACCAGACAGACCTTACCAGAAGGTAGGCGCTGACCTATTCGTATGTCAAGGGAAGGACTATCTTGTAGTCACAGACTATTACTCCCTGTGTCCAGAGGTTTGTAGACTGTACACCACCACTGCAGAAGCTGTGATAAGAAGTATGAAAGCCATATTCTCCAGACATGGCGTGGCAAGCAAGGTCTTCACAGACAACGGACCCCAGTTTAACAATGCAAATTTCCGACACTTTGCCAAAGAGTGGGACTTTGTCCACACAACGTCAAGTCCTCACTATCCACAGTCCAATGGACTAGTGGAAAAATCGGTCCAGACAGTGAAAAGACTGATGTACAAGGCAAAAGACAGTGGAACTGACTTCTACCAAAGCATGCTTGTATACCGCACAACGCCGCTCGAGTGTGGTATGTCACCAGCCCAACTCCTGATGGGACGTCGGCTAAGGTCAAACCTACCCATCCCAGAGAACCTCCTGAAAACAAAAGAGGGGGAGAAAGTGAGGAAGTTCAAAGAGCAACAGAAAGAAAAGCAAAAGTACTACTATGACAGAGGAACACAAAACCTACCTGAACTCCACACTGGTGACCAAGTAAGGTTGAAAGACAAAACAAACACATGGACTCAGAAGGGAACTGTCCTGAGTGAAGTTCAACCAAGATCATACACCATTCAGACAGATGAGGGTGCTGTTCTGAGAAGAAATCGTCGAGATCTTCTCATGGGACCAGCCACAGCAGGTCAAGAGACTGATACTGGTGAACAACCTGATCACACAGCTGAGAACCAATCATCTGAGGCAACAACTCAGATTCAAGGACAATCAATCAGAAAATCCTCAAGACACGTGAAGCCTCCTGAGAGACTCATTGAGCAAATTTAAGGACTATTGTTAAAGAAGGAAGTAATGTTATCTTATTATTTCTTCAAGTTCTAGTGTATTGGCATATTTCATGTGAACACACAAAGCAAGGGTAAAAAACCTTGATCATGATAATGATAATGTAAGTTCATTAAATGTTGTTAGTTAAAAGTAAAATACTTTTGCTTTAAGAAAGGGAGATGTAATGATATCAGCAAATAGTGATGATATTTGTCTGTGTTTGATTACTTATGCCTTACAGCATATTTGTCTGTGTTTTTGATTACTTGTGCCTGACCAGCAGAGGTCATGTGAGAGACAAGCAGTCCAGAGGAGTTTTACTTTCAGTTTCATTCTAGATGCATCACAGCATAGTGTGTTCTGTAAAAAGCTGTAGAAAGTCTTGAACAAGACTTTAGATTAAACAACATTCTCTTTCAGAAATGAGTCTTTATTGAACCCAAAAAGAAATCAAAACAGTGACCATGCCGACCATTGGACACAATGGCACAGAAATTCGGGTCGGAGGCTTCCCGCGGGTGCAAGCCTCCGACCTGCACTTACCTAGCGTGCCAGCCATTGTGCTGTGGGCCTGCGTGGGATTCCGATCCTGGGCCTGCTCCAACTGCCGGCGCGCAGTGCTTGCGTATCCCAGGGGCGCAGTTAGTTCGAAGCGTCCCTTGGGATCACGAGGGCCATGCAGAGCCAATGGTAGCAGGGAATCTGTACTCATAGATTTGACAGGAAGACCTGTCAAATCTATGAATACAATTCAGCCCCAAAACATAACTAAAACTTCAAATAATTTTTTTTTTAATCACATTTTAAAAATAACTATAAATTACATAAAATAACTATTTTAAACAATAATTTAAATTTTTGAAAAAATTAATTACAGTTTCTAACAGGGCTAAAAATAAACTTACCTTTCTTTAAAGTATTTAAAAATAATAAACCTGTGGGAAAAATGTTTTAATTTTACTTAATTCACCACTTACCTTGTTAAAAGCAGGCCTTGTGACTGCTTTTTAGAAGCGTAGCTCCTGGAGACTTACCCTCCCGGAGAAACCTGCAAAAAAAACGGAAGTTCCAGGCGTACGTGCTGCCTCTCCGGCGCACGCGTTCGACGTGTGAACCCCTTCCTTTAAGGGAATGGAAGTTTCGGTTTCCCGCGCATGCGCAGTGCATGCACGAAACCGGCACTTTCGTTGGTCCTATGCGTGAGTACCCAACGCGTACTCACCCGTGAAGACCCGAAGTTCTGGCCCTTAAATTAATAATGGCCAGAACTTCGGGTCCCCACGGGTGAGTACGTGCTGGGTACTCACGCGTAGGCCCAACGAAAGTGTCGGTTTTGTGCATGCACTGCACATGCGCGGGAAATCGGACGTTCCGTTCCCTTAAAGGAAGGGGTTCACAGTTCGAACGCGTGCGCTGGAGAGGCAGCGCGTAAGCCTGGATCTTCTGTTTTTTTTCCAGGTTTCTCTGGGAGGGTAAGTCTCCAGGAGCTACGCTTCTAAAAAGCAGTCACAAGGCTTGCTTTTAACAAGGTAAGGGGTGAATTAAGTAAAATTAAAACATTTTTTCCACAGTTTTATTATTTTTAAATACTTTAAAGAAAGGTAAGTTTATTTTTAGGCCCATTAGAAACTGTAATTAATTTTTTCAAAAATTTAAATTATTGTTTAAAATAGTTATTTTATGTAATTTATAGTTATTTTAAAATTTGATTTAAAAAAAAAAAATTATTTGAAGTTTTAGTTATGTTTTGGGGCTGAATTATATTCATAGATTTGACAGGTCTTCCTGTCAAATCTATGAATACAGATTCCCTGCTACCATTGGCTCTCCATGGCCCACATGATCCCAGGGGACGCTTCGAACTAACTGCGCCCCTGGGATATGCAAGCACTGCGTGCCGGCAGTTGGAGCAGGCCCAGGATTGGAATCCCATGCGGGCCCACAGCACAACGGCCGGCGCGCTAGGTAAGTGCAGGTCGGAGGCTTGCACCCGCGGGAAGCCCCTGACCCGAATTTCTACTATGGTTTCAATCATTTTTTTGACACATCTGTGGGCAGCAAATTATTTGATATTGAAGATGGTGGATGACCTTGACTGCCACTGTCTCTGCCATTCCTGTGGTGGAAATGGTCTGAAGGTGCTTGTATAGCAGTGGGCACAGCTCTGCAACTGTCTCCATACTCACCCAGAGTGTCTCCATACTCACCTAGAGTCTACAGAAGCAGTTTCTCTCGCTGATGGTAACCAATGATCAGAAATTCTCCCCATAACTGATTTTGTAAAGTACAAAACTGGGTCTTAAAAATAATTTTGATAGATAGATAGACGGGCGGAGGGATGGTATTTGCAATGTAATATGAACTAGCTTTGTCTCTCTGGATTACTTACATTCCAATTACAGCCCCGGGCTTTACAGACATGTGCATTGCTGTCTTCTTCAGGGTAACAGTCAATCCTTTCAAATGCTGAAGAGTTCCATTGCACTGAATATGACTCGCCTAGTATAAGTCCAAGACCTGTTAGATGAGCAACCTATGTAGAAAAAAACACATTTATTGCAACGGTAATTTAAGAGTCAGTTATAACAGTTTTGATTAGAATAATTCCATTTTTAATCATTATTCTCAATAATACTTTTAAAGCATGGCCTTCATCCGCTATCAAGAGCTTTTCTGGTTTTTGATAATGCTATTTTCTTTCATCTTGAACAGGATTGTCCTCTGAATCAGCATCCATTTTTGTGTGGTTTCTAGGTGGGCAGGAGCGAGAAATGTGTCGGAAAGCTTTTCTGCTGGCTCTTCAACCTTGGGTTTTCCACTGGAAATGACACCTGCCTATATTTGGGTTGGGCCCAAGCAAATCACAAGGTAATGGCTGGGAGATTTCATCCGAAGCATTCCTAGTCATTAACATTGTTAGCGACACTGGGTCAAGAATACCATTGCAATCCTGTCATACAGCGCTGTAAAGGCGTGGGGGAGGGAGGAACAGTTTAAAATTTAAACGGCTGTCTTGCTCAGTGCAATCGATCATGTGAACTTGGAATGAGATATATTTTGTCAATTATTTTTTGTTTTACACCCTACCATTGATCACAACAACTTTTCTCCCCCCATCCAATGTTAGCAACCCAGTGGCCCTGAAAATACTACTGGATGCCCGCCACCAACATTCAAATTAGGCTACCTCTGGGGCACACTGGTGGGCAGAAATTCCACCCCAATGCTTTCCCGGCAGTAAACCCGCAACAGAGTAAAGTCTAGGCTAATTTTGTCATAAAAAATTAATCTATTTAATTTTAACACAACTATACCTAATGCAGCTACAAAGCCATGACTGATTGCAATAAAGATTGATTTCTTACTGGTCCTATGCACTTAATCTTTTGGTTTAGTTTTATTGTTGAAAAACACTCAGTCAAAAAAAATAATAAAAGTAATTGATATAAACATTGTTTACAAGAATCATTATCAGATTAAAGAATGTTACGAAATGTTACACTGAGTGTGCACTATAATTATGGAACTAATTACACCCCATGTTCACCTGTCAAAGCAGAGTATAGCCTGAGAAAGAAAAAAGACGCTATTTTACAGGAAAATGTTAATTGTTCTTTTCCAAACACACTGTCCAAAGAGATATGCGTCCTTGTCTTCTTTATCGCATTCCAGCTAGAGCAGCAGTGAACTCTGTGGGATCGTGCTTTGCATTTAGCAAGTGTAACTTACACAGACCTTAATCTTTGAAAGCATTCTGGTGTTACCATCTTCCCCCACAGGACAGTCATTTCTTACTTAATTCTCATTCTACATGCATTAGATGCAAAGTTTGAGTTCAAAGTTAATCCTGCAATCAATTAGCTCTGCTACAAATAGGATGTAACAGAGAACCATTGAGTTAACATTATTTTTGACATCTAAATGCTATAGGTTAAAAAAAATTGCTCAGGCTGAGTAACACAGAATAGAACAGTTAGAGAGCAATGCATTTTGGATTTATTTGATTAAAGAAAGAATTATTGAGAATATAAGAAAGTTTCCATTACCTTAGTATTTATATTATAATTTATATTTTCTGGTGGTAAAGTTATGACAGTAGTCCTATTTTTCACAATGACAGATGTCGGAGCACTCTTGATGCCAAACATTCTTATTTCTTCAAATTTAAGATTGTTTGGGTCATTGTATCCTTTATTTAGTACTTTAATATCTAAAAGATTCTAAAAGAGAACAAAAAAATCATTAAACACAGAGCAAATTCCATTATTCTTTTTCCTGGTAGGGTTCATACTAATTGTGCAAGTGAGGTCTGCATTATAAGGTATTTAGGCCTTGTGCATATTGTTTGCCCAAAGCAATGAGCTTGCTATCTACTGAAAGAGCAACAGAGGGACAACCATTCGAAAAACATTTAAATCATGTATTCCCACCATAATGGCCCAGATTTTGCTGTAGCAGGGCATCTAACAGCATCTGCCTTTAGTTAGACGTGCCCTTGCACCTTTAGGTTTTTTATGTAGCAAGTTGCTGAAAGTGCGAGCTGATAACAGTGTAGTGAGGGAAACAGGGCATCTGGGACTTGAGGGAACAGGGCAAGCACCTGTGCATCTCCTTAACCAATCAGATTGAAGGACTGTGAAATAAACCGCAAGGATTGAGAAGGAAGTGTAAATTAGAGTGGGTGAATTTAATGTCAAATCAGGTCCAGAAAGAGAAATAGAGAGAGGAACAGAAAGATTGGATGAAGAGAGAGGCAGAAAGGAAAAGTTACTTTTTTGTTATTTTACTATTTTAAAACAATTAATACCTGAAGGAATGAGACTCCACACTTGTAATAGTTAATTTTTAGTGCCAGAGAGGTTGATTGGCAGTAATTAACACTTATCATGTTGGTAAAAGGGAACTTAGACTTGGTAAGAATCAACTGTCTGTGGCGGGTTTAGTTCATATCTATCGCAAGATGCTGTTTTCGCAAAGCTAACGGAGGAGCGGCACAACTCAGACAGCAACTTTTGGATATTTGCGTTTAACTGCGCATCTGCCCCTTGCCTGATATTAATATATATTGTGAATACAGCTATTCACAATATATATTAATAATCTAGACGAGGGAACTAGATGTACTATCTCCAAGTTTGCAGACGACACAAAGCTGGGTGGGCGTGTGTGCTGTGAGGAGGATGCCGAGAAACTCCAGTATGATTTGGACAGGTTGGGTGATTGGGCAGAAGCATGGCAGATGCAATATAACGTGGATAAATGCGAGGTTATCTACTTTGGTGGCAAAAACAGGAAGGCAGATTATTATCTGAATGGCAATAGATTGGGAGAAGGGGAAGTGCAACAAGACCTGGGTGTCCTTGTGCACCAGTCGCTGAAAGTAAGCATGCAGGTGCAGCAGGCAGTTAAGAAGGCAAATGGTATGCTGGCCTTTGTAGCGAGAGGGTTCGAGTACAGGAACAAGGATGTCTTACTGCAGTTGTACAGGGCCTTGGTGAGACTACATCTTGAGTATTGTGTGCAGTTTTGGTCAACTTATCTGAGGAAGGATGTTCTTGCCATGGAGGGAGTGCAGCGAAGATTCACCAGGCTGATGCCTGGGATGGCAGGAATGATGTATGAGGAGAGATTGGGTCGATTGGGCTTATACTCGGAGTTTAGAAGAATGAGAGGCGGATCTCATTGAAACTTATAAAATTCTGACAGGACTGGACAGATTAGATGCAGGAAGGATGTTCCTGATGGTCGGGGAGTCCAGAACCAGGGGTCACAGTCTAAGGATAAGGGGTAAGCCATTTAGGACAGAGATGAGGAGGAATTTCTTCACCCAGAGAGTGGTGAACCTATGGAATTCTCTACCACAGAAGGCAGTAGAGGCCAATTCATTAATTAAATATATTCAAGAAGGAGTTGGATATATTTCTTAAGGCTAAAGGGATCAAGGGATATGGGGAGAAAGCAGGGACAGGGTACTGAATTTGGATGATCAGCCATGATCTCATTGAATGGTGGAGCAGGCTCAAGGGGCCGAATGGCCTACTACTGCTCCTATCTTCTATGCCTACTCATTTATGATTTTTTTTTGTTGCAGCTTGTACTAATTCTTTTCAGGTCCAATTCAGTGGTGCCAGGGAAAAGGTGATATGACCACTGTGAGAGCCCAAATCGCACAACACCAGAGTGATGAGCCGGTCTCAGTGGATGTGGTAAGGCCAGATCATTACTATTATTTAAACTGGCTACCTGTACAGCTTGAGCTTTATGAGGGGATCCTCTAGAATTGAGAGCATGCAGCTGCTGCTCAAAATGAAAGTGTGCTGCCACTTAAAGGTTAGTGACCTTGTATATGGAAATAAAAATGTTGGAGCCTTTTTAAAGCCTTTTTAAAGGTTGAAAAATGTTTCACCCAAGTGTTCAATCATTGTAAAGGCTGTATGGAGAGAAGAAATGCCAGGCGAGTTTTGACAGGATAGACGACTTAACACGAAAGCATGATCAGAGTTGCTGGTCAGGTGTGAAAAAGTTGCTCTATTTGACTCTCCAGGACATACTTCCCACAACATGACAGTGCACAATGCCTAGAAGGAGGTGGCAGCCAGGATGTATGCTGTCAAAAATACTTGTTGGATCTGGGATAAGATGTAGGAAAAAATTGCGTACGTTAGGGAAAGTGGCGGCATGGATAGGGAATTGGCTCAGTGACAGAAGAAGTGGGTGGTGGTGGATGGATGTTTCTCGGACAGGGAGGTGGTTTGCAGTGGTGTTACCCAAGAGTCAGTTTTGGGTCCATTACTCTTCAATTTTTATAAACGAGCTAGACTCGGGTGTAAGGAGCAGCATTATAAAGTTTGCAGATCATACAAAATTTGGCAACATAGTAGATAGTGATGAGGATAGTTGTAGACCTCAGGATGACGTAGACAGGATGGTGAAATGGGCAGAAGCATGGCAGATGGAGTTCAATGCGGAGAAGTGTGAAGTGATGCACAGAAGTGGGTGGTGGTGGAAGGTCTAATATGGAAAGACAGTATACTATGAATGACACAATTTTGAAAAGAGTAGATGAGCAGAGAGACCTAGGTGTCCATATATACAAATCCTTAATGGTGGCATGTCAAGTTGATAAGGTGGTTAAAAAAGCATATGGGTTACTTGGGTTTATAAATAGAGGAATAGAATATAAAAGCAAAGAGATTGTGCTAGAACTTTATAAATCACTAGTTAGGCCTCAGCTGGTGTATTGTGGACAATTCTGGGCATCACACTTCAGGAAAGATGTAAAGACCTTAGAAAGAGTACAGAGGAGGTTTACCAGGAATGAGGGGCTTCAGTTATGAGAAGTGGTTGCAAAAGTTAGGACTGTTATCCTTGGAACAGAGAATGTTAAGAGACGGCCTAATAGAGGTTTTCAAGATGGTGAGAGGTTTTGATAGAGTAAATAGAGAAAAACTATTCCCTGTGGTGAGTGGGCCAATAACCAGAAGTCATAGATTCAAAATCATTGGCAAAAGGTCTAGAGGGGAGATGAGGAGACTTTTTTTCACTCAGAGTTGTTGGGATCTGGAACGATCCACCTGAAAAGGTGGTGGAAGCTGATTCCATAAATAATTTAAAAGGGAGTTGGACAGGTACTTGAGGATGAGGAACTTACAGTGTTACGAACATAAAGTGGGGGTGTGGGACTAAGCACAACTGCTCTTTCAAAGAGCCAGCACAGGCACAATGGGCCAAATGGCCTCCTTCTGTGCTGTAAATTTCTATGATTCTATGATTAAGGAAACTAATGATAAGACTAACCAATAGTACTATTAACCAGATACCTGGCACATGCCACAGAGTGCAGCCTGTCAAATTGTATTTTATTTGCGGCTCACTAGTGCCAAACTCTCACACCAGGCCTCAGCTCTTCTGTTGCATCTTGACTGCATAACTACACTTGAGCAGGGTACACAGTCAAATGCAATGTACAATTGGAAGCCATGCTACACTCACAACTTCCAAAGGCTTCAGGCTAAGCCCGGATTAAATCTGGGCTTGTCCCTTTTCATCTCACTGAAATAAGATAATTTCCAGTCCAACACTTTTATCTTGGACTTTTTCTTTGACTTTTCTTTTTCTTTATGTATTTTCCATGTGAACCTTATGAAGTTATTGTTACTATTACCTCAATATTCTCCTATCTCAAGGTAATTTATTTGTCCTGCTTCATTGTTTGGAACCAGATTTAATGCTGCATCCCTCCTTATTAAGCATGCAACATACTGATGAAGGAAACAGGATCTGGATGCATTCTAAGAGCCCTTATCCATTTTGATCACAAGCTTTTGTCTTAGGATACTGAAATTCCCTACTATTACAACTCTATTATTAATGCAAACTCCTCTTAATTGCCTGAAAGATCCATCCTTGATTTCTTTCCTGCTAATGGCTAATAATATAATCTCAATATGATAATAGACCCTTACAATAGAGGAAAGGTGAAGCAGATAAAGATGGTTGGGCTGAGGATGATTTCCTGAGGAACTCCTGGAGTGATGTCCTCGGGCTGTGATGACTGGTCTCAGATAACTACACCATTTCCCTTTGCATGAAGTATGACCTCAGCCATTGGAAGGTTTTCTCTTTGATCACCCCACTGACGTTAGCTTTGCTAGGGCTCCTTGGTGCCATACTTCATCGATAGCTGCCCTGATGGCCATGTAATGTCAGCATTAAGCACTCCGAAATAAAGTAAAGCACAGTCACATTCACAATTTGAACCTGGAAATTACTGTTGGCACTGTTATAATACGAATGCTTAATGTCCTATTTAAATTATTTTCTTCACTATTTTAACAAGGAATTCATCTGTTTATTTTAAATCAGTTAACACATCTTCTAAGTAATCTATTTAGTGGATGAATGAATGAGGACAGATGGATTTTGACACTTGAGTGTATGCTTTGGTATGTTATCACATGTTAGAATTTCCATAGAATGGAGAATTAACACATCCTGTTACTTTTACAGACTCTTCTGGAAACTTAATTCCTCTTGACAAAGGGTAACATTTATGCAGTTTAAAGGGATACACAGATACTTCTGTAACAAATCTCAGCCAACAATCCAAAAAATATGTTCCATGTACAAATTGAATAGCAAATTTTGTAATAGAATAAAGATTAGAAATTATAGTTGAATCAATTTGAAAAGACTAACCTCTGCAAGTGTAAACTGATAGGCAGTGTAAGCATTGTTTTGGAAAGTATCTGCAAGGTAAAATCAGCACAATTTACTGTTCAGCAATACAGTGCATCACAAACACCAGTGATGGAGCTGCGCATATTGATTTTTTAAAAATATCAATTAAATTATATTAAGTGATATATTTTTAAAGGCATTCGGGACTGAAACTAAAGAACAACAATAAGGCCACTTCTATAAGTAACATAATTGCACGATTATCAATGTTGAAATAGCTCACCAGCAATATGCTTCCCGAAACAAGTTTAATAGTACTTTTGAAATGACAGTCTGAGTTCAGAAATAAACCAAGGGGCTCGGGCAATATGTGTAGAAATGATCCTGAACAGTAGGTTAACAGGGCGACAATTGGAAGCAGTGTCTCCATCCTTCATAGCAAGTATATATTCTGAGGAAAGTTATTTATCTGATCTGAATTACTGAAAGAAGGTGTTTGGTGGATATCCAATATTCAAAGCAGCTGCTTATTATAGCATGCTGTAATTGTGAAGGAATAAGCCATATAACCTATTCAGAAAAAGACACCATTCTATGAAAGAATTCTGGCCTCATTAAAACATGACAAACTGGGTCTGGAAATCTAGAAACCTCAACAATCTAAAACTGTTACAGTATTCTGGTAATAGAGATAAGTTGTTGACACTGAATCAATAACCTTATTGAAACAGGAGGTTGGAGGCTCCCGACGGTCTGAATCTTTGGGGGCAGACAATGGTACATCCTGGTTAAGGTGTTCTAAGTTACACTTCGTAAACAGGCACATAAAAGAAGCAGAAACATATGCCTTTGTAAAAATGAAATCAAGTAAAAGAAACACCTGCCATCACACCATTTTTGTGTTAAGCTTAAGACACCTACACAGGAGACATAATTCTGTGTTACAACCAGCTGAAGTGGCTAAGCATTGCATAGATCACCCTGGTTGAGGTGTTCCAATTTACACTTTGTAAAGAGACACAAACAGAAGGCCTTGGTAGAGATGACATCAAGTGAAATGCACCTGCTGTTACACCATTTTTTATGATAAGCTTCGAACACCTAGGGTAGAGACACGATTCTTAATGCTACCAGCTGAACTGACTGTAAGAATTGCAGAAGTCAGCAGAAAAATGACTAGAGATAATTAGCTTACATCAGCAGAAAACTTCAAAGGAAATATCACTGAAAAGGATATAAATATTGAACTTTCAAATGGGATGATAGATTCGCTGTAAAGGGGCAAAGCGATTCTCGGCTTCAGAGGCAGGCTCTGTAAGTCTACACCTCTTTGTATCTTGGGGATCAACGGTACTGTATTTGATTTTGGTGGATATTCTGAATAAACTTTAAGAACTGTAAAACTGTAGCGAAGTTAAGATTTGAGAATAAGGATCTCTGATAAGAATTGAAAGCTTTCTCTTTTTGGAATTGTTAATGTTGTGAGACTCACCAACTGTAAAATACATGTCAGTTCTTTAATAAATCTATATATTTTTAGAATTGTCTCACATAATACTTCTGTATCAAACTCGCAAACTCAATCTCTGTACACTCTTTGGTGAGGAGTTGCAGAATTCTGGGGGAGTTTCCGGACCCTCATAATATCCGGAAGGTTACAGTCTAGCTAAACTTATTAAAAGTGCTATCTGGAGGATGGTAACATCTTCAGGTTGTTCCTTTCCTTTAGGGAGAGATAGTCCAGACCTTTAGACCCAATTAAGTGTCTTTAGGATTCGGCTACCTCAAATTTTAGTTGAAAGTGAATGTCTGGGGAATACGCCTGATCCGGGGTATCCCTTCATAATGTTTAATACATTACCTCGGGATTCTCCATCATCCCAGAATAACTCTCCACCAGCCTTTCCTTGTTCATCAAGGGCAATGAGGAGACCGAGGGGGTTCTTCCGACTATATATAAGAATAAAATATTTATTTGATGTAATTCAATGACAGCTTCATTATCTATGATATTTTAGTATGTGTGTCTATCTTCAGGAAAGGTAAGCATAAATTTGGCTGCACTTACCTATAAAAAGTAGTATTTGCTGGTTGCTGTGTTGGGAAGACAAATCCACCTCTGACATGAAGTCCCAGTTTATCTGCTGGTATCTGCATAGTCACATACTGCTTTCGAGAATATATGGGAACACCCTAATTTAACAATAAACAGCTTTTTTAGAATATATGTGCACTGTATTCATGTTATTAATTAATTAGCATGGCACAGCACTTGGAGAACTAAGTGAGGCACAGATGAATATTAAACATAATTTCTGCATCAAGTTGTGTCTAACTCATTGTATCTAATGTAAATACTGTTCTCTTATCAGGATTGGTCCTGAAAGAATAGACATATTTTGTTGTTAATAGACATATCTTAATACAAACTGTTATACATATGTACAGGGCAGTGTCCAAGGCCCTCAGGGCAGTGTCCTAGGCCCAATCATCTTCACCTGCTTCATGCAGCAGGACCTGGACGACATTCAGGCTTGGGCTGATAAGTGGCAAGTAACATTAGCGCCATACAAGTGCCAGGCAATGACTATCCCCAACAAGCGAGTGTCTAACCACTGCCCCTTGACATTCAACGGCATTACCATTGCTGAATCCCCCACCATCAACATCCTGGGGGGGTCACCATTGACCAGAAACTTAACTGACCCAGCCACATAAATACTGTGGCTACAAAAGCAGGTCAGAGGCTGAGTATTCTGCGGTGAGTGTCTCACCTGCTGACTCCCCAAAGGCTTTCCATCATCTACAAGGCATAAATCAGGAGTATGATGGAATACTTTCCACTTACCTGGATGAGTGCAGCTCCAACAACACTCAAGAAGCTCGGCACCATCCAGGATAGACAAAGCAGCCCGCTTGATTGGCACTCCATCCACCACCTTAAACATTCACTCCCTTCACCACCGGCACACCTTGGCTGCAGTGTATACCATCTACAAGATGCACTGCAGCAACTCGCCAAGGCTTCTTCAACAGCACCTCCCAAACCCGCGACCTCTACCACCTAGAAGGACAAGGGCAGCAGGCGCATGGGAATACCATCATCTGCAAGTTCCCCTCCAAGTTATACACCATCCTTGCTTGGAAATATATATTGCCGTTCCTTCATCAGCGCTGGGTCAAAATCCTGGAACTCCCTCCCTAACAGCACTATGAGAGTACCTTCACCACACAGATGCAGCGGTTCAAGAAGGCGGTTCACCACCACCTTCTGAAGGGCAATTAGGGATGGGCAATAAATGCTGGCCTTTGCCAGCGATGCCCACATCCCAGGAATGAATAAAAAATACATAGCTTTGTCAGAAAGAAACTTAAGAAAAACAAATACTAAAATATTAGATTCAGTTATAGAGCATTTAGTGCCAATTGAAAAGGCACAAGTTTAGATTCTACCCTTGACTAAAGTTAAAATGCAGTGACCTATTATTGGGCAAATGTGATTGGTTTTCAGCTGAGCCACTAGATAGAATTCCTCGTTGTGATAGACAGTTTCATGCTGGAGGAGGAAAAATGTTGGCAGGTAGGGTATAGCCTACCTGCTTCCTCTCAGCTAATTTGATGTGACATTGATCTATAGACCTCCCCATGCTCTTCAATAAAAGGAGCCAATGTGGGAGCAGCAAGACTAATATTAGGGACAAAGGTGAAAATCCTTAGCTTTCTCTTGCAGTAAATATTATTATTTTCATTGTATATCTGATTTCTGGCTCTAAGTATGCTTAATCTGTATTAAGTCCTTTCAATGTAATAGATGGTTAAGGGAAACTTTTACTTCCTGAAAATGATTCCATGATTGGGTGCTCCTAGCAGGAAGCACTAGCCAGGAAATTGCAAGCCTGCAGTGTTTGATTTGGTATTCATTAATTTAGATAGATGGAAAATCAAGCACTGTTGATCCATGATTTACGGGACAGCGTTCCCTGTGAACGCTATTTCACTGCAAGAGTGTTCAACTGTGAAATAAGAACTTATTACTACAAAATTGGATTAAAGTGATATTTACTGTTTCGTAATCATACCAAACCGCATCGGGCACATAGGCTTGGACTTCTTCTACACCCTGAAAATAAGGGAAAGACTGTAAGAAGCATTGATGTAAATTTTAAAACAAATATTAAAATAGTTTATAATTGCAAAACAAAAATGAAATGACTGTTGATTTTTCTGGATTGACCGGCATCCAGTTGGCATCAGCCTTTTGGTGTGACATAATGCTGCACGAATGTCAGCCACAGCTCATAACTCTCACCTGAGTCACAAGGCTGTGTGCTCCAGTCCCACTCTGGAGACTTGCACATACAAGGAAAAAAGTAAATGAGAAGAGATGCTGCTCTCTGTGTGATATTAAAAGTCTGAAACTGGAAGTTTTCACAAGGTATATTTCACTTGTAACTAAAAAATTTGCAACAAAAATTTAAATTCAGAGTTGAAAGATAAAATGGAGTCTGCCCTCTCAGGTGGATGTAAAAGATCCCATGGCACTATTCGATGAAGAGCAGAGGAGTTGTCCCAGTGTCCTAACCAACATTTATCCCTCAACCAACACATAAAACAAATTATCTGATCATTATCTCATTGCTGTTTGTGGGAGCTTGCTGTGTGCAAATTGGCTGTCGTGTTTCTTACATTACAACAGCGACTGCACTTCAAAAAGTACTTCATTGGCTGTAAAGTGCTTTGGGACATCCTGAGGTTGTGAAAGCCACTATATAAATGCAAGTCTTTCTTTTTTTCTTTCTTTCACTGTGACATGGATGTTGGTTCATGCTCTTGTAATAAATCTTCAATCTTAGATCACAAGATAAGTAAAGGCATTTGCTACATCTTAATTCACCCAGCCGGAACAACGATACACGCTCCCTTTGCCGCATCTAGTTGTTTCTCAAATGATTCCCCCACTCTGCCCATAGTTACGTTATTGGGGTAGGCACTATGCAGAAGCTAGGTAACTGGGAGGGCCAGAAAATCGGAGGGCAAGTCATCCACACCAGTCGTGCTTACCTCCTAGAAGAACCATACTAAGCAGTAACAACTAGGCCTGGAATAGGCTGACTACCTGCTTTCTTAGCCGGGGAATAATGTATGACTTAGGAGATCTAAAGGAGTGGGGGAAACAGTTAAATACAAGGAGAAAGCATACAGATCAAATCATTTTCAATTCAGTGAAACCGTCTTCTTAATTATTAATGAGATAGTATACCATAAAATATTTAATAAGAATTTTTTATATTATACAATTTGGTATTTGAAATAATGAAAATCATTCATATTCTGCAATACCACAGTGGCAAAAGTGATCAGTTGTAAATTGTGTTGTTATTAGCTTGCTGATAGCTGTACATATTTAAAAAATGGTATGAGTTTAATTAACGTACAGGATCCAACACAGGAGTGATAAGAAGAGCAGGTCCCCATAGAAACTGACGGTCGACAGTCCATGTTGCACTGTCTGAAGGAAACCTTGTAAAAGATAAAACAATTCATACATTTGGATATAGTTGTACATGAATGTCTTTATGATGAGGATGAAAATGCTGGGGAATGGAACATTTACTACTTTGTCCCCAACAGCAGCAGTTATCAATGCCACACCACGTATGAAACAAGCCAGACATAATCAAACCTTTCTACATTTCCTGATTAATTAATTTAAATCTAGTATCAGAAGCACACATCCTACTTTACCAGTGGAACAACAAGAACAATAACTTGTATTTATATAGTACCTTTAATGTAGCAAAATCTGTCAAGACATTTCACAGAGTGCAGGGGGTGGGGGGGAGTTATGGTCAGGCCCAAGCAGGAACAGGAAGTGGCTGAAGATGCTGGCAAAGATGGGTTTCAGGGAGGATTTTGAATGTAGGGAGAGATGTAACAGGATAAATGGGTTTAGGGAGGGAGTTCCTGAGTGTGGGAAGATTTGTGAAGACTCTGCCACTGAGAGTAGAAAGAAAAGGGGGAGGAACGTGAGGTAGAACAGCATTGGAAGAGGGGAAGAAGCAGGCAGTAACATGGAACTTAAGGAGGTTGCAAAGGGAGGGGTGAGTCTGTAAAGTGATTTGAAGATGAGGACAAGGATTTTAAAATCAATGCACTGAGGGATGGGGGGCCACTGGAGGGTGGCAAGAATCAAAGTAAAAGGTGGAATTTTATGAGGGAAGGGATCTGGCCAGCGAATTGAATTCTGGATGAGTTGGAGCTGGGGATGTAAGAGAGGAGGGCATTGAAAAAGTCAAATCTGGAGGTGAAAAAGGCATGGTTGACAGTTTGACCAGCAGTGGGATTGAGGTGGAAGCAGAGATGAGAAATTGTTCAGATGTGGAAGTAGGCTGTCTTAGTATGGACTCATTGTGGAGTTTGAAACTCAGTTCAGGGTCAAACAAGATACTTAAGTTGCACACTGCTAGGTTGAGTTCAAGTAGGCATCCAGGGAGAGAATTAGGATCACTGCCTAGAGTGCTGAATGGCTAGTGAGAGACAAACAGAATGGCTTTGCTGATGAGTTGTAATGTAGGAATTGACGAATTCCTACGAATAACTGAGATCGACACAGGAGAGCAATTAAACAGGTCTTTACTCAAGGGAGATGCCACAGGGTCTGCCTGGGCAGCCCCGTGGTTTGCGACGTGGCATCATCGCGTTTTCCCGTGCTCTTAAAGGGGCCACGCCCCGTACATGCAAACTTTATATACAAAACACAGTAATGCCTAACACAATGGTGCAGGTTTAGGCTGGTGTTAGAACATCATTAAAGAGAATTATATACAGTTATCCAGAGTCATTCCGTGGTTCTGCCACATGCGCCCCCCCAGAATTCGCTTTAACGGACAAAGTCAAATGGTGAGGGGGTCTGACAAGCCTGTCAGAATGACTCCTGTACTCTCGAGGCGGAGGCTGCTGGGTGGCTGGCGGTTCGGCAGGCGGTCGCACTTGATCTGCTGTAACGACGATGGGTGGCCGACCCCGTCTCGGCGGTTGTGCTGTCTCGATGGGGCGGTCGAGGTCTAACTGCGCTGGCTTTAAGTGGTCGACCGAAATGTGGTCCGGTTTACCACCGACATCTACCGTGAAGGTTTTGTCCCCTGCTTCCAACATGCGGAAGGGACCGATATATGGGGCCTTGAGCGGATCCCTATGAGCATCATGGCGAATAAAAACGTACTCCACCTTGTGAAGCTCCGTGGGAACGTGTGACCACTGCGGCCCATGGTGCGAAGTGGGCACCGGTGCGAAACATCTGGCTGCCTCTTGGTGACTAGCAAGCTGGGCAGACACGGACCATGGCTCTGTCGATGTTGGTAGGAAATCCCCTGGGACTCGCAGCGGCTGACCATAGACAAGCTCCGCTGATGAAGAGTGAAGGTCTTCTTTGGGGGCTGTGCAAAGGCCCAACAGGACCCACGGTAGCTTGTCTGCCCATCCAGCGTCCTGGAGGCTGGCCCTCAGGGCGGCTTTCATTGAATGGTGGAAGCATTCGCAGAGGCCATTCGCCTGTGGGTGGTAGGCTGTGGTGCGGTGTAATTTGACACCGAGTCCTTGGGCCACTGCATTCCAGAGCCCGGAGGAGAACTGCGGTCCCCTGTCCGATGAAATATCTGCGGGCACTCCGAAACGGGCAATCCAGGAGGAAATTAACGCCCTGGCCACGTCCGCCGAAGTAGTGGATGACAGGGGGACCACCTCTGGCCATCTGGTGGTGTGGTCAACCATGGTCAGGATGTGTGAAAAACCATGGGAGGGTGGGAGTGGTCCTACCAGGTCCACGTTGACATGGTCAAAATGTCGCTCCGGAACTGTGAAGGCGGCCAACGGAGCTTTGATGTGGCGCTGTACCTTAGCCTTTTGGCAGACCACGCAGGTGTTGGCCCAGTCGCGGACATCTTTGTGCATGCCATGCCATACGAATTTCGCTGACATCAGTTTCTGGGAGGCCTTCATTCCAGGGTGTGACAACCCATGTATGGCGTCGAACACATTGCGGCGCCAGACAACTGGCACGACAGGGCGAGGATCCTGTAAGGAGACGTCACACAACAGCGTGGCACCTGAATGGAACTTGACATTGGCCAACTGGAGGCCAGTGATGGCCGTTCTGTAAGCCTGGACTTCCGGGTCTGAGGCTTGGTCCGCTGCCATGAGGGCGTAGTTGATGCCCAAATGAACCGTATTGATGGTCGCGCGGGAGAGGCAGTCTGCCACCAGGTTGTCCTTACCGGCCACGTGCTGTATATCCGTGGTGAATTTGGATATGTATGTCAGTTGACGCTGCTGTCGGGCTGACCACGGTTCGGCGGTCTTGGACATGGCAAAGGTCAGCGGCTTATGATCCACAAAGGCGGTGAAAGGACGTCCTTCCAGAAGGAACCAAAAATGGCGGATGGCCAGAAAAAGGGCGAGCAACTCCCGGTCAAAAGTGCTGTAAGCTCTCTCGTTCTGCCGTAGTTGACGGCTGAAGAATGCCAACGGCTGCCACGTCCCGTTCACCCACTGCTGTTGCACAGCACCGACTGCGTAGTCCGACGCATCGGTGGTGAGGGCGATGGTGGCTCCTGGCAGCGGGTGCGCCAGCATAGTCGCGCTGGCTAAGGCACTTTTGGTGTCGGCGAACGCTCAGGTCATGTCATCCGTCCAGTCTACTGGGTTCTTGCCAGTCTTGCCCTTGAGGGCCTCGTACAGGGGCTGCATGAGTAGTGCCGCCTTAGGCACAAAACGGTGGTAAAAGTTTACCATGCCTAGGAATTCCTGCAGGGCCTTTATGTTCTGCGGTCATGGAAAGGATGTCACCGCCTCTACCTTCGAAGGTAAAAGAACCGCTCCCTCTGAGGTGATGCGATGCCCCAGGAAATCAATTTGGTGCAGGCCAAACTGACATTTGGCCGGGTTGATAATCAGGCCGTGTTGGCTGAGGCGTCGAAAAAGGGTGCGTAGGTGACAGGTATGTTCTTCCTTGGTAGGACTGGCAATTAAAACATCATCTAAGTAGATGAAGAGGAACTTGAGGTCCTGCAGCACGGAGTCCATCAGGCATTGGAAAGCCTGGGCGGCATTCTTTAACCCAAACGGCATTCGTAGAAACTCGAAGAGGCCGAATGGGGTGATGACTGCGGTCTTCTGGATGTCTTCTGGATGAACGGAGACTTGGTGGTAGCCCCGGACGAGGTCGACTTTAGAGAACACGTTGTTCCCTGCCAAATGGGCAGAGAAATCCTGGCTATGGGGGATCAGGTACTGATCAGGAGTGGTGGCGTTGTTTAGGCATCGATAGTCGCCGCATGGCCGCCATCCGGCGCCAGGCTTCGGGACGATATGGAGGGGCGAAGACCAGGGACTATTCGACTGGCAAATAATCCCTAACCGTTCCATGGTTGCGAACTCCACCTTTGCGACCGCCAGCTTGCCAGGTTCCAGGCACCGGGCCCACGCGTAGACCGGGGGGGGCCGTTGGTGGTGATGTGGTGTTCCACACCATGTTTCGTGGCTGTGGAGGAGGACGTGGGTCTTGTCAGGTCGGGGAATTCGCTGAGCAGGCGAGTGAACTCATCAGGAGTCAGGAACGCACAGGAGACAGTGCGTGACGTAGTGTTACTGCGGTAACACGGAAGAGAATTAAAAGTTGCTGCGTTGATCAGCCGTCGGCCCCTAACGTCGACCAGGAGACTGTTGGCGCACAAGAAATCTGCGCCGAGGAGGGGCTGGGAAACTTTGGCCGTAACAAACTCCCAGTGAAAACGTTGCCCCCCGAGGCACAGCCCCACTCGCCGTCTACCGAAGGTCCGAATCATTCCGCCATTGGCCGCTTCAAGGGCGGGGACGTGATTCCCCGTCTGCACATCGAGGGTGGATGCGGGTAAAATGCTGCACTGCGCTCCGGTGTCGCACAGAAAACAACGACCGGAGAGAGTATTGGTGATGGACAGCAATTTTCCCGCGTTGCTGATCGCCATCGCGGCCGCGGGGTGCCCGTTAGACCCGTTCCTCGGTGGTCGCAGTGGCAGTTGATGTTGGTTTTTATTTTGAGGAAAGCTGCAGGGAGGGTGGCAATGCTTTGCCTTCGCGCCGAACTGCGCGTGATAGAAACACAGCCCAGCAGGCTGACGAGCTGGGGCGGTGTCTGCAGGGGATGGGTGCCTTGTGGCGGTGCAGTACTGCTGAGTAACAGCGAAAATTTTGTCAGCTTCCGCTGCGAGTGTTGCGCAGTCTTCAGTTTCAGATCTGGCCAGGGCAGTTTGCACCTGTTCAGGCAGTTAGCTGAGGAAAATCTCGCGGAATAGGAAACATTCCCGTTCTGAGCCCAGGAGTGTGAGCATCTGGCTCATCAACTCTGAAGGCTTGGAGTCCCTGAGCCCGGGCATAGCGAGTAATCGACGGGCGCGCTCCGATTTTGTGAGCCCGAAAACCTGTAGTAACCGCGCCTTGAGGGTTTCATACTTGCGCTCCGTTGGGGGGTTTTTGAGGAGGCTGACGATCCAAGAGGCGGTAGAGCTGTCAAGTGCAGAGACCACATAAAGATACTTGGTCTGATTCGCATCGATGTTCCTCAGGGCGAACTAGGCCTTGAACTGAATAAACCACGAGGGCGCTTGCTGCTCCCAGAACTGCGGTAGCTTTAGCGAAATGACATTTGCTTCCATGCTGTGCTCTTCTTCTGTGAAAACGTTCATAAAAACGGGGTCACCAATGTAGGAATTGACGAATTCCTCCGAATAACTGAGATCGACACAGGAGCGCAATTAAACAGGTCTTTACTCAAGGGAGATGCCACAGGGACTGCCTGGGCAGCCCTGTGGTTTGCGATGTGACGTCATCACGTTTGCCCGCATTTTCCCACGCTCTTAAAGGGGCCACGCCCCGTACATGCAAACTCTATATACAGAACACAGTAATGCCTAACACAATGGTAGAGGTTTAGGCTAGTGTTAGAACATCGTTAAAGAGAATTATATAGAGTTATCCAGAGTCATTCAGTGGTTCTGTCACAGTAAAACATTATGGCTGCTCCACAAATTGATATTGGCCAGGCAGTCCCAACAGCACAGCGATAGCCACAGAATCATGGCGGACAGTGGAGTAGTAAATATGGGTATCATCAATGTCCATATGGAAGCTTATGGATAATATCAGCAAGGAACAACACATGAAAGGAATATGAGGGCACCAAGGATGGAACCTTTGGGGCACACTGGAGGTAAATGTCATGAATGGGAGGAGAAGCCATTGCAGGATATGTGTTGGTGGCATTGAGACAGGTAGAAATGAGTCCCACACAGGTGAATTGTGTTCCATGTGTGTCAGCCGTGGCTTAGTTGGTAGCACCCTTGTCTCTGAGTCAGAAGGTTTGTGGGTTCAAGTCCCACTCCAGAGACTTCAACACAAAGATCTATGCAGTGCTGAGGGAATGCTGCACTATCAGAGGTGCTGTCTTTCAGATGAGACATTAAACTGAGGCCCCGTCTGCCTTCTCAGGTAGACGTAAAAGATCCTATGGCACTGTTTCAAAGAAGAGCAGGGCAGTTATCCCTGGTGTCCTAGCCAATATTTATCCCTCAATCAACATCACAAAAGCAGATTATCTGGTCATTATCACATTGATGTTTGTGGGAGTTTGTTGTGCGCAAATTGGCTGCTGCATTTCCTACATTACAACTTCAAAAGTACTTCATTGGTTGTAAAAGCACTTTGGGACGTTCGGTAGTCATGAAAGGTGCTATATAAATGCAAGTCTTTATTTTTTCAGGAGTGATGGAGGAGGATGGTGTGATCTACTGTATCAGAGGTTGCTGAGAAGTTGAAGAGGAGGACGAGAGTTAAAGCACCAGAATCACAGTCACAAAGAATGATGTTGGTGACTTTGGCCAGGTCTGTGCGCATGATATAACCTGGGTTACAGGGAATCAAACAGGGCACAGGCACAGATGGGTACTGTTCCCTTTAAGCTGCATGGCTGCAGCTTCTGCACAGCCAGCTCAGCGACTTTTAAATAGGAAAAACCACGCATGTGCCGTATTTTGAATGGGCCGCGCAGCCTCTTAAAGGGGCCACACACACTAAAAAAAATTCAATGGAACATTGATGCTGATGATTCATTCTAAAATGGGAGGTTAAACATGGGGTGGTACTTGGAAAGGATGGAGGGATTGTTGGCAGGCTATTTAAGGAGCTGGATTATTACAGCAATTTTGTAAGTGGGGGGAGCAATGCCTGAGGAGAGGGAGTAGTTGACGATGTTATTAGCATTGGACCAAGGCGTAGTAATTAAGTGGTCAAGTGCTGAGTTGTGAAGGGTCAAGAAGAAGGTGGTGAATCTCATGGAAGAAATTAGTTGAGTAATGACTAGGATAAAAATAGAGAAGACACCATAAAGTGTTGTGAGGTCAGAACTCAGTTAAAGGGGTGAATTTTAACCCCCAAAAATGGGTGGGGTGGGGTCGGGTGGGAGGTTGAAGAGTTAAAGAACTGAATCCCGACCCCAACCAACTCACTTCCGGTTTTAACAGAGGCAGGACGGGGGCGGGCAGCCAACCCGCTCCCAGGAGGCGGGTCACCCAGCTAAATATTATAATGAGGCTCTGTGCCTCATGATGATCCACCATTTTAAATTTAGCTCTGGTTGGTCGGGTATCCAAAGCCATGTGCCTTTCCATTTACCTGCTGGTCCCAGCATCTCTGCCTCGCCAACCCCCGCAATCAGACACCACCTCAACCCCCAATCTGCCTCCCGACACTTCTGATCTCCCCCCAACCTCCCCCCAAGACCCCCGATCCTCCCACGAGGCCTCTAACACCCTCACCCACGAGGCATCTGAACTCCGATCTGCCCCCCAATGCTTCCGATATCCCACTGCCCTCTCCTCCGATCCACCCCTCGAGGCCTCCGACACCCCGCCACCCTCCCGTCCCACGGAGCCTCCAGCCCCTGATCCCCGTCCGGCCTTCTGACCTCCCGCCTCCAGCCACCAATCTCCTTCTGGCCTTCCGACCTCCCCCCTCCAGCACCTGAACACCCCTCCAGCCTTCCGACCTCCCCCCTCTGGCACCCGAACCCCCCTCCAGCCTTCCGACCTTCCCCCTCCGACACCCGATCCCCCCTCCAGCCTTCTGACCTCCTCCCTCCAGCGCCGATCCCCCTCCACCCTTCCGAACTCCCTCCTCTGGTCCCCAATCCCCCTCTGACCTCCCCCTTCTGGCCCCGATCCCCCCTCTGGCCCCGATCCCCCTCCGGCCTCGATTCCCCTCCGGCCTCGATTCCCCTCCGGCCTCGATTCCCCTCCGGCCTCGATTCCCCTCCGGCCTCGATTCCCCTCTGGCCCCGATTCCCCTCCAGCCTCTGACCAACCCCCCCCCCCCCCCCACCCCCCAACCACACCCTACCAATCCCTCCCTCTCTCCTCTCTTCGGCCTGGTGCAGCAGGCCTATTCACCCCCAACAGTCAGCCAGCCTCTTCCTCTGACTGGCTGCAGGAAGGAATCAGTGCTTTGAAATGCTAATCAGACCCTGCTGTTAAATTTGGTACAGTCTGCGGGAAACCTGTTCTCTCGTGTTTCCTGACTGCTTTCCAGCCCCTGCCCGCTCCCTACCCACCTCCAAATTAAAATTCCAGCCAAATTATCAGCTGGCAGTTGTCAGGGCGATGGATAGGCAACTCCTTTCATCATATTTCTATAGCGTATTAGGATATGACCAACTCCATTGCGGAGCTCAGTAAACGCAGACCAGGTTTGTTCACTGGTAACTGAATGGATTCTGCTTCAACTTATTTTCTTTATGATCCCTAACTACCAAAAGGAAAAGAGAATGTATCCACCTACTTGAGACATGTTAAAACAAGCCCCAGATATGGAAGGAATATGTTATAATGACAAAATGTGCAGAATTCATCCATGCACATCCTATCTATGAACTTTTTCCAGAACAGTTAATTTGTTTGGATCCAATTTTACTCCTCCCCACAGCCCCCCCCCACCCCTCACAAATTTCTGATGTTTTCTTTTCTTTCTGTACCCTGAAACCCCTATGCTGCACAATCAGCTGAGGCAGGCAGCTTCTTCCCAGGTCTCTGACAATTCCATCTTAAGCAGCTCACTGGAAGATTTGCAATAATAGCCTGATGTGATTTCCTGTGGGGACGATTCAGCCCTTCACTCACATCATCCTTAGATGGCGTGGTCCAGTTCATAAGGGTGCAATATGACAGTGGGTGTCAAAACCACGCCAACTGGAAAATCAAGCTAATGAGCAACCCATTCAGCCAAATTGGCATTGATTAGATTTAGATGGATTTCATCTTCCATCTTCTCACTCCTTAAATTAATTTCAACAGAAGTCATTCACTTGAGATCAAACAGTTTAAGCAGAAAGAATACCATAAGGTGCACTGACAATTTCATTGTCCAAAAATTCTATGTCCCTTCAGTGAATTAATTTCACTAGTATGGATTAATAATATATAGATATGGCTTTGATAATCATCAGAATTAATTGATTTTCTAAAGCACTTACTCATGAAGCAGTGGTCGCACTACAGTGTCTCCGTAGACATTAGCCTTGTGAAAGAGTGTGTAAAGGTAAGGAAGCAATGTGTACCGAATATTCAGGTAATGTTTGGAACTGTTCACTAAAAGGGAGTTTTCACCAAAAGTAGCAGGATCTTGAGGCTAAAAAATAAGATTTGTATTGTGAGGAAGAATTCTGTTACCATAATTATAAGTGAAATTTAACCCAACCAACTGTTTGATGAGTTGATAGGTATTTTTCATGATCCACATTTTTTTCTATTGGAACAAAATATTTATTATCAACTTGTGAAAACTTACTGCATATCCCTCAGCATTGTGGTTCCTAGAATATGGATAAAATGCTCCAACCTGCATCCATCTCCTACAAAGTTCTTCAGTCGAATTACCAAAGAAACCACAAATGTCTGCTCCAATCTGCAGAAAGGAAGTACAGGTGTGGTTGTTCAACTTCTCTAGAAGCAGCTAAGCTCTCCATAAAATAAATCTTTGTTTTGATGGCATTTTGTAATCTTGATAACGCACGCCAAATATTACACAGAAAAGATATGTAATTAAAACTTACAGACAACTAGATGAATGCTTCATTCATAGTTTTCACTGCCAACTTCACTTACGTACTCTTAAATCAACTTACATATGGAATACCAAAGAGATTAAACTCTAGCATTCCAGGAATTGCCCATTTGATGTCATTCCAGTTCGCCCCATTATCTCCCAGCCAGTGTCCTGTGTACTTTCCTGACCCAGCAAAAGTTGATCGAGAAAGAATAATACTTCGTTTCCCAGGGAACACACGGTTAATTGCTCTGAAATGTCAAACAAAAAAAGAAAAAAAAAGGACATTTTTGTTGTAGCGTGGGCAGGAATTGATACGTTCGAGTATGATTTAATGGTGAATGCTCATGAATCACACTCATATTTTCTAATATAGCATCACATGATTTTAGCAATGTATTATAATTTACCAATGAATTATTTTGAATTGCTGCTACACCATTAAATTTTACCTAGCTTCCCCAATGGTTCAGGGGGTTTACACAGTAAGTGCCTAAGCAATGCTGACTCAAAATGTCCCAGGTTCAATTCCCACAGTTAGCTGATCTCTGCTGACCTGCAGTCAGGGTGCTATAATTGTTATAATTAACCTCAGTGAACTTGGCTTAGGAAGGAGAAAATCACTGAGGGTTTCAGGTACAGCATGCAGGTACAACAAGCAATAAGGAAGGCAAATGGCATGTTGGCCTTTATTGCAAGGGGGTTGGAGTATAAGAGTAAGGAAGTCTTGCTACAATTGTACAGGGCCTTGGTGAGACCACACCTGGAGTACTGTGCACAGTTTAGGTCTCCTTATCTAAGGAAGGATATACTTGCCTTGGAGGCGGTGCAACGAAGGTTCACTAGATTGATTCCTGGGATGAGAGGGCTGTCCTATGATGAGAGATTGTGTAGAATGGGCCTATACTCTCTCGAGTTTAGAAGAATGAGAGGTGATCTCATTGAAACATACAAGATTCTGAAGGGGATTGAAAGGGTAGAAGCTGAGAGGTTGTTTCCCCTGGCCGGAGTGTCTAGAACTAGGAGGAATAATCTTAGGATAAGGGATAGGAAATTTAAGACCAAGATGAGGAGGAATTTCTTCACTCAGAGGGTTGTGAATCTTTGGAATTCTCTGCCCCAGAGGGCTATGAATGCTGAGTCTTTGAATATATTGAAGGCTGAGATAAATAGATTTTTGGACTCTAGGGGAATCAAGGGATATGGAGATCGGGCGGGAAAGTGGAGTTGAGATCGATGATCAGCCATGATCTTATTGAATGGCAGAGCAGGTTTGAGGGGCCGTGTGGCCTACTCCTGCTTTTATTTCTTATGTTCAGCTACTGATCACTGTCCACTGACCTCTGTTGGAAGTGCACAGGTACTAAGTTCAAGTGCAGACAGAACCTGGCTTGGCTGTCACATCCCCAATAGTTCAATAGATTTCCAGAACTCACTCTCAAGATACATGGGCCTTGAAATTCTGTGGGAATTCTCCCATCTCCTGCTTAACTCTAGTAGAAGATCAGAGGAAGCCATTTTCAGTCATATACACCATTTGTGCTGGTCTCCAACCAGAGTTCGGCGGGAGACTGGGAGAATCCTTACAGAATGTCAAGGCTATGATAGTAACAATTTTGATAAGAGTAGTGCAGGGCACCCAGGGAAGAGTCAATGCTTTAAGGAGAAAAATGGCAAAGAAAAGAGAGAAAGGAACATTTATAAAAGTTTTTTTGAAATATGGAAATTTATTGCTCTTCTTCTCTGCATCAAATTCATTTTGAAGTACTATCTAAAGCCAATATATATTGTTATTTTTCTATCCACTCTGGCAGTATAGAGCCAGTCACCACTGGAGTGAATGCTATCTTTTGAAAATACGTGAAGAACGTGGGTTAGGCCAGAATTTCTGATAATACATTGAGCAATTTAAAGCTCCAAACTGAGAAAGAATAGCAATTCAAGAGCACAAGCTGTTTAATTTAATTGTCCCAAATGCCCCAGTTACTTTCATATGGTTACACAAAGAAGTTTGTCTGTCCTTTTTTTCCAAAATGTTATTTTAAAAATAGCACAATACATACAAGTGCGACTGGTACATTGTGTATGGATATGTGTACTGATTTTGAGAGAGAACAAAGGAGAAGTTTGGAGGATGTTTCTGTGCTGTTAGGACATGGAATTACTTAGATGAAACAGTGGTGACAACAGGATCTGCATTAGCTTTTAAAAGGGAAGGGATCAATATTTGAAAAAAAAAAGGATATGGGGATAGGATAGGGGGATGGGACTAAGTGGCAAGCTTTTTCAGAGAATTGGTACAGTCATCATAGACCGAATGGCTTTCTTCTGTGCTGTAGAATTCCATGGCCTAGACATTCAGCTGCATAGCACCCATTGTTTGGGCGCTATAGATGCCGAATTGGGATCAAAATGGAGTCCAAGCAGCACGCACACACTTCGTGACTCCATCTTGGTGAGGGCGGTCAGGCAGCTGTTAGGAGCGTGCACTGGAAGTATGGTAAGTAGGCAGATCGTGACGTCAATCAGTGTGCAATGCTGATTTGATGCCAGCGCTGCCATTTTCGTCATCATCGCTGGAGCTAATGCCTTCTCTTAACCTCGCACAGCTGAACACGTGTTCAACAGCAGGAAGGATCCCCTAGCAGCGATATTTAAAGGGATCATCACCAACTTTCAGGTAACTTGCTTTTTCATTTCTATTGGCTCTGTGTTAGTTTGGGGAAGTGTTTGGAGCTTTCTAAAGTTATTTAAAGTTGGTGAGGTGACAGGGAGTGGTGCTGCAAGTGGAGAAGGCCTTGCTACTGACGTCAAGGGTTCTGCTCAGACCACTTGCTCCCAGTCATGGGTGCTCTAGTTCTCATCCCCCTTGGCCTGCATGACAAGGAGATGGAGCAGAGGCAGCAAAGAAGAAGACAAGCTGCTCGCAGAGGGAGGAGGAGGAGGGGGAGAAGGACTCTCAGCAGGAGGCCTTACCCACCAAGGGTCTTCCGAGAGCAATTTTATTACTTCAGCCTTATGAAGGAGGTGCTCACAGAACTCTGCCAACTCTTGCAACCAGACTTGCAGCCTCACACTAGGGCAAAGACAGTGCTGCCAGTGGCCGTGAAGGTGACTGTGGCCCTGAATTTCTTCACATTGGGATCCTTCCAGGCTGGAGCAGGCAACATCTGTAACATCTCGCAGTTTGCTGTTCACTGCTGCATAAGAGATGTGACAGACGCTCTTTATGCCAGGAGAGGAGATTTCATGGTCTTCTCTCTGACCAGAGAGAAACAGGCGGAGCTTGACTTGAGTGGACTTCACCATGGTTCGCCATCGACTGCATGCACATGGCTTTGCGGGCACCCTTGTATATAAATGCTGAGATGTACCGCAACCACAAAGGTTACAACTCACTGAATGTGCAGTTGGTGTACAACCATGCTCAGCACAGCATTATGCTGAATGCCCGCAGTCATGATGCTTTTATTCTGTGCCAGTCCGCTGTTCCCCCAGTCTTTGAGCCACCATGACAAACCAGAGACTGGCTACTGGGAGACAAGGACTATCTCTTGACCTGGCTCATGACTTCGCTCCGCAACCCAACCACACAAGGCCACAATGAGAGCCATGCTGCCACATGAAACATCATAGAGCAGACCATTGGGGTGCTGAAACAACAGTTCTGCTGCCTGGACCACCCTGGAGGAGCCCTACAGTATTCACTGAATCATGTGTCCCGATTCGCTGTAGTCTGCTGTACCCTCCACAACCTGGCCATCAGGAGGGCACAGCGTTTGCCACTAGGGATTGGCCACCAGCTCAGGAGCAGGAGGAGAACGAGGAGGAGGAGGAAATGGAAGAGGAGGAGGAGGAGGAAGCCAAAGAAAGGAGGCAACCCAGACAGTCCCTTTCTGGCCGGGATATCCAGGATCGAATCATCTGCCTGTGGTACCAGTGAATGCAATCCCAATTCCCCATTCAACATGAGTTCCACACCTTACTTTCCCTCTGTTACTGACCATCACGGCGTCTTCTTGGCCACAATGCTGCAATAAAAGCCACCACAAAGCAAACTTTCCAATCAGACTTTACATAACATTACATCAAAAGATCAACTAATCATTTGTGCATTTCCTTAGTGACTGTCTTGCTTGTGCCTTTGCCTATCCTAATGCTCCTACACAGTGCTACCCCAGTGGCTGCAGCATGGCTGGTGGAAGGCTGCTGGCTATCAGTGGGGGAGACTCAAGATGACGTTGCAGGAGAACCTTGAGGAACTCTGGGCCTAGTAGGCCCAACTTCGGACTGCACCTCCTTGGCATGGGCGGCAGCAGTCTGGGCTGGCTGGCTGACAGGCAAGAGCAAGGGCACTGGTGAAGTGGCAGTGGTGGGAGGACAAATGCTGTCATCCTGAGAGAGGACAGTAGAGTTGTCCTCCATAGATCCATTGCCACTCCCCAGGGGCAGCGCCTCAGCAATCCTAGTAATCTGATGGAGTACAGACTGCTGGACTGCTGTGACACCCTGCAAGCCCCTTTCAGCACTGGTAAACCCAGCCATGATGGCAGCAGTCAGTGCTTGTATGACTTCAGTCTGAGCTTCCAATGCAGCACTCAGATGTTGGGTGGCTTCTGCTTGTGCTGCAATGGAAGCTGAGACATCAGCCATCAGACGCGGCATGATGGTTGGGTCCACAAGTGCATTAATGGATCTGCCCACCCCTTCCACACTGGAAAGGATGGGCTCCAAGCTCTGCCCAAAGCCCTGTGCAAGGCTGGAGCTGGACTCCTCCATGCTCCTTGACATTGCATTCAGGCTTTCTGGCAGGCCTGCCAATACAGCAAGCATTTCATGAGCGTACCCATCAGCGTTCTTCTGTAGGCTGCCCCATCAAAGTTTTCATCTGAGTCCTGTGCAGCAGAACTCGTGTGCAACCTCGACCTCTGGGGAGCTGGCACCTGAGCTACCCTTTCCCTGAGCTACCTTTCACTCATACCCGGCGACTCACCACGTGCAGATCCCCAGTCTACCATATTCTCTAAAGTACGCGGACTGCCAATATCTGAGCTGGCGGCTGGGAGTGTGAAATCGAGTGACGATGTTTCTTATTAACTCTCCTCTCGCTCTTCATGTGGACCCACTGGCTAGGCAGGCTGGATTTCTTGGGTGTCTGACATGAGAAAGGCACAAGGGTAGGGTTGTTGTGAGGGCTTGGGGGGAAAGCAAGAGGTTTATGCTTGCACCATGTGCATATTGTAAATCAGAATAGATTGTGGGATGAAGGGGAAGTGGGATGTGAGAAGGAGGATAACTTATGAGGACACTCCCATCTTCTATTCTTTCAGCCCCGCCGCTGGCCATGGGCTCAGCCTTGCCCCTCCCAAGGATGGCCAGCACCATCCCCTCCAAGGTAATGCAGGGGAGCCTGTTCCCTGCTGGTTAAGGTCTGCTGGCGTCGGTTATGTGCCACCTTTTCCTGCAAGAGAAAGTAAATGGGATGTAATGTTTGGGCGATGTGCTTGTCATGGTTGAATAGCTGACAGTGTGTTCAAGCTGTGAAATGTGGGTGTGAGACTTGCTACAGTGTGTGCGGGTGAGGTGAAGCTATGAATGTGAAGTGTGAGTCATGCTTGGTAGAGATTTTTGGTAGGTAAGTGATGGGGGTTTGGTGCATTGAGCAGTGTGTGGGGCTAGTGATGGAGATGGTGGGATATGGCATTTGAAGATGAACTCACTGACCTTGACCACATGTGTGAGGTCGTTAACTTCTTCCTGCACTGAATCCAGGTCCTTGAGGCTATACAGCTGACATTTACCACAGTGGCTATCTGCTCCCACTGCAGTCTCGCCTCTTGCCTGGAGGGCCGCCTGGCCCCCTGTGAAAAGAGAACCTTTCTCCTCGAGTTGACCTCCTGGAGTAAGGCCTCCAGTGCTGCATCCGAGAACCTTGGAGCTAAGCGATCCCACAACCAACGGATCAGATCAAAGTTCTGCAGTTCTGCCACATCCAGTCGTGAATGGAGGCAGACAATTAAACAATGAATGGAAGGAGGAGGCTCCATGAATATCTCCATCCTCAATGATGGCAGAGCCCAGCACGCAAGTACAAAAGACAAGGCTGAAGCGTCTGCAACCATCTTCAGCCAGAAGTGCCGAGTGGATGATCCATCTTGGCTTTCTTCTCAGGTCCCCACCATCCCAGAAGCCAGTCTTCAGCCAATTCAATTCACTCCATGTGATATCAAGAAACAGCTGAGCGCACTGGATACAGCAAAGGCTATGGGCCAGACAACATCCCAGCTGTGGTGCTGAAAGCTTGTACTCCAGAACTAGCCGCACCCATAGCCAAGCTGTTCCAGTACAGCTACAACACTGGCATCTACCCCACAAACTGCTCATGTATGTCCTGTCTATAAAAAGCAGGGCAAGTCCAATGTGATGGAAGGTGATGTCGACAGTGCTATCAAGCAGCACTTATTCACCAATAACCTGCTCACCAATGCTCAGCTTGGGTTCCACTAGGACCACTCAGCTCCAGACCTCATTATAGCCTTAATCCAAGCATGGACAAAAGAGCTGAATTCCAGAGGTGAGGTGAGAATGATTGCTCTTGACATCAAAGCAGCATTTGACCGAGGGTGGCATCTAGAGGCCCTAGTAAAATTGAAGTCAATGGGAATCAAGGGGAAAACTCTCCACTGACTGGAGTCATACCTAACACAAAGGAAGATGATTGTGGTGGTTGGAGATCAATCATCTCAGCCCAGGACTTCGCTGCAGGAGTTCCTCAGGGCAGTGTCCTAGGCCCAAACATCTTCCGCTGCTTCATCAATGACCTTCCCTCCAACATAAGGTCAGAAGTGGGGATGCTTGTTGATAATTACACAATGTTCAGTTTCATTCGCAACTCCTCAGATAATGAAGCAATCCATAACCGCATGAAACAAGACCTGGACGACATTCAGGCTTCAGCTGATAAGTGGCAAGTAACATTCACGCCACACAAGGGCCAGGCAATGACTATCTCCAACAAGAGAGAGTCTAACCACCACCCCATGACATTCAATGGCATTACCATCACCGAATCCCCCACCATCAACATCCTGGGGGGTCACCATTGATCAGAAACTTAATTGGATCAGTCACATAAATACTATGGCTGAGAGGTCAGAGGCTGAATATTCTGTGGCGAGTGTCTCACCTCCTGACTCCCCAAAGCCTTTCTACCATCAACAAGGCACAAGTAAGGAGTGTGATGGAATACTCTCCACTTGCCTGGATGAGTGCAGCTCCAACAACACTCAAGAAGCTCGACACCATCAAGGACAAAACAGTCTGCTTGATTGGCACCCCATCCACCACCTTCAACATTCACTCCCTCCACCACCAGCGCACCGTGGCTGTGTGTACCATCTATAAGATGCACTGCAGCAACTCGCCAAGGCTTCTTTGGCAGCTCCTCCCAAACCCGCAACCTCTACCACCTAGAAGGACAAGGGCAGCAGGCACAATAGAACACCATCACCTGCAAGTTCCCTCTAAGTTACACACCATCCTGACTTGGAAATATATCGCCGTTCCTTCATCGTTGCTGGGTCAAAATCCTGGAACTCCCTCCCTAACAGCACTGTGGGAGTACAATCACCACATGGACTGCAGTGGTTCAAGAAGGCAGCTCACCGCCACCTTCTCAAGGGCAACTAGGGATGGGCAATAAATGCTGGCCTTGCCAGCATTGCCCACATCCCAGGAACTAATAATAAACAATATACAAACCACCTGGTATTGGGTGGTTTCTATAATGGGTCGCTGATCTTCAATACCAGTTTTACGGCCAGGACGCAAGATAAAAATCTACCCCGTGGTCTGTAACTCTATCAGAAAAGCTTAAAATTTGGATCGGGCCTCTGTCTCCAGAGGACATTTTGTGGTAACATATATGAGTTCTGATTCAGGGGAACAATAAAATCATTGACCAACTCTTTTGCATCGTAACACTGACTCACCTCAACATTAAAATATAATTTTGCATTTAACGCTTACTGTTCAGTAGCAAGTATCATTGAGTGTCCATAAAGGCTGTGAAGATCATAATGCATTCCCTCAGTCTGTTTGGCATCCATGCAAATGGTCTTGGAGTACATCAGTTTATCAAGAATCCCTTCAAAATAAAATATATTAAAAGGATAACATATAAAGATTGTACCCACAACTTTGGGCACATTTTTCCTCTAAAATGGTAACGGCATAAGCTGAAGAATTATAGTGCAAATTTCATTGTGTATGGATTTTATCTCAAAAGCTTATTTTTGATTCAGGTATGCAACAAAGTATTTCCCTATAGATTAGGATCTCTCACTCTCAAGTCTTAAAAGCAAATCCCATGCAGCGCTGCAGAAAAGTTACTAAATATTCCCCACGTAATTTTTCCACTGGCATTAGTCCAAACTGACAAGTAACAGAGAACAAGGTAGAAAAAGCTAACACAAAACCTATTTTTATAAGGAAGGCATCAGCCTATTGAGACAGCGACTTCTCAAAAGCAATGTTTTGACATGCCAGCAAAGGCCCTGAGTTAAAAATATATACACAAACCTGGAAGAAAAGTTTGACAAAGACCAACATAGCTAGAGAGAAAACACGAGCACTGGGTAAGTTCAAAAAGTGTTTGTAGCTGTGTGAAGAACAACCTAGCTGCCAAAACTTGGAGGCAAAGTTCCCTCCAACCATTTCCCCAATAGTGACTTTACTCTTACGATACGAGAGCCAAAGGATAAGTAGTAGTTCTGGAAAATGAAGATTACTTAAAAGGTAAACAGACTTAAAATGACATGCTGAAAAGAACACTACATTTAAGACTACTTTTCTTTGTATGAAAACAAACTCAACATGTTGGTTTTATGAGCCAAGTATTTTTTACCTAAGATGGTGCCTAAATGTTGTTACAGAATGATGGAAATGTAAACATTTTTGAAGCAAAACATGCAGAGTTCAAGTAACAGTGAAGTATAGAATTGATTCAAAGAGGATAGCCTATAAAGCAATCATAAGGGTGGAGAAATTCCCCTCCTTTGAGCCCCCTGTGGGGGGCGCTAACGGGGTGCAAAGGCCTTTTGGCCTGGCCGCGGCGCTGCCCAAATTCCGCAGGAGGTTAGCGGTGGAGCTATCGGATTGCTGCCCGATCTCATGTGCCCAGAGATCATGACGTCAGCTCTGGGCGCATCGTGCTGATAGCGCCCCGACAGAAAAACTCTCCTTCGCCTCCTGTAGCCGCGCTGGGTGATGGCAGCGACTGCAGCAGAGGACGCGAGCAGGGCCGCTAGCGGGGCGGAAATTAAAGGTGAGGTGGCCAGCCTCTCTGAAAAAAATGACAGCTTTTTTGAAAAATGTTTTTTTTGCACCGGGCATGAGGTCCGTGCCGTGATCGTTCAGCCCAGCCCTCTGCTTGAGGGCTGGGCTGATCGCATGGCACCCCTGCTCAGCGGTGCTGCAGGTAAGTAAAAAAAAACTGCAGAGTTCGCAGCGTGGGGCCCTTCCCTTCAATTCATGAAAGAGCCCCTGCAATGCGTCAGCGTCACGCGGCCGAGTGCGTGGCGCTGTTGTGCCGTGCGCCCTGGGTTGCAAACTTCCCCCCTTCTTGCGCTCCAAGAAGGAAGTGGAGTGCTTGATTTAGTGCTCCACTTCCCTCTTGGAGCAAAAAGTGGGAATTTTAGAAAGGCTGGAAGAGGTTAGCGCCTGGCGCTAACTTTTCCAGCTTTTCTGATTTAGCGCCCCAAACGGGGCTTGAGGGGAATTTCTAGCCCAAAAGTTTATGGCAGTGCATTGACACAAATGATGAAGGGCTAAATTTTCACCACCTGGGCAGTAATCTGCCGGAATGGATTGCCTGCCCATTGTAGAACCTTTCCAATATACATCTCATTGATAACGACTGTGACTGACACAGATTCAACTTCACATGCCAGGGTCCTGAACTCAGCTGTACTGCTGTGAAGAGGCACAGGCCTAGAAATTGGTTTTGCCCTGAAAACGGGCGTGGGGATCGGAGGACTGCAGGCAGCACGCGGCCATCGTGCTGCCTGCTCATTTCTTTGATTGTGGTATACAGCCCAGTGCTGAACACGCTGCTGAGATGCTGAATGCTCAACAGGGGGACCAAGTTCAGGCGAGACTAGCACCAATTAAAGCTAGCCTGCACTACTTAAAGGCAGTCTGCACCTAATAAAGGGGCAGTGCATTCTGCCTGCAGCAGATCATTGAACTGGCTGGGGAAGACAATGGAAAAGAACAATTAATGATGGCACCAAGGTTCTCCGATGCAGCACTGGAGACCTTGGTGCAGGAGGTCAATAGGAGGAGAGAGGTCCTCTTTGCACAGGAGGCCCTCAAGGCAACAGAGCAAAGTGCAGTGGGAGCAGATAGCCACTGTGGTGAATGTCAGCAGTGTAGTCCCGAGGACATGGACGAAGTGCAGGAAGAAGTTTAGTGACATCACACGAGCGGTCAAGTTCAGTGAATTCAGCTTCAAAGCCATATCCCACCATCTGCACCACTAGCCTCACAAACTGCTCAATGCACCATGCCCCCATCACTCACCTACCAACAACCTCTACCAAACACAACTCATACCTTACATTCATAGCTTCATCTCACCCTCACACACTTACCACTGCTGCAAGCCTCACACCCACATCTCACAGCTTGTGCACATTGTCAGCTATTCAATCATAACAAGCATATCACTCAAGCACATTGCACCACATTCATTGACACACTTCCCTTTCTCTTGCAGAAAAAGGTGACGCATAACCAGTGTCAGCAGAACCTAACCGACGGGGGGCAGGCTTGCCTGCATCACCTCATCCCCATGGAGGAGATGGTGCTGGCCATTTTTGGGAGAGGCATGGGTGAGCCCATGGCCAGCGGAAGGGTTGAAAGAATAGAAGATGCCGGTAGCCAGCCGGATTTGTTAAAGGCAAATTGTGATTGACTAGCTTGATTAAGTTCTTTGATGAAGTAACAGAGAGGGTTGATGAAGGTACTGTGGTTGATGTTGCACATATTGACTTTCAAAAGTCTTTTGATAAAGTACCACATAATAGACTTGTTAGCAGAATTAAAGCCCATGTGATTAAAGGGGCAGAGTCTAAGTGCAGAGCGTAGTGGTGAACAATTGTTTTTCAGACTGGAGGGAAGTGTGCAGTGGTGTCCCCCAACTGCCGGTGTTGGGACCACTGCTTTTTCATGTAAATATTAAAGACCTGGGCCTAGAAATTCAGTTGCGTTCGCAAGCCGTTAACGCCATAAGAGGGGTAGATTTCCAGCGCTAGGCACTTAGCGCCCGGGCGCAGGCCGATCTGCGCCTACGCCCAACTTCAGTTGACATTTAGCGCCGACGCAAAGTGTTTGCGCCCGCTCAGCTGCGCGCGCAGCTTATGACGTCATTTCGTCGTGCAACGCTGTTTGTGCGCCCCAAACCGGAAATTCAGTGGCGCCCGCCCAATGTGGGCGTGGCGCTGTTAAGAACTGTGAAGTGGAACGCAGCAGAGGCCCTGCGGGCCTCGGGGAGCGCTAATTAAAGGGCACTTACACTGAACTATAAAGGCCAGCCATTTTGCTGCAATGACTTCAGTGCTTTGGATTTCTGTACAGAGACCAAGGAACAGACCTTACTGATTTGGGACAACATAGGAGAGGTATTTTTGGCTTCTGGCCAGAGCTTGGAAATTTGACTCTTGTGATTTCACTGTTTGCAAGTTTATTATGGGGGCTGCATGGGGTTCCAACCCTCAGTTCCAGCATTATGTGCGAAGGGCTCGCAGACGCTGTGTGAGAGGGGCAGCCATGCCTAGACGCAGAGGGGCCATCAGGCGTCGGCAACGTAGGCCTTACCCACTCAGGGAATACCGGCAGCAGGTGTCCTATCTCACCATGACTGCCGCGCATTGTGTTAAGAGGCTGCGCTTCAGAAGGGAGGTGGTTGCAGAGATCTGCCAGCTGCTTCACAGAGATCTGCGTCCACAGCTGATGTGCAGGACCTCTCTGTCGGTGGAAGTGAAGGTCACGGTGGCTCTGAACTTTTATGCAAGCGGCTCCTTCCAAGCCGCTGCTGGGGACATAGCGAACATCTCCCAGTTCGCCGTGCATCGCTGCATCCGGCAGGTCACCGATGCCCTTTTCGCAAGGAGACACCAATTCATCTCCTTCCCCATGACCCTAGAGAGGCAGGAGCAGCGTGCAGTCGGATTTGCCAGGATCGCCGACTTCCCCATGGTGCAGGGCGCCATTGACTGCACGCATGTGGCTATGCGGGCACCTATCAACAATGCCGAGGATTACCGCAATCGGAAGGGCTACCATTCCCTCAATGTACAGCTGGTGTGTGACCACAGGCAGCGCATCCTAGCTGTCAATGCCCGCTTTCCAGGAAGCAGCCACGATGCATTTATCCTGCGCCAGACTACTGTGGCTGACATGTTCGAGGCACAGCCTCCACCAAGGGGATGGCTTATTGGGAACAAGGGCTACCCTTTGTGTACATGGCTCATGACCCCGCTCCGCGCGCCCAGGACCCCTGCGGAGGAGGCATACAACGAAAGCCATCAAGCCACAAGGAACATCATAGAGCAAACGATTGGCGTCCTCAAGCAATGGTTCCGCTGCCTGGATCGTTCCGGGTTCCGGTGGATCTCTACAGTATTCGCCGGATAGAGTCTCCCAGTTCGTCGTCGTTTGCTGCATGCTGCACAAGCTGGCTATCCGCAGGACTCAGGCACTGCCACCTCACGTTGGACCACCACCTCAGGAGGACGAGCAGGAGGACCATGAGGAGGAGGAGGAGGAGGAGGAGGAGTACCAGCCCAGGAGGGAGCCACAAGGTCCAAGGGCCGTCCGCCGGCGGCTTATTGAACGACACTTCTAGGCCCCCTGTCAGGGAATGGCTTGTGGCAATGAACGCACCTGAATGCAGCCGCTCCGCAAGCCCTCAGCCGGTTAATGCAACAACCACTTGAAACATGACACCTGGACAAGCTGAATAAATAAAAAGCTTTATTTAACAAACTCAGGGCCCTTCCCACATGAAACAGAGAAACAGACAAGACCCCCAAAAAACAGTCAAAAACATATCTCACTCCCACAACCTGGGGAGGAATAACAAAACTTGTCAATAACATTTGCCTTCATCCTCGGCCTTCCCAAAATAAGCCCCCCCCCCTAGAACACAAACACCCCCATATAAAAAAATCAGTTGGCAACACACTCCACTTGGTGTGCTGAGAGGGCGAGTCGTGTGCAGGCTTCTCCGGCCCCTGCCCGACCTGTTGCTCCGCCTCAACCTGGGACCTGTGGGTGTGGCAAGGCTGGGGGAAGGCTCCTGAGGGGCACACTGCGTGACGGCAGATGCCCTTGGAGGTCGGCCTAGACGAGGTCCGGCCCGGGAGGGGCCGGCTGCTGACTGCTGCAGCTGTGGCTGGGCAGCATCAGTCTCTGCATCAGCTTGTCGCACCTTGGCTGGGGGAGTGCCAGTGGCGGCTGCAGCAATGGGGGCAAGCTGGCTGATGCCAGGCGCTCGCTGGTCGCCAGAGACACTGGCACTCGGCCGGGCTGGCACTGCAGCAAGCGCAGCAATCTGGTGGAGGCCAGACCGCTGTGCTGCAGCAGGGCGGCGGGTGCCCTGGCGATGCTTCCGTGACACCGCGAGTGTGGCAGAGGTGAGTGCCCGAACTGCCCTGGTCTGTGCCCGCATCAGATCAGCCAATGTCTGCACGGCACCACTCATGAACTCGCGACTCGCGTCCTGTGCTGCCGCAAGTTGGTCGACACCCCTGGCCTGTGCTGCCGCGAGTTGGTCGACACCCCTGGCCTGTGAGTCCCCGAAAGCGGCCACACTATGAGCCAGGGACTCAATGGCCTGAGGCATCTGTCCCACAACCCCCATGAACTCGTTGTGGCGCCGCTCCGAGGCCGCGGACATTTCATCAAGGAGGCGCACCTCCTGGGCGAGGACCGTCTCCGGACTGGAGGGCGGACTCTCCCTCTGGGGAGAAGGCCGCCGAGCTGCCCGACCCTTCCCGCGTGCCTGGACGCCACTGGGCCCAGCAACTGTCCTCCCCTGCAACACTTCCCCCCTCTGGGGAGAAGGCAGCCGTGCTGCCCGACCCTTCCCGCGTGCCTGGACGCCACTGGGCCCAGCAATTGCCCTCCCCTTCAACACTTCCCCCCTCTGGGGAGAAGGCAGCCGTGCTGCCCGACCCTTCCCGCGTGCCTGGACGCCACTGGGCCCAGGAGCTACACCCCCCTGCAACACTTCCCCCTCGCTCTCCTCCAGGCAAGACGTCTCCCCTCCATTGCCATCCCCTGGCGCAGATGAGGGTTCCCCCGATGTGCCGCCTTCCTCTTGGTCCTCGTCGTCCTCCTCTTCTGAGGGACTGGCACTCTCAGCTTCATGGACCTCCTCCTCACCAGCTGAAAGCAGGAAGGCACAAGAGTAGCTTTAGAGTGAGGACAGGGCGTCAGCGAGGGAGGCATGAGTGGTGGCATTATGCGCATTGGTCGGACAGTGGCAAAGGATGTAGATCTGAAGCGCAAGGGGAATGAGAGAGGTCCAAACGGTCATGTCCTTACCATTGGGGCCCAGCACAGGGTCCGCATCACCAATAGCAACGGGGCCAACCACCCGGCCATGCATGAGTCGAGCCACGCGCTCCTCCAGCTCACTGAGCTCCTGGAACTGGGCACGGCCTCCCCCGGTGACATTCCGGCTCTTCATATTCTGGGCCAGCTTGGCCTGCAAGAGAAAGGACGGCCTCTAAGTGCAGTGTGGTGCCCTGTTGTTGTGTGCACTGCCTCCCATGGTGGAATAGCTTGGCCAGTGTGGTGCCCTGTTGTTGTGTGCACTGCCTCCCATGGTCGAATAGCTTGGCCAGTGTGTAAAGTGCAGAAAGTGCTATTGATGATCATGCCAGTGCCATAGCTGCGGGAGGAGGGATGGCCATTAGGCCTTTGAGGTTCCTTTGCCCATAATGTGAGGTGCACATGCAAGGATGAGGAGGACACTGGAAAGGCTACTCACCTTGACCAACCGAGTGAGGTCGTTGTACTTCTTGCGGCATTGGTCAGCAGTCCTGGGGACATCGCTGGTGGCTGACACCCTGTGGGCGATTTCCCTCCAGGCTCTCCTGAACTGCCTCCTGGGAGCCTTCTTGCCACTGTCCGGGCACAAGATCTCTCTTCTCTTTTCCAAACCCTTAAGCAGCACCCACAAAGCAGGCTCTGAGAAGCGCTGCGCTCGTTCACGGGCCTTCTGCATGGCTTCAGGCGCTATTTGGGTCCACCAGCAGTGTTGAGGCCTAGCTGCAGGGCTCCACTATCCAGGGCGTGGCAGCAGACAAAGTCGACCCTTCCCCCTTTAAGAGCTGGCCGGCGTCAGGGTGCCTGCTGTCAATCAAAACATGACCGCACCTGCGCTGCGCCCGGCCTCGGCGTTATCAGTCCGCACCGCTGGCTTAGCGCCTAAAGATAGGAGTGCAACGCCAGTTTCAGCGCTCACCCAAACTCCTTGGTCAAATCTACTGAATTTCGGCGAAGTGGCCTACACTTTCCGGCGGGCGCTAACTTTAGCGACCGCCCGACTTTAGCGCCCCAAAAGTGGCGCGACTGAATTTCTAGGCCCTGGGGGGGGTAAAATTGTGTATCGCTCATTTTGGGGCGCTAATATTGGCCGGGCGCATAATTTAGCGCCCAGCGCTAATTATCGCCTCCGGCTGCAAAATTCGCCTCTATCGCCCCTGGAGGTGATTTGAGATCTAAATCAAGCGCTACACACCTCTCTTAAAGTGCAAACGTCGGGGAGCGAGGTGCTAACTCAGAACGCTACCGATGTCAGTTACCATGGAAGCCAGGCAGACTGGCGTCGTCCAGTTCTTAAAGAGGAGGGGCCATCCTACAGGGAGGAGGTCCAGCATCTCGTGAAGTGGTGCGCCGACAACAACTTGGCCCTTAACACCAAGAAAACAAAGGAAATAATCGTGGACTTCAGGAAGTCCAAAGGCGGAAGTCACACCCCCATCCACATCAATGGGGCGGAGGTGGAAAGGGTGGCCAGCTTTAAGTTCCTCGGAGTCCACATCACGGAAGACCTCTCCTGGTCCCTCAACACCTCCTCTCTGGTGAAGAAGGCCCAGCAGCGCCTATATTTCTTGAGGAGGCTGAAGGGATGTAATCTGTCACCCCCGATCCTCTCTAACTTCTACCGCTGCACTATAGAGAGCATCCTGACAAACTGTGTCACGGTGTGGTACGGCGGCTGTAGCTCCCATGACCGGAAAGCCCTGCAGCGGGTAGTCAAAACTGCCCAACGCATTACCGGCACCCGGCTACCGACCATAGAACATATATATCAGAAACGCTGCCTACGGAGGGCACGGACCATCATCAAAGACCCTACCCACCCCAGCCACAGTCTGTTCGCCCTCCTACCATCTGGAAGACGCTACAGATGCATTCGCACCCGTACGACCAGATTTAGGAACAGCTTCTTTCCCAGGGCTGTCATCCTACTGAACTCCACAAATAAACACTAAAGCCTGCACATCTGCCGATGCACTTTATTCTGGTCATATTTATGCTAATATATATGTACAAATGTATGTTGAAATGTTTAAGTGTCCTAATCCAAATTGTACACTCTCGGGAGCCGCAAGCCTACATTTCGTTGTACTGCACTTGTGCACTAACAATGACAATAAAAGTTGATTTGATTTTTGATTTGATTTTGATTTGATCTTGCTGGCCAGCCACACCCTGCTCATTGCAGCCTTGAATCTCGGCCTGGAGAAACCTCTAAAGCAATTGTGTTGGAAGCACTAATGGATAGGCCCAGGGAAAGAGCTCGGCGTTTAGGAACCTCAAAAGTGGTGCTGAGGACCAAAACTGCTTAGGACAGCGTTAAATTTCTCCAGACGTCTCTCTCCCTTTCAACCTGCATGTACCAAAAATTTTGCTAACAAGAAAAAGCAGGAAGCACACACCTTTAAATAGTGCTCCCCCAGCCCCTTCCCGACTTGAAAACGTTCCCCTCTACCTGTCGTCCCTAGCGGAAGGCACTAAGGCAGGGGGCGTGACTGAATATCTGGTCCGGGGCGCTACCGAGGCATTGAACGCTCGACTAACGTCACGATCTGCGGGCGCAGGAGATCGTGGCGGTAGTATTTAGCGCCACTGCAAAACGACTGGTCAATTTTGCAAGCGGTGCTAAAATTGCTGTGCTTGGACGCTAAGTTCGTAGCGCCCCATTAGCGCTCCCCGCCCCCGGAGGCGCTAACGGGAGGCACTAACCAACCAAAGTTTTCCCCCATGGACTTAGGTATACAGGGCATAATTTGGAAAGTTTGCAGATGACACGAAACTTGGAAATGTAGTCAGCAGTGAGGAGGATAATAAAAGGCTTCAGGAAAAGGCTTCAGGAGGATATAGACTGACTGGTGAAATGGGCAGCACATGGCAGATGAAATTTAATGCAGAGAAGTATGAAGTGATTCGTTTTGAAGGGAAAAATAATGAGAGGCAATATAAACTAAATGGTCCAATTTTAAAGGGGGTTCTGGACAAGAGAGACAAAGGGGTGTACATAAAGATAGCAAGGCAAGTTGAGAAGGCTTTTACAAAGGCATATGGGCTCCTTGGCTTTACAAATAGAGACAGCAAGGAAGTTATGCTAAATCTTTATAAAACACTGGTTAGGCCCCAGCTGGAGTATTGTGTTCAATTCTGAGCACCACACTTTAGGAAGGATGTCAAGGCCTTAGAGAGGGTGCAGAGGAGATTTACCAGAATGGTACCAGGGATGAGGGACTTCAGTTACGTGGAGAGACTAGAGCAACTGGGGTTGTTCCTACATTACAACAGTGAATACACTTCAAAAGTACTTCATTGGCTGGAAAGCACTTTGGGACGTCCGGTTGTTGTGAAAGGCACTATATAAATGCAAGTCTTTCTTTCTTAGAGCAGAGAAAGTTAAGGCGAGATTTGAGAGAGGTATTCAAAATCATTAAGGGTTTTGATAGAATAAATAAGGAGAAATTGTTTCCTGTGGCAGAAGGGTCAGTAACCAGAGCAAACAGATTTAAGTTAATTGGCAAAAGAACCAGAGACAACATGAGAAAAACATTTTTTACGCAGCAAGTTATGATCTGGAATGCACTGCCTGAAAGGGTGGTGGAATAAGATTCAATAATAACTTTCAAAAGGGAATTGGATAAATACTTGAAGTGGAAAAATTAGCAGGACTATGTGGTAAGAGCAGGTGAGCAGGACTAATTGGATAGCTCTTCCAAAGAGCCAGCACAAGTACGATGGGCCGAATGGCTTCCTTCTGTGTTGTATCATTCAAAGGTTCTATGACTCGCTTATTCTAATGGCTACTTCCCATCGAGATTGTAGATATTTATTCTGAAGCCACAGTTCCAAATGTGTGGTGAAAAATATCATTTGGAGCAAAGCCTTAGGTTTGGAAAAATGTTCATAATTGAAATCTTATTACAGCACAATCACTATTTGAGTCAATAAACTACTCTGAATATTCCACTGCGCTATGATGGAAATGGAACCTCTTCTGTGCTGCTGTGGTTCAAGGTAAAGCTCATTCCATTTGGAAGATACAACTTACTTGGAATGAAAGGAGGATTGTTCCAGTGATTTTCATTACATCCATTTACTGAGCCTTTTATGAAACTTGACACCTCATTCATATCCTGCAAATGAGAGATATAACAAGAAACATATATATACTTACAGAGCTTTACAATTAGATTTCATATAACAGAGGAAAGAAAGAAATTAAATTAAATTAACAGATAAGATAAAATGGAACATACAATCCAAAGCCCATCATATTGTATTTCTTTGTAGAAGTTTTCACATTCATCCACCCACCACTTAATGCACTGGGGGTTTGTGTAGTCAGGGAAGACAGTTTCACCTGGCCAGACCTAAATGATGTGAGATAGAGAAACAGCAACAAAGTATTTATAGGTTGTGAATGTTACCATAAAAAGCATTCCATACAGTAAAGGAAAATGAATGCTATAATCAGGAGACCATCAACTGTTAAACCATAAGCAACTCCTTCTAAGTTATAACACTGTTTTTTAATAAATGGGTGTTGAAATCTTTTGGCAATACTTAATGTATCAAAACATTTCAAATGGGATATTATGTTCAATATCTCCATTCCTCCTTTTACAGATTAGAATTTTCAGATGTTATTTTTCAAGATTTATCACTACCTACCATATGCACAAACAAAGTTTATTTCAGTTACCTCCCCCAGAAGGGCTGTCCTTCCATCAGACTGATTGATCCATGCTCCTACTTGCGTGCCTTTAACATAAGAATGGTATGGGCCATTTATCCGCTTCTGTGTGCTAATGGCTGGGTCCTGGGTTTGAAAAAGAACAGAGCTGCGAACATTCAAGTGGCACAAACCTTCATTCCCTCTATATTTTAAAAGGTCAAAGTTTTATTTTAATTTGTTCTGAGGATGTGGGTGACACTGGCAAGGCAATATTTATTACTCAATCTTAGTTGCCCTGAGGGTCCTTTTCCTGAAGGACATAAGTGAACCAGTTGGGTTTTTGTGACAACCTGGTAGCTTTCATAGTCATTTTCTGATGCAAGCCCACAAATTTATTGAATTTAGCTTCATTACTTACTTTGTTGGGATTTGAACTTAGCACTTCTGGGTTGCTAGTCCAGTACCAAAGCCATTATGTAGTCATACTAAACAGTGTGCGATTTTAGATGCCGAACTGCTTCGAGTGCAATGCTGTTACAAGGCTACTATAGAGACATGGACCATGTACAGCAGGCACCTCAAAGCACTGGAGAGGTACCACCAACGCTGCCTCCGCAAGATCCTGCAAATCCATTGGCAGGATAGGCGCACCAACATCAGTGTTCTTGCTCAGGCCAACATCTCCAGCATCGAAGCTTTGACCAAGCTCGATCAGCTCCGATGCACGGGTCACATTGTCCGTATGCCCGATACGAGACTCCCAAAACAAGTGCTCTACTTGGAGCTCCGGCACGGCAAGAGAGCTCCAGGTGGACAGAGGAAACGCTTCAAGGACACCCTCAAAGCCTCCTTGAAAAAGTGTAACATCCTCACCGACACCTGGGAATCCCTGGCCCAAGACCGCACAAAGTGGCGGAGAAGCATCCGGGAAGGCGCCGAACACCTCAAGTCTCTTCGCCGGGAGCAAGTGGAAGCCAAGCGCAAGGAGCGCACGTCAACCCAGCACCCCACCCACCCGCCCCTTCAACCACCAGCTGCCCCACCTGTGACAGAGACTGTAGGTCCCGCATTGGAAGCAAGTCATCCCCTGTTCCGAGGGACTGCCTAAGAAGCAGATTGAGCAAATTTGATGTCAACATCAGAAATACAATAATTGATCTGGTGCTTAATAGTCATCTGCCTTGTGATACATGAAAGATTATTGTTTCATTAATGTGGTTTTATTCTTTGTGGTTTATATTTTCATGTAGCAGCATGACATGCAATCAAAATGTAAATGTATTGATAAAAGATATCCTTGCTTTTTAAAACTTCATTCTAATTTGGTTTTTTTAAGTGATCAAAATGACAAGGAAAGCAGAAAGATTATGGAACTTACCAAAATGATGATGTATCTCTGTCCATGATTATGTAAATCATGAGCAAATTCAGGGAGATCGCGGAATTTTTCCAAATCATAAGTAAAATCCTTTTTGTTTTCCATGTAGTCGATATCAGTGATCTGGACATCCTAAACAATTTTTAATTAAACATATGTTGGTTAGTCTGTATTCAACAATATCCATGTTCTTTTGATGATAACAAATGTAGCTAGAATTATTTGCAAAAATACACGTTGATTATTGTCCTAAATTGTATTGAAACTGGATCAAAATTTTCATCATTTTTAATTGCTATTCTCCTTATTCACATTATTGTAATAAGCTTTCCCAGGGCATGCCATAAATATTCTTTACTGAAATAATCAGAGTTTGTTGATGATATTTGAAACAGCACTAGTGCATATGTTTTTGTTTACACACCAGCCATTCTCATGGCCTCGCTGACTGAGCCAGCTTAGTGCTTACCAGAAAGTTTAGAATTATAATCAGCTATGCCACCCATCCTCAACAAATGGTCTAGCTGTTAAGATTTAATCCATGCAGATACCATCAAGATTTTATAAATCATAGAAATTTACGGCACAGAAGGAAGCTATTCAGCCCATTGTGTCTGTGCTGGCCAAGAAAGAGCTATCCAGCCTAATCCCACTTCCCAGCTCTTGGTCCATAGCCCTTCAAGTGCATATCCAAGTATTTTTTAATTGCGATGAGGGTTTCTGCCTCTACCACCCTTTCAGGCAGTGAGTTCCAGACCCCCACCACCCTCTGGGTGAAAAGAATTCTCCTCAACTCCCCCCTAATCCTTCAACTAATTACTTTAAATCTATACCCCCTGGTTATTGACCTCTCTGCTAAGGGAACTAGATGCTTCCTATCCACTCTATCTAAACCCCTCATAATTTTATACACCTCAATTAAATCTCTCCTCAAACTACTCTGTTCCAAAGAAACCAACCCCAGCCTATCCAGTCTTTCCTCATAGCCAAAATTATCTAATCCTGGCAACATCCTCGTAAATCTCCTCTGTACCCTCTCTAGTGCAATCACTTCTTTCCTGTAATGTGGTGACCAGAACTGTACACAGTGCTCTAGCTGTGGCCTAACTCGGGTTTTTTATGTAATTATGTGCTCTACTCACATATGGGAGATTTATTTTTCTGTTCCTGTCCACTGTAGCTTTAACATCATTGAGGCTTTTATAACCCCAGCGACTAAGCTGGAATCCCAGAGTCCAGTATGCAGGCATTAAGGGTTTGCCAATCAGCTTCAAACAAAAACAGAAATGGATAAATTATGTTCATTGTCATAAACATCTCAAGCAAAAACATGTAAATAACTTAACTGAGAAGAGCTTTCTCTTAAATAGCAAGAATAGTTTACGGGATTGTTTGAATGTCATGATTGACGTAAAAAATCTCACTACGCACTTGGTTTGAGCATAAAGCAAGGCTTTAATCAACTTGTTTCAGAACATGGAGGTCTAGTTGTACTTCACTAGTTTCTGTCTTACAAAATGTCCCTGGCAAGCTGAGCCCACACCCGAGTATTTATACTCCTTGGACGGCACCACCAGCTGGCCGTCCAGCGTTATTTCATGAGTAGTTTCTTGATGATGATGAGATTTATAACATTCTTCCTGTCTAAAAGATTTGGAAGTCTGACGACTTCCTTATTAACGGGTTAGGCGGACCACGAATAGCTGCAGTCTTTTAGATTTTTGTTTATGGCTAGAAGGCACGTCTCCCCTGGGCCGCTTGATCCATACCGGTGGATCGACAGGGCCCGTGTTGCTCTGAGCGACCCGAGGGAGGCTGGGGAGATCGTGACTCCGGGTGCGGGTCTCCACAGGTGCAGAACTGGCTTCATCCTGTTGGATAGCCGGGGATTTACCGGCGTCCTGGCCTCGGGTGGCCATCCCACGGGGAGCACTCGGCTCCCCGAGTGGATCCGGTGGGGCAGCTGGCAGATCTCTCGGTGTCCCAGGTTGGGCGTCATCTTCGGGGGAGCGCAGAGTGTCGGCATCATCCCCGTGGGTCCCTCTATCAGTTGGGTCCATGGAACCGGCTGGACAGGGAGCCAGGTCCCGGAGTGAAACGGTGGAGTCCCGGCCATCAGGGTACCGCACGTGCGCGTACGTGAGATTGACGTCTGTGAGTTCTACCTCGTCGATGAGAGGATCGTTTTTAGACGATCGGACAAATCTTCGGAGCAGCACGGGGCCGGGAGCTGCCAACCATGATGGTAGAGGCGTCTCATGGGTGGAGCGACGCTGGAAGCTGAAGAATCGCTTGTGAGGTGTGACATTGGTGGATGTAGAAAGGAGAGACCTGATGGAATGCAACACGTCAGGGAGCATAGTTTCCCACTGCTGGTCTGGTAGGTTGCATGACCTCAGTGCAACACAAACAGCATTCCAAATGATAGCGTTGTATCTCTCAACCTGTCCGTTACCGATGGGATGGTACAGTGTCGTTTTACTTGTGGCGATTCTCCGTTGGGAGAGATAACTTTTGAGTTCGCTTGACATGAAGGAGGGACCCCGATCAGAGTGGATGAAATTGACCGTACCGCAAAGGGAAAAGACTTGATCAAGGCATTTGATCACTGTGGAAGTAAGCATATTGGGACAGGGGAAAGGAAAGCGAAAGTGTGAATATTCGTCCACCATAGTCAGTAAGTAGGTGTTTCGCGTTGAGGAAGGCAATGGCCCTTTAAAGTCAATGCTGAGTCGCTGCATAGCGTGTATGAGCGAGCCATCCAATGGACGGAAGAATTGCAGTTTTAATTCCGCACAAATTCTACAGGAGGAGCATATTCTTTTCACATCTTCCATAGAAAATGGGAGATTTTTAGATCGCACAAAGTGCAACATACGGGTAACGCCAGGATGGCATAAGTCAGTATGAAGATCCGCAAGAGTCGAAGTTGACATGGAAGAGCAGAATGCCCGCGTGAGGGTATCCAGGGCCACATTCTCTTTGCCGGGTCGATAATATATGGTGTATCCAAAGGCGGCCAATTCCATCCTCCAGAGTTGTATTTTGTTATTCTTGATCATAGTGCGTTTCCGGTTATCCAGCATAAAGGCCACGGAGCGCTGATCGGTTATAAGTGTGAAATGGTGACGAGCGAGAAAATGACTCCATTTACGTACAGCTTCGATGATGGCCGTAGCCTCCTTCTCAACAGGAGGATAATGGAGCTCGCTACCCTGCAAAGTTCTGGACAGAAATGCAACGGGTCGACCACCTTGATTCAAGGTAGCAGAGATCGCCACATCCAATGCATCGCACTCGACCACGAAAGGAAGATTTTCATCAATGGAACGAAGCGTGGCTTTTTCCAGTTGTCGCTTGAGGAGGTTGAAAGCTGAAATAGCCGTTGCATCCAATGAAAATGACTGCGTGAAGCAGGGGCTGGATCTTGTCGGAGAAGTGGGGTAGCTATTTCGCATAATAGGCGAACAAGCCGAGTGCCCGACGAAGAGAGCCGAGATTCGTACGGGGAGGGAGCTCCTGAAGTGGATGAAGTCACTCTGGATCCGGATTGATGACACCGTTGCCCACCCAGTAGCCAAGGATGTTGACTGATGGTACTGATTTCACAGATTTGGACTCATTTAAGGTTAAGTTGCAACGACATCAAAACATTTCTGGAGATTGGTATCATGCTCCTTCTGGTCATGACCAGCAATGGTGATATTATTCAGTTATGGAAAAGTGTCCGTTAAGTTCTCTTGTTTGACTAGGCTATCCATTGCCCGTTGAAAGACAGCCACCCCATTGGTGACCCCAAATGGAAGGCGACAAAAGTGGTAAAGCCGACCATTGGCCTCAAAGGCCGTATACTTTTTGTCAGCATCCTTTAACGGTACTTGATGATATGCGCTCTTTAAATCAAAGGTTGAAAATACCTTGTAGTTAGCGAGGTTATTGACCATGTCATCGATGCGTGGTAGTGGGTAGGCATCCAGGTCAGTATACTGGTTAATAGTTTGCAAGTAATCAAGGCAAAGATGTTTCTTGTGTTGCTTCAGAGGATTTTTGACAACGACGACTTGAGCCCGCCAGGAAGATGAACACGGCTCAATGATACCGTCAGCTAGAAGGCGAGAGATTTCTGCCTCGATAAAGGATCGATCATCTTGGCTGAAATGTTGTGATTTAGTGACTATGGGCTTACATCGGAGGGAAAGATTGGCAAACAAGGAGGGCTCATCGAGCGAAGCCGCCGAAAGCGCACAAAACAGTACTTTGGAAATAGTAAGCTCCAGCTTTGAACCTCCAAACTCGAAAGTGAGTCTTTTGTGTTGTTCCTGGAAATCCTGTCCCAGGAGCACATCACTGCATAGGTTCTTGAGCACCCCGAGTCGGGTGGAGAAATAAGTACGGCCATTGAGAATAAGGTAGACAAGACAAAAGCCGGAAGAATTGGTGGTCAGTGTCGTCAGAGTCATTGCAATTTCCCTGTCCGAGGGGTAAATACGCAGTTTTAACTTACTGACAGCCCACTCCCTAATGAAGCTGTCAGAGCTGCATGAGTCGATTAGTGCACTCAAAATGTGTCCATTTACCGAAACCTTTGTGGCTGCATGGGACAGACTTTGGGGAAAAACAGCTGTGAAGGGAGGAGGGGCAGTTTTACCCTTGACAGCTGTAACCTTAGTAGTGGTTCTTGGGGGAGGAGCAGCTTTATAGATTGCAGCTGTAACCTTAGTAGTGGCTCTTGGGGGAGGAGCAGTTTTATAGATAGTAGCTGCAAAACTAACAGGCGCTCTCGACCGGTATACCTTAGAAATGTGGCCTTTCTTACTAACAGTGGCTATTGACTGGCATACCTTAGGAAAGTGACCTTTCTTACTGCAATGATTGCAGGTTGCGTTACGAGCAGGACAAAATTTCCTATAATGAAACGCACCTCCACAGAAGAAACACTTCCTTCCAGATTGCCAAGATGCCGCTATGGTGGGGTCATCATCAGTGTAGGTTTCTAGGGTAGGGTTGTCATCAGCCAGGTTGGAGTTGTCATCCGTGAGGGTTTCTGCCCGAGGCCTATTGAAGGAGTCACTAAAAGTAATAGCAGCAGCCCATGCACGTGGTGAAAGATAGATATCTGCATTCCTCTTTGCTAATTCCAGAGAACATGCCTGGTCATAGGCAGCCTGTAACTTGAGGGTTTTATTCTCCAACAGACGCTGACGTATGAAGGGAGACGCAACCCCATTAATAAAGGAATCACAAATTAACTCCTCCTGGTACTGCTCAGCTGTAACAGCTTTAAGATTACAATCCTTGCTGAGCCTGCGAAGTTTCTGAAGGAATTCTTCAAGTGATTCCCCGGGTTGTTGCCGAGTTGTGGCCAGTAGATGCCGAGCAAAAATTTAATTTGGAGACTTGACATAAAGCTGCTGTAGTATTTGGATAGCAGCGTCATAGTCTACACAGTCTTTGATATAATGAAACACATGAGGGGATACATAATTAGCAAGTATTCGTAACTTGTTAGGAACATTCTCCCCACACTCCTCAAGGAAGTTGCTAAAGGTACGATACCAGTGCTTCCATACCTTAGCAGCTGTAAGTGAATTCGGGTCCAGGTCGAGACGGGTGGGTCTGAGTAGTTTCTCCATGATGGATCGATTACTTGTCTGAATTCCCTTCTATGGTTCAAGTCGTAGCTGGCTGTTCCCGAAATCACCCAAAGCGTGGAGTCGATATCAAGTTGATTAAATTGACGTAATAAAACTCACTACGCACTTGGTTTGAGCATAAAGCAAGGCTTTAATCAACTTGTTTCAGAACATGGAGGTCTAGTTGTACTTCACTAGTTCCGGTCTTACAAAATGTCCCTGGAAAGTTGAGCTCACGCCCGAGTATTTATACTCCTTGGACGGTGCCACCAGCTGGCCGTCCAGCGTTATTTCATGAGTAGTTTCTTGATGATGATGAGATTTATAACAATGATTCTATCATTTTATCCAGTTCTATTGCAAGTTACTGATAATGATTACCTACCGTTACGTACTCACGAACAACTTCCTCAGGTGAAGAACCCAAGAAGATGTAAAAGTCCAGAGCTCCACCTATTGTCCTATATGTTATTGATGGGCTTGGCTGAAGTTCAACCTCTGTCAAAAGAAGAAATAGAGACAGGATCTGTTAATTAGGTTTTGCCACGATGGTCAACAGTGATAAATCAGTGATGACCATTATAGATAGTTATGTTGAATTTAAGCTTGGTCTTTTGGTGGGGTTTTCAATAACAATAATGAATTGTATTTGTAGTTAGCTATTAATAGACTAAAAATAACATTATAACAGATAAAAAGGTACATTGGAGTCATTTATACAATTAATTGCAATCTTATGTTGCACCTGAGGGCTTAAAGTGGACCTTCTGTACACTAGAAATACTTTGATGTCAAATATAATACATTTAAAGTATCAAAAACAATGGAGTTTAATTCCCTCTAATAGCACAAAGATTAATGTGATTCTGTAAAATTCCTTTGCGTGCTATTTTGATGCAGTCATTAGTCTATTTAAAATATATATGTTAGTAACTGTTATTAATAGCAATCAAATTAATTTTATGCAAGTGTGCTATCATAAGGAATCAAATACAGGTTGTTCAATCGTGTTGTTTCATTGATGCTGGAGCTAGGCGCCAACATGGTATATGCTATTGCCTGGAACTGACTGGCCTGATTTAAAAGTAGGTCATATTCAGTATGTAAATGATGATGCTAATGAGGATTCTTCATTATACAGTGTGTAGTAGAAAATAAAGGAAGGAACTATGGCAGCCCAAAATTATGCTCATATAATGGCTTATCATAATGCCTACATAACAATAGTCACTGCACTACTTATTGTGTAAAATACTTTGAGATATTTACTGTCAATATAGATGAAAGTTTTTTAAAAAATCATCTTTTTCCTGAGATTCCTCCTCCTTGGATCCTGATGGCGATGCAATATGATACTTCACACATCAAAAACTAGTATGGCATGGATACCTCAACCCATTTGAATACATCTGTGGTGAATTACGAAGGAGAATGAAGAAGAAAGTATCCAATACAAAAGTGGTAGTGTTTGCAGGGACAGTGGGCTAGGATTCAATGGTGATATGCAGGAGGCTTATTTTGTCCATGAGTTGTACAGGCAGGTAATGCGACGGTGGGTGCCACAGAAAACTGGGCATGGAAGTCTGAGATCTGCCAACATGCCCCAATGTGGGCAGCAGATATAAAAGGGGCCGGCCGCTTAGGTATAAGCGGTGCACGAGGCTCATTAGGCCCTTGCATTCAATGTAAATGAAGGCATCTGTCCCATAATACAGCTAGAGCAGCTAAGCAGAGTTCCGGCCACACAGTGCCCATTAGGAATAGCTACTGAAAGCAAAGCTGTCATTCAATTTAAATGAAGTTGGGCACCCCTGCCCTTTGCTCCCCAGGCACCTAGCAACACCTGCCCAGTGCCCATATATTCTTCCTGGTCCTTGCCTCTTGCTAAATGCCTGGAAAGCACCCATTCACTAGCTGCTGCCACCCAACAATTCTGCCCCGACAGTCTTGATGCATCATGAGAGACTGCCTGGAGCATCAGGAGCTCCTGCAAATGGCCTTATAAGGTGTTGCCACTTACTAAGAACTCATAGTAGTCTTTCCTTCCTTATTGCAACATTGAGCCACTGGTAGTTAAGTTGTGTGATTCTCTGTTATTGGCCTTTTAGATATTATGGTAGCTCAATCATATCTCATTGACATTGTTTGTGTGTTGTTGAGGCTAGCAACCACTGGTGCGACCTACAGCGTAACTCTTATTTGGCTGTATCACTCAATTACAACATTTCCTGTTTACGCTATTAATAGAGAATTTTTATACATGTCTTTATGAAAAATGCATTTACAACTTTGGTACAAGTAGTAACTACAAAAAATGTTCCCTATTGTGCCTCACAGGCAACAATGCACTGTTCTACCTTTTGCATTCATCAGTGATTACAGCAGCTACTCCTCCATTTGGTAATTAAAAAGTAAATTAAAAAGTATGTTGAAAAATTACCCCAAAGTAATTTAAAACCACAATACCATTGAGACCTAGGATTTGTATATTCATTTTTTTAAATGTATTTTTAAGGGGATGGGCAGTGCACAGCGTTGCACTGCGGCTGTGATTTTCACTACCTCAGCAGTTCCGTGGCGGGCGATGTCGATGGCGGGTCCTGGCCCCGCTGCTGGCTCCAGCCCGCTCTGTAGAATGAATTTCCCCTGATTGGGCTTGTTAAGCCCGCTCAGCAGGTTTCCCGGTCCAATTGAAGGAAGCGGATCTGATGACTTCATTTGATGACGTGTCATCAGCCAGTTTCCTTAAAGGGACCATGTGCAAATTTACTTTGACATTTGTGCTGTCAGTGTTCTACAGCATTGAGGTGCTGCAAACACTGACAATGACTGCTCAGAGGTGCACGGCTGCACCCAGGCTCTCACACCACACAGGGGGTCCTCATCCCTTCCAATGGGCGGAAGAGACCTCCCCAGGAGACCAACGCAGCCTGGTTGCACATTGCACAGAAGGGCACAAGCAGGGATGTCGTCAGTAGGACCAGGCTGCAGTGGCGCAAACCTTTCAATGATCTCAATAGGTCACGAAGCGCTATAACAAAGCCACACTCAACCTCATCCTGCTGTGCCACTCATCACATCCACATCACTCTGCCTTCCCTATCCTACTCCTGCACATCCTTACTCACACAACTTACCTTGCACCTCCACCCATCCCTCTCTATCTACATTATCACTTCCCCACCTCACTAGCCACCCATCACACTCACCCTCATCCTAGCCCAATCATACCAACTAGCAACACACAATGATAGGTACTTTATTGTCAAAACTTTGCATTCTTGGACAGATTTGTACACATCTTGGAAGTGGCTTAGTGAGTTAGAACATAAGTACATAACAACATAAGAAATAGCAACCGGAGTAGGCCATTTGGCCCTTTGAGCCTGCTCCGCCATTCAGTAAGATCATGGCTGATCTTCTACCTCATCTCCACTTTCCTGCACAATCCCCATATCCCTTGATTCCCTTAATATTCAAAAATCTATCAATCTCTGTTTTGAATATACTCAACGACTGAGCCTCCACAGCCCTCTGGGGTAGAGAATTACAAAGATTCACCACCCTCTGAGTGAAGAAATTTCTCCTCATCTCAGTCCTAAATGGCTGACCCCTTATTCTGAGACTGTGACCCCTGGTTCTAGACTCCCCAGCCAGAGGAAATATCTTCCCTGCATCTACCCTGTCAAGCCCTGTAAGAATTTTGTATGTTTCAATGAGATCACCTCTCATTCTTCTATACTCTAGAGAATATAGGCCTAGTCTACTCAATCTCTACTCATAGGACAATCCCCCATCCCAGGAACCAGTCTGATGAACCTTCGTTGCTCTCCCTCTATGGCAAGCCTTCCTTAGGTAAGGAGACGAAAACTGTACACAATGCTCCGGGTATGGTCTCACCAGGGCCCTATATATCTGCAGTAAGACGTCTTTACTCTTATACTCAAATCCTCTTCTAATAAAGGCCAACATACCATTTGCTTTCCTAATTGCTTGCTGTACCTGCATGCTAACTTTCAGTGATTCATGTACAGGTAACTCTCGTTTAAACGGCACCTAAATATCCGGAATTCTCTATTAACCGGCAAAATTCATACTCCGAAAACACCTCAATAACCGGAAATGTTGCCGAGTCAGAGTCCGAGTCTCCCGTGGTGGTCGAGTTAGTTAGTGGGGGTAGTTCTCCAAACTGCCACTACTCGGCTTCTTGGCACTGTCAGAAGTCCGAACACCTCAAAAACAGGAGTCTGACTCTTTGGTTGTTAAAAATAGCCTTGGTAGATAACCCTCGCTGTCATCCGGAATTTTTAATCAACCGGCACCATCCTGGTCCCGTTGGTGCCGGATACCAGCGAGTTTCCTGTACAAGGATACCCAGCTCCCTCTGAACACTAACATTTCCCAATCTCTCACCATTTAAAAAATATTCTGTTTTTCTGTTTTTCCTACCAAAGTGGATAACCTCACATTTCTCCACATTATATTCCATTTGCCATGTTCTTGCCCACTCGTTTAGCCTGTTTATATCCCCTTGAAGCCTCCTTGCATCCTCCTCACAATTTACATTCCCACTCAGCTTTGTATCATCAGCAAACTTGGATATATTACATTTGGTCCCTTCATTCAAATCATTGATGTAGATTGTGAATAGCTGAGGTCCAAGCACTGATCCTTGTGGTACCCCACTAGTTACAGCCTGCCAACCTGAAAATGACCCGTTTACTCCTACTCTCTGTTTTCTGTCCGTTAACCAATCCTCAGTCCATGGTAGAATATTACCCCCTATCCCATGAGCCCTAATTTTATTTAATAACCTCTTGTGTGGCACCTTATCGAATGCCTTCTGAAAATCCAAATACACCACATCCATTGGTTCCCCCTTATTTATTCTACTAGTTACAACCTCAAAAAACTCTAACAGATTTGTCAAACATGATTTCCCTTTCATAAATCCATGTTGACTCTGCCCAATCCTATTATTATTTTCTAAGTGCCCTGTTACCACGTCCTTATTAATAGTTGCAGTGAATGGTGAGACATAACGGCACCCCGCGTAATGCTGGTGAGTGTGAAAGGAATGGTTTGGGCATTGTAGGGATGCTTTATGTTGTTGGTGTGGGGTGGTGCCAACTTGGCACATCATGCGGCAGCCAGGGTGTGCAGCGTCAAGTGAAGTAAATGTAGCCATGGTGAGGCCATCCCTGGTGTCCCGGGCAGCAATGTGGTTGAGTGCTGATGCCCTCTGTCCTGTGCAGCATCAGGTGATTGCGGAGAAGGTTGCTGTGGTTGTTGGTGCTGCTGGTGTGCCTGGTGATGCTAGTGTTGCAGCTGATCGTGATCAGATTCTGAGGATCAAGGTGAGAGAGTATAAACCATACCAATGCTGATAGAATAGATGGCAGGTGAACTTATGATGACAGATCTGTCAATGGTGAGAGTGATTGTTCCAATGAGGTGACACTGGATAGAGTTTGCTCCAAAAACTTGCAAGCTGCATAAAGCTCAATCTGTCTTCCAAATGCAGTAAGCAACAGCTTCTGAGCTTGGAAAGTAAACAGCTGTGAGATGAGGGGCTGGATTTTACCTTTCGGTGCGGCCTAGGGGCAGGACAGCTTCCTTCCAGGTTCTGATCCCGCCCCCAACGACATCCGACGCACAGACGCTATTTTGCGTCAATTGACCTTGTTAAGCCCACCCTGCAGGCTTGCTGGCCAATTTGGAGAAAGCCGGTGTCAGATGACATCAGTTGGTGACGCGTCATCTGCCGCTTTTCTTAAAGGGGCCATGCACAACTTTTTTTGACAGGTGATTTTTCAGTGTTTGACAGCATTGAGGTGCTGCAAACATGAACAATCACTGTACAAAGGTGAGCCCTTGCACAAGGCTCTCCAATGACTCCCTCCTTAGGCTAGAACAAATGGCAGCTGCAGGTGAGGTTACAGAAGCGATCTGTCATTGATGAGAGAGGTTCTCCCAATGAGGTGAGACTGCACAAACACTTCAAATCTTGTTACCTACGGAAAAGTCTAAATACATTAAAAATGATTTTCCCAACATTTTCTTACCTCTGAAAATCACCAGTGTACTATTGGATCCTTCACACCACTTCTGCAGCTGTCATCAATGAAGAAACATTACAGTACACCCACAGCACGCCACACTTACCCTGGCGTGGTGTCTAGATGTCGGAACGCCCGCAGTAGACCTGTCAAAATTGGAAAAAGCCTCTTAACTGCCTGTTCACTACTTGTTAACAAGCAGTTAAGTGCCTATAATACTTTTCCCGCCGCTAGGTTTTGGGTCCATGTGCAAATCAGGGACCCGACACTTGGGAACATTGTATGATGGTGGGTTGACAGCGGGTTTGGGACCCGCTGTCAATCTTTGCAATTTTACTGGATGTCCCACCTCCAAACCCACCCCCTGAGCACCAGCAAAATTCTCCCCAAGAGCTTTTATAGCACATTTCAAGCTGTCAAGTAATGAAATGATTCCATGGCCCAGCTTAACAGACATGATCCCCAAGCAGTGTGGACCCTGTTGGTGAGCTGATAAATTCTAAAGGTTAGTTCAAAATTGTTGATAATCTTCTGTTAACAAGGTCATAATGACCTGAATTGTCTCCTCCGCTGCGTGTCGGGTCTGCTCAGCGCTGACAGACCAGACATTTGGTAAAGGTGCGTAGTGGCGGGTTGGCAGCAGGGTACTGACCCGCTGGGGAAAAAAAACTTTCCCACCCGACCCACCACCGATTGCACCCGCTGACCCCCGGAAAATTCCCCCTTGCCATTCCAAAGTAATATTAACATCAGTGTTGATCTTCGGTCCTTCTACATTATAATTAGATTGACAACATATCATGCAAAGCATTAATTGCCCTGCCCCCTCCCCCACCCCGCCATACAACTGATATTTGGGGATTGACACATACTTCAACATTAACACCATAGTCAGCACAGTGGTGCACTAGTAATAACATTCAACCCAGTAACTTTTCCATATTAATGATATAATTCAGTGAAAATTTGAGACAGTTCTGATTATAGAAAATCCCTGGATTAAAATGTTAAGTTATTATCATACTCATACTCTACTTTTTACTTTATTAAGGTGTCATGGGTAAAAGAGTCAAATTTAATTTAGGAGACTAAAATATTTAATTAACACAGCAACATTAAATGACTTACAACATCATTGCTTAAAAACTGTTAGGGGGTAATTTTAACCCCCAAACACAGGTGGGTTTGGGATGGGTGAGATGCAAATTAAAAAAAAATCTCAAACCTGATCCCAACCCGCCCACTTCCAGGTTTAATGGAGGCAGGACAGGGGGTGGGTGACCAACCTGCTTTCAGGAGGCAGGTCGCTCTTTTAAATATTTTAATGAGGCTGTGTGTCTCAGATTTCACCTGGCTTCTAGGTTTAATCCTGGCAGACTGGGTTTCCCAGGCCTCGGGAAACCCGGCAGATAAAGGGAGGTAAGGACTCCTTCATGGAAAAGTAAGTGCCCAAGCTTACCTTCTTCCCTGCCATCAGCCCTCCCTCCCCTGCCATCAGACCACCACCCCTCCCTCTCCAGGATCGGGGATCAGACCGCCCCCTGGGGATCAGACCCCCCTCCCAGGATTGGACTCCTCCCTCCAAGATCCAGTCCCCCTCTCCCCCACGCTCCCACTAACGCAGCAGCAGGTTCTTTACCTGCTCCTGTGGCTGCGGCCTCCTCCAAAGTGTTCCTCGCCCGACAGGGAGCCAAGCCTATCAATCAAGTTGGCTTCGGGCGGGGATTCTGCTTAAAAAAAGACGCACGCTGTGGAGATAAAACCAGGGCAACCTGGACTTCCCCCGATCAAAACTCTTCACCCCTCCCCCTGTCACCTCACCCCCACCCCCACCACCCACGCGAATGCAACCCACCCCAGTAAATATCGGGGCCTCAATTTCTAACATTTTCAGTTCTGATAAAAGGTCATCGACCTAAAACCTGTTTCTCTCTCCACATATGCTGCCTGACCTGATGAGTGCTTTCTATTTTTGTGACAACATCATTTCCTTATTAAGCACAGAGACCTGGCACAAGACCAGCTAGCTACAAATGCAAAACAATGTAAACAAAACTACAGAACCACATAATTTAATCATATTCAACGACAAATAATTAAATTGCAATCTGCATGAGTTTTACTTTGTCTGAGTGTCTTTGCATAGTTCAATATAAGGTGGTGCAGTCATGCAGTGCACAAGAGGCCCAATCAATGCACTGTGAAGTTTCCAAGGCTTTGCACCTGCAACTCTCCACATGCTGAGTTCTAATCTCAGTTCTACTGCAGTGGTGAGAAAAGCCAAAAGGCATCTTTGTGGGAAACGAGGATAAATCAGAGGCAGCTCTCATACATGTCCCAGGAACATAAGAACATAAGAAATAGGAGCGGGTGTAGGCCAATCGGCCCCTCGAGCCTGCTCCACCATTCAATAAGATCATGGCTGATCTGATCCTAACCTCAAATCTTCTATCACTCTCCATCCCACCCGAACCCATGTGATCTCCCGGGAGAGGCGAAAAACCAGATAAAAAACCCAAAGGCCAATTTGGGAGAAAAAATCTGGGAAATTCCTCTCCGACCCATCTAGGCGATCGAAACTCTCCCAGGAGATCACTCTGTCCCTATATTTTCTACAGTACTTACCTTCTGTAAAGGCGATCTCCACCCCAGCCAGGAACAGGAATAAAACCATCTCCTGAAATCTAACACAGAATTAGAACACAAGAAGTAGGAGCAGAACCAGGCTACACGGCCCCTGGGCCCGCTCTACTACCCACAGGGCCATGACCATTCCGAACCTAGACTCATGTCCAATTTCCTGCCCGCTCCCCGTAACCCTTAATTCCCTTTACTTCTAGGAAACTATCTATTTCTGTTTTAAATTTATTTAATGATGTAGCTTCCACAGCTTTCTGGGGCAGCAAATTCCACAAACCTACCACCCTCTGAGGGAAGAAGTTTCTCCTCATCTCAGTTTTGAAAGAGCAGCCCCTTATTTTAAGATTATGCCCCCTAGTTCTAGTTTCACCCATCATTGGGAACATCCTCACCGCATCCACCTGATCAAGCCCCTTCACAATCTTATATGTTTCAATAAGATCGCCTCTCATTCTTCTGAACTCCAATGAGTAGAGTCCCAATCTACTCAACCTCTCCTCATATGACCACCCCCTCATCCCCGGGATTAACCGAGTGAACCTTCTTTGTATTAACTCGAGAGCAAGTATGTCTTTTCTTGAGTATGGACACCAAAACTGTATGCAGTATTCCAGGTGTGGTCTCACCAATACCTTGTACAACTGAAGCAATACCTCCCTGTTTTTATATTCTATCCTCCTAGCAATAAAAGCCAACATTCCATTGGCCTTCTTGATCACTTGCTGCACCTGCATACTAACTTTTTGAGTTTCGTGCACCAGGACCCCCAGATCCCGTTGTACTACAGTACTTTCCAGTTTCTTGCCATTAAGATAATAACTTGCTCTATGATTTTTCCTGCCAAAGTGCATAACCTCACACTTTCCAGTATTGTATTCCATCTGCCAAATCTCTGCCCACTTACTTAGCCTGTCTATGTCACTTTGCAGGTTTTTTATGTCCTCCTCACTCACCACTTTCCCTCCCATCTTTGTATCATCTGCAAACTTTGATATGTTACACTCGGTCCCCTCCTCCAAATCGTTAATATAGATTGTAAAGAGTTGGGGACCCAGCACTGACCCCTGCGGAACACCACTAGGTACTGATTGCCAGTCTGAGAATGAACCATTTATCCCAACTCTCTGCTTTCTGTTAGAGAGTCAATTCTCCACCCATGCCAGAATATTACCCCCAATCCCGTGATTTTTTATCTTGAGCAATAATCTTTTGTGTGGCACCTTGTCAAATGCCTTTTGGAAGTCTAAATACACTACGTCCACTGGTTCTCCTTTATCCACCCTGTATGTTACTTCCTCAAAGAACTCAAGCAAATTTGTCAAACATGACTTCCCCTTCATGAAACCATGCTGAGTTTGTCCTATTAAATTATGTTTGTCCAAATGTCCCGTTACTGTCTCCTTAATAATGGACTCTAACATTTTACCAACCACAGATGTTAGGCTAACAGGTCTATAGTTTCCAGCCTTCTGCCTACTACCCTTTTTAAATAAGGGTGTTACATTAGCAGTTTTCCAATCTGCCGGGACCTTTGCTGAGTCCAGGGAGTTTTGGAAAATTATTAGCAATGCATCCACAATCCCTACCGCCACTTCCCTCAAGACCCTAGGATGTAAGCCATCAGGTCCAGGGGATTTATTCGGCTTAAGTCCCATTATTTTACCAAGTACCACTTCCTTAGTGATTTTAATCGTATTTAGCTCCTCTCCCCCTGGAGCCCCCTGTTTGTCCAGTGTTGGGATATTCTTAGTGTCCTCAACTGTAAAGACTGATACAAAATATTTGTTCAGCGTTTTTGCCATCTCCATGTTTCCCACCATTAATTTCCCAGTCTCATCCTCTAAGGGACCAACATTTACTTTAGCCACCCTTTTTCTTTTTATATAACTATAGAAACTTTTGCTATCCGTTTTTATATTTTTTGCTGATATACTTTCATAATCTATCTTCCCTTTCTTAATCAATCTTTTAGTTATATTTTGCTGTCTTTTAAAGACTTCCCAATCTTCTATCCTCCCACTAGATTTGGCTACCTTATATGCCCTTGTTTTTAGTCGGATACTATCCTTAATTACTTTACTTAGCCACGGATGGCTATCTTTTCTTTTACACCCTTTTTTCCTCAGTGGAATATCTATTTTTTGGAAGTTGTAAAATAACTCCTTAAATGTACACCACTGATCATGTACCGTCTTACCCTTTAATCTATTTTCCCAGTCCACTCTAATCAATTCCGCTCTCATACCTTCATAGTCTCCTTTATTCAAGCTCAGCACGCTTGTTTGCGATCCAACCTTCTCACTCTCTACTTGAATATGGAATTCAACCATGTTATGGTCACTCATTCCAAGGGGATCCTTTACTAGGACATTTTTAATTAATCCTGTCTCATTACACAGGACCAAATCTAAGGTTGCTTGCCCCCTGGTCGGTTCAGTTACATACTGCTCAAGAAACCCATCCCTAATACACTGAATGAACTCATCCTCAAGGCTGCTCTGCCCAATTTGATTTGTCTAGTTAATATGATAGTTAAAATCCCCCATAATTATAGCTGTTCCCTTATTACAAGCCTCAACTATTTCCTGATTAATACTCCGTCCAACAGAGTTGCAACTGTTCGGAGGCCTATAGACTACACCCACTAGTGTTTTTTCCCCTTATTATTCCTTATCTTTACCCAAACTGTTTCACTATCCTGCTCCTTTGCTGGTTTCAGAGCAGTATTGATGGAGGCTTATGAACATATAGTTTATCTGCTCACCCTCTTGTCTAGTATCCTGTTGTGCACAAGAGTACCAGCCAAGGGAAGGGCAGTTAATATTTTAAAATGGAGGGAAAAATTCGGTTGATTAGTGCCTTGATTAGCGACATCAGTCGAATGTGCAACGCCCCGGTGGCGCCCCAGACCAGATATTGAGTGGCGCCCCCTTCCTTTCCGCCTGCCACTAGCAACGACAGGGAGAGTGGAACATTTTGCAGTCGGGAAGGGGCTGGGGGAGCGTTATTTAAAGGCGGTCTCTTACTGCCTTTTTTTGTTGGAGACATTTTTGCACCACGTATTCTGAGAGAGAGAGAGATTCTGAGAGAGACAGATAGAGACTTCTGGAGAGATTCAATGCTGTGTGAAGTAGTTTTGGCTACTGAGCAGCACTTTGCAGGTTCTTTTGGAATTGACCTTCATTACTTCGATTGTCGAGAGACTATGTGGGCTGCACTGAGTCGGGGCGTCGTCCTGCGCCTGCAGAATCGGAGGCATCAGAGACGCAGAGAGAGAGTGGCAATCATGGCCAGAGGGAGGAGGGCCAACAGGCCTCAGCAGAGGAGACCTTATCCTCCCAGGGTATTCCAAGAACAATTCTCCGACATTCATTTGTCTGAGGAGCAGTGTTGCACAGGCTGCGCTTCAGCAAGGAGGTTATCACTGAGCTCTGCCACCTGCTGCAGCCAGATCTACAGCCTCAACTGAGGACCAGGATGTCTCTGTCAGTGGCAGTGAAGGTCACAGTGACTCTGAATTTTTATGCCACTGGCTGCTTTCAAGCAGCTACTGGGGACATCGCCAATATCTCCCAGTTCGCAGTGCATTGCTGTATCCGGGAGGTGACAAATGCCCTCTATAAAAGGAGACACCAGTACATCTCTTTCCCCATGACCTGGGCCAAACAGCATGAACACGCATTTGGCTTTGCGAGGATAGCCGGCTTCCCCATGGTGCAGGGCGCCTTTGACTGCACGCTTGTGGCATTGCGGGCACCGCATGAAAATGCAGAGGTTTTCCGAAATCGCAAGGGGTTCCACTCCTTAAATGTCCAGTTAGTCTATGACTACAGACAGCTGATACTCGCCATCAATGCCCGCTATCCTGGCAGCAGCCACGATGCTTTCACCCTGCACCAGACTGCTGTGCCAGACCTTTTCCAGGCACCGCATCAGCCAAGTGGTTTGCTCCTCGGGGACAAAGGGTTATCCACTCTGCACCTGGCTGATGACACCTCTCCGCAACCCCAACACCCCTGCCGAGCTGCGGTATAAAGAGAGCCATATCGCTACCAGGAACATGATCAGCATGCTCAAGCAGCAGTTCCGCTGTCTGGACCACTCAGCAGGAGCCCTGCAGTACTCTCCTGAGTGAGTCTCCCTCTTCATAGTTGTGTGTTGCATGCTGCATAACCTGGCAATCCTCAGGACCCAGCCAATGCCACCGAGGATTGGTGCACCACTGGAGGAGGAGGAGGAAGTGGAGGAGGAAGAGGAGGAGGATAATCAGCAGCAGCACCAAGGCAGGAGGGAGGCCCACAATGTTGAAACTGCAAGGGCCGTCCGTCAACGGCTGATAACAAGCCGCTTCTAAGCCTCTACTCAGAAGATGGCTTCTGGCATGAAGAACAACATGATGGAAAGCAACTGCAACCCCTATAGCCGGCCAAGGCAGCAATGATTCCATAGGCCAAATATGTACATTTTGAATACAAAAACTTATTTATTTTACAAACTCTGTGTGTGTCATTTATTCATGACAAACTAATAGAAACAAACACAACAAATCATTAATTAACATAACTGGTTCTCACAAGCTGGAGGTAATGGCCAAAACGCTAAACAAAAGTTATCAGACGAACCTCGGCCTTTAATAAAAACATTCCCAACATTTATGAGACCTCCTACTTTTTGCCCTTTGAGGATGACATCCATCCCTTGTGCACTTCCCCCCCTTCCCACCCTACTGCTCCTCCGTAATGGGGCCCCAGTGGCTGCAGCAAGACTGGTGGAAGGCTGCTGAATGTCAGATGCTGAGACTGCAGATGCCCTTGAAGGACAACCTCGATATGCTCTGGGACTGGAGGCCCCGACTGCAGACTGCACCAACTCTGCATGGGCGGCAGCAGTCTGGGCTGGCTGTGTTGCAGGCGGTGGCAAGTGCAATGGGGAAGTGACAGTGGTGGGAGCAGAAATACTGTCATCCTGAGAGAGAACAGCACCTCCCTGCTCGACCAACACACTGGCACTCCCACGGGGCAGCACCTCAGCATCCAGAGCAATCTGCTGGAGCACAGATTGCTGGCCTGCTGCGGCGCCATGAGAGCCCCGGGGCAATGTGTCCAAACCAGCGACGATGGCAGCAGTTGCCTCAATCTGAGACTGCATGAGAGCAGTCCGAGATTGGATCGCAGCAGCCAGTGACTGAATTGCAGCACTAAGCAGTTGTGTTGCATCCGCCTGTGCTACAGCAGAGTGCTCCACACTCCATGCCAGTCCATCCATGCTTTCGGGCATCCTCCCACTGCACCCATGAGCTCAGTGTGCATGTTCACCGCCTGGATGTTCATTTCCACGATGAGCTGCTCCTCCTCTGCATCCAGTGCAGCAGGACTTGCTGACCTGCTCTCCCTCTGGGGAGAAGGCCCCCGAGCTTCCCTATCCCCATCGCGTTGCTGCAGCCCGCTGGGTCCCGGAGCTTCGTCCTCATCAGACCCTTCCCCCTGCTCCCCTCCATGGAAGACGTGGTCCCAATGTGGGCGTGGGCTCCCTCGGGAGACGCTGGTGCTGAGGTTCCAGCTTCCTCCTCCTTGCCTGCGGCATCGCTCCCACTGGCTGGCTGAGGGCCTGTCTCCTCAGCTGGTGGTTTACCATCTGAAAGCAGGGAGGTACAAGAGTGACTTTAGCGTCAGTACAGGGTGGCAGTAAGGGAGCAAGGACTGGAGCGATTTAGTAAGTTGGATTGAGAGTGTAAAAGGCTGGTGTTGTGAGGGACAAGTGGAATGAGAGAGGAGAGAAAGGTGATGACCTTACCATTGCTGTCCTGAAGGGGGTCAACCTCTCCAGCAGCCACAGGACCTATCACCTGGCTTGCGATGATCCTGTGGACATGCGCCGCCAGATCGCTGAGGGTCTGCAGCTGAGGCGGCCCTCCATCGCTGCTGCCACCTATTGTGATCTGGCTTGACCTGCAAGAAAAAGGACGGCGTCTCAGTAAATATGCAGCCATGTGCTTGCCTGATGTGCCTCCCATAGTTGAATAGCCCTTAATGTATGCTGCCATCTGCTTGCCTGATGTGCCTCCCATAGTTGAATAGCCCTTAATGTATGCTGCCATGTGCTTGCCTGATGTGCCTCCCATAGTTGAACAGCCCTTAATGTATGCTGCCATCTGCTTGCCTTATGTGCCTCTTATAGTTGAATAGCCCTTAATGTATGCTGCCATCTGCTTGCCTGATGTGTCTCCCATAGTTGAATAGCCCTTAATGTATGCTGCCATGTGCTTGCCTGATGCGCCTCCCATAGTTGAACAGCCCTTAATGTATGCAAGGTGTGGAATGTGCGTGTGTGTTTTGAGATGGCCATACATCTTGGATGAATGTTGGACTTTGGGGTTTTTACACCCTCTGGCCATAGAGTGAGGTTGAGATGGAGGAATGGAGAGTTATTGAAAAGCAGCCACTCACCCTGACCACCTGAGTGAGGTCGTTGAACTTTTTCCGACATTGTGTGTGGGTCCTGGGCACCATGCTCTTGGAGGAGATGTGCTGAGCCACCTCCCTCCACACCCTTCTATAGTCGCGGGGCAATGGTCTCCTGCCACTCTCTGGGTGCAGTATTGATCTTCGGCGCTCCACTGAGCCAACCAGAGCCAGCAACGCCCGGTCGCTGAAGCGCTGAGCTCGCTCGCTGGCCCTCTCCATAGTTCTTTGCAGGTCGAGATTCAAGGCTGCAATGAGCAGGGTGTGGCTGGAAAGCAACATCGACCCTTCACTTTAAGAACTGGCCGGCACCAGTGTGTCTGTGTTCCATAGCTAACTGACATCACCTGAGCTTCGCCCGCGCTCTGAGCTAACGACTCGTTCCTCAGCCTTTGCGCCTTAAGACAGGTGTGTAGCACTTGATTTAGCGCTGCAATCACCTCCAGGGGTGATAGAAGCTAAGTTTTCAGTCGGAGGCGATAATTTGCGCCAGACGCTAAACTTTACGCCCGGCCGATAATTGCGCTCCAAACGGGGCGATACCGAATTTCTCCCCCATGGAGTGCAACCCTTAGAAAAATCAGTACCAAATTGTATATTGGCTAAGAGTTTAATTTACCAACTCATCCCTTGTCATAGTCATTAACAAAAAGCTTACCCATGGCATTGCTATTCAGCAAAAAAACACCAAAGGCGAAGCCGCTCTCCCCTTCCAGACACATAAAGAAAGTGTGGTGTCCATAGAGGTTATGCATCCCCTGTTAAAGAAAAACAGCAGCTTTAACTGTCTTGAGAGCAGTTATATCACACAACATTTACTGTTTCAATTTCAAGTCTCTGAATGGGACTTGAACTCATGATATCGGGCCAGAACTTCGGGTCCCCACGGGTGAGTACGCGTAGGCCCAACGAAAGTGCCGGTTTCGTGCATGCACTGTGCATGCGCGGAAAACCAAAGCTTCCGTTCCCTTAAAGGAAGGGGTTCACAGGTCAAATGCTTGCGCTGGAGAGGCAGCGCGTATGCCTGGAACTTCCTTTTTTTTGTTGGTTTCTCCGGGAGGGTAAGTCTCCAGGAGCTACGCTTGTAAAAAGCAGTCGCAAGGCCTGCTTTTAACAAGGTAAGTGGTGAATTAAGTTAAATTAAAACATTTTTTCCACAGGTTTATTATTTTTAAATACTTTAAAGGTAAGTTTATTTTTAGCCCCGTTAGAAACTGTAATTATTTTTTTCAAAAATTTAAATTATTGTTTAAAATAGTTATTTTATGTAATTTATAGTTATTTTAAAAATGTGATTTAAAAAAAAAAAATATTTGAAGTTTTAGTGATGTTTTGGGGCAGAATTGTATTCATAGATTTGACAGCCCTTCCTGTCAAATCTATGAATACAGATTCCCTGCTACCATTGGTTCTCCATGGCCCACGTGATCCCAGGGGATGCTTCGAACTAACTGCGCCCCTGGGATACGCAAGCACTGCGCGCTGGCAGTTGAAGCAGGCCCAGGATCGGCATCCCACGCGAGCCCACAGCTCAACGGCCGGCGCGCTAGGTAAGTGCAGGTCGGAGGCTTGCACCCGTGGGGAGCCTCCAATCTGAATTTCTGGGCCATGCATGAACTTCTGATTCAGAGATGAATGCTGACATCATGTATACTTATGAGGACTTATGATTTGTTTTTCAGTATATCATTGTCCACTATGCTTTGCTGTGGTTCCAGCAGTGGACAAGATAAGGATAGAAAAACAGTGTCAAATATATGGCAGGTGGAACCATCTGAGGGCATCATTCAAAATGAAACTGGCATTCAAATGGCTTTCATACCCCATTAGGAAATGCATCTCTGGTGAAGATAGGCCAGGTCTTCCAGTTAGTGTCATGGCGATAGTGTTGATGAACATGCTCTCCTAGCCCATAGATGTTGTGACTGGGAAGTTTGGCAGTTATTTGCAAATACTGATCAGCAAACTGCAACGGTCCCACTGAAGTATCAAACCTATAGACAGAAATACTATTATTCTTTTATTCTGTAGGATGTCCTAATTGAAACATTTGGAACAGCAAAATGTGTCTAAACCTACATCACACACACACGCACACAAAGAGGCGCAGAAGTTATGGGGTCAATTTTCTGGCAGCCGTCGGGCGGCTTTTCATGCGGCCGGGGGGCCGAAAATCGCGGAAAATGCGGGTCGGGACCCCCCCGCCTGATTCCCCGCCCCGTCCGACTTTCAGACCGCCGTTTCTCCCCGACCCGCTTCAGTCCCGGCTGCCGCTGGCGGGACTGGTCGTCGGCACACTAATGACCAATAATTACCTTGTTCAAGTAGATTTTCCGGGGCCGTTGCGACTTTGGGGCTTTCCCCACATCAAACACGCCTGCGGGGTACCCCGCTGATGAGACCTGGCATGAAGCTTGCCGGCATGCTTGCTGTCAGCTGCAGGTCACTCGGAGAAGCTGCGATTTAAAGGGACAGCACTTGTATGTTGAAGGACCTTGTTGTTGCAGGTTTGGGGCTACTTCTTCAAGGCTTGGACACAGCTGTGGAAGGTTGGAGCCTCACACACTTCTCCAATGCGATCTCCTGGAAGCCCCTCTCGCCACCCTCACTCAGCGCTTCCTTAGCGGAGGCATCTACGAGAAGCATGGGACGCCTTTTTTCCTTCCCTTCCTGCCATTAGAGGAACTCCAGCAGCAGAGGCGGCAGCAGCAGAACCAGGAACAGCAGGATCAGCAACAGGAGCACCAGGCTGCTGCTCACTCACCTGAAGCTGCACAGGCCAGAAGGGGCCAGCGCCTGGAAGTGGCTTGAGAGCACCTTGCTGCACTTTAGGGGGCCATGGGGACCCGTTTATGCACTGGCAGTCCTACTCAGAAGGAGTTCCATGAAGATCTGGTTTCTCTGTTCAACAGATGGCCAACACTCCTCAAGAGATGTAATTCGCTTATGAGCACTCACCATGTTTTCCGTACCCTGGCGAGTTATCTCCTCCATGGAGGTTGCCAACCTTTCCATGGTGATGCGTTCATGCGCCAATGATCACTATGGACTCCTCCATTCGCTCCACACTCACAGCAACCCTGGAGACAAAACCTGCCAGAGACTCCTGCATCTGTGCATGGAGATCCATCACCTCTTCTCTTGCGGATGGACCCAGAGGCAGAGGGTCGACATGCAGCGCAGCTGAGCTGAGCTGGCAGAGTCCTGCGCCCTCCGACGAGGACTCTCCACTGCTGTCCCTGTCTCCAGAATCTGCTGAGGCTCACTTGTGAGCTGTGAAACACCATGTGACAACACTACTCTATGTCCCGAAGGTCCCCCCGAGGTGTGAGTGTCTGCGCTGGTGCTGGGTGCGCTTACTTCTGCTGACGCTGCACCCTCGGAGGTTGGAGCTTCCTCTGAGGAGTCTGGCTGCACAGCCTCTTCCTCTTCCACAGTGAGGATGGGGGCTCTGGATGGTACTGTGGGGGAGTAAAGGATGGAGTTAGAGATGTAATGCCAAGGTTCTTCTGGTGGCTTCCAATGAGTTGGCATCTGCTGACACCTGCATCCATGCAGCATTGGTCTCAGTGGGAGGCCTCTTCCTGCCTGACCGAGGGAAGAGGACCTCCTGTCGGCCCTAACCCCATCCAATAATGCCTGCAGTGAAGCCTCGTTGAATTTGAAGGCAGCTCGGGGTGTGGCACTGGCCACAGCTGCTGCAGGCTCCTCTGCCATCCTGTATGGTTTGTTTGGAAGCCTTCAGAGGATGCAGTGCTTGCTATGGACCTTGAAAGCACCACGAATGATGACATCATACTGTGGGGATTTCTGACTCGAATTGAACAATTAGCAAGGCTTCCCACATGCTGGTAATTAATTGGCCACTTGAGGGAAAATTGTGTGGAGCTGGCTGACACTTTTTTGTGTGTGTCAGAAACCCCACATTCGGGGGAACCCGACCATTTCCCACAAAAGCCGAAAATCGGGGCCTGTGCCTCTTTTTATTTGTTCAGAACCAAGTGCCTCACTCTTTCACTAAAACAAATGTTGTGAAATATATTGCCATGAGTCATTTAAGTTTTCAGCAGTTCACATAACTTCTATTCTTAATTTTTTTATTCCCTATAGTTTATATGTATTATTAATCATCAGAAGTTAACATCAGAATTTAAAAACCAACCGAGCTTCCAACTGGTTCGAAACATGAATGTATTTAGATTTTGTTACACCTCATACTGGGGGAAGTAACTGAATCCAAAGATAACTGAAATATTCACAAAATTACATTATTATTAAGAAATCCAATATGTACACACCCATGCTTGTATCACTTTTAACATTGTTCAACTTTACATATGTCTGGCTGAAAATTTAATAGAGCGAGGGGTTAAATAGAGCTCCTCGGTGCTCTGTGTAAAGGTCAATAATTGTTTGACATGGCATTTCAGATCTCGTGCTTGATGCACTGTAATTTTTTAAACTAATCAAAGAACTAATTGGTGGTTTTTAAATGAATGACAGTGCTTAATTAGTCTGAGATAAGTTATAAGTCAAAATATAGGTTGATTATATCACATCTATTGACAAAACGATAAGTTGATAAAAATTTATTTTCAAATACAGACTTAATCTAAGTCATTAAATTATATTTTGAGATAGAGTTTCTGTTTTCGGCACAATCGGCAACCTGGGCACAAATTGAGCTTGAAATTGCACTGTTTTTCCGAAGTGACATTTAGTTCAAGTTTCTGCCTAACTCATTTGCATTGGGCCCGATTTTGTGGCTTGTGTGGGAAATGGTCGGATTCCCCCGAATGCGGGGTTCTGACACACAAAAAAATGTGTCAACCAGCTCCACGCAATTTTCCCTCAAGTGGCCAATTAATTCCCAGCATGTGGGCAGCCTTGCTAATTGTCCATTTCTAGTCAGACAGCCCCACAGTATGATGTCATCATTTGTGGTGCTTTCAAGGTCCATAGCAAGCATTGCATCCTCTGAAGGTTTCCAAACGAACCATACAGGATGGCAGAGGAGCCTGCAGCAGCTGTGGCCAGTGCCAGACCCCGAGCTACCTCCAAATTCGACGAAGCTTCACTGCAGGCATTATTGGATGGGGTTAGGGCCCACAGGGAGGTCCTCTTCCCTAGGTCAGGCAGGAAGAGGCCTCCCACTGAGACCAATGCTGCATGGATGCAGGTGTCAGCAGATGTCAACTCGAATGTGCATGTCACCTTAGCATCACATCTCTAACTCCTTCCTTTACTCCCGCACAGTACCATCCAGAGCCCCCGTCCTCACTGTGGAGGAGGAAGAGGCTGTGCAGCCAGACTCCTCAGAGGAAGCTCCAACCTCTGAGGGTGCAGCGTCAGCAGAAGTAAGCGCACCCAGCACCAGCGCAGACACTCACACCTCAGGGGGACCTTCGGGACATAGAGTAGTGTTGTCACCTGGTGTTTCACAGCTCACAAGTGAGCCTCAGCAGATTCTGGAGACAGGGACAGCAGTGGAGAGTCCTCGTCGGAGGGCGCAGGACTCTGCCAGCTCAGCTCAGCTGCGCTGCATGTCGACCCTCTGCCTCTGGGTCCATCCGCAAGAGAAGAGGTGATGGATCTCCATGCACAGATGCAGGAGTCTCTGGCAGGTTTTGTCTCCAGGGTCGCTGTGAGTGTGGAGCGAATGGAGGAGTCCATAGTGATCATTGGCGCATGAACGCATCACCATGGGAAGGTTGGCAACCTCCATGGAGGAGATAACTCGCCAGGGTAAGGAAAACATGGTGAGTGCTCATAAGAGGATGACATCTCTTGAGGAGCGTTGGCCATCTATTGAACAGAGAAACCAGATCTTCATGGAAGTCCTTCTGAGTAGGACTGCCAGTGCATAAACGGGTCCCCATGGCCCCCTAAAGCGCAGCAAGGTGCTCTCAAGCCACTTCCAAGCGCTGGCCCCTTCTGGCCTGTGCAGCTTCAGGTGAGTGAGCAGCAGCCTGGTGCTCCTGGTGCTCATCATGCTGTTCCTGGTTCTGCTGCTGCTGCCACTGCTGCTGGAGATCCTCTAATGGCAAAACATAGAAACATAGAAGATAGGAGCAGGAGTAGGCCTTTCGGCCCTTCGAGCCTGCTCCACCATTCAATGAGATCATGGCTGATCATCCAAATTCAGTACCCTATCCCTGCCTTCTCCACATATCCCTTGATCCTTTTAGCCTCAAGAAATATATCCAACTCTTTCTTGAATATATTTAATGAACTGGCCTCCACCGCCCTCTGTGGCAGAGAATTCCACAGGTTCACCACTCTCTGGGTGAAGAAATTCCTCCTCATTTCAGTCCTAAATGGCTTACCCCTTATCCTTAGACTATGACCCCTGGTTCTGGACTCCCCGGCCATCAGAAACATCCTTCCGGCATCTAGTCTGTCCAGACCTGACAGAATTTTATAGGTTTCGATGAGATCCCCTCTCAATCTTCTAATCTCCAGTGAATATAAGCCCAATCGACACAATCTCTCCTCATACGTCATTCCTGCCATCCCAGGTATCAGCCTGGTGAATCTTCGCTGCACTCCCTCCATGGCAAGAACGTCCTTCCTCAGGTAAGGTGACCAAAACTGCACACAATACTCAAGGTGCGGTGTCACCAAGGCCCTGTACAACTGTAGCAAGACATCCTTGTTCCTGTACTCGAACCCTCTTGCTACGAAGGCCAACATACCATTTGCCTTCTTAACTGCCTGCTGCACCTGCATGCTTACCTTCAGCGACTGGTGCACAATAATACCCAGGTCTCTTTGCACTTCCCCTTCTCCCAATCTATTGCCATTCAAATAATAATCTGCCTTCCTGTTTTTGCCACCAAAGTGGATAACCTCACATTTATCCACATTATAGTGCATTTGCCATGTTTCTGCCCAATCACCCAACCTGTCCAAATCGTACTGGAGTTTCATGACATCCTCCTCGCAGCTTACCCTCCCGCCCAGCTTTGTGTCATCTGCAAATTTGGAGATATTACATCCAATTCCTTCGTCCAGATCATTAATATATATTGTGAACAGCTGGGGTCCTAGGACCGATCCTTGCGGTACCCCACTAGTCACTGCCTGCCACTCGGAAAACGACCCGTTTATTCCAACTCTTTGCTTTCTGTCCGCCAACCAGTTCTCTATTCAAGTCAATACATTGCCCCCAATCCCATGTGCCTTAATTTTGCACGCTAATCTCTTGTGTGGGACCTTATTGAAAGCCTTCTGAAAGTCCAAATACACCACATCCACTGGTTCTCCCCCATCCACCCTACCAGTTACATCCTCAAAAAACTCCAGTAGATTAGTCAAGCATGACTTACTTTTTGTAAATCCATGTTGACTTTGTCCGATCCTGTCACTGCTTTCCAAGTGCTCTGCTATTACATCTTTTATAATGCACTCTAGCATTTTCCCCCTACCGATGTCAGGCTTACCGGTCTATAATTCCCCGCTTTTTCTCTGCCACCTTTTTTGAATAGTGGGGTAACATTAGCTACCCTCCAATCCATGGGTACCGTTCCAGAGTCTATCGAGTTCTGGAAGATGACCAGCAATGCATCTACTATCTCTAGGGCCACTTCCTTAAGTACCCTGGGATGTAGACCATCAGGCCCTGGGGATTTATCGGCCTTTAGTCCCATCAATTTTCCTAACACCATTTCCCTACAAATACTGATTTCTTTCAGTTCCTCGCTTTCATCAGACCCTATGTTCCCCGGCATCTCTGGGAGGTTATTTGTGTCCTCCTTTGTGAAGACAGAACCAAAGTATGTATTTATTTGGTCTGCCATTTTCTTGTTTCCCATTATAAATTCCCCTGATTCTGACTGTAAGGGACCTATGCTTGACTTCACCAATCTATTTCTCTTCACATATCTATAAAAGCTTTTAGAGTCAGTTTTTATCTTCCCTGACAGCTTACTCTCATATTCTATTTTCCCTTTCTTAATTAATCCCTTTGTTCTCCGTTGTTGAATCCTAAACTGCTCCCAATCCTCAGGATTATTGCTTTTTCTAGCCAATTTATATGTCCTCTCCTTGGATCTTATGCTATCCCTAATTTCCCTTGTTAGCCACGGTTGAGTCACCTTTTTTGTTTTATTTTTATGCCAAACTGGGATGAACAAATTCTGTAGCTCATCCATTCGGTCTTTGAATGTTTGCCATTGCCTATCCACCGTCAACCCTTTGAGTGCCATTCCCCAATCAATCCTACCCAACTCGCTCCTCAGACCATCGTAGTTTCCTTTATTTAAATTGAGGACCCTTGTCTCTGAGTCAACTACTTCATTCTCCACCTTAATGAAGAATTCGATCATATTATGATCGCTCCGACCCAAGGGGCCTCGTACAACAAGATTGCTAATTAATCCTTTCTCGTTACATAATACCCAGTCTAAGATGGCCTGATCTCTGGTTGGTTCCTCGACATATTGGTCCAGGAAACCATCCCGTAAACACTCCAGGAATTCCTCCTCCACAGTATTATTACCAATTTGGTTGGCCCAATCTATATGTAGATTAAAGTCACCCATGATGACTGCTGTGCCCTTATGGCACGCTTCTTTAATTTCCCTTTTAATGCCATCCCCAACCTCCGCCTTACTGTTTGGAGGTCTATATACCACTCCCACTAATGTTTTTTTCCCCTTAGTATTTCTCAATTCTACCCATACAGATTCCACATCATCAGAGCTAATATCCTTCATTACAATTGTATTAATCCCTTCTTTAACCAGTAAAGCTACCCCACCTCCCTTTCCTTTTTACCTATCTTTCCTGAATATCGAATATCCATGGATGTTGAGTTCCCAGTCTTGGCCATCCTTGAGCCACGTTTCCGTAATCCCAACCAAATCATATTTGTTTACCTCTATTTGTGCAGCCAATTCATCCACCTTATTACAAATGCTCCTTGCATTAAGATTCAAGGCCTTCAGGCTTGTTTTTTTAACGCTCTTAGACCAATTAGAATTATTATTTACTGTGGCCACGTTTGATTTAAACCGTTGATTTCTCTGACTGCCACTTTTGTTTTTCTCCTTCCTATCTTTTGCTTTTATCCCTGTTTTCCTTTCCTCTGTCTCCCTGCTCAGTTTCCCAACCCACTGCCATTTTAGTTTAACCCCCCCCGAACAGTGCTAGCAAACCTCCCCGCAAGGATATTTGTCCCGCTCTGGTTCAGGTGCAACTCGTCCAACTTGTACAAGTCCCACCTTCCCCAGAAGCAGGCCCAGTGATCCAGGAAGCTAAAGCCCTCCCTCCTGCACCAACTCTTTAGCCACGCATTCATCTGCTCTATCCTCCTATTCCTATACTCACTAGCACGTGGCACCGGGAGTAATCCAGAGATTACAACCTTTGAGGTCCTACTCTTTAACCTGCTACCTAGCTCCCTAAATTCTTGCTGCAGGACCTCATCCCTCTTCCTACCTATGTCGTTGGTCCCAATGTGAACCACGACCTCTGCCTGTTCACCCTCCCCCTTCAGAATGCCCTGCAGCCGTTCAGTGACATCCTTGACCCTGGCACCAGGGAGGCAACAAACCATCCTGGAGTCATGTCTACGGCCACAGAAACGCCTATCTGCTCCCCTTACAATAGAATCCCCTACCACTATTGCTCTCCCACTCTTTTTCCTCCCTTCCTGAGCAGCAGAAGCACCCCTGGTGCCAGGAAGTTGGCTGCTGCTGCCTTCCCCTGGTGAGTCATCCCCCTCAACAGTATCCAAATTGGTATACCTGTTTGAAAGGGGGATGGCCACAGGAGTCCCCTGCACTACCTGCCTGCTTCTATTGCTCCGCCTGGTGGTCACCCATTTCCCTTCTGCCTGTGCAGCCCTAACCTGTGGCATGACCAACTCATCTAACGTGTAATCCACGACCCTCTCAGCATCGTGAATGCTCCACAACCCATCCATCCGCAGCTCCAGCGCCTCAATACGGCCCGTTAGTAGCTGCAGCTGGATGCATTTCAGGCACACGTGGTCCTCAGGGACACTGGCAGCATCCCTGAATTCCCACATAGAGCAAGAGGAGCATAACATGGGGCTGGGCTCTCCTGGCATGACTTACCCCTTTAATTAATTTAAATTAATTCAATACCACCAGTTAAAGATATACTCTAGGGTGCTTATTTACCAACTGTCCCCACTACACCACAGAGACCCAAGAAAATATAAACCACAGAATTTAAGCTTGTCTCACTGCTCCCGGCACCAGCCTCTGCAAAGAAAGCCTGTGAAAGTGAGTTTAAATATTCACTGGGTCTCCGGTCTCACTGCTCCCGACACTAGCCTCTGTAAAGAAAGCCCGCGAAAGTGAGTTTAAATACTCACTGGGTCTCCGGTCTCACTGCTCCCGACACCAGCCTCTGCAAAGAAAGCCCCGGAAAGTGAGTTTAAATACTCACTGGGTCTCCGGTCTCACTGTTCCCGACACCAGCCTCTGTAAAGAAAGCCCGGGAAAGTGAGTTTAAATACTCACTGGGTCTCCGGTCTCACTGTTCCCGACACCAGCCTCTGTAAAGAAAGCCCGGCAAAGCGAGCTTAAATACTCACTGGGTCTCCGTTCTCACTGCTCCCGACACTGGCCTCTGTAAAGAAAGCCCACAAAAGTGAGTTTAAATACTCACTGGGTCTCCGGTCTCACTGCTCCCGACACCAGCCTGTGTTGAAAGCCCCGGAAAGTGAGTTTAAATACTCACTGGGTCTCCGTTCTCACTGCTCCTGACACTGGCCTCTGTAAAGAAAGCCCCGGAAAGTGAGTTTAAATACTCACTGGGTCTCCGGTCTCACTGCTCCTGACACCAGTCTCTGTATAGAAAGCCCCGGAAAGTGAGTTTAAATACTCACTGGGTCTCCGGTCTCACTGCTCCTGACACCAGTCTCAGTAAAGAAAGCCTGCGAAAGTGAGTTTAAATACTCACTGGGTCTTCGGTCTCACTGTTCCCGACACCAGTCTCTGTAAAGAAAGCCCCGGAAAGTGAGTTTAAATACTCACTGGGTCTTCGGTCTCACTGCTCCCGACACCAGTCTCTGTATAGAAAGCCCCAGAAAGTGAGTTTAAATACTCACTGGGTCTTCGGTCTCACTGCTCCCGACACCAGTCTCTGTATAGAAAGCCCCAGAAAGTGAGTTTAAATACTCACTGGGTCTTCGGTCTCACTGCTCCCGACACCAGTCTCTGTATAGAAAGCCCCAGAAAGTGAGTTTAAATACTCACTGGGTCTTCGGTCTCACTGCTCCCGACACCAGTCTCTGTATAGAAAGCCCCGGAAAGTGAGTTTAAATACTCACTGGGTCTTCGGTCTCACTGCTCCCGACACCAGCCTGTGTAAAGAAAGCCCCGGAAAGTGAGTTTAAATACTCACTGGGTCTCCGGTCTCACTGCTCCCAACACCAGTCTCTGTATAGAAAGCCCCGGAAAGTGAGTTTAAATACTCACTGGGTCTCCGGTCTCACTGCTCCCGACACCAGTCTCTGTATAGAAAGCCCCGGAAAGTGAGTTTAAATACTCACTGGGTCTCCGGTCTCACTGCTCCCGACACCAGTCTCTGTATAGAAAGCCCCGGAAAGTGAGTTTAAATACTCACTGGGTCTCCGGTCTCACTGCTCCCGACACCAGTCTCTGTATAGAAAGCCCCGGAAAGTGAGTTTAAATACTCACTGGGTCTTCGGTCTCACTGCTCCCGACACCAGCCCCTGTAAAGAAAGCCCCGGAAAGTGAGTTTAAATACTCACTGGGTCTCTGGTCTCACTGCTCCCGACACCAGCCTCTGTAAAGAAAGCCCCGGAAAGTGAGTTTAAATACTCACTGGGTCTCCGGTCTCACTGCTCCCGACACCAGCCCCTGTAAAGAAAGCCCCGGAAAGTGAGTTTAAATACTCACTGGGTCTCCGGTCTCACTGCTCCCGAAACCAGCCTCTGTAAAGAAAGTCCCGGAAAGTGAGTTTAAATACTCACTGGGTCTCCGGTCTCACTGCTCCCGACACCAGTCTCTGTAAAGAAAGCCCCGGAAAGTGAGTTTAAATACTCACTGGGTCTCCGGTCTCACTGAACCCGACACCAGTCTCTGTAAAGAAAGCCCTGGAAAGTGAGTTTAAATACTCACTGGGTCTCCGGTCTCACTGCTCCCGACACCAGCCTCTGTAAAGAAAGCCCCGGAAAATGAGTTTAAATACTCATTGGGTCTCCGGTCTCACTGCTCCCGACACTGGCCTCTGTAAAGAAAGCCCCGGAAAGTGAGTTTAAATACTCACTGGGTCTCCGGTCTCACTGCTCCCGACACCAGCAAGAAGGGAAGGAAGAAAAGGGTTCCCAGGCTTCTCGTAGATGCCTCCGCTGAGGAAGCGCTGAGTGAGGGCGGCGAGAGGGGCTTCCCAGGAGATCACATTGGAGAAGTTTGTGAGGCTCCAACCTTCCACAGCTGTGCCTAAGCCTTAAAGAAGTAGCCCCAAGCCTTCAGCAACAAGGTCCTTCAACATACAAGTGCTATCCCTTTAAATCGCAGCTTTTCCGAATGACCTGCAGCTGACGGCAAGCAAGCCGGCAAGCTTCACGCCAGGTTTCATCAGCGGGGTTCCCCGCAGGCGTGTTTGGTGTGGGGAAAGCTCCAAAATCGCAACAGCCCCTGAAAATCGACTTAATCAAGGTAATAATTGCTCATTAGTGTTCTGACGGCCAGTCCCGCCAGCGACGGGCAGGACTGAAGCGGGTTGCGGAGGAACGGCGGTCCGAAAGTCAGACGGGGCAGGGAATCAGGCGGGGGGGTGTTGCGACCCGCTTTTTCGGCTATTTTCGGCCCCCGGCCGCCTGAAAAGCCGCCCGACGGCTGGCAGAAAATTGGAGCCATTATCTCAAACATAAAATCTTCCATGAACCAGCTTAATAGAATGTAATTCTTCATTTATTTTTTCTTTGCATTAAAAAATATTCCTTTATGTATTTAAGAGTGATAACTTGGTGCAGTTTTATCAATACAGCTGAAAATGGGTTTAATCACAAAAAGTAAGCATTAACAAGAGTGTCTGGTCCTCCACCTGTGAGTGGCCCGATTTTAAATCACTGAAAATGACTTAGAAAAACTATACAGAACCATTTATTAGTTTCATTTGGTGTACACTAGTCAGCTTCTTAGTAAATTAAATATTTTTTAATATTTAAAAACATTTAAAACTTGCTGATTAGTGCCTGTGCGCTAAAACAAACAAGCTTAATTTGAAGACCCTGCAATCAGGTGCAATCGGTGGACACTTGACAGTGCAATGTTTTTTAAACCAGTGTTAAAGATCGCGGAAACTTGATTTAAAATTCCTCAATTTTTTGCAGTGGTAGCTCTAGGCCAAGGGTCAAAATCCTGGAACTCCCTCCCTAACAGCACTGTGGGAGTACCTTCACCACATGGACTGCAGCGGTTCAAGAAGGAGGCTCACCAACACCTTCTCGGGGGCAATTAGGGATGGGCAATTAACGCTGTCCTTGCCAGCGACGCCTACATCCCATAAACGAATTTTAAAAAAAGGTCATACCTCAATCCATCCATTTATCATTTCTAATAATCTGTACGGAAAGGTTCATATTCCTCAATTTTGGCACAATGGCTGTATTTCTAAGGTTACAAAGCCCTATAAAATGTTATGATTGTTATCGTAAACAAAGTTATGTCTTTGTAAATACATAACTTATGGAATTTATGGCCTGGTAATATTTAACTTTTCATAAAGCTTGCATCAGAATTACATTAGAATGATATTGCTAAATGGCCAGCTTGTTAATTTACATTGCATAAAATGTTATATATATTACCAAAAGAGTCAAAACAGTTTATGGAGGAAGAAAATACTATGCCATGTTGAAGAATAGCGATGGAAGATTGATATAGCTGACCCTCGGATTTAGGGCTCTAAGTTACTAAGGGAATAACAGAACTGAACCTGGTTATAATTACAGAAAAAAAAGCTTGAAAGACATGATCTAAGTTTTTTAAATGCTGGGAGTGGGCCAGGGGTGGGGGGGCAGGCACGGGGGGGCTGGGTTGGGGGGGCGGTGTTGGGGGGGCGGGCAGCAGAGATGGATAATCTGACTATGGCACTGCACCACATGAATTTAAAAATAATAAGGCTCAAGTAAGACCTGGGACTGGGACAATTTTGTTTTTCTTAGAACGTACATGTGCTGAGTTTACAGAAAAGAGAATGGAAATGAGAAAACATTCTGTGGAGAAGTCTGAGAGTGGAGATTACGGGCTTGATTTTGCCGGCGCTCAGAGGGCGGGTCCGCTGTCAAAATAGCAAAGATTGACAGTGGGTAGGAAACCCGCTGTTAACCCGCCTCCACGCGAGTCTCCCAGCTGTCGGGTCTGTCAGCGGAGAACTGAACCGACACCAAGCGGCGGGGGAAACAATTGAGAGTATTAAATGGCTTGTTAAGAGCCAATTTAATGCTATTTTGAGGCTTCCTTCCAATTTTACGTGCCCCCACATGGGTTACCCGCTGCTCAGGGAACACGCCAGCTCACCCTGGCATGAGTTGAGTCTGGTCTTATGTATCTGATAAGCTGACAGCCATGTTGCAGATGGTCAGTTTCAGAGTGCAGAAACTGTTGGTTACTGCATTTGTAATACATATAGAGATTTCTTTAGCTTGCAAGTGTTTACAGCCAATTGCATGTCCAGTGCCACCTCATTGGAACAACCTCTCTCACCATTGACAGATCACTTCTGTCATCTTACCTGCAGCTGCCATCAATTGCAGCAACATCGATGCCCTAAAAACTATCTCAACATGCTCCTCTGATTCTTTCCACACTCAGCCCCAACACTAACATCACCAGGCACACCAGCAGCACCAACAACAACACCAACCTTCTCCACCATCATCTAATGCTGCACAGGACATCAGCCCCTGACAACATTGCTGCCCGGGAGGCCAACAATGGCATCACCATGGCTAGATTTACTTCACTTGATGCTGTAAACCCTGGCTGCCACATAATGCACCAGATTGACACCATCCCACACCAGCACAATAAAGCATTCCTTTAATGTCCAAGCCATTCCATGCACACTCATCACTATATTGGGCGGGGGGGGGGGGGGGGAGGTGGCGGAAGTTATGTTTTAACATTCACTGGAACTCAGTAAGACACTTCTCAAGGTATGCACAGATCTGTCCAATAAGGGGCATTGTTTAAAATATAGGTTTCACTGTATGACAACACATTACCAGAAACTTCACATGGACATTGGCTAAACCTCTCAAGTGCCTAACCTTGTGTGTTGTTAGTTGGTATGCTTGCAGTAGGATGAGGGTGAGTGTGAGGGGTGGCTAGTGAGATGGGGATAGAGAGGGTTGGGTGGAGGTGCAAGGTAAGTTGGTGTGAGTAAGGATGTGCAGGAGAAGGGTAGGGAAGGCCGAGTGATGGGGATGTGATGAGAGGCACAGCAGGATGAGTTTGAGTGTGGCTTTGCAGTAATGTTTCGTGATTCATTGAGATCATTGACATGTTGACACCACTGCAGCCAGGGACTCCTGACAACATCCGTGCTTTTGCCCTCCTGTGCAATGTGCAACCAGGCTGCATTGGTGTCCTGGGGAGGTCTCTTCTGCCCTATGGAGGGAGTCATTGGAGAACTTGGGTGAAACCATCTACCTCTGTGCAGTGCTTGTCAACATTTGCAGCACCTCAATGCTATAAAACACCGACAGAACAACTGTCAAACTAAATGTGGCCATGTTCCCTTTAAGGAAACCGGTTGATGACGCGTCATCAAGTGACGTCATCAGGCCCACTTCCTGTTAATTGGCCGGGAAGCCCGCAGGGCGGGCTTAACAAGGACTATCAAGGGAAAATCCCTTTGACAAAGCGGCTGCAGCCAGGAGCAGGACCAAAACCTGGTATCAAGCTATCCCACCGCCATCCCGCCTCCGCAGAGAAAATCCAGCCCTACATGTGAGAGACAATATGTAAGAGAACATATTGAGGCAGATAGAGATTAGGGGAGATGCTGCAGAATGAACCAATAGAGTCTTTTTTAGTTTCATCTACCACTTTCACCTTGAAATAGTGGCGGGTGAACCTAGTTATATAAACACATTCATATAACATTTCTTGCCACTATTTTAAATGTTTATTTTTAATACCACCGTTGAAAGAATAGACGGAGAAATTTCACGCTCGTGTAATAATGTGCTTGTTACTAATAATCAGTGCCAACATTATTTAAAGTATGTATTAGTAAGAAAATTGCTTACAGAACAGTTTTGGTGGACTTTCTCCTGATTACAATTCCAAAAGGATTCTGATGAAGTTCAACTTCGTAATTAGGATTTGATGCTGCAAGACCCTTAAATGGTTTAATATTTTCATGCGGAACTTCAAATCGTTGTTTGTTAGCATCTGTAATCTTAGCATGACAATCAATAAAATAAAAATGTCTGTTAGAAGAACAAATTAAAAAATATAAAGTGATGCCTTCAACACAAATCTATTCACTAAGACATCAGTCTGATGATCACAAAACCAAAGGTTGTTGCACAATGCATTTAATTCGGGGTTTTAGTAACTAATTGCTTTGATAATCAAATAATATACAAATGAGTGATTAAAATTGAGTATTCTGATGCATTATATAGAAAAGTACTATATCTTGGTTAGATATGCATTCAGTGTTATCCATTAAGGTCAAGTTAAAAACAAATTACAGCTGTTGATAGACACATGTTCTAATAAACAAAAAGCGTATTTTAGCCTTTGTTTTTATTGTATCTCTTTTTGTAATTTGTCCCAATGTCAATGATAAAAAATAATTACTAAAATATATAAGTTTAAAAATTTGCGGAATGGATTATCCATTTCATATTTGGAATAAAAGGATGGTAATAGAAAACCCAAAGATTTTACTTCTCTTTAAGGCATGCTAACCTTGAATCGGAAGCGATTTGCTGTCTGCCTTTCCGCAGTTAATAGCAACGTTTCAATGTCATTTCCATAAAGGGAGGGAGAAGGCAAACGCTGCAGCTGAGCTTCAAAACCTTTTTCAAAATAGGATCTCTGTTAAATGGACTCAGTAATAAAAAACATTCAGATCACGTGATAAAAAAAGCAGACAAACAAAACAAGTTGTTTCAGCTGCAGTCCAGACCTGCTCGAGTTTTCTTTCGTCCTTCTTGGATCCTGTATCCAGTACTCGCTGCGAAGAAGCACCAGGGCACATTTCCTTTGGTCGCTGATTTCCAGCAGCAACCTCGAGCTTCACAGGCTTCCTAGGAAAGAGAAAAGTGTAAGATAAAAGGCCAGAAATTACTGTAAAAATAATGGTGCGGCTAATGGCGCTCACCTTTATTTATGCACAAATTGGACAACAACTTCAGGTAATCGTGAACGTGCAGTTAAACACGTAAGCTGTGTGAAAACAATATCTAGCCATCTGGCTCCCCATTCAAACGTATTGACCAGCGTGTAGTTCCTGTACTGACATCATATATACAGACTAAACTTGCCACAGAAAGTTAGGGCTTGTCTATTTCAGTCTAAGTACCCTTTCTAATGGTGTGATGAGTCTTAATTACTGCCAAACAACCTGTCTGGCGTTGAAAATTTACTTTTACAAGTGTGGAGTCTCTTTTAATTGCTGTTTGAGATTTTTTTAAATGTAAAGATTTTTTTTTCCATCTTTTTTCATCTTTTTTCTTTCTGGCCCCGATTTTCGGCTTGTGTGGGGAATGGTTGGATTTCCCCGAATGTGGGGTTTCTGACACACATAAAAAAGTGTCAGCCAGCTCCACGCAATTTTCCCTCCAGTGCCAATTAATTCCCAGCATGTGGGAAGCCTTGCTAATTGTCCAATTCCAGTCAGAAATCCCCACAGTATGATGTCATCATTTGTGGTGCTTTCAAGGTCCATAGCAAGCACTGCATCCTCTGAAGGCTTCCAAATGAACCATACAGGACTGCAGAGGAGCCTGCAGCAGCTGTGGGCAGTGCCAGACCCCGAGCTGCCTCCAAATTCGACGAGGCTTCACTGCGGGCATTATTGGATGGGGTTAGGGCCCACGGGGAGGTCCTCTTCCCTAGGTCAGGGAGGAAGAGGCCTCCCACCGAGACCAATGCTGCATGGATGCAGGTGTCAGCAGATGCCAGCTCGCTGGGAGTCACCAGAAGAACCATGGCATTACATCTCTAACTCCTTCCTTAACTCCCCTACAGTACCATCCAGAGCCCCCATCCTCACTGTGGAGGAGGAAGAGGCTGTGCAGCCAGACTCCTCAGAGGAAGCTCCAACCTCTGAGGGCGCAGCGTCAGCAGAAGTAAGCGCACCCAGCACCAGCGCAGCCACTCACACCTCGGGGGGACCTTTGGGACATAGAGTAGTGTTGTCACCTGGTGTTTCACAGCTCACAAGTGAGCCTCAGCAGATTCTGGAGACAGGGACAGCAGTGGAGAGTCCTCATCGGAGGGTGCAGGACTCTGCCAGCTCAGCTCAGCTGCGCTGCATGTCGACCCTCTGCCTCTGGGTCCATCTGCAAGCGAAGAGGTGATGGATCTCCATGCACAGATGCAGGAGTCTCTGGCAGGTTTTGTCTCCAGGGTCGCTGCGAGTGTGGAGTGAATGGAGGAGTCCATAGCGACCATGAACAGAGCCTTTGTGGAGTCATTGGCGCATGAACGCATCACCATGGAAAGGTTGGCAACCTCCATGGAGGAGATAACTCGCCAGGGTACGGAAAACATGGTGAGTGCTCATAAGAGAACGACATCTCTTGAGGAGCGTTGGCCATCAGTTGAACAGAGAAACCAGATCTTCATGGAAGTCCTTCTGAGTAGGACTGCCAGTGCAGAAACCAGTCCCCATGGCCCCCTAAAGCGCAGCAAGGTGCTCTCAAGCCACTTCCAAGCACTGGCCTCTTCTGGCCTGTGCAGCTTCAGGTGAGTGAGCAGCAGCTGGGTGCTCCTGGTGCTCATCATGCTGTTCCTGGTTCTGCTGCTGCCACCTCTGCTGCTGGAGATCCTCTAATGGCAAGAAGGGAAGGAAAAAAAGGCGTCCCATGCTTCTCGTAGATGCCTCCGCTGAGGAAGCGCTGAGTGAGGGTGGCGAGAGGGGCTTCCCAGGAGATCACATTGGAGAAGTGTGTGAGGCTCCAACCTTCCACAGCTGTGCTGAAGCCTTGAAGAAGTAGTCCCAAGCCTTCAGCAACAAGGTCCTTCAACATACAAGTGCTGTCCCTTTAAATCGCAGCTTCTCCATTGACCTGCAGCTGACAGCTAGCAAGCCGGCAAGCTTCACGCCAGCTCTCAGCAGCGGGGTTACCCGTAGGCGGGTTTCATGTGGGGAAAGCCCCAAAGTCGCAGCGGCCCCGGAAAATCTACCTCAACGAGGTAATTATTGGTAATTAATGTGCCGACGACCAGTCCCGCCAGCGGCGGCCGGGACTGAAGTGGGGTGCGGGGAAACGGCGATCTGAAAGTCGGATGGGGCGGGGAATCAGTCGGGGCGGGGCGGGGAATCAGTCGGGGGGGGTCCCGACCCGCTTTTTCGCCGATTTTCGGCCCCTGGCCGCATGAAAAGCCGCCCGACGGCGGCCAGAAAATCGGGGCCTCTGTCTCTTTTTTCTCTCTTTCTTGATCCAATCTTTCTTTCGCTCTCTTTATTTCACTTTCTGTACCTTTGAATTCACTATTCTAACTTACACTTCCTGGTTTAGATTCTGCGCTGTTCATTAACAATACTTCAATCTGATTGGTTAAGGAGATACACAGTTGCATTGCCCTGTTCACGCAAGTCCCAGATGCCCACTGCGCCGTTTGGATTTTTAACTTGCAGCAACTTCCAATGCAAAAGGTCCTAGAAATTAAATGGGCAAGGGCAAGTCTAATGAATGACGGGCACTGTTGGTTTGCCTACTACAGTAAATTCTGGCTCATAATGACCTGATGTTCCGATATTGTTCAGATTTCTTTTGTCTCCCATGCATTTGTAATATGTCTCGGCCTTTATTAGCACAAACTATAACGTGTGTCATAATTCCCTTGGCACAATCAATTGCATGGGCTTTCGAAAAGATGTATTATGGTAATCATAGTTTATATAATTTTCAACAAGAAAAAAGAAGACACTTGTCAGGTACATTGGATATTTTCACAGACTGCCATGTGTCAAATCATCATGTGATTTCCCATGTTTCAACTGATGGTTAAAGTTAGATCATCCTGACCCGCTATCCCCTGCTTACTTTACTGGCCAGAAATGTATTTTACACTTGATGTGCAAAACTTCAAACCTCGCTAATTTAATTTGCTAATGGATGAATCTACAAAATGAAATGGATAATGAGGCTTTAATAAGGCATTTATAGTACACAGCTGCTTCAAAAAGTAGTTCTGCAAATTGGATTTGTGCTCTCCGACCGTTAAACTGCCTTGTTCAAAGTGTGAGGTAATTTAACAGCAGAAAAGGTAGCAAAGAAATAATGCTGACTGTCAGCACATGAGGCTGTAGTCTGACTGCTCTCCCCTGTGTAGATAGTTTCACCATCAGCTGCCAGTACGGAGCTTCCCCAGCCAGTAAAGAAGCTGTTGGGCCCAAAAATGAAAAAGATATTGAAAATCTTTTGTCAAAATAACTGGGTGTGTGAAAGAAGCAGCAGCTTGCACATTAATTTTTATACCTCTCAACTGTCCAGATTTAGTTACTGCCACAATTTTTTATTTCAATCAAGATTTTAATTTTGTCCCACTGTCCTAACAGTGAAGTGGTGTGGAGATGCCGGAGTTGGACTGGGGTGGACAAATGTAAGAAGTCACACAACACCAGGTTATAGTCCAACAGCTTTATTTGAAGTCACAAGCTTTCGGAGCGCTGCTCCTTCGTCAGGTGAAGTGGAGAGATGCATAAAGACACAGCTTATATAGTCAGAGAATAATGTCAGATGTTTACAGGTAATCTTTCTAACTGCCATTTATCACACCTCGGCAGAGAGTCAATCACAGCAATCAACGGTGTGAATGGTGTCCAAACAGGTCAGTCAGGAAAACATTACATCAAAGAACAATGAGGTGGGGTCACGAGGGGTCAAATGTTGCAGATGCTGGGGTCTGTGTGAAAAACAAAAAAACAGACAAAAAAATTTTTTTTTGCTGGAAATCACAGCAGGTCCGGCCGCATCTGTGTAGAGAGAACAAGCCAACGACGACTTGAGTCTGGATGACCCTACGTCAGGTGGGGTTACATGTAGCGTGACATGAACCCAAGATCCCGGTTCAGGCCGTCCTCATGGGTGCGGAACTTGGCTATCAGTTTCTGCTCGACGATTTTGCGTTGTCATGTGTCTCGAAGGCCGCCTTGGAGAATGCTTACCCGAAGATCGGAGGCTGAATGTCCTTGACTGCTGAAGTGTTCCCCGAAGAAGAAAGAGTCAAATTGGACACCTCCGGAGGGTCGCTGCCCTAAGCTTGACATGTATGCTCAAGCTTTCAGGAGATGCATCAACGCCAGATTCATCAGCTGCACTCACAAGACAGTCCAGAATGTCACCCGAGCACAACGCAATGCCATCCACGCTCTCAAGACCAACCGCAACATCGTCATCAAACCAGTAGACAAAGGAGGAGCCATCGTCATACAGAACAGAACGGACTATTGCAAAGAAGCATACCGACAACTGGACAACCAGGAACACTACAGACAGTTACCTGCAGATCCGACCAAAGAACACACCTGCCAACTCAACAGACTGATCAAGACCTTCGATCCAGACCTTCAAAGCATCCTATGCGCTCTCATCCCACGTACTCCCCGCGTGGGAGACTTCTACTGCCTCCCAAAGATACACAAAGCCAACACACCCGGACGACCTATCGTATCAGGCAACGGAACCCTGTGTGAGAACCTCTCTGGATACGTTGAGGGCATCCTGAAACCCATTGTACAGGGAACCCCCAGCTTCTGTCGTGACACTACAGACTTCTTACAGAAACTCAGCACCCACGGACCAGTTGAACCAGGAACACTCCTCGCCACGATGGACGTCTCGGCACTCTACACCAGTATCCCCCACGATGACGGCATCGCTGCGGCAGCCTCAGTACTCAACACCAACAACAGCCAATCTCCAGAAGCCATCCTACAACTCATCCGCTTCATCCTTGACCACAATGTCTTCACCTTTGACAACCAGTTCTTTACCCAAACACACGGAACAGCCATGGGGGCCAAATTCGCACCCCAATACGCCAACATCTTCATGCACAAGTTCGAGCAAGACTTCTTCGCTGCACAGGACCTCCAACCAATGCTATACACCAGATACATCGATGACATTTTCTTCCTATGGACCCATGGCGAAGAATCACTGAAAAGACTACACGATAACATCAACAAGTTCCATCCCACCATCAAACTCACCATGGACTACTCCTCAGAATTGGTTTCATTCTTGGACACACGAATCTCCATCAAAGACGGACACCTCAGCACTTCACTCTACCGCAAGCCCACGGAAAACCTCACGATGCTCCACTTCTCCTGCTTCCACCCTAACCATGTTAAAGAAGCCATCCCCTATGGACAAGCCCTGCGAATACACAGGATCTGCTCAGATGAGGAGGAACGCGATGGACACCTACAGATGCTGAAAGACGCCCTTGTAAGAACGGGATATGATGCTCGACTCGTCGATCGACAGTTCTGACGGGCCACAGTGAAAAATCGTACAGACCTCCTCAGAAGACAAACACGGGACACAACCAACAGAGTACCCTTCGTCGTCCAGTACTTCCCCGGAGCTGAGAAGCTACGCCATGTTCTTCGCAGCCTTCAACATGTCATCAACATGACGACGAACACTTCACTAAGGCCATCCCCACGCCTCCACTACTCGCCTTCAAACAGCCGCCAAACCTCAAACAGACTATCGTTCGCAGCAAATTACCCAGCTTTCAGAACAGCGACCACGACACCACACAACCCTGCCACAGCAACCTCTGCAAGACATGCCAGATCATCAACACAGATACCATCATCACACGTGAGGACACCACCCACCAGGTACATGGTACATACTCATGTGACTCGGCCAAAGTTGTCTACCTCATACGTTGCAGGAAAGGATGCCCCGGAGCATGGTACATCGGCGAGACCATGCAGACACTGCAACAACGGATGAACGGACACTGTGCAACAATCGTCAGGCAGGAGTGTTCCCTCCCAGTCGGGGAACACTTCAGCAGTCAAGGACATTCAGCCTCCGATGTTCAGGTAAGCATTCTCCAAGGCGGCCTTCGAGACACACGACAACGCAAAATCGTCGAGCAGAAACTGATAGCCAAGTTCCGCACCCATGAGGACGGCCTGAACCGGGATCTTGGGTTCATGTCACGCTACATGTAACCCCACCTGACGTAGGGTCATCCAGACTCAAGTCGTCGTTGGCTTGTTCTCTCTACACAGATGCGGCCGGACCTGCTGTGATTTCCAGCAAAAAAAAATTTTTTTGTCTGTTTTTTTGTTTTTCACACAGACCCCAGCATCTGCACCATTTGACCCCTCGTGACCCCACCTCATTGTTCTTTGATGTAATGTTTTCCTGACTGACCTGTTTGGACACCATTCACACCGTTGATTGCTGTGATTATCTCTCTGCCAAGGTGTGATAAATGGCAGTTAGAAAGATTACTTGTAAACATCTGACATTATTCTCTGACTATATAAGCTGTGTCTTTATGCATCTCTCCACTTCACCTGACGAAGGAGCAGCGCTCCGAAAGCTTGTGACTTCAAATAAAGCTGTTGGACTATAACCTGGTGTTGTGTGACTTCTTACATTTGCCTAACATTGAAGTGGCATTCCCTCATTTTAAAGTGGCCACCACACCTAAGTTTGCATTTACACCACAACTTGGGTGTTACTGTGAAGTAGCTTCCTTTTATATTTGCAGTAAAAATCAGGGGTCCGCACTCAATCAGACTCCAGAGAGAAGTGCCATCTTGAAAGAGTTAGTCTCACACCATATCGGAATGGTACTACATGGAAAGTAGTTCCTGTACATTATCAAACCAGGGTTCAGGGCCCCTATGGGCCTCCTCAGGGATTTGGGCCTACAGTTAATGTACAGTTCATATAGTATGGATACCACTGATCACATTGTCTAAACATTTGAAGTTTAATTATTGGGATAGGAGCTCTTCACAAACACATAACCATGTTTGCATAATGCTCTCTCGTGGGTTGGAGAATTGGAGTTCCAACTAGGCAGTGTAAATGTGATATAACAACAGAAAATGCTGGAAACACTCAGTGGGTCAGGCAGCATCATGGAGAGAGAAACATCGGCCCCGATTTTCCCGAAGGTGCGGGGAATTGTCGGGTTCCCCGAATGTCGGGTTCCCACCCGAATCTAAATGGGTCAGCCAGCTGCACGCAATTTTCCCTCAATTGGCCAATTTATTTCCAGCGTGTGGGCACCCTTGCTAATTGTCCATTTCCAGTCAGAAAGCCCCACAGTATGATGTCATCATTCGTGGTGCTTTTAAAGTGTCCAGCAAGCTTTTCAATCTCTGCAGGCTTCCCAACCAGTCTTGCAGAATGGCAGAGGAGCCTGCACCAGCTGCTGCCAGCGGCAGAGGCCGAGCTGCCGCCAAATTTGATGAGACGTCACTCCAGACATTGATGGATGGGGTAAGGGCCCACAGGGAGGTCCTCTTAAATAGCTCAGGGAGGAAGAGGCCTCCCAAAGTGACCAGGGCTGCATGGATGGAGGTGGCTGCAGAGGTCAACTCTCAGGGAGTCACCCGACGGACTTGGATACAGTGCAGGAAGCGCTTCCATGACCTACACCACACAGGAAAAGTAAGTATGCAGTTTCCATCACCCTCAACCTGATCCCCATTGCCTTTCCCCAAAAGCACTCAGCTTCAGCAATCTCTTCCTCCACATCCCACTTCACAGTCGCATCCATGCACCCTTACCCATTCCCTATCTCTCTATGCTCACCTTCACATAACTATTCCATCATGAAGCCCTCACACTGCCTCTCACTCTGATGCTTGGAACACAACTGACAACACATAGGGCGAGCCCTTGATCTTGCAGCCTCACACCATCTTTGTCTCCTTCTAAATATCTATGCTATGCAATCTCTACACTCACTCCTGCACTCTCACTCAAATTCCACTTGTCTCCCTCATTGCAGGAAAAGAGAGCTCACAATAGGAGAGAGTGTGCGAGGACTGGAGGAGGACCACCCTCAATCGCCCACCTGAGCCCCTGGGAGGAAGCAGTGATGGAGATTGCTGGGGCTGACGTGCCTACGGAAGCTGGGGCAGGAGAGACAGGAGCAAGCCCGCAAGCTGGTGATAGAATAGTTTCCCATCTCTCTCATTGACATAGCATGAGTTGCTGATATGATTCTGAAGCTACATCATTTGGACTTATGAGCATATGCCAAATCCAATGTGCAAGTCGCCTTGGCATCAGATCTCTAACTCTTTCCTTTACTCCCCCACAGGTCCATCCGGAGCCCCCGTCCCCACTGCCGAGGAGGAAGAGGTTTTGCAGCCAGACTCCTCAGAGGAAGCTCCAGCCTCTGAGGGCGCAGCGTCAGCACCAGCACCAGCGCAGACACTCACACCTCGGTGGGACCTTCGGGACATAGAGTAGTGTTGTCACCTGGTGTTTCACAGCTCACAAGTGAGCATCAGCAGATTGTGGAGACAGGGACAGCAGTGGAGAGTCCTCATCGGAGGGCGCAGGCCTCTGCCAGCTCAGCTCAGCTGCATGTCGACCCTATGCCTCTGGGTCCATCCGCAAGAGAGGAGGTGATGGATCTCCATGCGCAGATGCAGGAGTCTCTGGCAGGTTTTGTCTCCAGGGTCGCTGCGAGTGTGGAGTGAATGCAGGAGTCCATGGCGAGCATGAGCACAGCCTTATTGGAGTCATTGGCACATCAAAGCATCACCACGGAAAGGATGGCTACCTCCGTGGTAAGGCTGGCTACCGCCGAGGAGAGGAGGGCTGCAGCTGAGGAGAGGAGGGCTGCAGCCGAGGAGAGGAGGGCTGCGGCCGAGGAGAGGAGGGCTACGCCATGGAGGAGCTTAGTCGCCAGGGTATCGAAAATAAGGTGAGTGCTCAGAATAGAATGACATCTCTTGAGGAGCGAGGGGCATCTATTGAGCACCGAAACCAGACCTTCATGGAAGTCCCTTTTAGCAGGACTTCCAGTGCAGGGACGGGTCCCCATGGCCCCCCTGATGTGCAGCAAGGTGCTCTCCAGCCACTTGCAGGCACTCAGGGGGAGCTGACCCATGAGAGGGAGGTTGTTGGCACACCTCAAGGAAGTGGGGGCTCCTCTCCACGCGCTCTCACTTCCATGCCACTTCAGAGCCCTCGGTCAGAGCCAAGCCGGAGTCCACACCCAAGTGAGATAGGAGTCTCAACCCCTGCATAGCCGCAGGTGCAGCAGACTGCTGGCGAGCCCTCACAGGCTCGCCACCCCAGAGGACGCCCGCCAAAGGTGTCGAGACAGGAGCAGCAGCAAAGTGAGCAAGGGGCCTCCACATCTGCTGAAGCCACAGGGGTACCACTACATAGGAGCACGCGTAGGAGAAAAATAAAGCACCACTAATCACAAGGGTAATCACTTGGGTAAAAAGTCTTGTATATAGTTTTAATGCCATCAGTTTCTTGTACATAAAAAATCTGGTGGCAACTGCTGCAGTTGTGGCGTCTGTCATTTGGCAAATGGGGATTTCACATTGAGGCCTTAGGATTACTTGCAGATGTCAGCAAGCTGGTCCAATAGGTAGAAATACTCAGGGATGGGCCACTGTCAATGGTCAGTTAAGAAGCAGCGAGGCTACAGTGTTTGAGGTACCAGGCTACGCAAATCTGGCCAGGATGAGTGCGTTCCTTGCATTCCACCCAGCAATGTTCTCCCGCACTGGTGCTGCTGGTTGACGGGCCTCCGCAGGATACTCATTTGTGTCCTTCTCCTCCTCCTCCTCAGCATCATCCTCATCCGAGGCGGCTCTGTGAGGAACCACTTGGTCCTGCGGAATCGGCAAGCCACGACGCTGTGCCATGTTGTGAAGCACACAGCATACCACAAAGATTTTAGAGACCCTGGCTGATGAGTACTGTAGGGCTCCACCTGATCTATCGAGGCATCTGAAGCGCATCTTTAGCAATCCGATGGCTTGCTCGATAATGCATCTGGTGGAAATGTGGCTGGAGTTGTAGCGCTCCTCAGCTTCGTTGGCTGGTCTCCTCACCGGCGTCATTAGCCAACTCCGCAGGGGATATCCCTTGTCTCCAAGTAGCCATCCCTGAATTTCGTTTGGCAGACTGAATAGCGGAGGCACAGTAGACCGGCGCAGTATGAGGGAGTCATGGCAGCTGCCAGGGTACTTGGCACAAACATGCAAAATCTCCTTCTTGTGGTCACGCACCAGCTCAACGTTAAGGGAGTGGAAGCCCTTGCGGTTGACAAAAACTCCTGGATTGCGATGGGGTGCCCTAAGGGCCACATGTGTGCAGTCAATGATGCCCTGCACCCTTGGAAAGCCTGCCAGCTGAGCTAATCCACGCGCTCGCGCCCTCACACTTGCGCGATCCCGGGTGAAATGGATGTGATTGTGTGTGAGGGCAAAGAGGCCATCGGTGACCTGTTTGATGCAAGTGTGTGTGGCCGCCTGGGAGATGCCGCTGATGTCTGCTGCTGATCCCTGGAAGGAGCCTGAGGCATAAAAGTTGAGTGCGGTGGTGACTTTGATGGCCACTGGTAAGGAGTGTCAACCTGGTGCTCTGGGCTCCAGGTCTTGCTGTAGCATTGCGCAGATGTCAGTCACTACCTCTCGTGAAAGTCGGAGTCGCCTTTGGCACTGCTGCTCAGTCATATTGAGGTAGCTCACCCTGTGTCTGTAGACCCTGTTTGGGGGGTATCTCCTGCGCAGACGGCCTTCCATGTGCTGGCCCCTTCTGGCCTGTGCTGCCTCAGGTGGCTGAGCCGCAGCCTGTCGCTCCTGCTGGTGCTACTGTTGCTGGTGCTGCTGTTGTTGCTGGATCTGCTGCAGCCTCCTCTGCTGTTGCAGATCCTCTAATGCCAAGAAGGGAAGGAACAAAAGGCCTCCCATGCTTCTGGCATATGCCTCCGTTGAGGAGGCGCTGAGTTAGGGTGCTGAGAGGGGCTTCCCAGGAGCTCACACAGGAGAAGTGTGTGAGGCTCCAACCTTCCACAGCTGTGCCTAAGCCTGGAACAAGTTGCCCCAAGCTTTGAGCAACAAGGTCCTGCAGCCTACAAATGCTGGCTGATTAAATCTCTTGATTCATGATTGACCTGCAGCTGAAAGCAAGCAAGCCGACATTGTTCACATCAGGTTTCATCAGCGGTGTTACTAGCTGGCGTGGTTTACGTGGGGAAAGGCTGAAAATTCCAAGGGCCCCTGAAAATAGAATTAAACATGCCAATTATTGATCATTAGGCTCCCGCCGACCAGTCCCGCCTGCTGTGGGCGGGACTGATTCGGGTCGCGCTGAAACATGGGGGCGAAAGTCGGGCGGGGCGGGGAATCGGGCGGGGGTGGGGTTGCAAACCCCTATTTCTGCGATTTTCAGCCCCCGCCCGCCTGAAACCCCGCCCGAACGCTCCAGGAAAATCGGGGCCATCGTCCTGAAATGTTAACTCTGTTTCTCTCTCCACGATGCTGCCTGACCTGCTGAGTGTTTCCAGCATTTTCTGTTGTTATATCTGATTTCCAGCATCCGCAGTATTTTGCTATTGTATTATCAGTATAAATGGGACGCTGCCTGGCTGAAACCATAGTGCAGCCACTGGTCCCAGTCTAAGTGCAGCATGAAACTGTTTGCTTTGAAATGACAGGATTTGGGGGATAAAGTAAGTCTAGAATGCCTAGTTGAACAGGGCGATAAGTCCACCATTGCCATTTTAACTGCACTACTGCTCTGTTTCTCCCAGGCAGAGGGAGTCAAAACCACCCTTCAAATTTCTTTAGATTGAATTTTATCTGACATCTATCTGCCTAATCTATTAGTCTGCCTGCTCCCTGAAGGCACTTACAGTCTTCTTCACAATCATCTCACTATTTTTGAACATTTTGCTATTATGTCCCCTATACCCAAGTCCAGATCATTTATATATATATATATATATATAATATATGTTAGTCCTCAATCTGACCTCTGGGGGACACCACTATTTATATCCCTCTAGTCTAAAAAAACATTTGTTAACTGCTTTCTCTGTTTCTGTCCTTCACATATTGTCACATTCCTTTCCATACAATGTCAATATTCCCTTTAAGCTGCGGACCGTGCAGGGCTCTGGAGGTCCCGCGCAGCCGGCTCACCAGCTTTTAATTGGAAAAACCGCGTGTGCACGGAATTTTGAATGGGCCGCGCGGCCCCCCCAAAAAAAAATTAGCAGGAATATTATACCAATATTAATTTTATCAACCTTTTGCGTGGCACCTAATCAAATGCCCTTTGAAAATTCATGCGCACAATGTGCACTGCATTTCTCTTATCAATACACTCCATTTTTTCCTCAAAGAACTATATCAAATTGGCACAGGCACAATGATAAACAGGAGCCTATAAAAGTCATCTGGACTTTAGTTCAGGTACAATGTGCAGAAGTAACTAGTTAATATAAACTATGTGCATAGTTGTCATGTAACAGGCACTTCTTGTTCTATGATCAATGTGCAAAACATGACAGTTTATGCACAGTCAGCTGAAATTGGTAAAGGTCTGTCAGCATTTCTAATGGTACAATGATAAAGGGATTGTAAACTTGCTCTAAGGTCAATAGGCAAATTATTTTACATCTAAACAATACAAGGCATTTATAGTGAACTGGCTTGCTGAGTTTGTCCATTTTATGTGGCTGCCCAACAATTCCAGCGATGACTTTCTTATATTTTCCAGACACATTTATTTCTATCATTTGTGTGCAGCTACACTACTGATCCTCCTAGCATGCAACTGTTGTTACTACAGGAGTATTGTCTTTCAGCTTTACAGTGTTGTGCAGTGGATGCTCAAACTCCCAAAAAGTATCGTCAGTGGGCAAGGCTGCCCTCTGGAAACATGACATTGGAAAATTACCCCACAGGCATCAGCCTACCATTGATCCCATTGTGTAAGTATAGTCCTAACTGAAAATAAATCCCAAATCCAGGCAAAAACATCTAATAATAAATCAATTGCTTACAATGACTAATTAAAGTGACATTAACTTCTATTATAAATAATTGATGTACTATTGAACTCTATTGCCAGGATTTGGAATTTGAGATTTTAAATGAAGTAGTTGATTGTCTGCAATACCTGTGCTGGGCATAATATAGTAAGAAAAATGTTATAGAATAAACCTGTAATATTCTGCATGATGGTGTCTAAATTAATCACAATTTATTTGCCTTTTCTCAACAACTGAGGAAAATACTATGGCTATGATCCAAAAATATCTTACTCATTAATCTCCATAATAATAGGTATAATGTGATGGTCAGATTTGTACTTACATCGTGTTCTGCATAAAATGGACCCATGTCACTATGGGATCAAGCCAAATTCCATAAACTGTTGTGAATGGTAATATTCTCTTTGTGGAAATAACATATTTGACCTCACAAGGGTTTAACTTCCTCCAGTAGCACACTAACGCATTCACATAAAATTCCAATTTTAAAACAGTTGTTTATTTTAAATGGTTCAACAGTGTTAAAATAGTATACAAAGGAATTTAATGCAATGGCCAACAGAGGAATTTAAATCAATTGATGTCTATCTGTTGCTGTCCCCTCCTTCTTTTGTGACATTTCTATGAAGGAGCTTTTCCTCTCTGATCATGCCAGCTCTGACGAAGGCTTAAAACATTAACAGCTTGGAGTTTCCTCCATGGGCGCAATTTCCTGATTGCACCAAACTACACTCGACATTGCGCATATCTGGTCGAGTTAAAGCTGAGCTCAAGTTTCTGTGCAAACTAATTAACATTAACTCACAACAACAACAACAGCAACAACTTGTAGTTATATAGCGCCTTTCATGCAGTAAAACATCCCAAGGCGCTTCACAGGAGTGTTACAAAACATAATTTGACACTGAGCCACATGAGAGGATATAAGGGGAGAAGATCAAATGCTTAGTCAAACAGGTAGGTTTTATGGAGCATCTTAAAGGAGGAACGAGAGGTAGAGAGGCGGAAAGGTTCAGGGTGGGGATTCCAGAGCTTAGGGCCTTTGCAGCTGAAGGCACGGCCACCAATGTTGGAGTGATTGAAATTGGGAATGCTCAAGAGGCCAGATTTGGAGGAGTGCGGTTATCTTGGAGGATTGTGGGGCTGGAGGAGATTACAGAGATAGGGAAGGATGAGGCCATGGAGGGATTTGAAAACATGGTTGAGAATTTTTAAACTCGAGGCGTTGCTTAACCGGGAGCCAATATAGGCCAGCGAGCACAGGGGTGATGGGTGAACGGGACTTGGTGCGAGCTAGAACGCATGTAAAATCTCCTATGCAACCAACCAATTGCTTAATTGATTTGTTACTGGAACAGAGCCATTGGGCCCTCAAGGTGCTAGGGTGGGGTAGTATAAAAGCTGAGGAAAAAGTATTCCCCTTGAGAATGAGGTTGGGGACTACAAACTCTCTGTCCTGCAAACTTTTACAGTAATTAATTTAAATTGCTATTTACAGAGCCTAAAGTATTTTTTAACTGTTCAATCCCTGCAGAGGAATAGCCAAAAAACGAGCCCCCTTCAAGTTTTATTAAAGATGTATGAATTTTCTGCAGCAGGGCAGTTCCGAGGCTTTAATTCATTGATCAACTAATTTGCGTTGGATTCACATGACCACGCGTGCCTGTGCACCTGAGAATCTAGGCACAAAGTAATGAACTCCTCCACACAAGCGCAATTGGAGGAAACTCGCATTTCGGTGCTAGGGTGTGGCCAGTTCTGTGGGCAGGGACTTGTTCGGGTGCAGGGTTAAATTTTTCAGATGAGATATTAAACCAAGGGCTTGCTTGCCCTCTCATGTGGATCTAAAAGATCTCATGGCACTACTGAAAACAAAGCAGGGAACTTCTTCGATAGCAAAATACTGCAGATGTTGGAAATCCGAAATAACAACAGAAAATGCTGGAAAAACTCAGCAGGTCAGGCAACATCCGTGGAGAGAAATTTGAGTTGACGTTTCGGGTTTGACCCTTCTTCAAAACTGGAGAGAAAAGGAACTAGATCGAAGGCAGGAACTTCTTCCTTGTGTCCTGGCCAATATTCTCCCCTCAACTAAAATCACTCAATCAGATTATCTGGCTATTTATCTCATTGTTGTCTGTAGGAACTTGCTGTGTGCAAATTGGCTGCCACGTTTCCTACATTAAAACAGTGACTACACTTCAATAAAGTACTTCATTGGCTACAATTTGGGACATCCTAAGGTCATAAAAGGTGCTATATAATTGCAATTAATTCTTTTTTTCTGTGTGCACTATAACTTAAAAGGGTTAACAGCTGCATAAAGATAGGACATTAGGAATGAGTATGTTAACAATTCAAATGTTGAGTTCACCAACTGGTATTTCTAGTCTTTAAAGTCCTCTCAAAAGTCATGTGCTTGGTAATTTTGGAAGCTATTTTGGTAAAGTTGAATAATGCTAAACATTTTGGGAAAATTTCCAGTATAGCAATAAAAATCAAAAATAATATATATCATTGCTGGGTCTCCTGTCTAAACCAAACTTCTTTAATATATGGGAGACTGGGTGGCACCGTGAGTCAATACACTATAATTTCACCTGGTGAACCTTAGCTTGAATCCTCACCGAGCCCCATCACTCCTCACCGAGCCCTGTCACTCCTCACTGAGCTCCGTCACTCCTCACCAAGCCCTGTCACTCTTCACCGAGCCCTGTCACTCCTCACCGAGCACTGTCACTCCTCACCGAGCACTGTCACTCCTCACCGAGCACTGTCACTCTTCACCGAGCACTGTCACTCTTCACCGAGCACTGTCACTCTTCACCGAGCACTGTCACTCTTCACCGAGCACTGTCACTCTTCACCGAGCACTGTCACTCCTCACCAAGCCTTGTCACTCTTCACCGAGCCTTGTCAATCTTCACCGAGCCCTGTCACTCCTCATCGAGCCGTCACTCCTCACCGAGCACTGTCACTCCTCACCGAGCCCTGTCACTCTTCACCGAGCCCTGTCACTCCTCACTGAGCACCGTCACTCCTCACCGAACCTTGTCACTCCTCACCGAGCCCTGTCATTCTTTACCGAGCTCCGTCACTCCTCACCGAGCTCTGTCACTCCGCACCGAGCACTGTCACTCCTCACCGAGCACTGTCACTCCTCACCAAGCTCCGTTACTCCTTACCGAGCACTGTCACCCTTCACCAAGCACTGTCACTCCTCACCGAGCCCTGTCACTCCTCACCGAGCCCTGTCACTCCTCACCGAGCAGCGTCACTCCTCACCGAGCCCTGTCACTCCTCATCGAACTCTGTCACTCCTCACCGAGCACCGTCACTCCTCACCGAGCACCGTCACTCCTCACCGAGCCCTGTCACTCTTCACTGAGCCCTGTCATTCTTCACTGAGCCGCCACTCCTCACCGAGCACTGTCACTCCTCACCGAGCTCTGTCACTCCTCACTGAGCACTGTCCCTCTTCACCGAGCACCGTCCCTCTTCACCGAGCACCGTCACTCCTCACCGAGCCCTGTCACGCTTCACCGAACACTGTCAGTCTTCACCGAGCTCTGTCACTCTTCACCTAGCACTGTCACTCTGCACCGAGCTCTGTCACTCTTCACCGAGCACTGTCCCTCTTCACTGAGCATGTCACTCTTCACCGAGCACCATCACTCTTCACTGAGCACCGTCACTCTTCACCGACCACCGTCATTCTTCACCGAGCTCTGTCACTCTTCACCGAGCACCGTCACTCTTCACCGAGCACTGTCACTCTTCACCGAGCTCCGTCACTCTTCACCGAGCACCGTCGCTCCTCACCGAGCACCATCACTCTTCACCGAGCCCTGTCACTCTTCACCGAGCTCTGCCACTCTTCACCGAGCACTGTCACTCTTCACAGAGCTCTGTCACTCCTCACCGAGCCCTGTCACTCCTCACCAAGCCCTGTCACACCTCACCGAGCCCTGTCACTCCTCACCGAGCACTGTCACTCTTCACCGAGCTCTGTCACTCTTCACAGAGTTCTGTCACTCCTCACCGAACCCTGTCACTCCTCACCGAGCACCGTCACTCCTCACTGAGCTCTGTCACTCCTCACTGAGCTCTGTCACTCTTCACAGAGCTCTGTCACTCCTCACCGAACCCTGTCGCTCCTCACCGAGCACCGTCACTCCTCACTGAGCTCCGTCACTCCTCACTGAGCTCTGTCACTCTTCACCGAACACTGTCACTCTTCACCGAGCACCGTCACTCCTCACTGAGCCCTGTCACTCTTCACCGAGCTCTGTCGCTCCTCACTGAGCCCTGTCATGTAGCACCTTTGTTTCTGGTATGTTTCTAAACTACACATTCTCCCGTGAATGGGTAATGTCATCGGGTATGTATCTAACAAAAAAGTCATAGCTAAGACTAATACTGCTTTGAGATTAGGAGTTAAACTATGGATCAGACAAACTAATTATAGTGAAAATGGATTCAAGTATCTTATTTGTAGCCTTTTTAGTAGAAATCTTATGCGTTGCCTTTTTGGTGGTGTTGAATGAAGGCATTAACCTTGAACTGGCCTCCATAGAACATTTTGTCCAACTTCATGCAAATCATTTCTGGGGAGCCCCATTAAGATTTCACAATACATGTAAGAATTATACATTTACAGAGTAGTCTGTTACTAAAGAGTGTCTTGCACAAGTTAGTATATCATATGTGTAAAGCAATTTTCCCAAAACTTTAGAAGATATTTTCTAAACTAACCTCTGAAGCTCCTTCTTCTGGAAAGCAGTCGATTCGATCATTATCGAGAATGCTGAATGGACATTGTGAAATGAAAATCTGGTTTGCATCTATGAAAGTACAAACAGAGATTCAACAACACTGGAAGCACACCAATTTCAGCCATCAAAAGAATCCTTAATATTTTTTAAACAAAGTATTCAAAGTAAAGATGATTCTCATACTATCTTTTCAAATGCAATGAACAGACCGTAAATTAATTAATAAAGTCGCACTGGTAAACTCATTTCATCAGGGCTGGAATTCTAAGTTGTTTCTTCATGCCACAAGATACTAGCCTTTCAAATATAACTAAAATCTAGACCTTGATGTACAATTACATTTTCTAAAGTGAGGGAATCCCAGGTGCTAGTGCAGCTTAGAATCCATCTTTCAATAATATGTGCCAAGTCAAATTCATATTTGCTTTACATTTTAGACATGTTTATCTTTGTTGCATCATCATTTTGTTATAAAATTACAGTAAAGAAAACTAAATGATTAATAATACAGAATATCGCTGGGGCTTTTCTCTTTACCTTTGTCAGTAGTTCCTGTTTGGTCAATGGCTAAAAGTGCAATTAAAACAATGGCCACAATAACCACTAAGATGAACAAAACAATAAGTGTTGCTTCCAAGTTAGAAAACGTTCTTCTCGCCATTTATCAGAGCAAGCAGAAACCTAGTCAGGAAATAAATAAGTAAAAATAATGTTATAACGTCACGATGCTTACACAGAGGCCAAAGCCACAGTCTATTCACTATCCTTCACTCACTTTCTTCACCAGTTTCCTTTATTACTGTATTGGAAAAGTTGGCTTCAATTGCTGCCATACTTTCTTTATTTTATATAATTTCAACACTCTGATCATTTCCTAAGCTTGATATGAGCACATTTAAAGGGGGAGATTTACCATTGTTCCAAGTACAAACAAACCATTAAAAGTAATTTGGCCGCTATGTTCTGACAGTGTGGGGTTGAATTTCCTTGGGAGTTCTCCTGATCAGCCGTTGTTTCTCTGTGGTTTCCAAGGATCTTCTGCGGATGTTACGGCAGGCAATTGGAAGAACCCCCAGAAAAATGTAACCCCTGTATGTTTAGATTTAATTGAAGACCTGGTTGAAGACATGCTCACAGGGCACGTTAACATATAATAGGGTACCAGTCAATCACCACCTTCAGTGTGTTTGTGTTAATTAAGACTTCCTTATTACTCTGAACCCAAGGAGCAGCAGGTTTCTAAAAGCATCAAATGGCCACAAACCAAAATTGTAGAAAAATCAAATCAGAATAATAGCCTCAATTCAGGTCAGCCTGTCTTATCCTCAGTTCATAGTACAAAATAGACAGTCATCCACTACTAAATTATTAACTTCAACAGCCCTTTAGTTTCTCTTCCATCTACTTCTGTTCGGTTTCTGAAATTTTGAATTAAACGGGAAGCACTGATAAAAACATCAGGATTTATCTTGCTTTGGAGAGTTACTCAGCCTAGAGGTATGAGAGAAGCTACAATTAACATTACAAGATACTCAGATGACTTAATGATCCTGTCCTTTCAACTGTGTAGGCTATTTCAAATCTCTCACACCATCAGGCTCGGTACACCTCTCCAATTGTGTTATCAGCACTCACTGCTTAAACATGGATGATCAAAAATATAAATGGAAATAGAGAAAACAACTGTCAGAGTTGGCCATTTTTCTTTTGATTGCTTGATTTTTTTAAATAGTATTGATGGAGCAGTCCGCCATTTAATGTTGCTGGGTAATGAGCTTGTTAATTGCAATTTGACAATGCTCCTATAGTTAGTTGTTTCTGGAGTCACATAAAATAATTCTGTCAGCTTAATCCAGAAGTCAATACAGTAAGTATGCATAACTTTCAAATGCCCATGCATTGACTAATTTACTTTCTACTACATGGTTTCAAGAAATTGATGTAGGGCTTTAAACTTTAACCCGCCACTGGAAAATTCTAATGCAAAAAAATGTCTATACATCAGATGGTTCAGTCAAATTAAATAAGCTAATATTTAACTCGCAATATAACTAAAAGATTCTAAAAGTTTTATTTGACGTCAAATCAAATGAGGAAAATATCTGTAACTTATAAAATCACTGGGCACAATTTTGTAAACTGAAACAAATATATAAAATGCTAAGCTTTATCACAATATCCATCTATAATTAAGAGAAATTATAAATAGTGAAGGGTCACATCTGAAACATTAGCTGACTGACCCTCATGTGCATTTCCAGTATGTTCTGTAGTATCATTTTATCTGAATTAGATATACAAGGACATCTGTGATGGAGCTAAAACATGCTATGACTGTTGGGTCTAGTTTTCTTACATGTTACAGAACAGTATAAAGCAATTGCATTTCAGTGCCTCATGAAATGTGTAATGCCTGAAGCCAACAAGGTATGAACCTTCACATGTAGACAGATTTTCAGAAAGGGAAAGTTGATTTAAGAGCGTAATTACAGAAAGTGACTGGATACACTACAATGTAAATCAGGAGATGAAAGCTTGAATTATTCAAAGGTTTCTTCAAAGATGTACTATCTTATTAATGTAGTAAAATAGTTCTCAAGACAGTGAAGCAATAAAAAATGATAAACATATTCAGTAGGTGGTTTGGTAGGGACCTGAGAGGAACAACATTGTTAAATAAAGCAAAGATGAACTCTTACTTTTGGTGATATGTTCCTTCTGTTCCAAGCTTTGCTCGTTAGCACAGGATACTGAGCGGTGTTCAGGAGCTTTGGATTTTTAATTTGAATCCTAAGTAATACCTCCTGCTTGCTACATAATGTGAATTACACGTAGGTAAGTAACAGATTAGATAGAAAGCATCCACATGCACAGGCTAATAAATAGATCATAAAAACCTTTTCTCCGATAACTTAGCCTTGTCCTTCATGGACTTAACCACGCTGATAAGAAGTTAAAATATTACATAAGTTTAATATAACGTGTATTGTGTGACATGCAGCCAAACTCCCTTTGTGGGAGGAATCATTGTATGCTTACTGCGTGAAAGTGTAGCTGCTCACAATATTGACTGTTAATTATTCACTGCTGGTTAAATATTGGTTGCTTTCTTGAATCTTCCTGTGTTTGAAAGGGTCATTATTTAATTACCACTTTAGGACATTGACTTCTGTGCTTATTGTTAACTATGAAATGCCTCATTTTAAAGTATCCGCTAAAATCTGAGAGGGTTACTATGATAGCAAAGCAGGTCATTTTTAAACTCACACAGCTTTTAAGATTTGTACTCTAGTTCCTGTTTTAACCATGCTCCTATGTTAATAGACATCCTTTAGAATACTAATTAAGTTTAGTTTATTGAATTTAATTTGGCCAGTCTCAACCCAATTTCTAGTAGGCAAGGGCCTCAGTACCAAAAGCCTCACAACTCAACACTATTCTGTCACAAAATTAGCAATCCTACCCAAAGGGCTAGAAATTCCGTAGCGCCCCAGTTAGGGCCCTAACTTCTGAAAAGTAGAAAAAGTAGCGCCAAGCACTAATGATTCTCTCCTGCTGGGAAATTCTATTTTAGCACTCCAAGAGGGAGGTGGAGCGCTAAATCAAATGCTAACCACTTCTCTTAGGGCACTAAAGTCCGAGAGCAGGGCGGTAGCGGCAGAACGCTGAACAATTTGGAGCACATTGCTAACGGCATCAGAGGCTGCTTCCCTCGCTTAAAGGGAAGGGCCAATGATGGTGCACAACCTACTTGCTGGCGACCTGCATGACTGCCATTACAGCCCTAAACACTCTCACAAAGTGGAGGGCTTGGACATCTTGCAGCAATGAAACATCAAAAATTTTGAGCAGGCACCATACTGGTGCAGATAATAAAGTTGGCCTACCTGAAAACTATTCCCTTTAATTAGTGCTCCCCAAGCAGCCAGCCGAGTTGACAACGCCTCCTCTTCCTGCCATTGTTCACACCCGACAATACAGCAGGGGGTGGGAGGCAATTTCACATCCAGGGCGATAAAGGGGCACTGCGCACTTTACGATGTCACGATCTGCGAGGCGTTAGAGACCCAGGCGCTAAGAGTTAGTGCCAGTGCTAAACTGACACTGAAGTTCACAGGCGTCGTTGCATTCGCTAACCCCTTAGTGCCCCATTAGCGCCCCCCCCCCAGGCACTAACGGGGGGGCTAACCAACAGAATTTCTCCCCCTAAGCGTCCAAAAAGACAGGTAGTACAAGAAATGCAGCAGAAACTCCTCCTTGGAGTTCTGACACATTGCTGCTTTGGAGTGGAAGAGCTTAAGTGGAAATTTTCTATTCTGCGCTCCAGGTACATGCTGGGAGCACATAGCAAGAAACTGCAATCCCTCAGCCCGCGTTTTTCTGATACCCGCTCCCACAGGAAAGCCCCCTTTATTCTCTGTCTTCCTGTGTTATACCTGACCTGGGAGTGCTGATACAGACTCTCGGTACCCAAAATATTAAAAAGCATCCTATTCACTAGCAATGATAGTGCTAACCAAAAAATAGTATTAAAAATCAAAATTAAAATATGTACTTTAGATTCAACATTTTAGAGCATTATCCTTTCACTCTGAGATCTAGCTTTGAATCCATTCCAGACTGATAAGATGAAAGTCTAATCCTGATGGACCTAAAAGGTCTTGCATGAACTGAATTTGCAGAGTACCAACCCAGTTCCTAGTAGATGATTCCCAAAGGTTAACGTGGGCTGTGATAGTTTGAGATGCCTTTCTGGTTCTTGGCTCACTGGGTACTTTAGTAAACTCCTTCAATCTCCAAATTCGATTCTTCTTTCATTAGACAGTTGATTTTGTATGATTAGCAAACACTGAAATATCTCTTTTGTGCACCTGCGTCAATCACCATGGTGACTAGTATGTGCTCCTAAGCCTGTTTTTCCCATTACACTCACCTTTTGAACTTTTATTTGTTACGGCCTCTGTCTGCCCAGCATGCTTTGCTGTTGCCCCCCACCCCAAGCCTTAATATTGTTCTGGTTAGCCTTGCTGTCATGCTGTCCTGACCTGTTACCCTCAGTGGCTGTGCCGCTGCCCTTCATACTGCTGTTTCCCTCTCCACTGTCATTACATCACATGAGCAACAATGATTAATTGTTAAAATTTAACATTCTCTGTGGATTTTCATGCACAACCAGAGTTTCTATTGTCTGAAATATTGGCCCATATATTGTGCAATGCTATAAAGTTTCTCATATTCAGTGAGCATGAAATTAGAAAGAATGGGTCACAAAAGACTAACACCCCATCAATAATTATTTCTATTACATTAGAATAAGGCATTGTAAATAATGATGTGAATGATATCTCCCCAACAACAATACATCACTATTGTTTTATAATTGTGACAGACCCATAACACATAAGTCACATACCACACAATATGAATGTTTACCAACTGACATTGACAATGCACCATTACCAATTAAATATTTCTGATTTGGCATTTTTGTCAAGTTTAAAGCAGGAACATTAATTACTTATTCCAGATTTTTTTAATAATATCAAAAAGACACTTTCCTGGATAAGGAAGGCAAATTGATATTCTTTAGTAGAACATCCTACCCAACACTGTGCTAATAGTGTAAAGTCTGTTTGCAGACTAATTTATGGATCCATTATTTCACTTTACTCCACACCAAGGCCGAGAACTTGGATCTCGTGGCCCCCATTTTTTGGGTGAAAAACGGAAGCTGAAGGGTCCAATATGGCATGCGCCGTACACGCGTACAGCCCACGCCATAAGAGAGCTGCATGCTAAATTAGTTAGGGCACCCTGGAGTCATCCAGGACACCCATCTAAAACTTGCCTTAGCCCCATTGCCTACGCAAATAGAGAGCCGATCGCCCGTTTCTGGCTACTTTGGGGAATTGGATTGTGACTGACCATAGCATGCACTATATATGCTGTAACCAGTTTTATCGAGCTTTAAACAGCCAGGCCAGCAATCCTACAAAGATTCACTGGAGGCTGCCACCAATAAGGTAAGTAAAGCAGTGGAAAGCCTGGAGGAGCAAAAGTGCTCCTCAGAGCTCCATACTGAAACTGCAAGCCACTGCTCGCCCCTTCCCAATCGCCCCGCTGCCCTCCCTGACTTACCGTGGGCCAGGTGCTGGTATACTGGCCAGCAGACTTTTCTCCAGCACACTGGTTTTGGAGTGCATCTAGTGCCCCCAGAAATCGGGTTATGTCCTGATCACGCAAGAGGACCAATTTCACGTGGTCCTCCAGCACAGCAGTTTCGGCACGGCAGTCGCTGCCGCCATCAGCATCAGATCCAAATTTGAGTGCAAACCAATTACTGGCCTTATAGTTTTTGCTAAACAATGTGGGGCAGATTTCTCTGTACCTGGATAGGTATACTGGATCACTTGGGTGATATAAACAGTGGAAAATCAGACAGGGAGGATTGCACTGTCCTATAAGTATTGTACAGTAGCAGGAACTGGGGGTGTAACTTGTGGCCTAAACTGGATATCCATGACCCTTGCACATGAATTTCTTCAATCTCGTCCAAGGTAGACTGACTTAACACTAAATAAGCTGAAGCTTGGTTCAAATCATTAAGGTGCTTTATTCCACCATAAGGTGCATATACAGAGTGACAAGCTTGATCAGATTGCCTTAGTTCAATTGGCAAAATTTATCTTTGTGTAATTTTAAAATATGGACATTCTACATGGCCCCACTTCAATGAGTTCTCCTTTTGAAATTAAACGTGAATTTTTTGGGGGGAGCGCGGCCCCTTTAAGGGGCTGCGTGGCCATTCAAAATACTGCACACGCACAGTTTTTCCTATATAAAAGCCAGTCAGTCAGCTGTGTGGGAGCTGCAGAGCATTGCATGGCCACGTAGCTTAAAGGGAACATTGGTCCTATGGTGGTTTTAGGGCACAGACACCATTTTGGTTGCCACCCATGTTGCTATCGCCAGTTCCTCAAACCATGGGCACTACCAGTTGGGAGGTTGCCGTTTTCAGTACTTTTAAAGGGATGCTGAGCTGCTCCCAGGTAAAATGCTGCAACAAAGTCTACAACCAACTGTCGGACCCAGAACAGCATTACCTGCTACAGTCAAGGTCACTGCAGCCTCCAACTTCTTTGCTTTTGGCTCTTTCCAAGCTGCCACAAGAAATATCACTAAGTCAGTCTGTAGTTTGTGCTTGTAGTAAGCACATAACTGATGCCATTTTTGCCAGAGCAAACACTTCCATCACATTCCCAATGGACATCCAGAAGCATCAGATAGGGCTCTGGGGATTGCTCAGATTGCCGGATTCTCCCAAGTCCACGACATCATTGACTGCACCCACATCGCCCTAAGGTTTCCTTCAGATGACCCCAGTGCATTCATGAATCACAAGAGCTTCCATTTCATGAATGTGCAGCTGGTGTGTGATGAAAACAGTGCTTCATGCAGGCCTGTGTTGCTATCCTGGCAGCTGCCATGATGCTTTTATCTTGCACCAATCCTCCATCCCCCACTCTTTGACCCTGCACAGCTAGTGAGAGGCTGGTTGCTTTGGGACAAGGGCTATCCCCGGCACACCTGGCTCATGGAACCCACACTGGTGGCTTCCTGCAATATAGCCCACAAAGAATATCCCTTATGATTGTGGTTTGTTGTCTGCTGCATAACTTTTTACTGCAATGGGGTCAATGCATGGAGCCACCATTAGATGAGGATCTATTTTGTAACTTTCTGTTCATCTTGCTACATTTCCTTTTATAACATACACTTGAGTTTTTCTAACAAGCCTCTTGTGAGATACCTTCTCAAAATCCATATTCACTACACCTAGAGCATTCCATTAATCTGTACAATCAGCCACATCTTCAAAAAAACTGTATTAAATAACTTGGCCTAGAAATTGAGTTTGCGCTGCGCCGGGGCTTAACGCCGGAAATTTAGCGCCGGTGCTAAGTCGCGCTGTGCGCGCCAAAAATTCAGTAGCGCCGCGCCCAAACGGCTGCCGGCGCTACTGAAGGCTGTTTGCGCCTGAAAACTGGAGCTACGCGCCGCATTGTGGCGCTATTCCGGCGCTGCGGCGCCCGATGCGGTGCGGCAGGCTCGGGAAGTGCAGGCCTCCTCCTTCAGTTAAGGAGGAGCTGCCTGCACCCGCCCGCTGGCCGGTTAAATCGCCACAAAAATGAGCCCGGCACCTCGGGGAAGTGCCGGGCTCGCAGCCGAGAAGCATCTGTTCCGCGGGGGGGGGGTGGGGGAGTCCGGGGAGGGAGGTGCGGGCAGGCGGCCGGCGGGAAAGCGGCCGGCCGCCGCTCCACCTTTATGCGCCGGCGCAAAGTCGTGTAAGACTCTGTTGCCAGAGTCTTAGTTGCGGCTGCCACGGGCGAGGCGGCCGCAACTGAATTTCGGCGCTGGGGCCCGTCACCACGGCAACCGGGACGCTGCGCACACCGATGACGTCATCGGTGCCGGCGCAGCGCTACCGGTGTAACGCCGATGTTGGGCCCTAGTCAATTTCAAAACCGGCTGTAAGTCCAGCGCAATGCCCTCTAGCGCCGCAAAATGGGCACTAAGCCCACTCAATTTCTAGGCCCTTATCTTTAACAAATCCATGCTGGCTGTCCTTGATTAACCCATGCATTTCTAAATGCTCACTAATTTTCTCTCGAATTATGGATTCTACAAGTTTGCTCCCAACGGATGTTGGATGAACAGTTCTTCAATTACTCAGTTTATCCTTCTCTTGCTCTTGAACAGAGGTGTTACATTGGCTATGCTCCACTCCCACGGCACAATTTGCCATCTCCTCTCTGACTTTATTCTACAGCAGGATCACATTTCTGTGGTATGAAACCACCTGAAACTTCCTGGTACTCCTTCCTTTTGATATAAGCACTCTGATGGCCACATGAGTTTTTATAATGCATTGGACTCTTGGGAAACAGTCCAGTGATAAAAGTTTTGTGTATTCTCTAGCTGTGTCTTCTTGCCACTAGGATGAAGGCTCCCCCTAGCAATCACTTACTTTATACACAATGAACTGAAGACTGGCTTCTCCAACAGTTGTCACCTGCAATGGCTTGGAAGGATTCTTTATTATAGAAGGTTAATTACATGGTGACCTTCACAGTTATGGGAAAAGCCATTCCAGCCCAGTCTGTAAGTCGGCCCATAGCAGATAGTATAGCTCATTCACTGCCTGTGCAGTGAAACAGAGAAAGTGAACACAGGTTTCCTCTGACATATCCAGATGGCATGGTTTGTACAGACAGGGCCTAGTGGATTGACAGCTGTGAACATATTGCTGCCGGAGGTGTTGTAGAACTTGAAGATTTTGTCCCCTCATGAATTTGTTCCCATCATCTAATTGGAACAACCAAAGAGATTCTCATAGTTTCAACTTTGAATGATGCCATTTGTAATCCAGCAGTAATTGCTAATACTACAGGAGAGTCCTGCTCAATAAACTGAAGGCTTTTACAAAAAAGCATCAATGTGCAAATTTAAAAAATGCCTGCAAGATATTCAGGGCATTCAGAATTAGATAAATACCCACTGGAAAAAGAAATGCTACACTTCAACACCAGCTGTGCTTTAACAATTAGAGCAAAGCGGGCCAGGCCTGTTGAGCAGACATGTACCCGTTTTATATGGGTATGGTGCACGCTGGAAGCAGACCCTCAAAGTTGTGAAATGAAGCATGGAACCTCATTTCAATAATCTGACTATGTAAGTTTGGACTTGGCTCACCTGCAGCACCGACTCCTTTCTCACCTCCACACCATTGGTGGAGCCTCGTAAAATTGGGGCTCGTGTTCATCAGCATAATCCTCCCATCCATCAAAAACGGCATATCCTCCAAAGTACAATGATCAACGCTGTGAGAGATCTGCTAGTATATGTAATATAATACAATGCCAGAATATCAGAAGTATGGGCTGTTGTAGGTTTTTTGTGATTCCTAAGGACTATTTTGGCTTCTTCAGTGCATGCCTTAACCTTTCTGCCTCCTCCCTCACCAATAAATCCCTCCATACTTACTTGCTTAATGTCTTTTGCCTGGCCCAAAGGTGAGGCGAAGGAAGTCGTGGATGCACTGAAGGCCAAAATTGGAGGAACGTAGAAATCTTGGTGGGTTGTAGGGCTGGAGGAGATTAGAGATAGGGAGGGCCGAGGCCATGGAGGGATTTGAAATAGAGGATGAAAATTTTAAAATTGAGACTTTTGGGAGTACAGGGGTGTTCAGCAAGCACAGGGATGATGAAGCAAAAGTAAGAAGGAAAGAGGAAGTATTTGATCATCAAAGGAACAGACAGCAAAGAGATTGCCTGACAAGGAGCTGGGTGGGTGGGTTATATTGACAGGTTGTGCTCCCACAGTAATGAACATCAAAAGAGGAGTACATGTTCAATACCTTTGCTCAGTACATTGCTACAAAAATCAAACCAAAATAATAGCCTCAAGATTAGGTGATGGCAGAATAGTCATTGCCAACAAATAAACTATGTGGAATTGAAACAGTCCCACTCTCTAAATTATAATGTAAAGCCTTTATGCTTTCAAAATGCTCCAACGTTTGTCATCTCATTATGATTGTGAAATGGCAACAAAATACATTCCCTGCTTATATAATAGGATAAGGATTAACTGAAAGCGAAATCCATTACAAAATATACAGTGGAAAAAGGAAGGAATTCAGCTTGTTAATGATCTTTAATGAGAGACATTACAGCCTAATTAGGCAGAAATTGAGCCTCCCTGGTAGAACAAAAGTGGAATGTTTTTAGATTAGCACAGTATGATTTACATTTTAAAACAAAAAGCAAAGTATTACCGATGCTGGAAATCGGGGAAAAAAAATGTTGTAAACACTCAGCCGGTCAGGCAGTATTTGTGGAGAGTGGAAGGTTAACCCCACCTCGCTCTCTCCACAGATGCTGCTTGACCTGCAGAGCGTTTCCAGCATTTCCTGTTTCTATTTACGATTTATACTTTATAACCTGATCTTGTACTTTCACTAAATGTAATAACTAATTGCATTTTAACAGTCTTAAAATGGCATTTCCGATGACTGAGGGATATCATGCTGATGCAATCCAAACATACAACACAATTCAGTGTAATTTATTCCAACATTATTTTGTATTGATTATATAAATAAATTAAACTGCATTATAAACTATGGCCTAGAAATTCAGTATCACCACGTTTGGGGCGCTACAGCCGGGCGTTCGCTAAATTTAGCACCGGGCGCAACTTAGCGCCACCTTCGCCGAAATTGAGTTGCATCGCCCCAAGAGGTTGCTGCTGCGCTAAAGCAGGTGGTGCACGACTATCATAAGGCGCTAAGCCAGCGAGCCGAGGCGCTACCAGCGAGGGCGGGCGCAGGCGCGACGAGTTATAGATTGCAGGCAGACACGCTGGCACCCATCAGCTCTTAAAGGGGTAGGGTCGATTTGTTTTGCTGCCCCACCCTGCACACTGCAGCCCTGAATCTAGGCCTAGACAGACCTGCTTCAACAACTCAACGCCCATGACCATGGAGAAGGCCAGGGAGCGAGCGCAGCACTTTAGTGAGGGTGCCCTGAAGGTTCTGGTTGGCACAGTGGAGCGCCGGCGACCTGTCCTCTTCCCTGATAGTGGCAGGAGGCCGCTGCCCAGCGAATACAGGAAAGCTTGGAGGGAGGTGGCGAACAGAGTGACCTCCAGCAGCATGGTCCCCAGGACACTGACGCAATGCAGAAAGAAGTTCAACGACCTCACTCGGGTTGTCAGGGTGAGTACCCTTTCCAGTTTCCTCTTCATCCCTGCATGTGCACTTGACTTTCTGGCCAAAGGGTCCTGAAAGTCCCAATGCCCAGCCCTCATCCAACACCTATGGGACGCTCATGAAAATCACATGCACATTCACCACTTTACACACTGTCAGGGCTATTCCACCATGTCCCACAATTGCAGGCAGCAGCTACGGACCGGGGGAGGCCATCCTGAACTTAAAGACCTCACCGACCTGGAGCAGCGAGTGGAGCAGATTATGGGAGGCTGGCTGATTGACCCCGTCGCCATTGGAGATGCCGACCCCGTTGTGGACAGCAATGGTAAGGTCATGACCTTTTTGACTTCTCTCTTTCCACCTGTGCCTCACAGCAGCATCCTTTGCCACTCTCGAACCAATGCAGTGCATTGCAGCACTCATGCCTCCCTCGCTGCCATCCTGTCCTCACTCTAAAGCAACTCTTGTGCCTCCCTGCTTTCAAATGCTGAATCACCAGGTGAGGAGGCGAGCCCTCAAGCTGGCACTGTGAGTGAATGGGAAGGCGAGGAGGGGGAAGAGGAAGCCAGACCATCAGTGCCACCCTCAGCCGAGGCAGCCCATGGCCATGATGGGGACACGTCTTCCCTGGAGGGGAGCAGGGGGGAAGGGTCTGATGACGGTGAAGCTCCGGGGCCCAGAGGGCTGCAGCAATGCGGGAGGGGTAGGGAAGCTCGCGGCCTTCTCCCCGGTGGGTGAGTTCGGCCTCCAGTCCTGCTACAGTGAGCGCAGAAGAGGTGCGGCTCCTTGGTGAAATGGGCGCCCAGGCTGATCGCAGGCACATTGAGCTCATGGCTGCAGTGGCAAGGATGCCTGACTGCATAGAGTCACTGGCAAGGAGTGTGCAGGAATTCGGGGCAGCACAGGCCAGGAGTCTGCAGGAATTCGGGGCAGCACAGGCCAGGAGTCTGCAGGACTTCAGGGCAGCACAGGCCAGCAGTCTGCAGGAGGTCGCTGCATCACAGGCCAGGAGTCAGCAGGACGTCGCTGCATCACATGCGGCTTCCAGCCAAGTGCTTAGTCATGCCATGCATTCACTGGCTGGTCTGATGCAGACACCGATCAGGGCCACACGGGCACGAACTGCTGCCACCCTCGCTGGATCAGCCAGGAATCGCCGGGGCCCTCGCTGCGCCACAGCAGCCCAGCAGTCTGCGCTTCAGCAGATTGCTGTGCATGCTTCAGTGCTGGCCCGTGCGAGTGCCAGTGTCTCGGCCGACCAGGGAGTGCCTGTGCTCTGTCAGGTTGGCAGCATTCCTGTCACTCCTCCACTGCAGCTGCCACCACCCATAGGAAAGACTGCTGCCGCCCAAGCAGAGTTGGAGCAGTCAGCAGCCGGGCCCTCCACGGCCCAGAGCTGGTCCAGGCCGTCCCCCAAGGGCATCTGCCAACTCACTATCTGACCCTCAGCAGCCTTCCCCCAGCCTTGCTGCAGCCACTGGGGTCCCATTGAGGAGGAGCTGCAGGGCGGGAAGGGGCCAATCGCGCAAGCGAGGCGGATCACCCTCGCAGGCCAAAAAGTAGGCGGTGTGGCAAAATGTTGAGTTTTTTATGAAGGCCGAGAATGTTGTGTTACTTTTTTATGAAGGCCGAGGATGTTGTGTTAGTTTTTTATGAAGGCCGAGAATGTTGTGTTACTTTCTTACGAAGGCCGAGGATGTTGTGTTAGTTTTTTATGAAGGCTGAGAATGTTGTGTTTGTTTTTTATGAAGGCCGAGGATCATGGTCATTTTTGTTTCACTGTTTTGTTCATTTTCTCCAGGTTGTGAGAGCCAGTTATGTGTCTGACTGTTTTTTGGGGGGTTTCTCTGTATTTGTTTGTCATGCGGGAAGAGCACAGAGTTTGTTAAATAAAGAATTGTCTTTATTCAGATTGTCCATGTTTGCACTTTGAACTATTTGTTGCCTTGACCGCCTCAGGGTTTGCGGAGCAGCTCCATTCATGTTCTTTCAATGGCACAAGCCATTCCCTGAGAGGGGGTCTAGAACCGACTTGCAATAAGCCGCTGACGGACTGCCCTTGCACTTTGTGCCTCCCTCCCGTCTTGGTGCTCCTCCTCCTCCTCTGGTGGTCCTCCAATGTCTGCTGGCAGTGGCTGAGTCCTGAGGATAGCCAGGTTGTGCAGCATGCAGCACACTACAACGAAATGGGAGCCTCGCTCAGGCGAGTACTGTAGGGCTCCTCCGGAATGGTCCAGACAGCGGAACCATTGCTTCAGCACGCCGATTGTGTGCTCAATGATGTTCCTGGTCGCTTGATGGCTGTCATGTTATCGTTCTTCAGCAGGGGTGGTGGGCGCATGGAGTGGGGCCATCAGCCAGGTGCACAAAGGATAGCCCTTGTCCCCGAGAAGCCAGCCTCCTGGGTGAGCCGGGGCTTCGAAAATGTCTGCCACAGACGTCTGGCGCAGGATGAAGGTGTCGTGGCTGCTGCCTGGAAAGCGGGCATTCACAGCTAGTATGAGCTGCCTGTGGTCACAAACCAACTGCACATTCAGCGAATGGTAGCCCTTCCGGTTGTGGTAATCCTCGGCATTCTCTAGAGGCACCCGCAAAGCCACATGCTTGCAGTCAATGGCGCCCTGGACCATGGAGAAGTCCGCTATTCTTGCAAATCCCATTGCACGCTCTTGCTGCTTGTCTGGGGTCATGGGGAAGGAAATGTACTGACGTCTCCTTCTGAAGAGGGCATTCGTGACCTGGCGGATGCAGCAATGCACCGCGAACTGGGAGATATTGGCAATGTCACCAGTACCGGATTGGAAGGAGCCGGTGGCATAGAAGTTGAGAGCCACTGTCACCTTCACCACCATCAACAGAGACGTCCTGCTCCTCAGCTGAGGCTGCAGATCTCTCTGAAGCAGGTGGCAGATCTCCGTGACCACCTCCCTTCTGAATCGAAGCCTCCGAATGCACTGCTCCTCAGACATGTTGAGGTACGAGAAGTGCTGTGGTTTTCCCCGGGAGGGTAAGGCCTCCTGTGCCGACGCCTGTTGGCCCTTCTCCGTCTGGCCATGATTGGCACTCTCTCTCGGCGTCTCTGAGCCCTTTCAATGCAAAGCAGAAACCCAACGTTTCCACCCATTGCAGCCCCCATTATATGTGGCCACTCAAGGCTATGGCACTGAGAAATAAATCCAACTGCAAAGCTCTGGCCTGAAGCCAGAAGTACCTGTGCGAGCGATGAGTCAAAGCAGAAAGCTCTCTCCCTTTGTCTCTCTCCAAATCTCTCTCTCTCACACAGAAGGAGTGGAACAAAATGGCTGCCACAAAGAATGCAGGAAGGGTCCCCTTTAAATAGCACCCCCCCAGCCCCACAGCGACTGGGAACCGTTCCACTCAAGCAGTTGCTGGGAGCGCCAGGAGCAAAGAAGGGGGCCGCCACTGAAGTTCCGGTTCGGGGCGCACCAAGGGCGTTGCACCATGAAATGACGTCAGGAACTGCGCGCGCAGCTGAGCGGGCGCTGCGGTTTTGCACCGCCGCTAGTTCTTGACTCAAGTTCGCAAGAGGTACAGATCGCGCCGCGCCCGGGCGCTAGCCGCTTCGCGCCCCACTTCTCGCCCTCTTAAGGCGCTAGCGGCTGGCGCTAACAATTGAATTTCTAGGCCTATATCTCCAGCACTGTTGAAGACATATCTGGTAATGGTCATTGATACATTTTTGGCAATTGTAATATCCCAATCAACACTCTAGTCTTAAACCAGGTAACTCAGTACAGATCAGAAATTAAACCTGGAGCTTTCTGATCCTTAATGAGGTGCCTTAACTAAGGAATTAGAAGGTCAACTTATTCTTATTGTTTATTAAAAGGTGGGGTATCGCTCTCTCTCTCGATGCAGTAGGCACCCCTTTCTCCAGTACCTCAGGTCATTTTAGAAAGCTGTCTCTTGACTTAGGAAATAAACACCTCCCTCCCAGAAGTTCAGCAGTGCCCAAGGATTTTTTGTTTGGAAAGGAGACTTGTTGCGTTAGTCAGTATAAAGGTGTTTTTATATTACACTGGTGCCGCTGAGCTCCTAATGCATGAATCTCCCATAGCCAGCTCTAAGGCAAATGTTTAACTGTTCGGACTTGCTAAGACCAGCAATTCACTAAATACAGGTCTTCCTGGCAGTTGAAGGCACTGTTCCCATGTGCCTACAGCCCTTGTCCATCTAGGTGGTAGCATAGTGGTTATGTTCCTCGACTAGTAATCTAGAGACCTGAATTAATGATCTGTTGAAACAGGAGTTCTAAATCCCATCACAGGCAGCTGGGAAATTTAAATTCAATTAATTAAATAAATCTGGAATTTTAAAAGCTACTAGTATCAGTAATGATGACCATGGAACTATCGGATTGTAGTAAAAACCCATCTGGTTCACTAATGCCCTATACGGAAGGAAATCTGCTGTCCTTACCCGGTCTGGCCTATATGTGACTATGGATCCACAGCAATGTGGTTGACTCTTAACTGCCCTCTGCGGTTCAAGAAGGTGGCTTACCACCACCTTCTCAAGGGCAATTTGGGATGGGCAATAAATGCTGGCCTTGCCAGCGACGCCCACATCCCATGAACAAATTAATAAAAAGTCACAGGTGTGGGGATAGGGACAGAAGATTGTGGTGTTCTGAAAATATTTTAAAGTTACGAAGGATTTTTCCACGTCCAAAAACAAACTGCAAAAAGATAGAAATGAAAATGGAAATTCTTCAAGTGGTGAGCTCCCATTCTGATACCACACTCCAAATGATTAATCAGATTAATTAGCCAAAGACCTTGGTTAAATAAGAAGAATGATTTTCAATCAAAATATTTGGCATTCAAAAGCGAATACTAAAAGTGAGACCCTGAAAAAAATCCCAAAGAGAACAGGCCATGTTGAAATCAAACTATAGGGGGGAAAAATTTGGTATTGACTATTTTGGAGCGCTAACATCGCCCGGGCACTGCTGCAGTGGGGTGGATGTCAATTTTGGGTCTGGGGTGCTATCGGGGTGATGAGCACGGCGAAGACGTCATGAACTCTGGGCCAAGGAGATTGGGGCGCCACACCGTAGCGCCGTCGCAAAACTCCCACCAAAAATGGCGGGAGTCGATGTCAGTACCGCACCCAGTTGCAAAGCCATTTGCGCCCCGTTAGCGCCCACCACGAAGGCACCCAATTTCACCCCTAGATCTCCCTGAAGAGACTAAGGGGAAAAAATTAGGTATCGACGATTTTGGGGTGCTAACATCGCCCAGGAGCAAACTTTAGCGCCGGCGACCGCGACATTCAGTTTTAGCTCCTCTAGAGGGAAGTGGAGCGCTAAATCAAGCACTACACACTCCTCTTAGGGCGCTAACGTCGGAGAGCGAGGCGCTACTTCAGTTCAGGCGCTGTCAATTACAAGTCCTCAGACAGACTGGCGCCTTCCAGTTCTTAAAGGGGAGGTTCCATCATGCTGCACAGCCTCATTCTGATCATTGCTGATTGTGAACTGGGCCTGCAAGGAGCTGCAAACCATCAACCACAAATCTCATAGCTGATCAGAGGCCCAGGGAGAGAGCTCGCCGGTTCAGAGACCAGACATTGGAGGCTGTGGATGCGGCTGTGGAACGCCGGCGGGCAGTGCTATTCCCAAACACTGGCAGGAGGCCATTGCCACTAGAGTTCAGAAGGATGTAGAGGGAGGTGGTCCAGTATGTCTTGGCCAGAAACATGGTCCAAAGGACCCACACCCAGTGCTGCAAGAAGTTCAACAACCTCACTCGGGTGGTCAGGGTGAGTACATGCTTCAAAAACCTTTACATCCCACCATCTCAACCTCACTCTGTGCACAGACGGTATAAACTGTCAAATCCCCAACACTCACCCAACAACTATGCCCATCTACTAAAAGTCAAATCCACATCTCACGCCTTGCAAACATTAACAGCTATTCAACTATGGTAGGCGCATTTGCCAAACACATGGCTGCGCACTCACTCACACGCTGTCCTTTTTCTTGCAGGCCAAGCTTGCTCATAACAGGAGGGAGCAGCAATGTACGGGAGGAGGTCAGGTGGAGCTGCACCCTCTTACACAGCTGGAAGAGCGAGTGCGCAGCATCATCGCGGCCCAGGTCATGGGCGCTGTGGCAATCGGAGAGGTCGACCCCCTTGGGGACAACAACGGCATGTTCATCCCCTCTCCCTCTTCTCTCATACCACTTCTTGAGCACAGTTTGCTGGCCTGCTGCAGCACGGTGAGATCCCCGGCGGACAGTGGGTGACCCAACTACGATGGCAGCAGTCAGCGCTTGCGTGGCATCAAACTGAGACTGCATCAGAGCAGTCCGAGATTGGTTGGCACCAACCACTGACTCCATTTACAGCACATAGCTGTTGTGTTGCCTTGGCCTGTGCTGCAATAGTTGCTGCCTCCTCACCCATGATACGTGGCATGTGGTCTGGGTCCCCATGTTTTCTCTGCGAGTCAACCATCCTCTGCAAAGTGCCAAAGATGGGCTCGAAAGTTTGCACAGAGGAATCCTCCACATTCCTAGCCAGTGCATCCATGCTCTCGGGCACCCTTGCCATTTCCCCCTTGAGCTCAGTATACATGCTCATCGCCTGTGTAGTCATCGAGGTCCTCATCTGAGTCCTGTGCAGCAGAACTCGTGCGCGCACTTACCCTCTGGGGAAATGGCCCCCGAGCTTTCCTTTCCCCATGGCGTTGCTGCAGCCTGCTGGGTCCCGGGGCTTCACCCACATCAGACCCATGTACTAGGGTCCCCTTCAGTGGCCGCATGGCCCCATTATCGGATGTCTCGCCCTCGTGAGACACAGGAAGTGAGGCTCTGGCTTGGTGTTCCTCCTCTTCCCCTACATTGCTGCCACTGGGAGGCTGAGGGACAGGCTGGTCAGATGGTGGCTGATTATCTGAAAGCAGGAAGGCACAAGAGTGGGGTTAACTTTAGGGGAGGGGGGCAGGAAGGGAACAAGGAATGGAGACAGTATACTTAGATGGAAAGTGGGAAGGGCTTATGTTGTGAGGGGGAAGTTATGATGCTGAGGGTCTTCCCCGGGGAAATGGCAGTGTGTCAATTGAGCAGGAAGGTGCTGTCCTCTCTCAGGATAACAGCATTCCTGCTCCCACCACTGCCACTCCACCATTACACTTACCACAGTAACCCAGCCATCCCAGACTGCTGCCGCACATGCTGAGATGGTGCAGTCTGCAGCCGAGCCTTCCAGGCCCAGAGCTGGTCGCAGGCGTCCTACAAGGCCATCTGTAGTCTCTGGCTCCCAGACTCAGCAATCTTCCGCCAGCCTTGCTGCAGGCACTGGGGCCACATTACGGAGGAGCAGTAGGGTTGGGAGGGGGGAATTGCAAAGGGAGGGAAACCATTGAGGAAGGCCTAGTAAATAAAATGTTAATAGCAAATGGGAGGAATGTGTGTACTAAAGTTGATGTGTTTGTAAATATAGTGTTCAGTTTGGTAAGAAATAATTCCGTTTGCTAAGAACCAGTTGTGTTTGTTCATAAATTGTTGTTTGTTTATTATTGGTTGTGTTTGATAAGAGAGAGTTGTGTAGAATAATAAATGTTTATTTTGACGTAGCAAATTTTGTGATGTTTCTCATTTGAGCTTTACCCAGTGATAGGGGCTGCGGGCTGGCTGTAATGATATGGTTGTGCTGCGCAAAAGCCATCTGCTGTCTCATTTATTGGAAGTGCTGTGTAATGAGGTGATCACGAACGGCCCTTGCAGAAGCAACATTGAGTGGCTCCCTCCTACGTTGCTGCTACTCCTTCTCCTCTTCATCCTCCTCCTCCGCCTCCTCCTCCTCCTGAGGTGGACCTGCAATCCCTGGTGGCAATGGCTGTGCCCTCAGAATGGCCAGGTTGTGCAGCATGCAGCACACAACAATGAAAAGGGAGACTCGATCAGGGGAGTACTCCAGCGCTCCTCCAGAGTGGTCAAGACAGCGGAACCGTTGCTTTAGCACACCGATAGTCTGTTCAATCAGGTTCTTGGTGGCGCTATGGCTCTCATTGTATGCATGCTGAGCAGGAGTGTTGGGGTTGCGGAGAGCTGTCATCAGCCAGGTGGCAAGTGCATAACCCTTATCTCTGAGCAGCCAGCCGCGAGCTTCATGTGGTGGGTGGAACAATGCTGGGACACCAGTCTGTCACAGGATGAATGCATCGAGGCTGCTACCAGGATAGCGGACATTGACGGTGAGGATGTGCTGTCTGTGGTCACATACCAACTGCACGTTCAGAGAGTGGTAGCCTTTGCGGTTGCGTAACACCTCTGCATTGTGATAAGGTGCCCGCAATGCCACGTGGGTGCAGTCACTGGCGCCCTGAACCATGGAGAAGCCCGCTATCCTTGCAAAGCCACATGAGCGTTCATCCTGTTTGTCCCGAGTCATGGGGAATGAGATGTACTTCCTTCTCCTTCTGTAGAGAGCATCTGTGACCTCCTGGATGCAGCAATGGACGGCGTAGTGTGAAATGTTTGCAATATCCCCTGTTGAAGCTGGGAAGGAGCCGCTGGCGTAGAAATTGATAGCGACTGTGACCTTCACTGCCACTGAGAGAGACGTACTGGTCCTGAGCTGAGGCTGGAGCTCTGGCTGCAGGAGGTGGCAGAGCTCTGTGACCACCTCCTTGCTGAAGCGGAGCCTTCTAATGCACTGCTCCTCTGATAGATGAATGTAGGAGAACTGCTCCCAGAATACCCTGGGAGGGTAAGGTCTCCTGTTGAGAGCCCTGTTGGTCCTCCTCCCTCTGGCCACGTTTTCCAATCTTTCTCTCTGCCTCCACTGCCTCCGACGGTGAAGCTGGAGGGCGAGGTCCACTGCCAGTACAGCCCCCATTAAGTGTTGGAAATGTTGCACTATTAAAAGTAAGACAAATGAACCTGACAAAATGTTGTCAGGAGCAAAACTCCTTCAAGCAGAAAACCCTCAAATGGGTCAAAATGCCTGTCTGCTGTCAAACTGACAAGGCAGCATTGTTTGCCGACCAAAAAAAAACAGAAGTTCACACCTTTAAATAGCGCTTCTCCGGCTCTCAACTGACTGCAAACCACCTCCTCTACCTGTCGTTCCTAACGGCAGGCGCTGAGGCAGGGGGTGTGTGGTAAACCACTGTATTGTATATTGCCACCTCTGGGTGGCGCTGTGTATGGAGGCATGCCTCAGCTGACTCCACCCACCACTGTGTGGGTTTCGTTCAGACTTGTTCAGTCACTCACGAAGAAGCATGGTCTCTTCTTAGCTAATAAAAGCCTTATTCATCTCTTCTTTCGACTCATCATCTCTTCTTCGACTCATCACCTTTTATGAAGTAATTGATAAGCGTATCAATTTTATTAGCTAAAAGTTAAATGGCGACACCTGAGGAGCAACAACAGCAACGGATACAGCAGACATTGCTGAGAGCCCTCAGACCACCACGCCTGGACCTCGACCCTCAAGATGTGGGTGCATCAGCCAAGTTTGAACACTGGCTGAGCTGCTTTGAATCCTTCCTCGCAATCTCACAGGTTACAGAGGAGGATCACAAACTGAAAATTTTGACCGCCCAGGTGAGCCATCAAGTATATATGCTAATCCGGGACTCTAATACGTACGTGGCGGCCCTCGAGCTACTAAAAGGGCAATATACGCGCCCAGTGAACACAATTTACGCCCGACACCTCTTGGGATCCCGCAGGCAGCAACCGGGAGAATCGGTAGGGGCATTTGCACGGGCGCTACTGGCACTCTGCAGAGACTGCGATTGTAAAGCGGTAACGGCTGTGGAGCACGCGCAGGGACTCGCCTGTGATGCCTTCGTCAGGGGCCTCCAGTCAGACCACACCCGGCAGAGACTGCTAGAAAGCAAGGAACCCGACCTGAAGACGGCCATTGCCCTTGCGCTCTCGTTAGAGGAGGCCCACCGAAACCTCGAGGCATACCCCCGTAACGGCGCCGAGACATGGCAATCGAAACCGTGGGACACGGGACCGCCGCCCCCGGCACCAACCGCTGCAGCGACCCAACCGAGACAGTAGCCTCCGGTAAGAACTGCTTCGATGCCCAGTAACCAGGCCCAAAAATGCTATTTCTGTGGCCAGTTAAAACATCCCAGAGCGCACTGCCCAGCTAAGACAGCTACCTGCTCGGGCTGCGGGAAGAAAGGCCATTACGCTAACGCCTGCAAGGGGAAGCCAGCCAGCAGCGCAGCGTGCGGGCCGTGGGAGCAGCCATCTTATCCGCCATTTTGTGTACCCCCGGCCGCATGGCATCCGCCGCCATCGTATCCAACGCACTCAACCGCCATTTCGTCACCGGAACCGACCACCGTCTCGGCGGATGACTATAGTGACTCACTAAGCCACATACTGGCCTCCGTGACGCTGGATCAAGGCCACCCTCACCATCTATCCAGCTCCATGATGGATATCGCGGTAAACGGCCGCGCCACCAGTTGCCTGATCGACAGCGGGAGCACAGAGAGTTTCGTCCACCCCGACACGGTACGTAGCCACTCCCTCACGATTCTGCCAACGCACCATCGCATTTCTATGGCGTCCAAGTCCCAGTCAATGGACATCAGCGGCTACTGTGTGGTGACCCTGTCAGTAGGGGGCACTGAATATCAAAAATTTAAACTGCTAGTCCTGCCCCGTCTTTGCGCTGCCGTCCTGCTAGGGTTGGATTTTCAGTGCCACCTTAAGAGTGTCACACTAGCATACGGTGGACCCCTCCCCCCACTCACAGTCTGCAACCAACAACTTTTAAATCGCCCGCTGCAAACCACCTGCAGCCTTTCCACATTAAAAGTTCCCCCCCCCTCCCCTGTTCGCTAACCTCACCCGCGACTGTAAACCCATCGCTACCAAAAGCAGGCGGTACAGTGCCGGGGACAGAGCTTTTATCAGCTCTGAGGTGGAGCGGCTCTTGAAGGAGGGCATTATCGAAGGTAGCACTAGCCCCTGGCGAGCCCAGGTTGTAGTCGTTAAAACCACTGCAAAACGCCGCATGGTAATCGACTACAGCCAAACCATAAACCGGTACACCCAGCTGGACGCGTACCCCCTCCCTCGCATATCTGATATGGTCAATCAGATTGCGCAATACAAAGTATTCTCCACCATCGACCTTAAGTCAGCGTACCACCAGCTGCCCATCCGCCATGAGGACCGCCAGTATACTGCCTTCGAGGCAAACGGCCGCCTCTACCACTTCCTTAGGGTCCCCTTCGGCGTCACCAACGGGGTTTCGGTCTTCCAAAGGGAGATGGACCGAATGGTTGACCAGAACGCGCTGCGGGCAACCTTCCCCTATTTGGATAACGTCACCATCTGCGGCCACGACCAGCAGGACCACGACGTTAATCTAGCAAATTTCCTCCGTACGGCCCAACGGCTGAACCTAACGTACAATAAGGAAAAATGTATGTTTCACACCAAGCGCCTGGCCATCCTCGGCTGCGTGGTGGAGAACGGAGTCATCGGGCCCGACCCCGACAGAATGCGCCCCCTAATGGAGCTACCCCTTCCCCACTGCCAAAAAGCACTGAAGAGATGCCTGGGGTTTTTCTCCTACTACGCCCAGTGGGTGCCCCTCTATGCAGACAAAGCCAGGCCCCTCATCAAAGCCACCTCCTTCCCCCTGACACCAGAGGCGTGTGCAGCCTTCACTCTTATCAAGAACGATATCGCGAAGGCCACAATGCACGCGGTGGATGAGTCCATCCCCTTCCAAGTGGAGAGCGATGCCTCCGACTTCGCCCTAGCCGCGACCCTTAACCAGGCGGGCAGACCCGTGGCCTTTTTCTCAAGGACCCTCCAGGGCCCCGAGACGAGACACTCCTCCGTCGAAAAGGAGGCCCAGGCTATTGTAGAAGCGGTGCGTCACTGGAGGCATTACCTGGCCGGGAAACGATTTACCCTGCTCACTGACCAGCGTTCAGTAGCTTTTATGTTTAATAATAAGCAGAGGGGTAAAATCAAGAACGACAAGATCTTGAGGTGGAGAATCGAACTCTCCACCTACAATTATGATATCTTGTATCGGCCAGGGAAACTCAATGAGCCCCCAGATGCCCTATCACGTGGTACATGCGCCAACGCGCAGAGTGATAGGCTGCAGTCCCTCCACAATGACCTCTGCCACCCGGGGGTCACCAGGTTTTTCCATTTTATCAAATCCCGTAACCTGCCCTACTCCATCGAGGAGGTCAGGACCATGACCAAGAGCTGCCAAATCTGCGCCGAGTGCAAACCGCACTTCTATAGGCCGGACAGAGCAAGCCTGATCAAGGCCACCCGCCCCTTCGAACGCCTGAGCGTCGATTTTAAAGGGCCCCTCCCCTCCGCTGACCGCAATGTGTACTTCCTCAACATAGTTGATGAGTACTCCCGTTTCCCCTTTGCCATCCCTTGCCCAGACATGACCAGTACCACGGTCATCAAGTGTCTGAATGACATCTTCGCTCTGTTCGGGTTCCCCAGCTATATACATAGCGACAGGGGCTCATCGTTCATGAGCGACGAACTTCGGCAGTACCTGCTAACAAGAGGTATCGCCACGAGCAGGACCACCAGTTACAACCCCCGGGGGAATGGCCAGGTGGAAAGGGAGAACGCGACGGTTTGGAAGGCAGTCCTCTTAGCACTAAAATCTAAGGGCCTTCCGACCTCCCGCTGGCAGGAGGTCCTCCCTGCAGCGCTTCACTCCATTCGGTCACTGCTTTGTACTGCCACTAATGCGACCCCTCATGAGAAAATGTTCGTTTTCCCCCGGAAGTCTACATCGGGAACCTCGCTACCGGCATGGTTGACTTCTCCTGGGCCCGTCCTACTGCGGAGGCACGTGAGGACGCATAAAACGGACCCCCTGGTCGAGCGGGTGCACCTCCTACACGCCAACCCCCAGTATGCCTGGGTGACATACCCAGACGGGCGGGAGGACACGGTCTCCATACGAGATCTCGCACCCTCAGGTACCCCTGAATTACCACCGTTATCCCCCTTACCACCGTTATCCCCCTTACCACTGTTATCCCCCACCACCCCTCCCAACCCAACCCCTGCAGACGGCATGCCAAAGCCCCAGGAATCTTCGCCAACCACCCAGACACCAGACCCGACGTCGGATGCTGCAACACCACCGCCGCCACCACGACGATCAGGACGTCAGACAAGGCCTCCTGATAGACTTAACTTGTAGTACCCTTCACCCCGCCGGACTTCACATTAAACAAGGGGTGAATGTGGTAAACCACTGTATTGTATATTGCCACCTCTGGGTGGCGCTGTGTATGGAGGCATGCCTCAGCTGACTCCACCCACCACTGTGTGGGTTTCGTTCAGACTTGTTCAGTCACTCACGAAGAAGCATGGTCTCTTCTTAGCTAATAAAAGCCTTATTCATCTCTTCTTTCGACTCATCATCTCTTCTTCGACTCATCACCTTTTATGAAGTAATTGATAAGCGTATCAGGGTGAAAATGAATTTCCGGTCCAGAGCGCTACCGGTGCGATGATGTCACAATCTCCGACTGCATGTGGGCGTGGCGATAGTGGTTAGCGCCGCCACAAACTGCCAGGTGAATTTCGCCGGTGGCGCTAACATCGCCATGCCCGGGCAGTAAGTCATTAGTGCCCCCTGGAGGCGCTAACGGGAGGTGCTAACCAACCGAATTTCTCCCCCTAAAGATAAAACACTAAGGCCTAGAAATTCGGTGGGCTGCACCACCAGTTAGCGCCTAAAGAGGGCACTCAGTGGCTTTAGCGCCACTGGCCGCGCCTCCCGTAATATTTAGCTGGGGCGCTAATGGTGGCGTTAGCCTGTTGCACTGCGCCGCCACCAATGATGTCATCGTTGTGCGCAGCGCCCTGCTACTGCCCCGATCGTGATATTTGGCAGCGACCGCCTCTGTAGCGCCGTTCGTAAATGGCGCCCGGTTCACGGGGCCTACCTGTGGCGGCAGTGGCGCAAATTAAGGTGGAGGTGCGGGGCAGCCGTTTTTTTCGGCGGCCGCCTGCCAGCACCTCCGTCCCCAGCCTCCTGATCGCCCCCCGCGGCATTGCCAGCTGTTTTCCGAGAGCCCGGCCCTTCTCCTCGGTGCCGGGCTCTTCTGCCGGCACTCGCGATCTCCGATCGCGCTGGTGCAGGCCCCTCCCCCTTAAGAATGGGAGGAAGGCCTGCAGTACCGCAGCGCGCCGTGCCGCAGCGTGTGGCGCTGCAGCACGTTGCAAGGCGATATTCAGTTTCAGCGCCCTAAGAGGGACGCGGAGCGCCTTGAGCCTCACCCCGTGTCCCTCTTGGGGTGCTCAAGCTGAATTTCCGGCGGTCGCTACTGCTCCAAACGCTGCGCTAAATCCGGCACCCAGGTGAGCTTGGCGCCTCGTTTGCGGCTCCACCCAATTTCTCCCCTAGATATTATTGTTGGTGATATTAGGGGAAAAAATACTAACCCATTTATATGACACTAGCAGGGGGAGCACGGCTTTGCCAGGGCTGTTTTGGGCCGGGCGGTTTAAATCGAGTCCCAGGCTTTGGGGCCTCTCTGTGTCCCTCTGTGAATCTGCTGCCGGGCAACATTTTAAATCGAGTCCCAGGCTTTTGGGCCCTGTCTCTGTGTCCCTCTCTCAATCTGCTGCCGGGCAACATTTCCACCTTTCAATACCTTGAAAGATGAAAGTGAAAGTACTTATAAAACGTTTTTGGTAAATGTTATGTTATTTTTAAAAGAGATACTAACTTTTTCGAAGTTGGATTAGCAGAATAGTTTGAGCTGGAAGTAGTAAAGCAATGGCTGCCCGATGCCTGAGTTGAAAAGCATTAGTCCTGCCCACAGACGCAGCGATTGGCCAACCATCAGGCGACTGAACTGTAGGATTGGTCAATCGTGCCGGCACAGGATTGGTTGACCTTGACGTCAGTCAATCAATGCTTATTAGCAGATAATGAGTTTAATTTTGAAGGTTTTTTGCATAACGCGCGAACAATTTTTGTCTGGCCGAACCGTAAATACACTTAGGACGGTTCTGGAATCGTCAGCTTTCTTTCAACGTAACGCACGTGTAGGTACGCTCTATAACTTTCGAGTTAATTCAAGACAGACAGACAGAAAGACAGACAGAATGACAGACAGAAGTATCCTTTTATATATATAGATTCTTCTGTCTGCTATTTTAAATGAATAATTAATCCATTTATTTTAATAATACCTGTAGTAATTTCTAGTCTACGGCCTAGAAATTGGATAGCGCTAAAAAAACAGGTGCGGGCACCGCGATACGAGATACGCACGCACCTGTTCAAAAAGCGCAGGCAGCACGTCAACTTCATTCTACCTGCTAACTATAATGATTGCAGCGCACAGCCGAGGGCTGTACGTGCTGCTGACAGGCTGTGCACTCAGCAGGGGGCAGATGTTCGCGTTGTTCGAACGAGGTGAGCTGCCTTTTTTTTAAATTCATTTATGGGATGTGGGCGTTGCTGGCAAGGCCAACATTTATTGCCCATTCTTAATTGCCCAATTCTGCTGATCAAAAATAGTAAAAGTGCTTCAGCACTAATACAAATGACTCCACATGCCAGGGAAAATGTACGTAGGGTCTTGGGCGCAGTGCTTGAGCTTTGTGCAGAGGTTCAACACTGGAAGAGATGTCCTCTACCCACAGGGGGCCAGGAGGCCCCCCAGAAAGAAGGATGTGGAACCAGATTGCTGAGGCAATCACTGCCAGCAGTATCGCCCCCAGGACCTAGCTCCAGTGCCCAAAGAAGTTTCATGACCTCAGACCAGTGGTCAAGGTCAATAACTGCATCTTCAAAAGCTGTCTCCTACCAACTACACCACAAGCCTCACACACTGCTCAATGCACAACCCCCACCCCATCACTCACCTACCAACAATCTCTACCAAAACATGAGGCACACCTCATATTCCTAGCTTCACTCCACCCCCTAAGAGGAGACGGTGTTGGCCATTCTTGGCAGGGGCATGGCTGAGCCCTTGGCTAGCGGCGAGGCTGAAAGAATACAAATGCTGGTATCCTATGTTCTCCTCCTTCTCACATCCCTCTTCTGCCTCATCTCAAAATATCCACTGATTTACAAGCTGTACATGATGAAAGCGTGTACTTCTTGCTTTAATCCCTCCCTTCACCACAACCCTACCCTTGTGCCTTCCTCATTTCAGACACCCAAGAAATGCAGCCTGCCCAGCCAGTGGTTGACTAAGAAGAGGGAGAGGAGAGTGAAGAAGAAGAAAAAGAAACACCATCATTTGATTTCACACTCCCAGCCACCAGTTCCTTGAGGTCATCCTGAAAGGCCATCTGCAGTGTCCCCACTGAAAGTCAGCAGCCTTCCACCAGCCATGCTGCAGCTTCTGGGATAGCACTGCGTAAGAGCACTAGGATAGGCAAAGGCACATACAAGATAGTCACTAAGTGAATGCACAAAGGTGATTAGTTGATTTTTTCATGTAATATTGGATGCAGATATGGATAAAGTTGGATTGGAAAGTTTGCTTTGTGCTGGCTTTTATTTCAGCATTGTGGCCAAGAGGGTGCCGTGATGGTCAATAACAGAGGGAAGGTAAGGTGTGGGACAAATGTTGAAAGGGGAATTGGGGTTGTGTCCACTGGTACTGTGGGCAGATGATTCAATCCCAGATATCCTGGCCAGAAAGAAGCTGTCTGGGTTGCCTCCTTCGTTCTGCTTTTTCCTCTTCTGCTTCCTCCTCCTCCCTCTGCGAGCAACCTGTCCCCTTTGCTGCCTCTGCTCCATCTCCATATCATGCTGCAGCCCAAGGGGACTGCAACTAGAGCCCCCAGGACTGGGAGGGAGTGGTGTTCTCAGAGGCCTTCCTTTAAGAACCAAAGCCTTGTAAACATCCAGTACTCCCTGCACTCGCTTCACACTTTAACAACTTTTTAAATGTATTACACCAAACCACTACTCCAATAAAATGTAAAGAAACCAGTACAAAAGCAAAAATCTAAACTCACCAGAAAGTTGCGTGTGTCCCTTTAAGAAGCACTGGTAGGGGGTCCATCATACAGCTGCACGCACATTCTGCTGTGCGTGCTTTGGAGAGGACTTTAATAGGAGTGGCAACATTCAAAATACCAGATCGTGTGTCAATTCAGCGTTGCACGCCGATTGATGTCACGATTTGGCTCATCTAAATGGAGCGAAGGCAGGCAACAGTAGCGCTGCCGACCTCCCCAAAATGGCAGACACCACGTTCCACGCCGGAAATGGATGGAGGCGAGGCGGCTGCCATTTTTTCTTCCAAACCGGCCTTAACGCCCGTGCAAACGGGTCCAATTTTCTGGCCTATGTATCAGATTAAATTAATTAACTGCAGGGAAGAAAGGGTTAACATTCCTACCACAAGCCGGAGCAGCAAAGATCGTGAGGCTTTTCAGAGAATTTTTTAAGAACAAGCTACATGGATCAATAGTACATTCATGGAGACAAAACTTACTATTTTTGTATTCGTCCTGCACAATAATTATGGCTAATTCAGGGTAATTATATAAGGTAATTTCATGGACTATTAATGACATCAGTTCCCTTGCTACAAGGATGAAAATCCTGACATCATTAAACACAGAAAAATGTGCTATTGGGCTGATTGGGAAAATCTTAAACTGAAGCATAACCAAACGAGTTAAGCTCAGGCTTCTCATTTAAATCTCACAGTTGAGGGGATAACTTTCCTAATTAGGAAAATACAAGTCACCACTTCTGATGAGGCTTTTGGTACGGGAAGAGATGGGTTGATGCCAAATTAGACTGTTAGATCAAGAAGAAATGTTAATATTCAATAATTGGAATAATTATTATATCTGATCATGTCACTTTGTATTAGCTCTAGTAATAAATTCTAAAGCTTTATTCTATAGATATTAGAGACTGAATGAAACCCTCCTTAAAGATACCCATTCCAACTAAACCTGCAATGGAAAGTTACCATTCCATTAAGGTCAATCATATCCCTGAAACTTCCAAATCGATGGGTTCCAATAAAAGTTTCAATCAGTGAGGCCTTAATTTTGCTTGCCTCAAGTGATGGATAAGAAGAAACAGCAAATCCAGAAACTTCAGCTAAAAATAAAAAGATAAACAATATCAGGGGAAAAATACTGCAATTAATTTCTAGTTGATTAGCTCAAATCCCTGTCAACTGCACCTCCTTCCCCTGAAACTGTCAAATTGTTAACTGTGGAGGTGTGTACAAGCCCCATTGTCTCAGGTACTTGATCTAAAACAGCAAAGCTTGATCTAAAGTCTGTGGGGGAAAGATTCGGTTGGTTAGCTCCTCCTGTTAGCACCTGAAGAGGGCAGTAATGGGGCGTGGATGCAGTAGCGCTTAGGCAAGGCGAGTCCAGCGACGCACGACAAATTTGGCCTCCCCCTGCCCCAATTGTGCCGCCAGTACGAGTTACCGCCGGGGACTTCAAAGCCAGGCAGATCATGACATCAGTGATTGTGCAACGCTCACTGGGTTCCCGATCTGAAAAACTGATTTTCGCCACCTACCTTAGTGCCTCACCCCGACAGTGACAATGAGGAGGCATCAAGCAGACGGAAGCCGGCTTCAGGAATGCTATTTAAAGGGATCATGAGAAATGAATCACAGCTGTCAGTTTACTGGAGTTCCATTGCTTTCTTGTTATCTTGACATTGTGCAACAGTTTAATTCAGTAATTTAAAGATTCTTTTGTATCAGGAGTGCTGTGGTAACTAAAAAGTAGTTACATTTATTCTTACAAAATATCAAGCTGCTACACTTGGTTACATTAATGGGGGCTGTACTGGTAGTTGACCTCGCCCTCCAGGGTCTATGGCGGAGGCAGCGAGAAAGAGTGGAACATGTGGTCAGAGGGAGGAGGAGGGCCATCAGGGCTCTTAACAGGAGGCCTTACCCTCCGAGAGCACTACTCCTAACTCCAATTAAGCAAGGAGCAGTAAATTAGAAGGTTCCACTTCACCAAGGATGAGGTCACAGAACTCTGTCACCTCCTGCAACCAGACCTCCAGCCTCAGATCAGGGCGACCACGGCTCTCTCAGTGGCAGTCAAGGTCACTGTTGCCCTCAATTTCTTCACCAGCGGATCGTTCCAGTCTGCAACAGGAGACATAGTGAACACCTCATAGTTCGCCGTCCATCGCTGCATCAGGGAAGTACAGTAGGAGAAGGGACTACATTTCCTTATCCATCACCAGAGAGATGCAGGATGAGTGTGCATGTGGCTTTGCCAGGATAGTGGGATTCCCGATGGTGCAGGGCGCCATTGACTTTGTGGGATTTGCGGGCACCGCATAAGAATCCTGAGATCTTCCGTAACAGCAAGGGCTACCACTCACTTAATGTGCAGTTGGTGTGCGACCACAGGCAGTGAATACTCAATGTCAATGCCTGCGATCCTGGCAGCAGCCACGATGCCTTCATCCTGCGCCAGACCAGTGTGCCAGCATTCTTCCAGCCACCACGTCAAGTTTGCGGCTGGGCTATTTGCTCTCCAGCTGGCTCATGACTCCCCTCCGCAACCCCAACACTCCTGCCCAGCACTCATATAATGAGAGCCATGCTGCTACCAGGGACATCATCGAGCAATCTATCGGGGTGCTTAAGCAACAGTTCCACTGCCTTGAACGCTTGGGAGGAGCCCTCCAGCACTCGGCTGAGCGGGTGTCCCATTTTCTGGTGGTCTGCTGCATGCTCCACAACTTGTCCATCATGAGGGCCCAGCACTTGCCACCAGGGATTTCAAAACCACCTCAGGAGAAGGAAGAGGGAGAGGAGGAGGACAAGGAGGACAAGGAGAAGGAGGAAGAGGAGAAGCAGGAGGAACAGGAGCAAGGGAGGAGGCAGCCACTCAATCGGTCTTCCAGAAGATCAGTCCGTGACTGCCTCATCAAGCTGCGGTTCAAATAAATTAAACTCCAGATCCCCGTTGCTCACCACATCCCCATCTTTCCATCCCTGTTGCTGGCCATATCACAGCGCAAAGCTGAAATGAGAGACTCCACAAAAGAACCCAAACTGAATTAATAAATTTATCAATAATCAGTCAACATATATTTACAACAACAATATTAACTATTCACCCTTGTGTAATCCCTTAGTGCCTGTCGTTACTGTGCCTTTGCCTACTCTACTGCTCCTATGAAGTGTTGGCCCAGTGGCTGCAGCACGGCTGGTGGAAGGCTGCTTAATGTCCACGCGGGAGTCTTCAGATGGCCTTGCAGGATGCCCTCAACCAGCACTGGGCCTGGAAGGCCCGGCTGTAGACTGCACCACCTCAGCATGGGCGGCAGCAGTCTGGGTTGGCTGGATGACAGGCAGCGACAGGGGCAATGGCGGAGTGGCAGTGGTGGGAACAAGAATGCTGTCATCCTGAGAGAGGACAGCAGCTTCCTGCTCCACTGGTCCACTGCCACTCCCCCAGGTCAGCACCTCAGCAGCCTTAGCAATCTGTTGGAGCACAGATCGCGGGCCTGCTGCAACACCATGAAAGCCCCGGTCGATGGTGGGAAACCCAGCCACGATGGCAGCAGTCAGAGCTTGCATGGCATCAAGCTGAGATGGCATGAGACCAGTTTGAGATTGGATACCACCAAGCATAGACTGCATTACAGCACTAAGACGTTATGTCGCTTCTGCCTGTGCTGCAATGGAAGTTGCCAGATCGCCCATCACACATGGCATCAGGTCCGGGTTGCCACGGTCTCTCTGGGAGTCTACCATCTTTTGCAGACTGGAAATGATGGGCTCCATGGTGCGCAGAGCTTTGTGCAATGTTGGAGACGGACTCCTCCATGCTCGTTACCATTGCCGAGAGGTTCTCTGGCAGCCTTGCCATTGCACCTATCATCTCCATGTGCATGCCCATCACCCTTCTTCTAACGACCTCTCCATCGAGGTCCTCATCTGAGTCCTGTGCAGCAGAATTTGTGCGCAAACTCGCCCTCCAGGGAGCTGGCCCCCGAGCTACCCTTTCCCCCTGGCTTTGCTGCAGCCCACTCGTCCCCAGTGCTTCACCCTGTGCAGATCCCACTACTATGCTAGCCTCTAAAGAACATGTAGTGCCAGTATCTGAGCTGGTGCCTGCAGATGAGACATGCAGTGATGCGATGTTTTCTTCCTTGTCCTCTTCTCCCACCTCACTCTCTATGGTGCCTTCAGGGTCAGGCTGCTCAGGTGCTTGCTCATTATCTGAAAGCATAAATGCTCAAGTGTCGGGTTAAGGTGAGGGGAGGGGGCAGGAAGGGAGAAATGCATGCATACAGCATGATTAGTTGGAAAGTGTGAAACGCTTGTGGGGTAAGTGGGAAGTGGGATTTGAGAAGAAGCAGTAGGGATGAACATACCATTGCTGTTCTCAAGGGGGTCAATGTCACCAGTGGCCACAGCACCCACCACCTGGCACCCAATAATCTGCAGCACTCTATCTTCCAATGCAGACAGTGATTGGGCATTGGCTTGTCCCCCACCTGTGCACTCCTGCTCCCTCCTGTTGTGAGCCACCTTGGCCTGCAAGAGAAAGGAAAGTGTGTGAATGAGTGTGGAGCAATGTGTTTGGGTGATGTGCCTGCCGTAGTTGAATAGCTGTTATTGTGTGCAAGGTATGAGATGTGGGTGTGTGTGTTGGTAGGTAGAGATTGTTGGTGGGTGAGTGCTGGGGATGTGGTGCTTTGGGCACTGTGTGTAGACTGAGGTTTAGATGGTGGTATGTAGCATTTGATGAAGCATTGACTTACCCTGACCACCTGAGTGAGGTCGTTAAATCTCTTCCTGCACTGTGTGTGGGTCCTGGGGACCACAGTGCTGCCCGAGACATGCTGGGCTACCTCCCTCCACATGGCGCGTAAGACTTGCGCTGAGGGCTTCCTGCCACTTGTTGGGTAGAGCACCACCCTCCGTCTCTCCACAGTAAACACCAACGCCCAATGCTTGATCACAGAATCTGCGAGCTCTCTCCCTGGGGTGTGGATCTGCCATCAGCACAGCTGCTTGAGTTGTCCAGCTCCTACTCCTTGACCTGCTGCTGCTTGCTGAGACAGTTGCACAACCAGCAATGCAGAGAATGAGGTTATGCAGCATCAATGAACCTCCCCCTTAAGTACTGGAAATAGCCTTTGGCAATGGTGATGCGATTAGACTGCACGCGATATTGGTCCATCCTTTGATTGTAATGCCAATGAGCTTAGGCTTTAATGCTTGATTTTGCGCTCCAATCATTTCTTTGAACAGTTAGCATGAATTTTGTATGCAATCTAAAGTATTAAAGCCTGGCGCTAATTCTCAAACTTTTCTAAAGATACTGCCCATTCCTGGCTCTAATGAATTTCTAGCTCAATTTGCCTTAGTTAGGTGTAGATTAATGGTGCTTTAAATGGTATCCTGTAAAATTACTCTCTCTCACAACATTCCTCAATGAATAGTCATACATGTTCTTAAACCATTCAAAATGGCTTTAGACTTTCATTGGTTACCTAATGGGAAATAACATTAAATGTAAATATTATCCCAAGAAATGAGTAATTGTGTGCAAAGGGATAAAAATAGCTAGCCCCAATACCAACATGGAATGGATCCAAATAAAAGCCCCAATTTTAACTGGGGGCGAGAGGAGAGTGTGAGGCCAGTGGGGAGAGTGTCAGACGCCCACTCTTAGCCAGTGCCAATAATGTCATGGAAGCAGGCGGGAATCTGGCAAACTGGGGACCCATGGGAACAGCTCCTGGCAGTCAGGTAAGTGGTGGGGGTGGGTGGGGGTCGGTGCGTGGTCTAGGCGATTGTGCTCAGCGGAGGGCTAGCCCAGGGGCCTAGGTTTCTTTATAAGGCCTGGAGAATCACTCCTGCTCTTCCAGCCCATAGGGAAACCATTAAAAAAAAATCTACTCAACCTTTTCAGCCCTCTCCTGAGTCTGCTGCTCCATTGTGCCTGGTGCTCCTAATGAGGCCAGCCACTGGGCGCCAAACATGACTGCTGAGAGTTAAAATAACATCAAGGTCTGACTGACATAATCAGAGCCCTACTTTTGAATTTCAATGAGGTCCTCACCTGCCTGGTGTGAGGGCCACGCTGGCTGGCCAGAACGTACCTGTTAAAATGGTGTATAGCATGACTCAGTCGCTGCAAGCATTTTAACATCCTCCCCTCCCCCCCACACCCCATTCTCATCAGGCATGGGGGTTAAAATCAGTGGTTAAAATTCTGAATAAAAACTACTACAGTACAAGTAAGTTTTACAAATTAGGACAGAAAGTCTCTGATAAATGTTGGAAGTGAGCCCTTTGGTACATTATTCTGGGACTAGCATGGTGTCCAGCATGGCACAGCAATCGATCATGTAAAGAAGAAGAAAGAACTTGCATTTACAAACCTTTTTCACATCTGCCTCAAAATGCTTCACAGTCAATGAAATACTTTTGAAGTGTAGTCACTGTTGTAATGTAGAGAAATACAGCAGTGAATTTGTGCACAGCAAGGTCCAACAAACAGCAAAGAAATAAAGGACTAGTTCATCTGTTTTGATGATGTTGATTGAAGGATAAATGTTGGCCAGGATACCAGAGAGATCTCCCCTCCTTATCTTCACATAGTGCCATGGGATCTTTTATGTCAATCAGACAGAGCCTCATCCAAAGACAGTGCAGCATTGCCTCACTATTGCACTGAAATAGATACTGTGCTCAAGTCGCTGGAATGCGGATTGAACTCACAGCCTTCTGACTCAGGAGCAAGAGGGCTACCAGTGAGCCAAGGCTGACTAGTTGCGAATAGCTTGCTATGTCCTTTACTTTTCAATTGCATTGTTCAATTTGCTGGGAAGCTTTAGACTACTGGCCGCTTACCTTCCTTATCAAAGGGGCAACTTTTAGCTGTCTCAATGATGATGCTGGCCCAAGACAAGGAGTGACTGCCCAATCAGAGTGGCTGACAGCCTCTGTGCTACAAACAATTGAGCCAAAGCTCTCAGTCACAGTAAAGATATTGCTAAATCCAGGGATAGGGTTTGTATGACTATGGAGTGAACTTGATGGAATATTATGTGACCAATTGTTTTCTTCTCTCAGCAACTTAAAACATAAATAAACTGAAGCTAAAGCATGCTAGCTGCTCGTCCACTCATCAGGACACATAAGGCAACCACAAAGCAAAGAAGAGCTGTTAGACAAAAGCTGAGGGCATTTAAAGTGGCACTTGAACCTCTCTGGAGCAATCAAGAGCTGCTACAAAGTTAGATTATGATACAGTGTGTCATGATGCGAGAAAGGTCATTACTGAGATGAAGCAGGATTAGTGGGTTGTGCATAACTGCAAGGATGCAGAATTACAGGAAAAATTATCTTAAATTGCCTTTCCATTCTCTAAAGTCTGTCATCAATAATGGGCAAAAGAGCTCTTCTGTGCCACTGCCAATGACTGACTGTTTAGTTCTCTCTGACATCTTGTGATGATAACCACAGGGTCTGGAAAAAACACTATACACTGTACTGAGTTGACATCTGTAGTAAAGACCCATTTGAATAGAAGCTAGAAAAGCTGGTGGAGTGTTGTACAGATTAAAGGCCTTAATGAACCAGATTAGTGGGAGGAAATGAATTCTGCATTGCCTTTCCCAAGTAATGGCAGTGTGGCATGTGTAAATGGTATTCATGCCAAATTCCTAAAAGCTGCACTAGAGGAGAAAAGGGAGAAATGGCTCTGGTTTTGAACAATAGTGCCAGGATCCCAACTGGCCTTGGAGCTGCCCTTCAGAGGCTGATGATTCCATTTGAGGCACATATACCCTTGGTGTTCCAGAGCACAATTATTGCTTCCATCCATGTGAAGGGGGACCCTTGTGAGCCCAAAAACTCAGAGGAACTTCATAGATATTACTGGCTCTTAAGGCGATTCTTTGAGTTGGCATGGTGGCATGAGGTCTACAGACAGAAAGGAACAGTCTAGATTTTGCTCTGGTGAGGAATATGTAAGACAGATGTAGCTTTATACAAGACCACAGAACATTTCAGCATTTAGTGGAAATCCACTTCCATTGTTTCCATTGATTTTTATAAGGCTTTTAGTCTTATACCTCATTAAGCCCTCATGAATAAGCTGGATTTTATGTAAGATGTGCACTCCAGCTCCATGATTCATGTGAGGGTAAATAGAAGACTTACTAAGCCCATCTATCTGAAAAGAAAAGTGAGTCAAGTTTGTGCATTTTCACTCATCCTATTTAATGTCTTCATCAGTGACATGTTGGATGATTTCAAAATGGTATCACAGACTTTGGTGCCTGTTCGGGACATTTCTGAAAATACGGAGGTTCTTCTCTTTGCAGATGACATTGTGTAGCTGACAGACTCACCTGGGGAGTCCCAAATATTGATTCATATGAGTATCCAGGAGTCCTGTAGATGTTGACCATAGCCTAGACCTAGTCCTCCTGGATCTTGTAGAGAAGAGGCAACGGGTGCTTTGTGATGTGCCTCAATAAATCCGAGACTCGATGTTAGCGAAACAAAACAAGGCTTTTATTGACTTAGAAGGTAACACACAGAGGAGAATGTATCTTCCATCCAGAGGTCTGCCGTACTGGATGTGCTGCAGGCTGGGCCAGCTTACATAGGAGCCAGGTATGTGTGGAGCCCTACACACAGTACAATACAATGGAAATGAAACTGAAACCAACCACAGTCACAGGCAGAGAAATACTGATGAGTGATGAATGGAATATTTCATCACATTCACCCCTTCTATAGATTTAGTTTGTTCGGGGGTTTGATAGTCCTCTGCGACCGACGTGGCTGTTGTGGTGCCGCGGGTGTCGGCTGGGTGTCCCCGGTGGACTCCTGGGTCTCTGCCGGGGGTGCCGCCAGGGTTGTTGAAGGGGTAGTTGGTGGGGGTACCGTTGGTCGATGTTCTTCCGGGGGTATTGAGAGAGTAGTGGGTGGGTAAGAGTTGCTGTGGTCGTTGTTGCTGCTGTTGTCGTGGTTGTTGTCGTTACCGGTTGGGGCGACGTCTTTTATGGACACGGTGTCCTCCCTTCCGTCGGCGTGCCGGACATACGCGTATTGGGGGTTGGCGTGGAGTAGGTGCACTGACTCCACGAGAGGGTCCATCTTGTGGCCCCTCACACGCCTTTGCACGAATACCGGACCTGGGGTGGAGAGCCATGACGGCATGGATACGCCTGAGGTGGATTTCCGGGGAAAGACAAACATTCGCTCGTGAGGCGTGGCATTAGTGGCAGTACACAATAGCGACCGTATCGAATGGAGCACATCTGGGAGGACTTCCTGCCAGCGGGAGATAGGGAGGCCTTTGGTCCTTAGAGCTAGAGTGACTGCTTTCCATACTGTTCCGTTCTCTCGCTCCACTTGACCGTTACCCCGGGGGTTGTAGCTGGTGGTACGGCTCGTGGCGATCCCCCTGGACAGCATGCACTGGCGTAGCTCTTCACTCATGAAGGACGCCCCCCTATCCGTATGGATGTAGCTCGGCATACCGAACAGGCAGAACAGGCTGTTGAGGCATTTAATGACCGTGGCGCTGGTCATGTCTGGGCAGGGGAAGGCGAATGGGAAACGAGAGTATTCGTCCACAATGTTCAGGAAGTAAACATTGCGGTCGACGGACGGGAGGGGGCCCTTGAAATCTAAGCTGAGCCGCTCAAAGGGCCGTGTAGCTTTGATTAAGTGGGCTCTATCTGGGCGGTAGAACCGAGGCTTGCACTTAGCGCAAGTGCGACAGTTCCTGGTCAGGGACCGAACTTCCTCAATCGAGTAGGGTAAGTTGCGGGACTTTATGAAGTGGAACAGCCGCATGACCCCTGGGTGGCAGAGGTCATTGTGGAGGGTCTGTAGCCGATCCCCGGTGGCGCTGGCACACATCCCTCGTGAGAGGGCGTCGGGAGATTCGTTAAGGGCCCCTCGAAGGTGGAGAGCTTGATCCGCCACCTAAGAATTGTAAAGTCTGTGGGTTGTGCAGTTAATAAATACACAGACTTCAGAAGTAACAAACAAACAGGTCTTTACTATTCGAAGGTCAGGGCGAATCTGCCCCAGCAATCCTGCCACAACACTTATATACTGGTGTGGTCACTATCGGTATTACAGTATACAGAAGCCAAACAAATAGTGCCACACCTAAAGTAGTTCTCTTAAAGGTGAACGGTTACATTCAATAGTTCCCTTAAAGGTAGACGGGTACATACACTACAAGAATCTTATCATTTTTAATCTTCCCCCTCTGTTTATTATTGAACATAAACGCTACCGACCGCTGGTCGGTAAGTAGGGTGAAGCGTTTGCCGGCTAGGTAGTGGCGCCAGTGGCGCACTGCCTCCACGATGACTTGGGCCTCCTTTTCTAAGGAGGAGTGTCTGATCTCGGGCCCTTGGAGGGTCCTCGAGAAGAAAGCTACGGGCCGCCCCGTCTGGTTGAGGGTGGCCGCCAAGGCAAAGTCAGACGCATCACTTTCCACTTGAAAGGGAGTGTTCTCGTCCACTGCCTGTAGCGTGGCCCACTCAATATCCTGCTTAATGCTTTTGAAGGTGGCATGGGCCTCAGCAGAGAGCGGAAAAGAGGATGCTTTCAAGAGGGGGTGGGCTTTGTCGGAGTAGTTGGGGACCCATTGGGAAAAATAAGAAAATAACCCCAGGCACCTTTTCAGGGCTTTGGGAGTGTTGGGCAGGGGCCGCTCCCATAGGGGGCGCAATCGGTCGGGGTCTGGTCCGATTTCCCCATTCTCCACCACGCTGCCTAGTATGCAGAGGCGCGTGGTGTTGTAAACGCACTTGTCCTCGTTGTAGGTGAGGTTGAGTTTTTGTGCGGTTTTCAGGAACCTCTCGAGGTTCGAGTCGCGATCCTGCTGGTTGTGACCGCAGATGGTGACGTTGTCGAGGTAGGGGAAGGTTGCCTGCAAGTGGTGGTCATCGACCATGCGGTCCATCTCCCTCTGGAAGACCGAGACCCCATTCGTCACCCCAAAGGGGACTCTGAGGAATTGGTAGAGGCGTCCGTTCGCCTCGAAGGCGGTGTACGGGCGGTCCTCTGGTCTGATAGGGAGCTGGTGGTACGCTGACTTGAGGTCGATGGTGGAGAACACCCGGTATTGGGCGATTTGGTTCACCATTTCTGATATGCGGGGTAGCGGGTAGGCGTCTAGTTGGGTGTACCTGTTGATCGTTTGGCTATAGTCGATCACCATCCGTTTCTTCTCGCTACCCCTTACCACCACCACTTGGGCGTGCCACGGGCTATTGCTGCGTTCAATAATGCGCTCTTTCAGGAGCCTGTCTACCTTGGTCGCGATAAACCACCTGTCCTCCCAGCTGTACCTCCTGCTTTTGGTCGCTATTGGCCGGCAGTTAGGGGTAAGGTTCGCGAATAGCGAAGGCGGCTTTACCTTCAGGGTAGCCAGACCGCACACTGTGAGGGGTGGCTGGGACCCACCTTAATTGAGCGTGATGCTTTGGTGGTAGCACTGGAAATCCAGGCCCAAGATCACGCTCGCACATAGATTCTTCATGATTAATACTTTAAAATTATCGTATACAGTTCCGTTAACGGACAATTGTACCGTGCAGTAAACCATAATGGTCGATGTCTGGGTTTTATCAGCCATAGAGATGGTACCCCGAGTAGGGACCACCTTTAGGGAGAGTTGTTGTACCAGTTCAGGGTGGATAAAACTCTCCGTACTTCCACTGTCAATTAAACATTTAACCCTGCACCCGTTTACCTCGATGTCCACCATTGATTTGGATAGCGGGTGCGGCCTGGTCTGGTCCACTGTGACCGATGCCACTGTAGGGCCCTGATCGAGACAAGATGGCGTCCACGCTGTCTGCTCACAAGATGGCGGACCCCACGAGGTCGGGCAAGATGGCGTCCAAGATGGCCGCTCCCACGGCGCACACGCGGCGGTGGCGGGTTTTCCGGCGGGGTTCCCTCTGCACACCTTCCCGAAGTGCCCCTTCTTACCACACTTAAAGCAGGTGGTGCCTTTCGCCGGGCACAGGTTTCTGGTGTGCTTCGGCTGCCCGCAGAAGTAGCAGTTGGGTCCCCGACGCGTCGCGGCTGTCGTAGGGCTTCTGGGGGGAGAGCGGGGCCCCGACGGTGTCGGGCTGCCGGGCGGGGAAGATGCCTTCCAAGATGGTGGCGCCCTTGGTGCACACGTGGCGGCGTGGGCGGCGTGGGCTGAAGAGTAGGCGTCCGAGTTTCTCTGGGCCACATCCAGGGATCGTGCTGTGTCCGCAGCCTGTTTCAGGTCCAATCCCGTTTTTTCCAGCAGTCGCTGCCGGATGTAAGTGGAGCTGAGGCCTGTGATAAAGGCATCGCGAACAAGCTCGTCAGTGTACACTGCGGCTTTTACATCTTGGCACTTGCAGTCTTTGCCAAGCGTTTTCAGGGTGCCTAGGAACTCCTCCACCGATTCCCCAGGTCGCTGTGCGCGAGTAGCGAGCAGATGCCTAGCATGCACCTCATTCGTAGGCTGCTGGTAATGCGCCTTTAAGATGTCGCAGGCGGCCGGGTACGTGTCGGCGTCTTGGATGAGGGGGTAAACCCAGTGGCTTACCCAATTCCGCAGAATTCCGAGTTTCATACTCGCAGCGTCCGTAGCGTCTTTGACGGCTGCGGAATTGTCCAGGAAGAATTCCATACACATAAACCAGTGTCCGAAGCGTGCCGATGCATCCGAAGCATGCTGGTCCAAATCCAAACGTTCGGGTTTCAAGAGTTGATCCATTGTGTTGAAAATTAAGTCAATAAAATTGATGTGCCTCAATAAATCCGAGACTCGATGTTAGCGAAACAAAACAAGGCTTTTATTGACTTAGAAGGTAACACACAGAGGAGAATGTATCTTCCATCCAGAGGTCTGCCGTACTGGATGTGCTGCAGGCTGGGCCAGCTTACATAGGAGCCAGGTATGGGCGGAGCCCTACACACAGTACAATACAATGGAAATGAAACTGAAACCAACCGCAGTCACAGGCAGAGAAATACTGATGAGTGATGAATGGAATATTTCATCACACTTTGGTCTTTCTTGTTTTTCTTCGATGACAGAAAAGTTCCAATGCAGGTTAGCTTATGGCATAGCTCCATTATGACATTTGTCTAAACACTTCTGTTTCATTGATCAGAACTGCTAGACATGCAATAGAAGGGCTTCTCCTATCCTTGTGCAAGATCCAAAATCAAGTTGTGAGATGGATCTGTGATAAAACAGGGGAACAGGAGGGCTGAGACATATCCCAACTTGTCACTAATTACCCTGGGGAGGGAGTTACCCACATGGTGGGCATGCCTCTTTGTCAAAGCCGCTCACGAGGACTTGGATTAAGCAGTTGCATGGCACTGGTCTAGGATGACTAAAGCATCAAGGTGACTGGCATGATGTAAGCTGCCCTCTGTAGGTCCTTCCACCAAGGTAAAGGTATCCATCTTACAGTTGATAAGGAAACTCTGAGCCACTGGAACGTGTTATCTGGAAGATGGTATAAGAACACCTGCTCATGTATCTTAGAATTGGTGTTTACCATGATTGCAGAGAGCCAAGTAGCTGGTATTCCTATTGTTGGAATCACCATGTAACAGAGTATGGTTTAGTTAGACTAGCTCTACAGGTTTTATTGTGAATCATAGGATTAACAGTGAAACAGACCATAAAGTATAGCCCTAAAAACAAGCTTCAATATACCAAATGTAAGATTTTCAAAATGTCTGCATTTCCCCAAAGGCTGTTATTAATAAACAGGACCCTGCATGGACTTTTTAAATCAAAAAGGGTACCCAAGATGGCGTCCATGCCTCGTGGCAGAAAGCCTGTGAGATTTTAAAATGGACTCTGCAACGCAGACAGCTTGTGGATCGAAACCCAAAGTTGCAGTGTCTGTGAAGAGAGACTTTGTATTTTGAAACAAGACAGGACTCTGAATTATGCATCAGACCGAATTGTAAATTCAGTTTAGGCCTATAGTTAAGGCCATCAAGCAGTCTACGTATATTATCGGAAACAGATTAACAAAGCCATCGAGGCTGGACAGGCCCATCAAGGAACTTTCATGACAATACAAGTCGATTATTGGGCCGATAGATGCGATTACCGGCCATCTAAAAACAGTTAGTATGGATTGCTACCATTATTTAAAATAGCCCGCCAAGATTAAGACAAAGAACTAACCTGATTTGGCGCGCAGATAAGGGTTTCGAAAAAGGGTATAATTGAAGGCCCCCGGGTAGCAATCGGTGTGGTGCGCTGTGCTGTCCTGATGCTGCTGCTCTTCGGCCCCTCGCCCTCATGGCTGCCGTTCTTTCCCCATCCCGCGCTTACCCCCTGGCCTTTGCCCGTGCCCTTTTCCCATTCCATCTGGAATCGCCCCCGCACCGGGTTGGGCGGACACGGACAATTCAGGCCAAGCGAGGCGGGACACGACGAGGGGAGGAGGGAGGACCACCGGAGGGAAGGCCACCTGAGGAAGACCGGCTGAAGAAGACCAACTGAGGAGACGAACTGAGGAGAGGCTTCGAATTATCGGGCCTTCAGCTTTGGCCGACCTTCGAATATCTGTACACCAACTCAATCTGTCGGCTGTCGACGAAGAATCATCCCTGCAAGGTAAAGTACCCAAACAGAGACTTTAACTTTGGGGTACTCAAACCTGGACAACGCCCTTGCAGCGCCCGGAGACCATGACGACAGCAGGCTCCAGAGAGCGCCAAGAGCGAACCCCGAACCCCACCGCTGTTTTGAGTCTAACAAACCTTTTGATTGGTGAGCATGAAGTTCTGACCCCTCATTGCTTAATCTAGTTAGGTATAGGGGGTGGGATAAGGATAAGGGGATTGTTAAGATAGTTGTTTTCCCTCGATGTGCCATGTGTTCCCCATTCCCTGTATAAGTATAGTTACTATTCTTTTGTATTTTTTGCCTGTAGAAGTGTACATTAGTAATTTTTCCATAAGATTGTATCAAGTTTTCCTCTTCAATAAAATCTTGGGTTTTGTTTACATCCAACCACCTGTCTACTCGAGTCTTCGCTGTACCGCCTTGTACCTAAGTCCGGTGTCTAGAACCCAGGGGCGTGGGAGCGATTCGAACCGCTCACGGGCAGTCAGAGGCATAACCGACTGACCACCACACGCCACCCCCGTACAGGAATGGCAACTGCGGCAGGACACCGGCAACAAGGTTGCGATGCAGTAGACAGTGGTTCGGATGAGCGAACCTTGATGGAGGAAAGGATTTCTGATTATGTGTTTAGCAAGGTGAATATCACTAAGAAGTGGATCACCACTCTGTTAAGGGCTGGGCATCCGATAGATGCAGCAGCTAAGTGGACAGAGGGAAAGGAACACAAGAAGTCCTTAGAGAAGGCAGTTTGGCTGATGTGCTTTAAAAAGCAGGTCCAGCTCTTGGACGGGCTCATTGCAGCACAGGCAGTCGAGTTAACGGAGTCAGCCCTTGAGATCCCGGATAAGGCTCTCGCAGGGGAGAAGTTATTAGTAGCTTTGCAGGCTTTGAACCAAGAGAGAGTACATTTAGTAGGAGAACACAAGGCCCAGATGGAATACCTACGGTGCCAAGTCACTGAGGCCAAGGGAAACGAGTTCAGGTTGCGGGAGAAAAATGCCCGCTTGGCAAGGCAGATCAGGGAACAGGAAGAGAAAGTACAGGAGGTAAAAGCCGCTTACAAGCTAGCAAGTGAACAGGGGTTTGAGGAGGCAGACCACGACCCCTGTAGAGAGAGGATAGAAAATCTGAGCCGGGCCCTCCGGAAGGCAAAAGGCATGGTATGCCTCATAAGCCCAAAGGCAGGGCAGGCAGATTTTATGGGGAACGAGGGGAGGACAGTTCCAACGTCACCGGTGGTGCCTAGGGACGACCCGGTTGAGAGAGAGGAGACCTCACGGCCACCACCCGTAGCACCAAGTTTCAGCGAGGTTTGGCAGCAAAGTGGGGTGGAACCCGAAGCGGAGCCAGAGGTAGGGCAACACCCGCCTGAGAGGCCGGAGCCAGGACCGATGTGCCCAACGCGGCATCGGAGATTCGGCCCACCCGCCAATGGCGACAATGAGGGACCCCTCCAAAACCAGTTCGTATTACCCTTCGACACACAACAGCTCAGGGTTATGGTCAACCATATCCCGAAGCTTTCCGCAAGGGGAGACCCCTCGATCCACTTCAGGGAAATAGAGCAGACCGCCAGCATCAACAACTGCGATGACGCTGAGAAGGCCAAAATGCTGCTATTCTCCCTGGAGAGTAATCTCCTCCAATCCCTCTCTGACGAGTGTAAAAGGGGGCAGGGCGGGTACGAGGAGCTTAGAGATGTGGTTCTGGAGGCCATGGGGATGGATGAGGGAAGTCCCTTCTCCTGCGTGGAGAAGACAATCCAGCTTTCTGGGGAAACCCCACAGGCTTTTGCGGGCTGGCTGTGGCCGGTGTACCAGAAAGCTTGCCTGGGGATGCCAGGCCGGACGTTCCTGAACGGGGATTCCCTGACGCATTGGCTCCGTTGCCTGGTGGCGAACAGCTTGCCACAGGTCCGGGCCAAGGCCGAAGCCTGGTTCGACCCCAAAGATCCCCAGAGCACAGAACTCACGGTAATTAGGCAGCTCACTCTGGCTTACAAGAATGGCAGGGGAGCTGATGCACACCCACCCAAGGGGAAGGTGCATGAGATAAAACCAGGAGTGCAGAGTAGAAAGGAGTGGCACCAGGAAGGGAGTAACCCCCCCAACACAAAGACCAATTGTTACGGGTGTGGTAAGGATGGTCACTGGCGGAAGGAGTGCAAAAATCCTTGGAAGGATAACAAGGGAAAGCATCCCACAGCCCCAGCCCAAAAGGCCGGGGTAGGGACCCCTTCCGCAGAGGTCGAGTCACTTTTGGACGCCATGAGGACCTTACTGACTGGCCAGGGGAGAGTAGCAGCCGCCATCGGTGCTCTCACCCCGTCAGCCCCATCCAACCCACAGCCGTGACTAGAGCCAGCGCAGCCTGTTTATCTGTGTTTGCTCCGATATGATGAGTGGAGGAGACCCCTTTTGGAGATGGAGGTGGAAAAGGTGACAGGGACCTATCTGTTGGACACGGTGCATGCATCGCGCACTGTGATCTTCTCAGCTAACCCCATCACCTCACCTCTCTCCAGTGGGGTCCCATACAGTCTATCGGGGTTCACGGGTAGGGAACAGGCTGGCTCGGTTTCCATCCCGCTCGCCATTCGGATAGGACCGCTCCGCTCCAAGTGGACGTGTGTCCTGATGAAATGGGATGTGGAGGATGGAAGAGGGGTCCTGGGGGCCGACTTTATCGTAGGTCACAGGATCCTAGTGGATTTGAGGAATCACTGCCTTTGGGGGGCAGGAAAAGTAAAGAACGGTGAGATCGTAGTTATCCCGGGTAAGGAAGGGAAGGAGACCCGCTGCACCAAGAAGCCCAAAGAGGATTATAACCTTGGGCTCATGGTCAGCAACACCCCACCAGAGTTCCAGGCATTTGTGCAGGCCCACCTGGCCACATTTGCCACTCACAAACATGACTGCGGGAGGGTCACAGGGTTTGAGGTCAGCGGAGACGGTGACCCCATGGCCCGACCACAGAAGCAGTATAACTTCCCCAGGGAAGCAGAGCCGGACATGGAAGCAGCCATGTCTTCGTTAGTACAGCAGGGAGTTCTGAGACCGATAGCTGCCCACGTGAATTCTCCGTTATGGCCGGTCAGAAAGCCGGACAATTCCTGGAGGGCCACGGTGGACTATCGGGTGCTCAATAGCAACATCCCAGCCTGCGCACCCACAGTAGCAGCAGTTGCCGACCTCATCGGGAGTATTCCAGCATCCGCGACCACTTTCACGGTGCTGGATATTTCAAATGGGTTTTGGTCCATCCCTGTAAGGAGGGAGGATCAGTACAAGTTAGCCTTTACGTTTAAAGGGCAACAGTACATGTGGAACTGTTTGCCACAGGGCTTCCACAACAGCCCCAGCATTTTCCATCAGTGCATGGCTGACAGTTTGAAGGATTTTAGCCAGCCTAGACAGTTGGTTCAATATGTGGATGACCTGCTCCTGTTCACTGATTCAAAAGAGGAGCATGGCCCGCTATTGGCCGAACTGCTGGAGCTGTTAGGACAGAAGGGTTTCAAGGTAGATCCCAAGAAGGCGCAGATTGGCCAGCAGGAGGTGAAATTCCTCGGTCTGACCGTGCGCACTGGAGAAAGGGACATAGATAAGGCTGGGGAAGGAGAGTCTCGGGACCCCTATCGGGCAGGTCCGGAAGCCGCAGTCCAGGACAAGGGAGGCACACAGGGGTAAAGGCCCCGGACCTAAAGCGGGTCCGGGCCCAAGATCCCGTCTGTAAGACCGTCCCGGTGAGGAAAGAGAAAAGACAGCTACTGGAGGGTCCGCTCGGGGCAGCGGGCGAGCCTTCAGCACAGGTTTTAAAACAGGCCGCTGGTTACATCAACCAGTGTAAGCTGTTTACACCTGAAAGGGGAAAGCAGCCAGTTGGAAAAGGGTCTGAGGATAAAAATCCTCAGCCTGCAGCAGGAGCGAGTTCACAGACTGCACAGGCAGGCGCTGTGGCTTGCTTGAAGGGAGGGACCATCCCGCCCATCGATTGGGACACCCCCCCAATCTTGTGGGATCCAGATGAGGGGGAGGGACCTGAGGGCGAAAACCCCGCCCCGGACCCAGCCATGGGACCTGGGGGCGGAGACTCTCAGCTCGCAGCAGCAGGCTGTGAAAAATTACCTGCCCCCAGCCCTGGTTTAAGAACATAAGAACATAAGAAATAGGAGCAGGAGTAGGCCAATCGGCCCCTCGAGCCTGCTCCGCCATTCAATAAGATCATGGCTGATCTGATCCTAACCACCAATCCACTATCACAGAACCATCTCCTGAATCTAACAGAATTAGACACACGAAATAGGAGCAGGATCAGGCTACACGGCCCATGGGCCCGCTCCGCTACCCACAGGGCCATGACCGATCCGAACCTAGGCTCATGTCCAAATTCCTGCCCGCTCCCCGTAACCCTTAATTCCCTTTACTTCTAGGAAACTGTCTATTTCTGTTTTAAATTTATGTAATGATGTAGCTTCTACAGCTTTTTGGGGCAGCATATTCCATGGACCTACCACCCTCTGAGTGAAGTAGTTCCTCCTCATCTCAGTTTTGAAAGAGCAGCCCCTTATTCTAAGACTATGCCCCCTAGTTCTAGTTTCACCCATCATCGGGAACATCTTCCCCGCATCCACCCGATCCAACCCCTTCACAATCTTATATGTTTCAATAAGATCGCCTCTCATTCTTCTGAACTCCAATGAGTAGAGTCCCAATCTGCTCAACCTCTCCTCATATGTCCATCCCCTCATCCCCGGGATTAACCAAGTGAACCTTCTTTGTACTGACTCGAGAGCAAGTATGTCCTTTCTTAAGTATGGACACCAAAACTGTACGCAGTATTCCAGGTGCGGTCTCACCAATACCTTGTACAACTGAAGCAATACCTCCCTATTTTTATATTCTATCCCCCTAGCAATGAAAGCCAACATTCCATTGGCCTTCTTAATCACTTGCTGCACCTGCATACTAACCTTTTGAGTTTTGTGCACCAGGACCCCCAGATCCCTTTGTACTTCAGTACTTTCCAGTTTCTTGCCATTAAGATAATAATTTGCCCTACGATTTTTCCTGCCAAAGTGCATAACCTTACACTTTCCAGTATTGTATTCCATCTGCCAAATCTCTGCCCACTTACTTAGCCTGTCGATGTCCCCTTGCAGGTTTTTTATGTCCTCCTCACTCACTACTTTCCCTCCCATCTTAGTATCATCTGCAAACTTTGATATGTTACACTCGGTCCCCTCCTCCAAATCGTTAATATAGATTGTAAAGAGTTGGGGACCCAGCACTGACCCCTGCGGAACACCACTAGTTACTGATTGCCAGTCTGAGAATGAACCATTTATCCCAACTCTCTGCCTTCTGTTAGATAGCCAATCCTCTATCCATGCCAGAATATTACCCCCAATCCCGTGATTTTTTATCTTAAGCAATAATCTTTTGTGTGGCACCTTGTCAAATGCCTTTTGGAAGTCTAAATACACTACGTCCACTGGTTCCCCTTTATCCACCCTATACGTTACTTCCTCAAAGAACTCCAGCAAATTTGTCAAACATGACTTCCCCTTCATAAAACCATGCTGACTTTGTCCTATTAAATTATGATTATCCAAATGTCCTGTTACTGTCTCCTTAATAATGGACTCCAAAATTTTACCTACCACAGATGTTAGGCTAACCGGTCTATAGTTTCCAGCCTTCTGTCTACTGCCCTTTTTAAATAAGGGTGTTACATTAGCAGTTTTCCAGTCTGCCGGGACCTTTGCCGAGTCCAGGGAGTTTTGGAAAATTATTACCAATGCATCCACAATCCCTACCGCCACTTCCCTCAAGACCCTAGGATGTAAGCCATCAGGTCCAGGTGATTTATCCGCCTTGAGTCCCATTATTTTGGGAGGGGTCAAGCCTGGGGGAGCAACGGTTCGGGTAAAAGGCCCAGTGGCCAAGAAAGTCCCACCCATCAAAGCCCCTAGAAGGTCCCCACGGATGCCCCAGCCGAGAAAGCCATGGTCACCAGCCCTCCAGTTACCAAGGGCCGCCCCTCGAGTCAGGTAAAGGTCCAAGGACAGAGGTCCTCAGCCAGCAGCCACGGGCTGTGAGGGACCAACAGTCAAGGATGGTGCGGTCACGCCGGGGGCAGCGGCGAGCCGCAGTCCGACCAGGGATTAGCCTGGCCGCCCGGAGACGGATGGCAGATGTATATAGTTTTAGTTTAAGTTTGTGTTTATTGTTGAGTAATTATTTAGCTTAAGTTTGGGTGTTTATAATTTATGTTAAATAAGGTGATGGGTAGTTTTAAGTTGAGTAATCTGTTAAGAGTGTATCTTTGGGTCGAGGTCGCGGGACCCGACCATGAATCACCAAGCCAGAGAATCTCTTGGGGTCCTGGCTGCATGTTCGTTTACATCTTTTTGCAGAAAGATTTTTGGGATGGAATGGATTGTGATCCTATTCGCCCTGATCGGGATGAGTGTGGCGAGGAGGGGCGACGTCCAGAACTCCCACATCTATGGGTGTTCGGGAGACAAGGCGCCCCTGGCGATCGATGGGAGCGGTGAATGGGATGCGGAGGAAACCACCATTTGCTTCCACGAGGGAAGGTGGCCAGGATGGCTGGGGTCCAATTCGTCTCAGTACTCCAGCCAAACCAGATTCACGTATGGGAAAGCCTCCCTCCTGTGCCCCAGGGTACGAGTCATTACCACGAGGGTCAGCGTCACCGCTGGAAAGCGAATATGTTTGACGTGTAAAGGACACATTCCACTGGATAGGTGGCGGTGGCTCAGGAAGTTGAGCAAGGACATGAGGAACCCCGAAGTCGAGTGGGAACGGTTGGGAAACAACAGCCATCGGACGAATACCGGGACTCATGGAGGACTAAGCATGTGTTGGGACAAGTGGTGGGAACCGGATCAAGGGATTTACATCTGTATGTGGGGGTCAGTGAAGGTCTGCCCCGCGGGCATATCCATCATGTTCCACCGGCAGTGGCATGACACCGGGAAGGGGATAAGGTGGGATGCCAGCCGGAAGGTGGGTGGGATGCCAGCCGGAAGGTGTGTGCGATCCCATACTCCCAGATCCCAGTCAACGTCACTGAGCTGGTAACCCGCCCCCGTAAGCCCCTGCCCACGGCGCAGGCGGCGAGGTTATCCAGGGAAGATTGCCCCACCGCCACCAAGGGACCAGGGAATGGGTTGATACTAGTCCCCACCGATCAGATGCTGTACCAGGGGGTACACTACGCAGTAGCCTCCGTGATTTTAAATCTCACCGAGGTACATTTACCAGAGTGGTGCCCCAAAGAAACAGAGCAGCTATACCAGGCCCTATTAAAGGACATGTTCAAGAAATTTTACGAGTTCGATTTTGCCCACGTGGACAAGACCGATCTCTACACCACACACACCCCGAGAATTTTTGAGTAATGCAGGGATGCAAAGAAGGGATGTATGGAATGATGTTTTTACTGCGTTTAATACTGGGTCCTCTGTCATCAACAGCTTGGATGACATAGAGCTGCAGACCCAGATAAACGGTTTAAAAACACAGTTAAAAAGGATATTACTGGATGAGAACAAGGTAGTGGGCTCGGAGTTGCATGAGGACCAGGCCATGATGGTCCATTTAAAAGAGATCATAGCCGAGTTGGAAAAGCAAGCAAAGACGGTAAATGCTCTCATAAGGGAGGACAGAAATGCTTCTGACCAGGCTGCGCAGAATGAGGTGTGCATGTTATACGGGACGTGGTTACTGGGCGAGGGCCGCAGTAATCTGGAGGATTTAAAACAAGGTTTGGTCCCCTCCTGGATTAGCAACAAGCACCTCGCAGCCCTCCACCCTTTTGAGAATGCATTGAGCCTGTGCCAACTCCGGCTAGCCTCCGAAGCCTATCCAGTCCCCGTGGATTGTGGGCGGTCCAACCACACAATCATGGGAGTAGTAGTTAGGATGCCGGTCATGGGTAGGACAGCCTGACCCGCACCGGTATACAGGGTGGAGAACATTGGAGTCATTCAAGGGGGTGCACACATTCGTTTCACAGCAGTCCCGCCTTACGTCATTAAGTGGGAGCACACTATGACAGGTACTGACCTCTCAGGGTGCCGGAGCTGGGGAGCACACATAATCCTGTGTCCCCAGCACTTGAATGCCTTTTCAAAATCGCAGTGTGGGTTCAGAGCTGCTAACGCGAAGCCTATAAATTGTACCATGGAGGCAATGGCGCAAGGCCATGTTCCCCCGCAGGTAGCATATATAGTGGGTGCGACATATTGCATCACCACCGGCGCATCCCACTACCAGCATGGACAGCATAGTTGGTGTCCAGTTAGTGACAGCAGTTTCTTTTTTAAACCCGAGGCAGAAGTTCAAGTGGCCCAGGAGCGAATTGTCCCCGTTCCTGAACCCTCCACTGTTCACCTCACTGTGAAGGAGAATTTTACGGATTTACAGAAGTACGTAGTGCACTTTGGCTATGAAATTCCCCCTCTCCCTAAACATCTGACCAAAATACTCAAAGCCGTTATAGTTTCGCAGAAACATTTTTATACACTCGAACAGAAAACAGTAGAGATAGGGACTAAGATATTGGATATTGTGACTCCACCCTGGTGGAACATTTTCAGTAATATAGAGGTCTCTTCGTGGATCAGGCTGGCTTCCTACATTCTCGGGGTTTGCCAGTTAGGGATAGTGTGTATTTAGTTTGTATTCAGTGTAAGGGAAAAGGTCGGTGGTCAGAATTCCGAAACCAGAGGATTTGGAAAGAACATTATGTAAAGGTGGAGGGAGGTACGCCAGTTTAAGTCTTTTCCCTGTATTATAAGTAAAGGATTGTTGTTTCTTTGTGTTTGTTATTTTTAATAAAGTTTTTTCTTTTGTTGTTTTTTTGCGACGCGGTTTAATAAAGATATGTGTACCAAGTGGTGCAGGGGTGTTGGACACCCTCCACGCTTGGATGTGTGTGTAAAGTCTGTAATTTTGCTCTCTGTATGCTGATGTACACTACATTTTCGCGGATTGGGAAGTGCATGTGTCGTGGGTATATTAGATAGCTAATTACAGGGGAAGGTTGACTATGGAGGGTCAGAAAAATTTTGCTCACCTTAAATGTATGATACTTCAAGCAAGTTTTAGTATCACAGGGCGGAATGTAAGATTTGCAAAATTTCTGCATTTCCCCGAAGGATGTTATTAATAAACGGGACCCTGCGTGGACTTTTTTAAATCAAAAAGGGTACCCAAGATGGCGTCTGTGCCTCCTGGCAGAAAGCCTGTGAGATTTTAAAATGGACTCTGCAACACAGACAGCTTGTGGATCGAAACCCAAAGCTGCAGTGTCTGTGAAGAGAGATTTTGTATTTTGAAACCAAACAGGACTCTGAATTATGCATTAGACCGAATTGGAGACAAATCTAAATTCAGTTTAGGCCTATAGTTGAGGCCATCAAGCAGTCTACGTATATTATTGGAAACAGATTAACAGAGCCATCAAGGCTGGACAGGCCCATCAAGGAACTTTCATGACAATACAAGTTGATTATCGGGCCAGTAGATGCGATTACCGGCCATCTAAAAACAGTTAGTATAGATTGCTACCATTATTTAAAATAGCCCGCCAAGATAAAGACAAAGAACAAACCTAATTTGGCGCGCAGATAAGGGTTTCGAAAAAGGGTATAATTGAAGGCCCCCGGGTAGCAATCGGTGTGGTACGCTGTGCTGTCCTGGTGCTGCTGCTCTCGGCCCCTCCCCCTCGTAGCTGCTGCTCTTTCCCCGTCCCACGCTTACCCCTGGCCTTTGCCCGTGCCCTTTTCCCACTCCATCTGGAATCGCCCCGGCACCAGGTCGGGCGGACATGGACAATTCAGGCCAGGCGAGGTGGGACGCGACGAGGGGAGGAGGGAAGACCACCGGAGGGAAGGCCACCTGAGGAAAACCGGCTGAAGAAGACCAACTGAGGAGATGAACTGAGGAGAGGCTTCGAATTATCGGGCCTTCAGCCTCGGCCGACCTTCGAATATCTGTACACCAACTCAATCTGTCAGCTGTCGACGAAGAATCATCCCTGCAAGGTAAGGTACCCAAACAGAGACTTTAACTTTGGGGTACTCAAACCCGAACAACGCCCTTGCAGCACCCGGAGACCACGTGACGACGGCAGGCTCCAGAGAGCACCAAGAGCGAACCCCGAACCCAACCGCTGTTTTGAGTCTATCAAACCTTTTGATTGGTGAGCATTAAATTCTGACCCCTCATAGCTTAATCTAGTTAGGTATAGGGGTGGGATAAGGATAAGGGGATTGTTAAGATAATTGTTTTCCCTCGATGTGCCGTGTGTTCCCCATTCCCTGTATAAGTATATTACTATTCTTTTGTATTTTTTGCCTGTAGATGTGTACACTAGTAATTTTTCCATAAAATTGTATCAAGTTTTCTTCTTCAATAAAATCTTGGGTTTTGTTTACATCCAACCACCTGTCTACTCGAGTCTTCTCTGTTCCGCCGCCTTGTACCTAAGTCCGGTGTCTAGAACCCAGGGGCGTGGGAGCGATTCGAACTGCTCAGGGGCAGTCAGAGGCATAAACAACTGACCATCACACGCTACCCCCTACAAAAAGAACATTACTAACCTGGGAGACACGAGCATCTGCCAACTGAGGCTAATTTTATTCTGTCTTGCTAGCAAGCTCATGGGCGCGTTCTCACCGCAGTTGCTAAAAATCTCTCCTATTAAACACTCAGGTATGTGTGCACATGCCCACTGCCACGCCCATCTATTACATGATTACACCAAAAGGAAGGGTTAAACACACATCCATATAAGGTAAAGCTATTACATAGACATACATCTTATTAATAGCTTAGCTAATGAAGATGACTACCATTCTTTGTACCAGTGTGAATTAGTTACTGTGACGGTGCCAGTCAGTTCCTTCTCTAGCCTCTAGATGGCACCTTCACTTGTTTGACTCTAGCCCTGTGTTAATTGTTCCTAGCCTCCTGTGTTAATTCTTAACGGCCTGTTAGCTGTTCATGGGTTGCACCTGGTTTTCTTGGTATATAAGTTCTGTGGTTGCTTCCTTCCTTGCTCAGTCCTAACCGGGTAACCGGGGACTAGCCTTTGCTCTGTGGCTCCTGGCTTTGACTAGCTGGGCACCATGGTTCTCTCGAGTTCTGTATTTAAGATGTAACTAACTCTGTGTTCTTGTTGTTCTTAGTCTTGATAAGGTGCTGGCTGGACTAGCGTGTTGCCATGCTGGCGCTTGTCTTGAGCTTTGTATTGAGAAGCCTGTTACCCCTGCGGCAGCCCCTCGTGATAGCTTGTCTCGAGTCTCGTCTCGGCAAGCTGGTTGCGCTTGTGGTAAGCTTATCCCAGCTCAGTATGGACAAGTATGTTGCCTCATGGAAGCTGTCCTGAGCTCCTATTCTTGACTAGCCATTTTGTAACTTGTCTCGAGTTCTATGTATATTGTTCTTCTCTCGAGTTCTATGTATGATGTGGTGTTCCTGTCTCGAGTTCTTACGTATGCTGTTGTGTTCCTTGTATGAATCTAGTTATGTGTGAATCTAGTTAAGTAATGAATAAAGTACTGTTCCTTAAGATTGTATACCTGCCTCTAGCCTGGTTTCTGCACTTGGGTCCAGAACCTACCTTGCCCGGAGAGCACGGCCCCGTATCTACACGGCCCCGTGGCTCCCCAACCCTGACAGTTACCTTATCAGACAGTATATTTTTCTGCATCTGATTTTCATTCATCCCTGGAAACTAAGTCTATTTTTAATCTTGTATCTTGTAACAGGCTGTCTCATCCCTGATCTCGCCTGCACCTTAATCTCACATTCCAGTATTAATTCTTTACCTTCTTAGTACATCAGTTCTATGTTTAGATGCTGGTTTCACATTCTTAGGCACTAACTATTTGCCATTACCATTGAAGTTGGTTACAAAGGAGTTGCTTGTAACACATTAAGCGCGCCAGCTATTTTGGACATATGGGAGGTGGAAGCTTTGTCCTCTTAATGTTCGCAAGTTGTTACCAGCCCTTTTTAATGTTTTTGAATTGATTAGCTCTATAACAAAAACATGCAACACTTATTGAATTACTCTGATATGTCGTAGCAGCAAATCAAGTCTGCATGGGTCTCCGGAGTAATAGGGGGATTCATAATGATCCAGAGATGGAGACCTGGAGAAAATATTTAAAAATTTACTGCGGGAGAAGTTGGGGGAGGACTCGCAGAGTGTTTGGGAAGACATAGGCCCTAAGTTTCCTCAATGTCAGTTACGCCGTAGTTATGTTGTAGTTGTGTTAGAAAGTTACGCCATTCACGAGCAGTGGGAGTTAGACATAGGTTTCCTGGGGTAAACTAATTTGGAGTGTAGAATCTGTGTAAGTTGCAGTCAATCCCCCCACCCCCACCCCGCAGTAAACTTCTGTACACAGACTTTAAAAGCGCTCCACAGACTCTCAACAGCAGAAGAACACTCCAGGAGTAAGGTAAGTAGCCGTCAAGTGTTTTCGCTGGCAATTTCCACCAAATCACTTGGTGGTATCTACTCCCACAGCATTAGTCTAGATTGGCACCATCATATCCACTTAGGAGCTCCCTGTTTCATGTTGCACAGATGCCCTGTGGTAGCCTGGAAGGATGTAAAACCAAAAAGGCTGAGGGCTGCTGCCGCGGACAGCAGAAAGTATGTAAATCGTCATGAAGAAGCTGGTAGAGATGCACAAGGGAATCCCTAGAGAGGCTCTGCCATTGGATTCACAGCTCCTTGGTGAGGTAACTGCAGAACCTATACACACAATACAGGGGAGTGTCATACCATGTTGGGCTTTTGCCATGATGCCTGATGCTCCTGGCCTAGACATGCTGTTGCTCCAATTCCTCCTCTCATTACGATGGCATAGAGTGGTGTGTCAATTAGGAAAGCCAGCCCTTGTCCGAAGTTGATCTGAGTATGGGGCTTGGGGGTGGGGTTAGTTAGGAGTCCCAAAATTCTTTTGTAAGAAGAGAGGAAAGTAAAATAAGGTGCAGGTTTCAATGATTAACAAATGTGAAGGAAAATGTTTTTTAAAAAGTTCCTTGGAAGCCTGTAATCAGTAAGTGATGCTGGTGTCCGCTTCAGCTCAACAATTCCTCATTGTGGACCTTTATTTTGGGGTGTAAACTTACACCGTTTGAAGGGGCAGCATAAACCCAGGAAACTTCTGTGTCATTAAGGGGGGAGTGGAAGGTAAAAATTGTACAATTCTCAAAGCCGACCCCAACCCGCCCACTTCAGGTGAAAGTAAAGTGAGGGCACAGTGGCAATTGAGGGAGTTGAACAAATGACATTAAAAAAAATCACATAAATACTCAGACCTCACACCTGCTTCCTTGCTAAGGGAAATGCTTTTTCTGGCAACACTTGTTCAGAGAGTTTGATTTCAGGAGTTTGCAGGTGATTTCTACAACTTTAGACGTCACTCTCACTACATTGGAGGTCACTCTCACTACATTGGAGGTCACTCTCACTACATTGGAGGATTGTGCGTCTGATCTCCACTTTACATCTGTCAAATATCAGATCATTATGGGTGCCGTTTATGCTGTCTCACCTTGGACCTCAGATGCAGACCAAGATGTGCACCAGCAGCAACAACACCAGCAGCAGCAGCAGGAACAGCAGCAGCCTTCTCCTCACTGACCTGCCACGACAGGAGAGGGGATGAGCACAGGGTGCACCTTCAGGAGGCGATACCCCCAACACAGGGTATATAGGCAAAGGATGAGCTTCCTGGACATAACTGAACACCAGTGCCTCAGGAGGCTCAGGGTATCGCATCAGGTTGTGGTAGACATTTGTAGCCTGCTGGAAAAAGACCTACTGCCAAGTAGTCCTGATGGACATGCATTACCAGTGGCTGTCAAAGTCACCACCACCTTCAACTTCTTCACTTCAGGCTCCTTCCAGGGAACTGCAGGAGATTATTTTCAGGATCTCGCAGTCGGCCGCCCACAAATGAAAGAAGGGCAGGCATGGCAGCTCAACATTCCTGGTTACAGGGTTTTCAGACGAGATAAAGAGGGGGACAAAAAAGGAGGGAGGTTCACAATATTGGTTAAAGGAACAATTACAGCTGTGAGGAGGGATGATATGTTAGAAGGATCATCAAATGAGCCCATATGAACAACAAAAAAGGGGCAATCACACTGCTGGGAGTGTACTATAGACCCCCAAATAGTCAGAGGGAGATAGAAGTGCAAATACGTAGGCAAATTTCTGAGAAGTGCAGAAACAATAGGGCAGTAATAGTAGGTGATTTCAACTACCCTAATATTAACTGGGATAGAATCAGTGTAAAAGGTATAGAGGATGCAGAATTCTTAAAATATATTCAGGAGAATTGTTTTAGCCGGTACGTAGCAAGCCCGACAAGAGAGCAGGCGGTTCTGGACTTGGTTTTAGGGAATAAAGCAGGGCAGGTGGAAGGGGTATCAGTGGGAGAGCATTTTGGTGGTAATGATCATAATTCAGTTAGATTTAGCGTAGTTATGGAAAAGGACAAAAATAGACCAGGAGTAAAAGTTCTCAATTGGGGAAAGGCCAATTTTACAAAGCTGAGATGTGATTTAGCAAAAGTGGACTGGAAACGGCTACTTGAAGGTAAATCAGTGTCAGAGCAATAGGAGGCATTCAAGGAGGAGACAGTGAGGGTTCAGAGCAATTAGGTTCCCACAAAGGAAAAGGGTGGGACTCCCAAATCTCCTGGATGTCAAGGGGCATACAAGGTAGGATAAGACAAAAAAGGGAAGCTTACGTCAGATACTGAGAGCTAATTACTGCAGGAAACCTAGAGGAGTATAGAAAGTGCAGGGGTGAAATTAAAAAGGAAATTAGGAAAGCAAAGAGAGGGCATGACAAAATATTGGCAAGTAAAATCAAGGAAAACCCCAAAATATTTTATAAATACATAAAGAGCAAGAGGATAACTAAAGAGAGAGTAGGGCCTATTAGAGACTTAATTAATTTTTTGCATCTGTCTACAGAAAACAGAGGGACGATGCAGACATTGTAGTTAATGAGGAGGAGTGTCAAATATTAGATGAGATAAACATAGTGAGAGAGGAAATATAAGAGGTTTAGCAGCTTTGAAAGTAGATAAATCGCTAGGCTCGGATGAAATGTATCCCAGGCTGTTAAGAGAATCAAGGGAGGAAATAACGAAGGCTCCAACCATCATTTTTCAATCCTCTCTGGCTACAGGTGTGGTGCCAGAGGACTGGAGGACTGCTAATATTGTACTGTTGTTTAAAAAGGGAGAAAGGGATAGACCAAGTAATTATGGGCCAGTCAGCCTAACCTTGGTGGTGGGCAAATTATTGGAATCAGATTTCTGAGGGGCAGTATTAATCGTCATTTAGAAAGGCACGGATTAATCATGACAGTCAGTATGGATTTGTTAAGGGAAGGTCATGTCTGACTAAATTGATTGAATTTTTTGAGGAGGTAACAAGGAGGGTCAATGAGAGTAGCACATTTGATGTAGTCTACATGGATATTAGCAAGGCTTTTGACAAGATCCCACATGGCAGACTGGTCAGAAAAGTAAAAGCCCATGGTATCCAAGGGAAAGTGGCAAATTTGATCCAAAATTGGCTCAGTGGCAGGAAGCAAAGGGTAATGGTTGACTTGCTTTCCATTTCCTGCTTTTTTCCAGTTCTGACAAAGGGTCATCGACCTGAAACCTTAACTCTATTTCTCTCTCCATGGATGCTGCCTGGCCTGCTGAGTTTTCTGTTGTTATTTCGGATTTCCAGCATCTGCAGTATTTTGCTATCGTAATGGTCAACGGGTGTTTGGTGACTGGAAGTTTGTTTTCAGTGGACTTCCACAGGGCTCTGTACTAAGTCCCTCGCTTTTTGTGGTACATATCAATGATTTAGACTTCAATGTAGTGGGCATGATTAAGAGCTTTGCAGATGTGAGGGTATACATATCAGGAAAGGATGAACAGGCTGGGTCTCTTTTCTCTTGAAAAAAAGAAGGCTGAAGGGTGACCTAATAGAGGTCATTAAAATTATGAAAGGTTTTGATAGAGTGGATACAAAGAGAATGTTTCCACTTGTGGGGAAGAGCATAATTAGAGGCCATCAATATAAGATAGTCACCAAGAAATCCAATAGGGAATTCAGAAGAAACTTCTTTACCAAAGAGTGGCGAGAATGTGGAACTCGCTACCACAGGGCATGGTTGAATGCATTTAAGGGGAGGCTAGAAAAACATATGAGGGTGAAGGGAATAGAGGGTTATGCTGATAGATTTAGAAGAGGAAAGACCGGAGGAGGCTCAAGTGGAGCATAAACGCCGGCATGGACTGGTTGGGCTGACTGGCCTGTTTCCGTGCCGTATATCCTATGTAATCCTATGATACAAAAATTGTCCATGTGGTTGATAGTGAGGAAGAATGCTGTAGACTGCAGAAAGATATCACAGGACTGGTCAGGTGGGCAGAAAAGTGGCAAATGGAATTCAATCCGGAGAAGTGTGAGGTAATGCATTTGCGGAGGACTAACAAGGCAAGGGAATACACAATAAATGGTAGGATACTGAGAAACGTAGAGGAACAGGGGGACTTTGGCGTGCATGTCCACAGATCCCTGAAGGTAGCAGGACAGGTAAATAAGGTGGTTAAGAAGGCATACGAGATGCTTTCCTTTATTAGCCGAGGCATAGAATATAAGAGTAGGGAAGTTATGCTAGAACTGTAGAAAACAGTAGTTAGGCCACAACTAGAGTACTGCGTACAGTTCTGGTCAACACACTGCAAGAAAGATGTAATTGTGCTAGAGATGGTTCAGAGGAGATTTACAAGAATGTTGCCAGGACTGGAGAATTTTAGCTATGAGGAAAGATATTGGATAGTCTGGGGTTGTTTTCTTTGGAACAGAGAAGGCTGAGGGGAGACTTAATTGAGGTGTACAAAATTATGAGGGGCCTAGATAGAGTGGATAGATAGGACCTATTTTCCTTAGCAGAGAGGTCATTCCTTTAAGGCACAAAAACCCCACAGGAAAAGTGGTCCGACCGTGGCTAATACGACAAGTTAAAGATAATTGGCCGTATTTTCTGATCGGAGGCTTCCTGCATGCGGAGGCCTCCGACCTGGGAAAAATCTACGGACTTACCCGAGGGCTCCCGAGGTCCGGACACAGCTCCTGGGCCTCTCCAACTCGAAATGTGCAGGGCCTACATATCCCAGAGGCGCATGCGGTTCGCAAGCATCCCTGGGATCACGTGGGCCATGGGGAGCCAATCAAAGAAGGGAATCTCCCTTCATACACTTGACAGATAGAGCTGTCAAAAATATGAATGGAGATCACCCCAAAAACACTATAAAACATTAAATAACTTTTTCTTTTAATCACATTTTTAAAATTAGTTGAAATTACAATAAATTAAATATTTTAAACAAAAAAATTATTTTTTGAAAAAATAATTAACTTTTTTACAGGGCTAAAAATAAACTTACCTTTTTTAAAAAGTATTTTGAAATGATAAATGAGTGAAATTTTTTTTTTTTTTTTTACTTTTTTCAAATCTTATGCTGGTAAAAGCAGGCCTTACGCCTGCTTTTACCAGGTGTAAGATCTCTAAGGGTTTTCTGCGGGCGTGGGTTCTCCAGAAAGCGGAACTCTCCCCCCAGCAGAGGCCCTTCTCTAGGGCAGGCGTCAGATCTTCTTGACAGATCGGAAATGCTGGTTTTCAGCACATGCGCTTGGCATGCCTGAAACTGGCATTTCCGATGTTCCTAAGGGTGTGTACACAGCGCGTGCACACCCATAGGGATCGGAATATACAGCCCAGTATTAGATCAAAGGAAGAGGCTTATAATGTTGCCAAAAAGAGTAGTAAGCCTGAGGATTGGGAGGATTTTAGAATTCAGCAAAGGAGGACTAAGAAATTGATAAAGAAAGGGAAAATAGAATATGAGAGTAAACTAGTGAGAGACATAAAAACAGACTGTATAAGCTTCTATATAGGTATATAAAAAGGAAAAGATTAGCGAAAGTAAATGTGGGTCCCTTACAGGCTGAGACAGGAGAAGTTATAATGGGAAATAAGGAAATGACAGAGAAATTAAACAAATACTTTGGGCTGGATTTTGCCAGCCCCGAGGAGGCAGATTTGAAGGCGGGTCAGGTGGGAATGTTGCAAAAAATGGCGGCGGGTTCCGATCCTGCCTTCAACCCGCCTCTGCGCAACTTTCCCAAATGCAGGCTTGCAGACTCCGTTTCGGTCCCCACCTCCAAGCGGCAGGCTAGGCCCTTAAGGCACTTAACTGCTACTTAATGACCTCTATAATCCCATTTTGAGAGACCTTTCAAAGTTTACCACATTTCCAGCATGCTGCAAGTCTCTCCTGGAACACGCCAACTAATCCTGGCAAGTTCACAAGTGGTTGGCTTCCTAACAGCTGCAGCTCCACCATAAAAACGAAGTTTACAACAATGATCATTTGCAGGTGGCAGAATTTTCTTTTCTCAGGTCTTGGAGAACCTTTTGCAGGTCTACTGATTTTGGAAGTGTTGAAGCTGAGATCCATCTCCGCTGTGACCTCCTGGGAAAACCCTCTCCCCACTTTGACTGAGCGGTTCCTCCACTCAGGTATATACACCAGCAGCATGGGAACCATTTATTTCCTTTCCTCCTGGATCTCAGATTTGGATGAAGACCAGCTGTGGCAGCAACAGAACCAGGAACAACAGCAGCACCAACAACAGGAGCGCCAACCTGCTGCTCACCCACCTGAAGCTGCATAGGTCAGAAGGCGCCAGCGCTGGGAAACACGTCACCGCAGGAGATATCCCCAAAACAGGGTTTACAGACAGAGGATGAGCCACCTCAACATGAGTGAGCAGCAGTGCCAAAGGAGGCGGAGACTTTTGCGAGAAGTAGTGGGTGACATCTACGCAATGCTGCACCAAGACCTGGAGCCCAGAGGAGTGGGTGGACACCCCTTACCAGTGGCCGTAAAAGTCACCACCGCACTCAACTTTTTTGCTTCAGGCTTATACCAGGGATCAACAGCAGACATCAGTGGCATCTCCCAGGTGTCCGCACACACTTGCATCACGCAGGTAACCGATGCTGTCTTTGCAAAGGCGCACAATTACATCAACCGTATTACACAATCAAATGTAGCCGCAAGCCTACATTTCGTTGTACTGCACTTGTGCACTAACAATGACAATAAAAGTTGATTTTGATTTGAAGGATCAAGCAAGTATAACCACGCATGCGGTTGCATTTGCTAATATGGCAGGCTTGCCAAATGTGCAGGGCATCGTAATCTGCACACGTGGCCCTTAAGGCACCCCATCACAATTCAGTTCATTTTGTCCACCGCAAGGGCTTCCACTCCCTCTATGCAGCTGGTGTATAACCACAAGAAGTAATTTTTGCATGTTTGCGCCAAGCACTCTGACAGTTGCCATGATTCGTTCATCCTGCAGCTCTTCAGTCCGCCAAACTAACTTTGCGGATGGCTACTTGGAGACAAGGACTATCCCCTGAAGACGTGGCTAATGACGCCGTTCAGGAGGCCATCCAACGAAACTGAGGAGTGCTACAACTCCTGCCACATTTCGACCAGACCCATTATCGAGCAAACCATCGGCTTGCTGAAGATGCGATTCAGATGCCTTGATAGGTCAGGTGGAGCACTGCAGCACTCGGCAGCCAGGGTCTCCAGAATCGCCATGGTCTGTTGTGCACTTCACAAAATGGCACAGCATCGTGGCTTGCAGCTGCCTGAGGGACAAGTGGCTCAGCGCATAGCCTCCTCAGATGAGGATGAGGAGGAGGAAGAGGATGAGGAGGAGAGCGAGAACGAAGACCTTGCGGAGGCGCATCAACCAGTGGCAGCAGCACGCGAGAACATTGCTGCCCGGGATGCGAGGGATGCATTCATCTTGGCCAGATTTGCTCCATTTGCCTAATCAAACACATTTGACTCGCACCCTCTTACTACACCATCGACAATGGACAAGAACCTGTGGCTTCCTATCACTCTGACCACCATACTGACAAATCCAAGTCGCCCTGAGCCCTCAATGTGGAAGTCCCATTTGCAAAATGATACAGCCCAGAGCTTCAACAGTTTGCCATCACTTCATTTTATAACATTCAGTAAAGGATGGCATTACACAATTAAACACAACAGAACACCCAAGTGACTACACTTGTGACTACTTGTGCTTTATCTTCCTCTTACACGTGCTCCTACGTGGTGCTTCCCTGTGGCTTCAGCAGATGTGGAGGCCCCTTGCTCGCTTTCATGCTGTTCCTGCCTCGACACTTTTAACGGGCGTCCTCTGGGGTTGCGAGCCTGTGAGGGCTCGCCAACAGTCTGCTGCTCCTGCAGCTGTGCAGGAGCTGAGACGCCCATCTCAGTTGGGTGAGGACTCTGGTGGGGCTCTGACCGAGGGCTCCGCAGTAGCATGGGAGTGTGAGTGCTTGGAGAGGAGCCCCCACTTCCTTGTTGTCTGCCACCAACATCCCTCTCATGGGTGGGCCCCACTTTAGAGTTAGCAAGTGGCTTGACAGCACCTTGCTGCACTTCAGGGGGGCCATGAGGACCCGTTTCTGCACTGGCAGTCCTAATCCAGAGGACTTCCATGAAGGTCTGGTTTATCTGCTCAATAGCTGCCCATCGCTCCTCCAGAGATGTCAGTCTATTCTGAACAATGACCATGTTTTCAATACCCTGGCGGCTTAGCTCCTCCATGGCCGTAGCCATCCTCTCCTCTACCATAGCCATCCTCTCCTCTACGGTAGCCATCCTTACCATGGAGTTAGCCATCCTTTCCATGTTGATGCGTTCATGCACCAATGCCTCCACAAAGGCTCTACTCATGTTAGCGTTGGACTTCTCCATCCTCTCCACACACAGTGACCATGGAGACAAAACCTGCCAGAGACTCCTGCACCTGTTCCTGGAGTTCCATCACCGCTCTCCTTCTGGGTGGACCCGGAGGCACAGTGTCGACATGCAGCTGAGCCGAGCTGGGAGCGCTCTGCTGCCTCCGACGAGGACTCTCCACTGCTGTTCCTGCCTCCACCATCTGCTGATGCTCACTTGTGAGCTGTGATACACCAGGTGACAACACTACTCTATGTCCCGAAGGTCACATCGAGGCGTGAGTGTCTGCGCTGATGCTGGGTGTGCTTAATTTTGGTGACGCTGCGCCCTCAGAGGTTGCAGCTTCCTCGGAGGAGTCTGGAGGCTCAGGCTCTTCCTCCTGGACAGTGGGGAGGGGGGCTGTCGATGGTCCTGTGGGGGAGTAAAGGAAAGAGTTAGACATGAGATAAACTTTGCATGCACATGGAATTGTGCAGATGATCATAAGTCAATCTGTTAGAGCATCAGAATCAATATCAGTCACTCATGCAATGTCAATGAGAGAGATGCAAAACTATTCTGTCACCAGCGTGCTCTTATGTGCCCATCTGTCCATCCCCCACTTGCACATCCTCCTCGACTCCCACGATCTCGAGGGCTGCCTCCTCAGCGCTGGTGAGCTGGGCTATTGAGGGTGGCCCTCCTTCTGTCTTTGCCTTTTCCCTCTTATTGTGGGCTCTCTTTTCCTGCAATGAAGGACACAAGTGGAGTTTGAGTGATAATGATGGAGTGAGTGTAGAGAATCCATAGCATAGATGCTTAGAAGGACACAAAGATGGAGTGAGGTCCCAAGACCAAGGGCCCTACCTGTGTGTTGTAAGTTGTTTTCATAGCATAACAGTGATAGGGAGTGAGGGCAGCATTGTCGAATAGTTAAGTGAATGTGTACAGAGAGAGAGGGAATGGTTAAGTGTGCAAGGGATGTAAGGGTAAAGTGGGATGTGGAGGAGGAGGTTGGCAATGCAGAGTGCTGGTGATGAGAGGCGAAGGGGAACAGATTGAGGATAATGGTGATGTCATACTCACTTTTCCTGTGCGGAAAAGGTCATTAAACCTCTTTCTGCACAGCAGCCAGGTTCTGCAGCACATTGACCTTGAACTGACCTCCTGTGCCACTTGCAGCCAGACAGCTTTGGTCTGCTGGGGAGGTTTTGTCCTCCCAGAGGAAGGAAACAGCACTTCCTTCTGAGCTCTGGCTCCCTCCACCAGAGCATGGAGGGAGTCCTCATCAAACCGGGTTGCGGCCTTGGACCTTGAAGTTGGCATATCAGCAGCACAAATCCCTTAGAAGAATCCCAAATAAAAGTTCTAAGGCAGAAAATGAACCAAGGCTGCTTGCAGCCCTTAAATGCAGCTGCATAAATGACATCGTCAGAGGCGAGTTTCAGGACCAAAAGACTCATTGGGCCAGGGGTTTGCACACGCTGGGAATCAATTGCCCAACTAGGGCAAAATCACTAAATTATCCCACCTGACATCGGAGGCGGGAGCGGGAACCGCCGACCACCTGACCCGCCCCCAATGGCAAAATCCAGTCCTTTGTGTCTGTCTTCATGGAAGAAGACGCAAAAAACTTCCCGGAAATAGTGAACAACCAAGGGTCCAGCGAGAATGAGGAACTGAAAAATATTAGTAAAAAAGTAGTACAGGTTGAGCGTCCCAAATCCAGAGTTCCGGAATCCGGAAAATTGGCGGCAGGGGTCCAGAATCCGTAAAATGTTCCAGAATCTGGACACCCTGAGGGAGGCTTACCAAAAACCAGAAATAGCGCAACCTGGGCTCAGCCATTTCCAGACTCGGCACGTGTTTCTGATGTCCAAAGTCCGGAAATATCGCAACCCGGGCTCGGGTGTTTCCAGACTTCGGACATCAGAAACACGTTCCGCTAATTTATTTAGATGAGTGGAAAATTGATTTTTGCTGGTTTCTTCCAAAATGAAAACTTAGGGGGGGAAAAAAGTGTTTTTAACACTGATATTTTGTGAAAAGTTAATTAAAAATCTTCTTTCAAGTTTCATTGTAGCTTTGAAGAAGTTGCTCCAAGTTTTTCTTTTCCTCTTCAATGCTGTCGTTAAACATACAACAAAAAATGAAATAAAATCTAATTCCAAACGGAGCTCAAATAAGAAAGTGAATAAAGTGGTTAAACTTCCTAAGAAGGTTATCTATCCCCAGTCTTGGCGATGAGTTAGGATCAGTTTTGGAGAAGTTGTTTCCTTTTTTTCTGCTGCCGTTCCCTCCATCTCTCACAGATTCTGAGGTACAAACAGGGACACAAACTTTTTCCTTCTCTCATAACATGATTTAAAAACCCTGATAATCTCTTTCAAAAAGGGGACAACACTGGGCAAAATTTAACTGGAAGTTACCGTGGGACATTCAACATCACTTTCCCGTATATCTTTCAGACTTTAAACAATTTCCTGATTTTTTTTTAAAATTTCACCGCGGGCCTAAATATTGTTTGCTTTAGCCTCCTTCCAGCGGCCATTGTACATGTGCTGTGCCTCCATCTGCGTTGTTCCAAAGTGCGGCCACTGCTCAGTCCCCGGGAACAGACTACACACGCCCGCCTGGACCCTCACCCCCCTCTCTCTCTCTCTCGCTGTAACTCTCTCTCTTGTCCCTGTTTCTATCCCTCTGTCCCTCTCCTTGTCTGTCTCTCTCTCTCTGTCTGTCTGTCTGTCTGTCTGTCCCTGTCCCTGTCCCTGTCCCTGTCCCTCTCTCTCTGTATGGGCTGGATTCATGTCCATGGCGAGACCCGCCCTCATTGCCAGCTCCAGCCCGCTGTCCAAAGTGATTTTCCCCGATTGAGCTTATTGTATGAGCCCGCCCAGTGCGTTTTCTGGCCAATTGAGGGAAGCGGGTCTGATGACGTCATTTGATGACACGTCATCAGCCAGTTTCCTTAAAGGGGTCATGCGCAAATTTATTTTGACATTTGTACTGTCAGTGTTCTACAGCATTGAGGTGCTGCAAACACTGACAAGCACTGCACAGAGGTGCACGGCTGCACCCAGGATCTCCCATGACTCCCTCCATATGCTTATGAAGGGAGTCACAGCATGCAGGGAGATTCTCTTCCCTTCCAATGGGTGAAAGAGACCTCCCCAGGAGACCCACGCAGCCTGGTTGCACATTGCATAGAAGGACACAAGCAGGGATGTTGTCAGGAGGACCAGGCTGCAGTGGCGCAAACCTTTCAATGATCTCAGTAGATCACAAAACGTTACTGCAAAGCCACACTCCACCTCAATCTGCTGTGCCACTCATCACATCCCCATCACTCTGCCTTCCCTACCCTACCCCTGCACATCCTTACTCACACCAACCTACCTTGCACCTCCACCCATCCCTCTCACTCTATCTACATTATCACTTCTGCATCTCACTAGCCACCCCTCACACTCACCCTCACCCTTGTCCAATCATATCAACTAACAACACACAAAGGTAGGCACTTGTGTGTTTTAGCCAATGTTCATGTAAAGCTTCTGTTAATGCAGCGTCAAACTTTGAACCCTTTATTTTGAATACTTTGCATTCTTGGACAGATTTGTGTGTACCTTTGGAAATGGCTTAGTGAGTTGCAGTGAATGGTGAGACATAACGGTACCCCCCGCAATGGTGATGAGTGTGAAAGGAGTGGCTTGGACATTGTAGGGATGCTTTATGGTGTTGGTATGGGGTGATGCTAACCTGGCACATCATGTGGCAGCCAGGGTGTACAGTGTCAAGTGAAGTAAATCTGGCCATGGTGAGGCCATCCCTGACCTCCCGGGTAGCAATGTGGTCGGGTGCTGATGCCCTCTGTCCTGTGCAGCATCAGTTGATTGCGGAGAAGGTTTTTGTTGCTGTTGGTGTCTGGTGTACCTAGTGCTGCTGGTGTTGGAGCTGATTGTGGTTGGGATTCTGAGGACCAAGGTGAGATAGTTTCAAGGGCACCATTGCTGATGGAATAGATGGCAGGTGAAGTAGAGGGAGGTCAGACTGGATGGAGACCTGTGTAAAGAGTGCAGCATTCTGAATCTGTAATGGAAATGCAGTTTAGAGAAGCTAGTGGCTAAGGGAAGATATCTGATTCAGCTGGGAGCTTTGACTTGATATTTGAAGCTGTCAACTCATCAGCTGAAAGAGGCAAGTCACCCCCCGCCTCAACTTCACTAACGAGGTCTAGCCACAGCGGGAAACTGGTGGGCGACCAGTCAAAATCAAAAATCTGGGTAAAAAGCATTGTTAAGTGGCTGCAAACAAGCCACTAATGATTTCAATTGCTTCCCCCGCCACTGCGTGTCGGATCTGCTCAGCGCAGGCAGACCCTTACATTTGGGAAAGGTACATGGTGGCGGGTTGACAGCAAGGTTCCAACCTGCTGTCAAAAAAAAACATTTATCCACCCGCCAAGCCAACGATCATGTCCGCTGACCCCCCCGGAAAATTCCCCCCATGTCTCTCTGTCTCTTTGTTTCGCTGTCTCTGCAAAGAACATCGGAGCAAAAGGAAAAGCAGAGAATCAGTGTCGATGCAGGAGAGAGCTTTCCTCACAGTTTTTTAAATATTTGAAATCCTGTCAATGTTGAAAAATGAGCAGAATTCTTTCCCTTTTAGGGGAAATGCTTCTTGACAATGCTTTCCTATTTGTGTTCTTGTGATAATAAAGGTGCTCACATCAGGCTCCAGCTCCGTTAACCTGTTCGCAATTAATGCCCTTAGTGTCCCAGCTCAGTGTAATCATGAGTGATAACTGCCTGCAGGTTTTAGAAGAGACAATTAAATGAGGTCCTGTTGGTGGATGTTAAAGATTTTTTTACCACTATTGTAAGAAGCACAGGGAATCTCTCTCCCCAGTCTCTCTCTCTCTCCAGCCTCTCTCTCTCCCCAGTCTCTCTCTCCCCTCTCTCTCTCTCCCCAGTCTCTCTCTCTCTCTCCAGCCTCTCTCACTCCCCAGTCAGTCTCTCTCTCTCTCTCCCCAGTCTCTCTCTTTCTTTCCCCGTCTCTCTCTCTCTTTCCCCATCTCTCTCTCTTTCCCCGTCTCTCTCTCTCTCTCTCTTCCCCATCTCTCTCTCTCTTCCCCGTCTCTCTCTCTCTTCCCCGTCTCTCTCTCTTCCCCGATCTCTCTCTCTTTCCCCGTCTCTCTCTCTCTTTCCCTGTCTCTCTCTCTCTTTCCCGTCTCTCTCTCTTTCCCCGTCTCTCTCTCTCTTTCCCCGTCTCTCTCTCTTTCCCCGTCTCTTTTTCCCCGTCTCTCTCTCTTTCCCCGTCTCTCTCTCTCTTTCCCCGTCTCTCTCTCTTTCCCCATCTCTCTCTCTCCCTCCCCAGTCTCTCTCTCTCTCTCCCTTCCCAGTCTCTCTCTCTCTCTCCCTTCCCAGTCTCTTTCTCCCTTCCCAGTCTCTCTCTCTCTCTTCCCAGTCTCCCCCTCCCCGTCTCTCTCTCTCTCCAGTCTCCCTCTCTCCCCAATCTCGCTCTCCCCACCCCAGTCTTTCTCTCCCCAGTTTATCTCCTCAGTCTCTCTCTCTCCCCCATGTTGTATCTATGCTTTAATGCATTCAATCAAGCATGTAGATACGTTGAATTAAATCAGAGTCAGGCAGACAGGCTTATAACTGTGAGCTTTACTTTATTCATAAAATGGCCGACTGCCACTTTCCCAGGTAATTCCCATAATGCAATGCACATTACATTACCGTATTAACTGGTGTTAAACTCGTACATTACATTACCGTATTGACTGGTGTCAAACTCGCAGTCAATACACGACATCCCCCTTTTCCTTGGAAACAAAGTTGCAGTTTATAAACAGTTGCTTACAATAACACTGCATAACTTATTTGATTTATAAACTTTTTACAAACTTGTGTCTTACCACACAACTAAATAATTCCCAGGTTTAAACATTTAACATCACCCATGCAGTTCTCATACAGTTTATGTTGTGACATAATCAGACAGTCTTTGGGGTTTTCTTTTAACCCTTTGAGGTCTGGCTGTATTGGGTATGTCTGACATGTTGGTGTCAGTGGGTATTGCCTGTGTCACAGTGGTATGTGTGTCAGGGTCTACTATACTGTCCTCAGTCCCTTGTGTTTCCTCCTGCTCATGGAGTGTCTCCTTTGGTTCATTGGTTCTGTATTTCTTCACAAACGTAGTGTTTCTGGAGCAGCGTGCTCCTTCTGGAGATTCTACTACTACTTGACTCCCTGTTTTACTCAAAACTTTGTGCGGTGTGGCATTAAAAGGAGTGGTGAACTTGTCCACTTTGTCCTGCCGTACCAGCACCGTGTCGCCAACTTCCACCTCTGAGTATTGTGTTCTCCGCTGTTCATCTGCGTATAGTTTGGACTTGCCTTTTTGTTCTGCGTCCCGGTCACGTACTTCCATGTCTGCGCGCGACTCTGTGATGTCTAGCAGCTTTCCTCTCATTTTCCGTTTAAAGAGCAGCTCTGCCAGGCTCTTTCCTGTCGTGGCATGGTCAATGCTCCTGTACACAGTCACATATTTTCTAAGTTCACGTTTCCAATCCAGTCCTTCTGACTGAGCAATTCTGATTCTCTTCATCAGCGATGCATTCTGGCGCTCGACTTCTCCGTTAGGCTGAGCCCATTTTGCTGTCATTTTCAGGTGTTTGATCCCGTTGTTTTCACAGTATTCTTTGAATAATTCAGATCTGAATTGGGGACCATTATCAGATTTGCAGGTGATTGGCAAACCATGATGGCTGAAGATTGACTCTAAACTATCAATAACCTTCTCTGTTGTGGTGGAGGTCATGATGTCGTATTCATAGTAGCGACTATAATAATCAACTACCACAAGAATGGAGTGGTTGGATGGCAAGGGTCCCAGTAAGTCTATAGCTGCATCCTGCCAGGGGCCCTCCGGTAATAGTGTTGGTCTGAATGGTTCAGGTGGGTCGGGTCTGGCTACTATCTGACAGCCGTGGCATGCTTTACAGTGTTTTTCAGCTGCCTTGTCCATGCCAGGCCACCAAACCTTGGTTCTGAGTTGTTGCTTTGTTCCAACTATTCCCAAGTGTCCTTCATGTGCTAACACCAGGGCTCGTGTGTGTAACACTGTGGGTAGCACGATGCGTGTTCCCCGAAGAACTAGGTACCCCACTACACACAGCTCATTTGCAATTGCTGCATAAGCTTTACAGTTCTCAAAATGTCCGTTTGTGATTGCCTTCCATACCTCAATCAGCTCTGGGTCAGTAGCAGATGCTTCCTCCACCTCTCTAGTAGCGAGTGCTTTTGGTGTTTCACTCACAGCTACAAATCTCACATATTCATCTGAGCCGTGAAAATGTATCTCCTGTTTTGCTGTCTCCCCCAGCAATCGTGACAGTGGGTCAGCAATGTTTTGCTTGCCTGGAATGTGTATCACCTTAAAATCATACGGCTGTAATCTAAGTACCCATCTCTCTATATGGGCACAGGGTTTAGAGTGTGGGCCGTATATCACTTGTAATTGCTTATGGTCAGTTACCAAGTTAAATTTTCGGCCGTACACATATGGATGCAGCCTCTCACAAGCCCATACAAGAGCTAAGTGTAGTGTATGTACCTTGAAGAAGGAACTATATTCTGCAGCCCCTGTATACAGCAGTACCAGTAGTGACCACCCCTGTATATAAGCCTGTGTAGTAACTTTGCATAGTAGTTCCAGTTTTGTCTCCATTCAGTAAACACCTGTTATAACCAACTTCTGCAGTCCGTGTCTCAATTACACACGGACATTACATTGGCGACGAACAGATCCGAACTTACCTACAATTCTGCACCACCTCACGGGGATCCATCCCTGAAGCGAATTTATTAGAGGTCGAAGCCAGAAGGAAGAAATCCAAAAAGAAAAAAAAACAAACAGAAGAAACAGGCATCGACCGTGGGCAACCGCCCTCTGATTCATCGAATTCAAAGATTTGCAGGAGAGGCTGTAGAGAGCTGGGCTTGGTTATCCAGTCTATGGTGTTCCAGCTAATCGGGCTGGTGGCAGGTAGTACACTGATCCTTCCTGGGCTGCGGCGGGCTAGAGCTCGATCGGGTGGCTTTTCAACGGGGCCGAGCAGCGTTGTCGGGAAGAGGAGAGAGAGAGAGAGGGTGGAGCACACAGGGTGCGGCCGGTGCTACGAAGCCGGGCAGCGTACAGACCCGAGAAGAGGGAGGGAAGTGTCCCATAGGGTCTGCTCTAATGATGGGAACAGTAATTAAAATAAAAGAAAAAGAAATTAGAAGCGCAGAAAGCCGCGAGGAGCTGCAGTTTGCCACGGGGACCGCAGAGAGCGGCGTTGGCAGCAGCGCAGGGGGAAGCGTGTGAAGACCATAGGGCATCACCATCAAGGCATAAAAACACCAGCAACAGCGCTGGCAGCAGCGGAAAAGACAGAAAGCGCAGGAGGCGCCATCTTAATCCAACGGGGAAGAAGGCAAAGCGCGGGAGGCGCCATTTTGTTCAATCGGGGAAGAAGGCAAAGCGCGGGAGGCGCCATCGTAGATCTCCAAGATGCCGAAGACTGGCAATATCACTGCCTTCGATAATGCAATAGAAGACTGGACCACGTATGTGGAAAGAGTCAAAGTATATTGCAAGGCAAATGAAGTAGCCAATGAGAAAAAGGCATCGGTACTACTAAACTTAATGGGCGCAAAAACGTACGGCCTATTGCGGAACCTGATCACTCCAGTCAAACCGATGGAGAAGAGTTTTAACGAAATTGTTCATATCCTACAGGAACACCTAAATCCTACACCGCTGCTGATAGCAGAAAGATTTAAATTCCACAAGAGAAATCAGCATAAAGATGAGAGCAATGCTGATTACCTTACGGAACGATGCAAGCTATCAAAGCACTGCCAGTTTGGAGCAGGACTGGCAGATACCCTACGGGACAAATTTGTCTGTGGACTCCTGAGTGAAGGAACCCAGAAGAGGTTACTCTCAGAGAAAGAGCTGACGCTAGATAAGGCTTTCAGCGTGGCAGTATCATACGAGGCAGCAGCAAGGGGAGCTGCGGAAATACAGCAAAAGCCACAGGAATACGGCACCCATGAAATGACACGGGGATTTGAAAAATGTTATCGCTGCGGCAGAACAACCCATGACCAGAAGGACTGCTGGTCTAAGGACAAAACATGCAGGCAATGCAGAAAGATGGGACACATTGCACAAGTTTGCAGGTCCGGGAAGAAGACTAACGACAACAAAAAGACTACGAAGGAAAAGTATAGGAAAGTACAAAAGATGACGGACAGTAGTTCCGAAGACCAGAAGAGCGATAGTGAATCCGGGAACAAGAGACTAAGCTGTCTTAAACTACACAACATAATCACAAAAGAGGATCACCGAACCATTTGGGTCACCCTCATGATAGCAGGGTCCCAAGTCAAAATGGAATTGGATACAGGATCAGCCCTGACCGTCATGAATCGACGAGACTACGAGCGGCTATTCTCACACATACCCTTGAAAGACACATCCATTGTCTTGAAGACATATACGGGGCAGAAAGTATACCCCAGAGGGAAAATAAGGGTGCCTGTCAAATACAACGGCAAGGAAATACAGAAATTGTATCTATACATACTGCAAGATGGTGGACCACCGTTATTGGGACGTGAATCGATCAGAAAGATAAGTTTAGACTGGCACTCCATTCAGGCACTGACTGTGGCTGGTAAAAAGGATGATGACGTCACACCTGGTCGATTGTCAAAAATCTTGGCTAACGCTAAAGAGGTATTTCAACAAGAACTGGGAACTCTTAAAGGCGTAACCGCCTTGATAAAAATAGAAGAGAATGCAATTCCCAAGCTTTTCAAAGCAAGACCGGTACCATATGCAATTCGCCCAGCCGTCGAGGCAGAGCTGGAGAATCTGGAGAATGCAGGCGTGTTAACTAAGGTAGACTGGAGTGAGTGGGCGACACCCATCGTTCCTGTCATGAAGAAAACGTTAAACAATAAGTCTGAGGAGCCAAGGAAGGTTCGCATCTGTGGGGACTTCAAGGTGACTGTGAACCCAGTCCTTCACACAGTACAGTATCCTCTTCTGAGGATAGAAGATATTTTCACCTCACTATCTGGAGGGAAACGTTTTACAAAAATTGACCTAGCGCAAGCATATTTGCAGATGGAGGTTGAAGAATCCTCTAGGAAATATCTCACGATAAACACTCACAAAGGTCTTTACCAGTATAATCGACTGGTATTCAGAGTTTCATCAGCTCCGGCTATATGGCAAAGAGCGATGGAACAAGTCCTGCAAGGGATTCCGGGGACTCTGTGTTACTTGGACGACATCCTAGTGACAGGTGAAAATGACAGTGAACACCTTGCCAACCTAGAGCAGGTGCTCACTAGACTAAGAGAACATGGGCTGCGAGCCAATCACCCCAAGTGCGAGTTTTTTAAGAAACAAATATCGTATTGTGGCCACGTGATTGATGAAGATGGGTTACATAAGTCCCCTGACAAAATTGAAGCGGTAGTTAAGGCTCCAGCACCTGAAAATGTGTCGCAACTGAGGTCATTCCTCGGACTGGTGAATTACTACCATAATTTTTTGCCGAATTAGTCCACAATTCTGCACCCACTGAATGCCCTGCTACAAACTGGAGTAGCATGGAAATGGAGCGATGAATGTAAGCGGGCCTTTCAGAAGTGTAAAGGCCTGATCACTTCAAGAGAAGTATTGGCTCACTACAACCCATCACTACCAATAAGACTGGCGTGTGATGCGTCTCCCTACGGCGTTGGAGCGGTACTGTCACATAAATCCCTAGATGGTTCAGAGAGGCCGATAGCTTTTGCATCCCGCTCGTTAACTGCAGCCGAGCGTAACTATGCCCAGATTGACAGAGAGGCCCTCAGCCTGGTGTGGGGGGTGAAGAAGTTCAATCACTACCTGCACAGACAGAAATTTACTCTAGGCGAAAAGCCCCAGGGTCCTCCTAAGTGCTTTAGGGCAGTGGGGGAGGGGTAGCTCCATGAGGGGGCGCATTCTTTCTGGGTCGGGGCCGATGATTCCGTTCTCCACTACGCAGCCGAGGATGGCAAGGCGCGTGGTGTTAAACACGCATTTCTCCTTATTGTAGGTGAGGTTCAGCCGTTGGGCCGTACGGAGGAATTTCTCCAGATTCGCGTCATGTTCCTGCTGGTCGCGGCCGCAGATAGTGACGTTATCTAGGTAGGGGAATGTAGCCTGCAGTTCGTTCTGGTCAACCATCTGGTCCATCTCCCTTTGGAAGACCGAGACCCCATTAGTGACACCGAAGGGGACCCTAAGGAAGTGGTATAGGCGCCCATTCGCCTCGAAGGCGGTATACTGGCGGTCCTCAGGGTGGATAGGGAGTTGGTGGTAGGCCGACTTCAGGTCGATGGTCGAGAATACTTTATACTGTGCAATCTGATTGACCATGTCAGATATGCGGGGGAGGGGGTATGCGTCCAGCTGGGTATATCTGTTTATGGTCTGGCTGTAGTCGATGACCAGGCGGTTTTTATCGCCGGTCTTTACGACTACGACCTGGGCACGCCAGGGGCTGCTGCTCCCCTCGATAATGCCCTCTTTCAGGAGGCGCCGCACCTCAGAGCTAATGAAGGCTCTGTCCCCGGCGCTATACCGCCTGCTTTTGGTAGCGACGGGTTTGCAGTCAGGGGTAATAGTGCCTCATGGGGCCCTACCTCGTGGGAGACGCCATTTTACTCACCACGCCCGACCGCCTCGCCCGCAGATGACAACGACTCGCTCAGCTACACACTAGCTTCCGTCACCCTGGACCAAGCCACTTCCTTCCCCCTCACGGAGGAGGCGTGCGCGGCCTTCTCCCTCATTAAGGGAGACATAGCCAAGGCCACGATGCACGCAGTGGACGAGTCCATCCCCTTTCAGGTGGAGAGCGACGCATCCGACTTCGCCTTAGCCGCCACCCTAAACCAGGAGGGGAGGCCAGTGGCCTTCTTCTCAAGGACCCTACAGGGCCCCGAGATCCGACATTCGTCGGTCGAGAAAGAGGCCCAGGCGATCGTGGAGGCAGTACGGCGCTGGAGGCACTACCTGGCAGGCAAACGATTTACCCTCCTCACCGACCAGCGTTCGGTGGCTTTCATGTTTAATAACAAGCTGAAGGGCAAAATCAAGAATGACAAGATTTTGAGATGGAGAATCGAGCTCTCCACCTACGATTATGAGATCTTGTACCGGCCAGGCAAGCTGAACGAATCCCCTGATGCCCTTTCACGAATGACATGCGCCAGCGCGCATATCGATAGGCTTCAGACCCTCCACGACCAGCTCTGCCACCCCGGAGTCACCAGACTCTACCATTTCATTAAGGCCCGCAACCTGACCTACTCCATCGAGGAGGTCAGGACCATGACCAGGAACTGCCAGACCTGTGCGGAGTGCAAACCGCACTTCTATAGGCCGGACCGAGCAAGCCTGATCAAGGCCACCCGCCCCTTCGAGCGCCTGAGCATCGACTTTAAGGGGCCCCTCCCGTCCTCTGACCGTAATGTGTACTTCCTCAACATCGTTGATGAGTACTCCCGTTTCCCCTTTGCCTTCCCCTGCCCCGACATGACCAGTAGCACGGTCATTAAGTGCCTGAATGCCCTCTTCGCCTTGTTCGGGTTCCCGAACTATATACACAGCGACCGGGGCTCCTCCTTCATGAGCGAGGAACTCCGGCAATTCCTCCTAGAGAGAGGTATTGCAGCAAGCAGGACCACCAGCTACAACCCCAGAGGTAACGGTCAGGTGGAAAGAGAGAACGCGACGGTATGGAAGGCCGTCCTCTTAGCCTTAAAGTCTAAGGGCCTCCCAACCTCCCGCTGGCAAGAAGTCGCCTTTTCCCCAGGAAGTCGACTACGGGAACCACTCTACCAACCTGGCTGACCGCCCCGGGGCCGGTCTGGCTGCGGAAACACGTGAGGGCCCATAAAACGGACCCCCTGGTCGAGAGGGTGAACCTCCTGCACGCCAACCCCCAGTACGCCTACGTGGCGTACCCAGACGGGCGGGAGGACACTGTCTCCCTACGAGACCTCGCACCCTCAGCCGATCCGGAAACACCGCCACCACCCCCCCCAACCCCAGCCCAGGTAGACGGCATGCCGGAACCCCACGAGCCCTCGCCGACCACGCAAACACCAGCATCAACACCGGATAAGGCACCAGCACCGGATAAGGCAACACCACCGCTGCGGCGATCGGAGAGGCTTACGAAGCCTCCGGACAGACTGACCTACCAGAATTGGTAGTACACTTCACCCCGCCGGACTTAATTCTAAACAAGGGGTGAATGTGGTAAACCACGTTCACTATCGTATCACTGTTAGTAGTTAGCACTGTTCACCACTGTTCGTTATAACTGTATCACTGACCACTATTGTATCACGGTACGAGGTCGCCTCTTGCCACACTGCTATACCTGGGATGACCACCGCCGACTCCGCCTTGGCTCCACCCACCAGGCCAGGTATAAAGGTGAGCGACTGACTGGTATTCCTCCTGCTTGGATCGGATCACCCACGAGAGTGGGCTCTGTTATTTAGTCAATAAAAACCTTTAGTCACCTTCGTAACTCTTCGCCTTTTATTGGAGGAATTGATAGGTATATCACTAACTGATCATCAACCTCTTGTCTCCATTTTCAACCCTCAGAAGGGCGTCCCGATAATGACAGCACAACGGCTACAGAGGTGGTCCCTTTTCCTAGGGGCACACCGATATGACATCGAGTACAAAGGAACTAAACAGCATGGGAATGCTGATGGATTGTCGCGCCTACCGTTGCCGACGGTGGAAGAAGCACCTGCAGTGGATCCTGTGGAGGTATTCCACTTGACCATAGTTGAATGTCTACCTGTGACGAAAGCAAACATAGAAAAGGAAACACGAAATGACCCGATACTCTCCAGGGTCTATGATTTAACAGTGAAGGGATGGCCAGCACATGGCGAACCACTGTTGCCAGCATTCTCGCCGAGAAGAGAACAGCTGTCAGTGTGCCGAGGAACCTTGATGTGTGGATCCAGAGTAGTAATTCCACCCAAATTGAAGGATAGAGTGCTCAATGAGCTTCATGAGGGTCATCTGGGAGGGGTAAAAATGAAGAAATTAGCCAGAGCGTTTGTGTGGTGGCCGGGAATCGATAGAGAAATTGAAGAGATGACCAAGAGCTGTACAGGATGCCAGAAGGTCCAAAACGCCCCACCACAAGCCCCTCTACATCCATGGGAGTGGCCCTCATCTCCATGGCAAAGGGTACACATTGATTTTGCTGGTCCATTTATGGACTCGATGTTTTTAATTGCGGTGGATGCATATTCAAAGTGGCCAGAGGTAATAAAAATGTCCTCAACCACCACAGAAAAAACTATCACAGTCTTACGAACCATATTCGCCAGAAATGGGCTGCCTGAACAGATTTGCTCCGACAATGGACCACAGTTTGTGTCTGAAGAATTCCGGAGGTTCTTAAAGAACAATGGTGTTAAGCATTACGCATCCGCCACATATCATCCAGCCGCCAATGGATTGGCTGAGAGGTTCGTCCAAACAGTCAAGAAGGCTATCAAGGCAATGTGTAATGAAGACATACCCCTACAACACAAGGTGGATAACTTCTTGTTTGCCTACCGGAATGCGACACATGCGGTTACCAACCAAACTCCAGCCATGATGTTCTTCAATCGAAGACTAAGATGCCGCTTGGATTTGGTTAAGCCAAACATCAGAAGAGATGTGGAGAACAGGCAGTTTCAGGATATGAATGAAAGGCCAACCAGGAGTGTCAAGATAGGTCAACCAGTTTTCGCCCGGGACTACCGCACAGAGAAATGGCAGCCAGGAACGATCTGCACACGGCAAGGACCTCTAATGTATACCGTGGACGTTGGAGAGAGCATTGTAAGACGCCATGCTGACCAGATTCTAGAGTCACTGCAAAACGTCAAATCTACACCACGATCCTATACACCTGGTGATGAAACCGAAGTACCAATTGCATCTACCTCAGAATCAGTGATATTCGAAGCAGACGAACCAAACAACGACGTTGATCCCAAATCAACTTTGCCAGAAGAACCTGATACCCCAAAGAGGCGTTATCCGGACAGAATCAGGAAGCCTCCTCAAAGACTGAATTTATAATTGATTAACTTCAGCTAATGTATATAGCAACTGTAATTGTAAATATGTTATTTAATTATTAATCGAATGTTATATACTGTTTAGCTAAAAGGGGAGGAATTGTAGTGTATGTACCTTGAAGAAGGAACTATATTCTGCAGCCCCTGTATACTGCAGTACCAGTAGTGACCACCCCTGTATAATAAGCCTGTGCAATAACTTTGTATAGTAGTTCCAGTTTTGTCTCCATTCAGTAAACACCTGTTATAACCAACTTCTGCAGTCCGTGTCTCAATTACACACAGACATTACACTAAGGCATCTCTCTCTGTTTGAGAGTATTTCCTCTCACACTCTGTTAAACTACGACTTACATAGCATATTGGCACCTCTTGTCCCTGTTGGTCCTGAACTAGTACTGCGCCTAAACCGACAGGACTGGCATCTGCTATCACCTTGGTTGGTGCTGTTAGATCCGTGGTTCAGTGGATATGCTGTTATTAAATAATCACACGGATGCTGTACATTAACAATAAACAGGTCTTTACTGGAGGAGGGTAGTCTCAAGACTGGGGGTACAGCGGCATGCGTAAAGCTTATATACAGGTGTGGTCACTGCCGGTACTACAGTATACAGGAGTTGTAAAAGTAGTTCTGACTTAAAGGCACATACACTACAATTCCTCCCCTTTTAGATTAGTAGTACCCCTAATATTCAAATAACAATTAACATTTCAACATGTACATTAAACAACAAAAGTCCATTTATAGATTCAGTCTTTGGGGCAGCTTCCTGACCCTTTCGGGATAGCGCCTTTCCGGAGGTTCTTGTTCTTGGTGCAGAGCCGATTCTGACCCCTTTTCATCGGGTAGTTCATCGGGTTCCACTGCTACTGGGTCTGAGGTAGATGCTGCCGGTATGTCGGGTTCATCCCCAGGTACTCGAGACATGGTGTTGACGCGTTCCTGTGACGCTAAGATCTGATCGACGTGGCGTCTCACAATGTTCTCCCCGACATCCACTGTGTACATTAATGGCCCCTGCCTTGTACATATCGTTCCGGGTTGCCATTTCTCTGTTCGATAGTCACGGGCCAAGACTGGTTGCCCTACATTGAAGCTCCTTGTCGGCTTCTCAATGATGTGCTGGAATTGTTTGTCCTCAACATTTCTTCGCACATTTGGTCTGAGCAAGTCCAGACGAGATCTCAACCTTCGGTTAAAGAACATCATGGCCGGGGTCTGGTTGGTAACTGCATGTGTCGTGTTTCGGTAGGCTAATAAGAAATTGTCCATCTTATGCTGTAGTGGAATTTCATCGTCGCACATGGCATTTATCGCCTTCTTAAAGGGTTGTACGAACCTCTCAGCCAATCCATTTGTGGCTGGATGATACGGGGCGGATGTGTAATGCCCCATTCATTCTCATAAATTTTTGGAACTCGTCGGACTTCTCTGTAGTGGTTGAAGACATTTTTATCACCTCAGGCCACTTTGAATGAGCATCCACTGCTATTAAGAACATTGAGTCCATGAATGGACCAGCGAAATCAATATGCACCCGTTGCCATGGAGAGGAGGGCCACTCCCATGGGTGTAGAGGAGCATGTGGTGGTGCATTTTGGACCTTCTGGCATCCTAAGCAGCTCTTAGTTAGGTCTTCAATTTGTTGATCGATTCCCGGCCACCACACATAAGCCCTAGCAAGGCTTTTCATTTTCACTCCCCCCAGATGACCTTCATGTAGCTCATTTAGCACTCTCTCCCTTAACTTGGGTGGAATCACCACTCTGGCTCCACACATCACTGTCCCCTGGCATACTGACAGCTGTTCTCTTCTGGATGAGAATGCTGGCAACAGTTAGTTGCCATGAGTTGGCCATCCCCTCACCGTCAATTCATATACCCGAGACAGCGTCGGATCATTGCGGGTCTCCTTCTCTATATCCGCGTTCGTTACTGGCAATCGTTCAATTATTGACGAATAAAATATCTCGATAGGGTCCACTGCTGGTGCTTCCTCCACAGTAGGCAGTGGCAGGCGTGATAGCCCATCAGCGTTCCCATGCTGTTTCGTGCCTTTATATTCTATTTCATATTGATTCGCCCCTAGAAACAGGGACCATCTTTATAACCGCTGTGCAGTCATCACTGGAACGCCCTTCTTAGGATTAAAGATGGAGACAAGTGGTTGGTGGTCAGTCAGCAAGGTGAACTTCTGCCCATGCAGATAGTGGTTGAATTTTTTTACTCCCCATACTAGGCTGAGGGCCTCCCTGTCAATCTGGGCGTAGTTGCGCTCGGCTGACGTTAGTGACCGAGACGCAAAGGCTAGTGGCCTCTCCAACCCGTCAGGGAATATGTGCAACAGCACCGCTCCAATACCATAGGGTGATGCATCATATGCCAAACGAATTGGTAGTGCTGGGTTGAAATGGGCCAACACCTCTTTTGATGTGATCAATTCTTTACACTTCTGGAAAGCTCGTCTACGTTCGTCATCCCACTTCCATGGTACCCCTGTTTGCAGTAGGGTGTTGAGTGGGTGTAATACCGTCGACAAATTTGGTAAGAACTTGTGGTAGTAGTTTACCAGCCCAAGGAACGACCTCAGTTGTGACACATTTTCCGGTGCTGGAGCCTTGACTACTGCCTCAATCTTTTCAGGGGACTTATGTAACCCCTCTTCATCGATGACGTGGCCACAATACGAGATCTGTTTCTGGAAAAACTCGCACTTGTGGCAATTAGCTCGTAGCCCATTCTCCTTTAATCTGGTGAGCACCTTCTCCAAGTTGACGAGGTGATCACCGTCATTTTCGCACGTGACCAAGATGTCGTCCAAATAACACTGGGTCCCTGGAATCCCTTGCAGGACCTGTTCCATCGCCCTTTGCCAGATAGCCGGAGCCGAGGCTACTCCAAACACCAGCCGATTGTATTGATAGAGACCTTTATGAGTGTTGATCGTAAGGTATTGTTTCGAAGCTTCTTCTACCTCCATTTGCAAGTACGCCTGGGCTAGATCAATTTTGGTGAAGCATTTACCTCCAGATAGCGAGGCGAAAATATCCTCAATTCGTGGAAGCGGATATTGTACAGTGTGAAGGACTGGGTTCACTGTCACCTTAAAATCCCCACAGATGCGGACCTTCTTTGGTTCCCCAGGCGTATTACTCAACAACCTCTTCATTACAGGAACGATGGGTGTAGCCCACTCACTCCAGTCCACTTTGGACAGTACTCCTGAATGTTCCAACCCTTCCAGCTCTGCTTCAACAGCTGGTCTGATCACATAAGGCACTGGTCTGGCCTTAAGAAACTTTGGGCTTGCATTTTCCTCTATTTTAATCATTGCTGTTATTCCTTTTAGTGTTCCTAGGCCCTCCTGGAACACTTCTTTTGCGTCAGTTGGCATTTTTGACAGTCGCCCAGGTGTGACGTCGTCATCCTTTTTGGCCTCAACCTTCGGTGCCTGTATGGAATGCCAATCTAATTGTATCTTCCGGATCCATTCACATCCTAGCAGTGGTGGTCCTCCATCTGGTAATACATATATATCCATTTTAGGTATTTCCTGGCCTTTATATGTCACTTTCACCCTTATTTTTCCTTTGGGGTAGACTTTTTGCCCCGTATACGTCTTCAAGACAATCTCTGTAGCTTTCATAGAAACATAGAAACATAGAAGATAGGAGCAGGAGTAGGCCATTCGGCCCTTCGAGCCTGCTCCGCCATTCAACGAGATCATGGCTGATCATCCAACCCTAGCACCCGGTCCCTACACCGACAGCCATCCCACCCAAGCCCTAACCCCGTAACCCCTCGTATTTAATCCCCCCTAACACTAAGGGTCAATTTTTTATCATGGCCAATCAACCTAACCCGCACATCTTTGGACTGTGGGAGGAAACTGGAGCACCCGGAGGAAACCCACGCAAACACGGGGAGAATGTGCAAACTCCACACAGACAGTCACCCGAGGCCGGATTTGAACCCGGGTCCCTGGCGCTGTGAGGCAACAGTGCTAACCACTATGCCACCGTGCTGCCATCACCTGGTGTACCTTATTGTACTTCTCCTGTGGAGATTTCTTACTGTTGGTTTTCTTCCCAGACCTGCAGACTCTTGCTATGTGTTCTGCTTTCCCACACTGTCTGCACACTTGGTCCTTGAACCAACAATCTTTCTGGTCATGTGTTGTTCTCCCGCAGCGAAACACTTCCCTGTTCCATAGGACATTTCATTGGTGCCATATTCTTGCGGTCTCCATTGTATCTCTGCAGCGTCCCTTGCAGCTGCTTCGTGTGATACTGCCAAACTGAAAGCTTTGTCCAGCGTAAGGTCCTTTTCTGATAGAAGCCGTTTCTGGGTTCCTTCACTTTGTAGCCCACACACAAACTTGTCCCTTAACGTATCTGCTAGTCCTGCTCCAAACTGGCAGTGTTTCGATAGCTTGCACAGTTCTGTTAGGTACTCAGCATTGCTTTCGTCTTTGTGTTGGTTCCTTTTATGGAACTTAAATCGTTCTGCTATCAGCAGCGGTGTGGGGTTTAAGTGGTCCTGTAGGATTTCTACTATGCTTTCAAAATTCTTGTTTACCGGCTTCTCTGGGGTTATTAGATTTCGCAGTAACCCATACGTTTTTGCACCCATGGAATTAAACAGAACCAGTGCTTTATTAGCATCTGGCACTTCATTCGCCCTGCAGTACACCTCAATATGTTCCACATATGTCGCCCAATCTTCGACTTCATTGTCGAACGTAGAGATACTGCCACTCTTCGGCATCCTTGGGTGTGAGTTAACTGTCAAAAATGGCGCCTCCCGCACTTCCCCTTCTTCTCCGCTGGCACAAAATGGCGTCTCCCGCGCTTTCCTTCCTTCCCGCGCTCGCCCTTCTTCTCTGCTGCGGCTTCTAAAAATGGCGTCTCCTGCGCTCTTTCTTCTCCGCGGCTCAATGGCGTCTCCCGCGCTCCCCTTTCTTCACCCCGCAGACCCTGTTCAGCCCGTGAGCCCTGGCTCTGCTCTGCGCATTCTTCTTTTTATATTTTTCGACGCCGCTCAGTCTAGAACCCGGCTGTTTCTCTACCCTCTCTCTCTCCGGTTTGTTTTCTTTTTCTCGACGCCGCTCGGTGTTCAACCCCCGGCTGCACCCTGCGCTCTTCACCCTCTGTCTTACCCCGTCGACGCTGCTCGGCTTTCTCTCCGCCATTGGTCGGCTCCAGCCGCCGCTGCTTGGGAAGGGTCTGCGCTGGACCTGTCGTTGGTCTCTTGCTGCTCGTCGTGGCTGGGGAACCAAGCCCGGCTCTCCACAGCCTCCCCTGCAAAGTTCAATCTGTGCCTGACTGCTGGGCGGTTGCTCGTGGTCTACGACCGTGTTCCTGGCCTTGACTATTTTTTTTTTTATGTTGCAGGTAGATTCGAATCGACACTCGTCGCCACTGTTAGATCCGTGGTTCAGTGGATATGCTGTTATTAAATAATCACACGGATGCTGTACATTAACAATAAACAGGTCTTTACTAGAGGAGGGTAGTCTCAAGACTAGGGGTACAGCGGCATGCGCAAAGCTTATATACAGGTGTGGTCACTGCCGGTACTACAGTATACAGGAGCTGTAAAAGTAGTTCTGACTTAAAGGCACATACACTACAGGTGCGTCCTTATCAAAATATGCTAAAGTGCCGGCCCTGGCCAACTCTTCCTTGAGTGCACTGAATGACTGTCTCTGTTGTGATCCAAATTTAAATGGTGTGTCTTTTCTCGTCAGGCGTCGCAGTGGCTCTGATAGCGTTGCAAACTGCGGGATGAATCTGCTACTGTACCCAAAGAGTCCCAAGAAACTCCTCACCTCTGTAGCATTCTCTGGTTCCCGAGCTTCTGCCACCGCTCGCACTCTCTCTGCTGTTGGCCCGATGCCCTTTTCAGACAACAGGATTCCCATGAAAATCAATCAGTCCATGTTGAATTGGCACTTCTCTGAGTTTAGTGTCAGTCCACTTTCCATTAGTCTGGTCATGACAGCGTGCAGGCGTCTGTCGTGCATTTCCTGGTCATGTGCACGCACGATAATGTCGTCTGAGATGTTTTCAACACCCTCTATTCCAGCTAAGGCATTAGCTATCTCGTGCTGATATTGCTCACTAGCTGAAGATACACCGAATATCAGCCTCTTGTACCTGTATACTCCGTTATGTACTGCAAACGTGATTTCTCGTGACTCAGGGGTCAGTTGTAACTAGTGATAACCCCATTTCAGGTCTAGCTTACTAAACACCGTCGTGCCGTTCATACCTTGGAGTATCTCATCAATGGTGGGGATTGGATATCGTTCCCTCACTACTGCCTGGTTTGCTCGTCTCATGTCTAGGCATAACCTTACATCCTTATCCGCTTTTGGTACAATAACCACAGGATTTGCCCATGGGGTGGGACCAGTTACAGGTTCGATAATGTCCATGTCCCTCAATTGTTTTATTTTGGCCTCTACTGCCCCCCTTAAGTTGAATGGTATACGCCTGAGTGGCTGGGCCACAGGCTTCACTTGTGGGTCGATATACAAACTGATCTGTTTTGTGTTCAGCCTTCCTACTCACTGGAACACCTTTGGATACCGCTGTTCTAGTAGCTGTCTTACATCTACCATAGCTGAGACATCTGCGCCTATTTTTAAAACTCCCAGTTTCATGGCTGTCTCCCTTCCTAGCAACGGTTCTCCATGACCTTTAACCACAATGAACTCCGCCTGCTCAGTTCTCTTACCTATTGTAATCCCACATGTGAATACACCTTTAACTGACAGTGGTCGGCTAGAAGCATAAGAGAATAACTTTCTCTCTGTCTTAGGGACATGTGACTGACACTTAATGTGTTCTGACTTTAATCCTTCCCATGTATTCTCATCTATCACATTACTAGTTGCACCCGAATCAATTAACATTCTCAGGTTTACTCCCCCCACACAAAAGGTAAGTCTCTCTGTCCCGTTATTTCCGGTAACAGCAAATGCAAAGTTATTTTGTTCCTCTACATTGTTCACACTGTATTTCTTTGTACCCTTTGTGTGGCATACTTTGGAGAAATGATCCTTTCCCTTGCACTTATGACACATTTGTCCGCGTGCTGGGCATTTCGGATCTCTGCCCATGTGGTCTGTGTGTCCACATCTGTAACATTTCCTTTTTTTCCTATCGCCATTTCCCTTTGGTTTCTCTGTCGAGCTTTTCACATAATACCCTCTTTTCTGTGTAACACAACGAACAGTATCTGTCTCCGCCTTCTCTGTACATGACATGGCTGACATCTGCTTCTCGACGTTTTCACATTGTGAGGCCAATTGTAACGTGCAGGCGAGCGTTAGACCATGCTCTTCCTCTAGCAATTTCCTCCGCACATAGGCTGACGTGCACCTACTCAGGATAGCGTCTCTTATTTGATTATCCGCAACCCCCCAAAAGCACAGTCTTTAGCAGCCTGCCGCAAGCGAGTAGCAAATTGTTGCACAGTCTCACCTGCCTTCTGGGACAACTTATGAAAAGTCTGTCTAGCAAATGCTGCGTTGACCTGGGGCACGAAGTAGTGATTCAAAGCACTAACCGCCGCCGTGTAGTCTGCTGGCTCTCCTGTGTCCGGTAGAGTTGAAAAGATATCCTGGACATCTGGTCCTGCTAGGTGTAGAAGTAGAGCTCTTCTCCTCTGCTTCATGGCAGCTGTAGAGGTATCGTCGATAATGAGTCCTTTGCTGTCGGCATAAAGCTCAAAAGACGTTAACCACTTCGTCCATCTTGGACCCAACGTGGCTGGCTCGGCGAAACATGCAAAATTTTGTATGCCGGTCTTCTCCATCCTAGCTAACTAAAACTTGGGCAACTACCTTTTTAAAAAGATTCTGTCCGTTATCCTCATCGCCAATGTTGTATCTATGCTTTAATGCGTTCAATCAACCATGTAGATACGTCGAATTAAATCAGAGTCAGGCAGACAGGCTTATAACTGTGATCTTTACTTTATTCCTAAAATGGCCGACTGCCGCTTTCCCGGGTAATTCCCATAATGCAATGCACATTACATTACCATATTAACTGGTGTTAAACTCGCACATTACATTACCGTATTGACTGGTGTCAAACTCGCAATCAATACACGACACCCCAGTCTCTCTCTTTCTCTCTCCCAGTCTCTCTCTCCCCATTCTATTTCTCTCCCCCAGTCTCTCTCTCCCTGTCTCTCTCTCTTTCTCTCCCCAGTCTCTCTCTCTCCCCTTTCAATTTTCTCTTCTCCCTCCAGCCACCAATGGATCCAGTTCTTCCACGGAGCTGCAGAAAATGTTGCCACGCTGCAAGGCCGCAACTGTTGGGTACTGTGCATGCACGGCCCTGGGATACCGTGCGCATGCACAGAAGGCCACAAAAATGGTTGTGTGGATAATCGCAGCATTTACATTCAGTACCTCAGGGTCAGGCCTGTAGCGGGTTCCAGCGTGCAGGCGCCGAAGCCCGCTCCTGCGGGCCTAAAGAACAAGCCTGTGGGACGCATTTGAAAAGAGCGCCTACACGCTGGAGCTCACTCCAGCAGGCCTGGTGCGCGGCAGCCTCGAGGTAACTGCGCGGCCGCACAGCTTAGGGGAAACCGTGGCATAGAGCCTCTTCAGAGGAGGAGGGGGAGGAACAGAAGCAGGAGGAGAAGGAACTTGAAGTGGACATGGCATCAGCAGTGGCGCACATTGCTGCCCGGGACGGCCTCTTAATGGCACAATTACTTAGCTTGCACCATTGCATCCATATGGCACCTAGATGCGGAACCAACTTTCTTTCTCCTCCTCACCACAAAGCAGTCCTAAAATGACCAATCCATTCCTGTCACACACACCCATTGCTCGCAGTCAAGTCATGTCTTACCATTCACATCAACTGACAAGGCCACTTGCCGGGCAGCAGGCAAAAATGGGCAAGACGGGAAAGTGGTGCATAGAAATAACGTGGCTCGAAATGAAAACAGCAACTTAACCATCTAACATTTTGTACCACACCCATGTGCATACCCTTGTGCACCTAGAATTATTTCATCTTCCTCTTCCTATCACTCCTACGTCGTGCAACCCCTGTGGCTTCAGCAGAGGTAGAGGCAGGCTGCTCACTTCCCCGCTCTGACTGCTCAGATACTGTGGGCTGACATCCTCTGGGTTTTGGAGCCTGTGAGGGCCCCGCCATGGGGACACAAAGCAGCATGTAGGGTTCGGACTGAGGTGGGGGGGGGGGCAATGGGGAAGAAGTGGAAGTGCTTAGAGCAGAGTCCCCACTTTTATGTCCCCTTTCACCATCATCCCTTTCATGGCCCACCCGCACTTCCCTGCTAGTAATGCGCTGAAGAGCACTTTGCAATACATCAGTGGGGTGATGATTGGCCAAATCTAGGTTTCTATCCATCCTAGAGAAGGTTGCATTCAGACTGTGCAAGCCGTTGGTCAGAGCAAGCATGCACTCATTTGAATGCCGCGTTTGATGCTCCATGCAAGTGGCCACCCTTTCCTTGGACAAACACATCAGACCCATGGCCTGTGACATCATGCCAGTCATGCTGGAGATGGACTCCACCATTCTCCCTGCAAGTGTGCACGTCGCAGCTGGAAATCCTCCCAGACACCTTCTGCATTTTCTGTTGCTCTTCCAGGATCATCCACTTTGTCGATGGCCCCCAAAGTTCAGCATCTTTGTCCAGCTGAGCAGAACTTGAAGTGTGCTGCGCCCTCCGACAAGGACTCTCCACAGCTGTCCCAGTCTCCACCATCTGCTCCTGCTCACATGTGACATGTGAGACATCAGGTGACAACACTACTTTCTGACTTAGTGATCCCTGTAAAGTCCGCGCCTCAATAATACACGGACTTCGGGAGAACAGTTTAACAGGTACTTTACTGAACAAGAGGCAGCCTGAAACTAAAATTACAGAAGCCTGCTAGGGCCTTTTATACAGGGGTGGTCACTGCCGGTACTGCAGTCTAAGACCAGTTATTCCCTTAAAGGTACATACACAACAATTCCTCCCCTTTTAGATAAACAGTACATAACATTCATTTAACAACTAAATAATAACTAATTACAATTACAATTTTCTCAGTAATATATACATCAGCTGAAATAGTCATTTATAAGTTCAGTCTTTGAGGAGGCTTCCTGATCCGGACTGGATAGCGCCTTTCTCGAGTATCCTGTTCTGGCGGTGGAGTCAATTCTGGCTCATTGTCATTGGTTGGTTCGTCAGCTTCCAATACCCCTGCTTCTGAGGTAGACGCAATCTGTACTTCGGGCTCATTACCAGGTGCACATGCTTGTGGTACAGGTTTGGCTTGTTCCTGTGACTCTAGAATCTGGTCAGCATGGCGTCTCACGATGCTCTCTCCAACGTCCACTGTGTACATTAGTGGTCCCTGCTGTGTGCATATCGTGCCTGGCTGCCATTTTTCTGTTCGGTAGTCGCGGGCCAAGACTGGTTGCCCTATCTTGAAGCTCCTTGTTGGCTTCTCATTTATGTGCTGGAACTGCTTATCCTCAACATCTCGTCTTATGTTTGGTTTGAGCAAATCCAAGCGACATCTTAGTCTCCGGTTGAAAAACAGTACGGCTGGAGTTTGGTTGGTTACTGCATGTGCCGCATTCCGGTAAGCAAACAGAAAGTTATCCACCTTGTGTTGTAGTGGTATGTCGTCATTATACATTGCCTTTATGGCCTTTTTAAAGGTCTGAACAAACCTCTCAGACAATCCATTTGTGGCTGGATGATATGGGGCAGATGTGTAATGTTTCACCCCATTATTCTTCAGGAACCTCCGGAAATCCTCAGACACAAACTGTGCGCCATTGTCGGAACAGATCTGTTCTGGCAACCCATTCCTGGCAAAGATGGTCCTTAGGACTGCAATAGTTTTCTCCGTGGTGGTGGAGGACATTTTAATGATCTCTGGCCATTTCGAATGGGCGTCCACAGCGATTAGAAACATTGAGTCCATAAATGGACCAGCAAAATCAATGTGCACCCATTGCCATGGAGATGAGGGCCACTCCCATGGATGTAGCGGGGCCTGTGGTGGAGCGTTTTGGACCTTCTGGCATCCTGTGCAGCTCTTGGTCATATCCTCGATTTCTTTATCGATTCCCGGCCACCACACAAACGCCCCAGCTAGGCTCTTCATTTTTACCCCTCCCAGATAAGAACATAAGAAATAGGAGCAGGAGTAGGCCAATCGGCCCCGCGAGCCTGCTCCACCATTCAATAAGATCATGGCTGATCTGATCCTAACCTCAAATCTTCTATCACTGTGCATCCACCCGAACCCATGTGATCTCCCGGGAGAGGCAAAAAACCAGATAAAGACCCAATGGCCAAGTTGGGAGAAAAAAATCTGGGAAATTCCTCTCCGACCCATCTAGGCGATCGAAATTCTTCCAGGAGATCACTCTGTCCCTATATTTTCTACAGTACTTACCTTCTGTAAAGGCGATCTCCACCCCAGCCAGGAACAGGAATAAAACCATCTCCTAAAATCTAACACAGAATTAGAACACAGTAGGAGCAGAACCAGGCTACACGACCCCTGGGCCCACTCCACTACCCACAGGGCCATGACCATTCCGAACCTAGACTCATGTCCAATTTCCTGCCCGCTCCCGTAACCCTTAATTCCCTTTACTTCTAGGAAACTATCTATTTCTGTTTTAAATTTATTTAATGATGTAGCTTCCACAGCTTTCTGGGGCAGCAAATTCCACAAACCTACTACCCTCTGAGTGAAGAAGTTTCTCCTCATCTCAGTTTTGAAAGAGCAGCCCCTTATTTTAAGATTATGCCCCATAGTTCTAGTTTCACCCATCATTGGGAACATCCTCACCGCATCCACCCGATCAAGCCCCTTCACAATCTTATATGTTTCAATAAGATCGCCTCTCATTCTTCTGAACTCCAATGAGTAGAGTCCCAATCTACCCAACCTCTCCTCATATGACCACCCCCTCATCCCCGGGATTAACCGAGTGAACCTTCTTTGCACTGACTCGAGAGCAAGTATGTCTTTTCTTAAGTATGGACACCAAAACTGTATGCGGTATTCCAGGTGCGGTCTCACCAATACCTTGTACAACTGCAGCAATACCTCCCTGTTTTTATATTCCATCCCCCTAGCAATAAAAGCCAACATTCCATTGGCCTTCTTGATCACTTGCTGCACCTGCATACTAACGTTTTGAGTTTCGTGCACCAGGACCCCCAGGTCCCTTTGTACTACAGTACTTTCCAGTTTCTTGCCATTAAGATAATAACTTGCTCTATGATTTTTCCTGCCAAAGTGCATAACCTCACACTTTCCAGTATTGTATTCCATCTGCCAAATCTCTGCCCACTTACTTAGCCAGTCTATGTCCCTTTGCAGGTTTTTTATGTCCTCCTCACTCACTACTTTCCGTCCCATCTTTGTATCATCTGCAAACTTTGATATGTTACACTCGGTCCCCTCCTCCAAATCGTTAATATAGATTGTAAAGAGTTGGGGACCCAGCACTGACTCCTGCGGAACACCACTAGTTACTGGTTGCCAATCTGAGAATGAACCATTTATCCCAACTCTCTGCTTTCTGTTAGAGAGCCAATCCTCCACCCACGCCAGAATATTACCCCCAATCCCGTGATTTTTTATCTTGAGCAATAATCTTTTGTGTGGCACCTTGTCAAATGCCTTTTGGAAGTCTAAATACACTACGTCCACTGGTTCCCCTTTATCCACCCTGTATGTTACTTCCTCAAAAAACTCCAGCAAATTTGTCAAACATGACTTCCCCTTCATGAAACCATGCTGAGTTTGTCCTATTAAATTATGTTTATCCAAATGTCCCGTTACTGTCTCCTTAATAATGGACTCTAACATTTTACCAACCACAGATGTTAGGCTAACAGGTCTATAGTTTCCATCCTTCTGCCTACTACCCTCTTTAAATAAGGGTGTTACATTAGCAGTTTTCCAATCTGCCGGGACCTTTGCTGAGTCCAGTGAGTTTTGGAAAATTATTACCAATGCATCCACAATCCCTACTGCTACTTCGCTCAAGACCCTAGGATGCAAGCCATCAGGTCCAGCGGATTTATCCGCCTTGAGTCCCATTATTTTACCAAGTACCACTTCCTTAGTGATTTTAATCGTATTTAGTTCCTCCCCCCCTAGAGCCCCCTGTTTGTCCAGTGTTGGGATATTCTTAGTGTCCTTTACTGTAAAGACTGATACAAAATAATTGTTCAGTGTTTTTGCCATCTCCATGTTTCCCACCATTCATTTCCCGGTCTCATCCTCTAAGGGACCAACATTTACTTTAGCCACCCTTTTTCTTTTTATATAACTATAGAAACTTTTACTGTCTGTTTTTATATTTTTTGATAATTTACTTTCATAATCTATCTTCCCTTTCTTAATCAATCTTTTAGTTATTTTTTGCTGTCTTTTAAAGACTTCCCAATCTTCCATCCTCCCACTAGATTTGGCTACCTTATATGCCCTTGTTTTTAGTCGGATACTATCCTTAATTACTTTACTTAGCCACGGATGGCTATCTTTTCTTTTACACCCTTTTTTCCTCAGTGGAATATATATTTTTTGGAAGTTGTAAAATAACTCCTTAAATGTACACCACTGATCATGTACCGTCTTACCCTTTAATCTATTTTCCCAGTCCACTCTAATCAATTCCGCTCTCATACCTTCATAGTCTCCTTTATTCAAGCTCAGCACGCTTGTTTGAGATCCAACCTTCTCACCCTCGTGAAGCTCATTGAGTACTCTATCTCTCAACTTGGGTGGAATTACCACTCGGGATCCACACATGAAGGTTCCCCGGCACACTGACAGTTGTTCCCTCCTTGGCGAGAATGCTGGCAACAGTGAGTCACCATGTGCTGGCCATCCCTTCACCGTCAAATCATAGACCCGAGAGAGTGTCTGGTCATTTCGGGTTTCCTTCTCAATACTTGCGTTTGTAAGAGGCAAACATTCGACTATGGTCGCATGGAATATCTCCACAGGGTCCACTGCAGGTGCTTCTTCCGCCGTAGGCAACGGTAGGTGCGACAGCCCATCAGCGTTTCCATGTTGGTTCGTACCTTTGTACTCTATGTCATACTGATGTGCCCCTAGAAAAAGTGACCATCTTTGCAGCCGTTGCGCCGTCATCACTGGAACACCCTTCTTTGGGTTAAAAATTGAGACCAGGGGTTGATGATCAGTCAGTAGGGTGAATTTCTGCCCGTGCAGATAGTGATTGAACTTCTTCACCCCCCACACCAGGCTGAGGGCCTCCCTGTCAATCTGGGCATAGTTACGTTCGGCTGAGGTTAGCGAGCGCGATGCAAAGGCTATTGGCCTCTCTGAACCATCACGGAATTTGTGTGACAGCACCGCTCCAATGCAGTAAGGTGACGCATCACATGCCAACCGAATCGGCAGTGTTGGATTGTAGTGGGCCAATACTTCTTTTGAAGTGATTTGGCATTTACATTCCTGAAAGGCACGCTTACACTCATCACTCCATTTCCATGTTACACCAGTTTGAAGGAGGGCATTCAGTGGGTGCAGAATTGTAGATAAATTCGGCAAGAACTTATGGTAGTAGTTCACCAACCCGAGGAATGACCTCAGTTGCGACACATTTTCTGGTGCTGGAGCCTTGACTACAGCCTCAATCTTGTCCGGCGACTTATGCAACCCTTCCTCATCAATCATGTGGCCAGAATACGAGATTTGTCTCCTGAAGAACTCGCATTTGGGATGGTTGGCTCGTAGCCCATATTCCTGCAATCTCGTGAGCACCTGTTCCAGGTTGGCGAGGCGTTCATTGTCATTTTCGCCCATAACCAGGATGTCGTCCAAATAACTCTGGGTCCCCGGGATCCCTTGCAGGAGTTGTTCCATTGCCCTCTGCCACATAGCCGGGGCCGATGCTACCCCAAATACCAGTCGATTGTACTGGTAAAGGCCTTTGTGAGTGTTTATCGTGAGGTATTTCCTAGATGCTTCTTCCACCTCCATTTGTAGATACGCTTGAGCCAGGTCAATCTTTGTAAAACGTTTCCCTCCAGATAGTGAGGCGAAAATATCTTCTATCCGCGGAAGCAGATACTGTACTGTGTGCAGGACTGGGTTCACAGTCACCTTGAAGCCCCCACAGATGCGAACCTTCCTTGGCTCCCCAGGCGTGCTGCTCAATGCTTTCTTCATTACAGGAATGATGGGTGTGGCCCACTCGCTCCAGTCCACCTTAGACAGCACCCCCGAACACTCCAGACTCTCCAGTTCAGCTTCCACAGCTGGGCGTATCGCGTATGGCACCGGTCTGGCCTTGAAACATTGTGGGGTTGCGTTATCCTCAATTTTTATGGTTGCCTTTACTCCTTTTAGAGTCCCAAGTCCTTGTTGGAACACCTCTTCCACGTCAGATAGAATTTGTGACAGACATCCAGGTGCGACGTCGTCATCTTTTTTGTCAGTCACAGTTAGTGCCAGAATGGAATGCCAATCTAATTGTAGTCTTCGGATCCATTCACATCCCAATAATGGTGGTCCTCCATCTCGTAGTATATACATGTATAGTTTCTGTGTTTCCTTTCCGTTATATTCAACTGGCACCCTTATTTTTCCTCTGGAGTAGACCTTTTGCCCCGTGTATGTCTTCAATACAATGGACGTGTCCTTCAAGGGTATGTGTGAGAATAGCCGCTCATAGTCTCGTCGATTCATGACAGTTAGGGTTGATCCTGTGTCCAATTCCATCTTCACTGGGGACCCTGCTATCATGAGGGTGACCCAAATGGTTCGGTGATCTTCTTTTGCGATCACGTTGCGTAACTTTAAACAACTTAGTCGCCTGCTCCCGGAGTCCTTATCACTCTCCTGATCTTCTGAACTACTATCTGTCAGTTTCTTTACTTTCCTGTACTGTTCCTCAGTAGTTCTTGTCGTGTTGGTCTTCTTTCCCGACCTGAAGACTCTTGCTATATGTCCCATTTTCCCGCATTGCCTGCATATTTTGTCTTTAAACCAGCAGTCCTTCTGCTCATGGGTTGTTCTGCCGCAGCGATAGCACTTTTCTGCTCCATACGCCATTTCGTTAGCACTGTATTCTTGTGGTTTCTGTTGTATTTCCGCAGCTCCCCGTGCTGCTGCTTCGTAGGATACTGCCATGCTGAAAGCCTGTTCTAGCGTCAGGTCCTTTTTTGAAAGTAGTCGTTTCTGGGTTCCTTCACTCTGGAGCCCGCAGACAAACTTATCCCGTAAGGTTTCTGCCAGTCCTGCTCCGAACTGGCAGTGCTTCGATAACTTGCGTAGTTCCGTAAGATAGTCAGCATTGCTCTCATCTTTGTGCTGGTTTCTTTTATGGAACTTGAATCTTTCTGCTATCAGCAGTGGTGTAGGGCTTAGGTGTTCCTGTAAGATATGAACAATCTCCTCAAAACTTTTCTCCATTGGTTTAGCTGGGGTAATTAAATTCAGCAATAGGCCGTACGTACTCGCACCCATCAGATTTAATAATACCGACGCCCTCTTTCCATCAGCCACCTCATTTGCCTTGCAGTACACTTCAATTCTTTCCACATACGTGGTCCAGTCTTCTACCTCGTTGTCGAAAGCAGTGATACTGCCACTTTTCGGCATCTTGGGCGATTTAAAATGGCGCCTCCCGCGCTTTTGCTTCTTCCCCAATGGAATAAAATGGCGCCTCCCATGCTTTTGCTTCTTCCCCAATGGGATAAAATGGCGCCTCCCGCGCTTTTGCTTCTTCCCCTTACTGCCACGCTGCTCCTAGCATTCTACGGGGTAATGGCGGTGACCCGCAGCTTCGGCGTGTCTCGCTTTCCTTCCCCCCCAATTAGTTTCTCTCCGCTGTCCTGTTCTCGAACACCGACCACGCCCTGTGCGCTCCACCCTCTCTCTCTTGTTTTCTTTTCCCGGCGACGCTGCACGGCCCGACTTGTAGAGCCGCTCTATCGAGCTTGAGCCCGCCACCTGCTACCAGCACGATTCGCTGGAACCACAGTCTCTCCCGCAATTCTCCAAACACCGATGGATTCTTTGGGCGGTTGCCCTCGGTTGACGCCCGTTGCTCAGACTATGACCTTCCAGGACCTTCCTTTCAGACGTGATCCCCGTGAGATGATGCCACACTGCAGGTGAATTCGAACTTACTCGTCGCCACTGTAAAGTCCGCGCCTCAATAATACACAGACGTCAGGAGAACAGTTTAACAGGTATTTACTGAACAAGAGGCAGCTTGAAACTGAAACTACAGAAGCCTGCTAAGGCCTTTTATACAGGGGTGGTCACTGCCGGTACTGCAGTCTAAGACCAGTTATTCCCTTAAAGGTACATACACAACAATCCCACTGATGTGTGTGTATCTGCGCAGGTGCTTGGTGTGCATGGGTCTTGTGACGATGCACCCTCAAAGTCCGCGACCCCTCTGAGGAGTCTTCCTTCTCCTCTGGCTGGACTGTCTGGGGGACACTTGATGGGCCTGTAGGAAAGTAAAGACATGAATTAGAACTGTTATGATTAGAATGTTTTAAGTAAGCATTATGCATATGATCATATTTCACTAGCTGCTGACATCAAATCAACATGAGTGACTGTTGTATGTCATGTGGCTGTGTGATATTTAATTCTGTTACCAGGTAGCTGGGCATTCCCCTTCTCTCCATCTCCCACCGTCAACAGCTCCACAACTCTGCTGATCTCCAGCGCTTCCTCCTCTGCTGCAGTCAGTGGTGTCGTGGCTGGAGGTCCACCTCCGGTTCTCTGCCTCTCCCGGATGTTCTGTGCTCTCTTCTGCAAGGATGGAAACAAGAGACCTTTGAGTAAGAGTCATGGAATGAGTAGAAGGGATGGATGGGAAACATCTGTAGAGGGTGACTATGAGGAAGAGGCATGACATTGCATTAAGATGAGGGTGAGTGTCAGTGGTGCATAGTCAGAGGGGGATATGAGTAGGTGCATAAACGGAGATGGATGGGTGCACCTACAAGGTAGGTTGGTGTGAGGAGTGATGTGCAGGAGTAGGCTTGGGAAGGCAGATTGAGGGGTTTGGGGTGGCGCATGTAATGATATCAGCAAATAGTGATGATATTTGTCTGTGTTTGATTACTTATGCCTTACAGCATATTTGTCTGTGTTTTTGATTACTTGTGCCTGACCAGCAGAGGTCATGTGAGAGACAAGCAGTCCAGAGGAGTTTTACTTTCAGTTTCATTCTAGATGCATCACAGCATAGTGTGTTCTGTAAAAAGCTGTAGAAAGTCTTGAACAAGACTTTAGATTGAACAACATTCTCTTTCAGAAATGAGTCTTTATTGAACCCAAAAAGAAATCAAAACATGGTGTCAGAAGTGGCTGAAGGAGAAAAAATCTGAAGTTAGCAACTCGATGGGACAGTGAAAGCAGTTGTGGCAAGTAAGCGAAATCAGCTCTCCACAGATTAGCAAGCCAGAAGAGAACATCGTTGCTTACCATTAGAGAATAGCTAACGAAGTGAAAAATGGAAGGTTTACACCCACCGGCGACGCTTCAATTGTCAGGTAATGTGGCTGAAAATTGGAGAAGGTTCAAACAACGTTTAGAGTTGTATTTAGCGGCAATCAGAGCTGACAAGAAAAGTAATAAACAGAAATCGTCACTGTTCTTACATGTCGTGGGTGATGCAACGCTGGAGGTATATAATAATTTCATATTTGCCGATGATGGAGACAAAATGAAGCTAGATAAAATAATGGATAAGTTTGAGGCCTACTGCATACCTAAACGCAACGTGACCTTTGAGAGGCACAAATTTTTCAAATGTGTACAGAAAATTGGCGAGACTATTGATCAGTATGTGACTGAACTGAGAAACCGAAGCAAATCGTGTGAATTTGGGGGACTCACAGACTCACTGATAAAAGACAGACTGGTGTGTGGAATTCCAGATAATGGTCTAAGGGAAAGACTGCTAAGAGAGCAAGATCTAGACCTGGGAAAAGCCATAGCACTGTGTAGGGCTACAGAGACTGTGAAGTTGCAGGCAAAGGAGCTGTTCAGTGACAGTAGCTGCAACGTGGATGCAGTGAGAAAGAACAGATACAAACTGTTTAACAAGGAGAGCGCCAATGTGAAAAAAGAGACGTGGCCAGCAAACGAAAATGAAAGAGACAATCGGAAGTCATGTAGTCGATGCGGTACACAGCATCCACCAAGAAAGAGTCCAGCATATGGTAAAACATGCAATAGATGCAACAAAAACAACCATTATGCCCATTGCTGTAAGAACCAAGCACAACAAAGCAAGGTCCATACAGTAGATGAAAGCGAGATAGAGGAATTCAATGTAGATGTTGTGTCTGAAAACAAAAAAGAAAGAGACTGGATGTTGACACTAAAAGTGAACGACATACACATTCCATTTAAATTGGATACTGGAGCACAAGTTAATGTGATATCAGAGACCGATTTTAAGAGAATTAGACCCAGACCAAAGTTACATGGAATACAAGTGAAAGTGACCGGATACTCAGGTACTGATATACCAGTGAAAGGAAAATGCATTGTCAAAGTAACACACAAGGACAGAGAGCACACGCTAGCATTAATCGTGGTGCCAAAGGATGTGCAAGCCATACTAGGGTTAAAAGCCTGTGAGAGACTGAACCTGGTAAAGAGAGTCCTCGTTGTGGAAAGTGAAAGAGAGACAGTCTATGATGAACTGAATGTTGCGTACACACCGGGTAAGCTGATGTATACAGCAGACACGTTGTCCAGAGCTGTTGACCCAAGTGAGCCCGCAAACACCACAATGGATGAAAAAGTGAATGCCTACGTGGACATGATCACAAGTGCACTGCCCATAGCAGATGCAAAAATGGAGCTCATAAAGACTGAGACAAACAAAGATGAAACAATGAGACGACTGAGAAAAAGCATCTTGGATGGATGGCCCAACATGAAGCAAGACTGCTCACCTGATATAGCAGAGTACTGGAACTGCAGGGCGGAACTATCAGTGGTCGAAGACATCATCTACAAAGGAAGTAAAATAGTTATCCCAAAGAGTCTGAGAAGAGAGATGCTAAAAAAGATCCATGGAGGACATCTGGGAATCGAAAAGTGTAAGAAAAGAGCACGAGAGGTGATGTACTGGCCACGAATCAACCAAGATGTGACAAATGAGGTGTCAAACTGCACAATATGCCTGAAATATTGAGCAAGCAATCCGGTAGAACCACTAAAGCCACACCCAGCACCAGACAGACCTTACCAGAAGGTAGGCGCTGACCTATTCGTATGTCAAGGGAAGGACTATCTTGTCATCACAGACTATTACTCCCTGTATCCAGAGGTTTGTAGACTGTACACCACCACTGCAGAAGCTGTGATAAGAAGTATGAAAGCCATATTCTCCAGACATGGCGTGGCAAGCGAGGTCTTCACAGACAACGGACCCCAGTTGAACAATGCAAATTTCCGACACTTTGCCAAAGAGTGGGACTTTGTCCACACAACGTCAAGTCCTCACTATCCACAGTCCAATGGACAAGTGGAAAAATCGGTCCAGACAGTGAAAAGACTGATGTACAAGGCAAAAGACAGTGGAACTGACTTCTACCAAAGCATGCTTGTATACCGCACAACGCCGCTCGAGTGTGGAATGTCACCAGCCCAACTCCTGATGGGACGTCGGCTAAGGTCAAACCTACCCATCCCGGAGAACCTCCTGAAAACAAAAGAGGGGGAGAAAGTGAGGAAGTTCAAAGAGCAACAGAAAGAAAAGCAAAAGTACTACTATGACAGAGGAACACAAAACCTACCTGAACTCCACACTGGTGACCAAGTAAGGTTGAAAGACAAAACAAACACATGGACTCAGAAGGGAACTGTCCTGAGTGAAGTTCAACCAAGATCATACACCATTCAGACAGATGAGGGTGCTGTTCTGAGAAGAAATCGTCGAGATCTTCTCATGGGACTAGCCACAGCAGGTCAAGAGACTGATACTGGTGAACAACCTGATCACACAGCTGAGAACCAATCATCTGAGGCAACAACTCAGATTCAAGGACAATCAATCAGAAAATCCTCAAGACACGTGAAGCCTCCTGAGAGACTCATTGAGCAAATTTAAGGACTATTGTTAAAGAAGGAAGTAATGTTATCTTATTCTTTCTTCAAGTTCTAGTGTATTGACATATTTCATGTGAACACACAAAGCAAGGGTAAAAAACCTTGATCATGATAATGATAATGTAAGTTCATTAAATGTTGTTCGTTAAAAGTAAAATACTTTTGCTTTAAGAAAGGGAGATGTAATGATATCAGCAAATAGTGATGATATTTGTCTGTGTTTGATTACTTATGCCTTACAGCATATTTGTCTGTGTTTTTGATTACTTGTGCCTGACCAGCAGAGGTCATGTGAGAGACAAGCAATCCAGAGGAGTTTTACTTTCAGTTTCATTCTAGATGCATCACAGCATAGTGTGTTCTGTAAAAAGCTGTAGAAATTCTTGAACAAGACTTTAGATTAAACAACATTCTCTTTCAGAAATGAGTCTTTATTGAACCCAAAAAGAAATCAAAACAGCGCACACATCAGAATGTAGTTTAATGTGTCATTGCACTCACCTTTCTTGCCCTCTTGAGGTCATTAAAATGCTTCCTGGATCCACGAATTGGCTACCACACTCCTGCTGTTCACTTCTTGTTGGATCCGTGGTTCAGTGGATATGCTATTATTAAATAATCACACGGATGCTGTACATTAACAAATAACAGGTCTTTACTGGAGGAGGGTAGTTTCTAGACTGGGGGTACAGAGGCATGCGCAAAGCTTATATATCGGTGTGGTAACTGCCGGTACTACAGTATACAGGAGCTGTAAAAGTAGTTCTGACTTAAAGGCACTTACACTACAATTCCTCCCCTTTTAGATTAGTAATACCACTAATATTCAAATAACAATTAACATTTCAACATGTACATTAAACAACAAAAGTCCATTTATAGATTCAGTCTTTGGGACGGCTTCCTGACCCTTTTGGGATAGCGCCTTTCCAGAGGTTCTTGTTCTTGGTGCAGAGGCGATTCTGACCCCTTTTCATCGGGTAGTTCATCGGGTTCCACTGCTACTGAGTCTGAAGTAGATGCTACCGGTATGTCGGGTTCATCCCCAGGTACTCGAGACATGGGGTTGACGCGTTCCTGAGCCGCTAAGATCTGCTCGACGTGGCGTCTCACAATGTTCTCCCCAACATCCACTGTATACATTAATGGCCCCTGCCTTGTACATATCATTCCGGGTTGCCACTTCTCTGTTCGATAGTCACGGGCCAAGACTGGTTGCCCTACATTGAAGCTCCTTGTCAGCTTCTCATTGATGTGCTGGAATTGTTTGTCCTCAACATTTCTTCGCACATTTGGTCTGAGCAAGTCCAGACGAGATCTCAACCTTCGGTTAAAGAACATCATGGCCGGGGTCTGGTTGGTAACTGCATGTGTCGCGTTTCAGTAGGCTAATAAGAAATTGTCCATCTTATGCTGTAGTGGAATTTCATCGTCGCACATGGCCTTTATCGCCTTCTTAAAGGTTTGTACGAACCTCTCAGCCAATCCATTTGTTGCTGGATGATACGGGGTGGATGTGTAATGCCTTACCCCATTCCTTTTCATGAATTTTTGGAACTCGTCGGGACACAAACTGTGGTCCATTATCAGAGCAAATCTGCTCTGGCAAACCGTTTCTGGCAAATATGGTCCGAAGGACTGCAATCATTTTCTCTGTAGTGGTTGAAGACATTTTTATCACCTCAGGCCACTTTGAATGAGCATCCACTGCTATTAAGAACATTGAGTCCATGAATGGACCAGCAAAATCAATATGCACCCGTTGCCATGGAGAGGAGGGCCACTCCCATGGGTGTAGAGGAGCATGTGGTGGTGCATTTTGGACCTTCTGGCATCCTGAGCAGCTCTTAGTTAGGTCTTCAATTTGTTGATCGATTCCCGGCCACCACACATAAGCTCTAGCAAGGCTTTTCATTTTCACTCCCTGCAGATGACCTTCATGCAGCTCATTTAGCACTCTCTCCCTTAACTTGGGTGGAATCACCACTCTGGATCCACACATCACTGTCCCCTGGCATACTGACAGCTGTTCTCTTCTGGATGAGAATGCTGGCAACAGTGAGTCGCCATGTGTTGGCCATCCCCTCACCGTCAATTCATATACCCGTGACAGCGTCGGATCATTGCGGGTCTCCTTCTCTATATCCGCGTTTGTTACTGGCAATCGTTCAATTATTGATGAATAAAATATCTCGATAGGGTCCACTGCTGGTGCTTCCTCCACAGTAGGCAGTGTCAGGCGTGATAGCCCATCAGTGTTCCCATGCTGTTTTGTGCCTTTATATTCTATTTCATATTGATTCGCCCCTAGAAACAGGGACCATCTTTGTAACCGCTGTGCAGTCATCACTGGAACGCCCTTCTTAGGATTAAAGATGGAGACAAGTGGTTGGTGGTCAGTCAGCAAGGTGAACTTCTGCCCATGCAGATAGTGATTACATTTTTTTACTCCCCATACTAGGCTGAGGGCCTCCTTGTCAATCTGGGCGTAGTTGCGCTCGGCTGAGGTTAGTGACCGATACGCAAAGACTACTGGCCTCGCCAACCTGTCTGGGAATTTGTGCGACAGCACCGCTCCAATACCATAGGGTGATGCATCACATGCCAAACGAATTGGTAGTGCTGGGTTGAAGTGGGCCAACACCTCTTTTGATGTGATCAATTCTTTACACTTCTGGAAAGCTCGTCTACGTTCGTCATCCCACTTCCATGGTACCCCTGTTTGCAGTAGGGTGTTCAGCGGGTGTAATACCGTAAACAAATTTGGTAAAAACTTGTGGTAGTAGTTTACCAGCCCGAGGAACGACCTCAGTTGTGACACATTTTCCGGTGCTGGAGCCTTGACTACTGCTTCAATCTTGTCAGGGGACTTATGCAACCCCTCTTCATCGATGACGTGGCCACAATACGAGATCTGTTTCTGGAAAAACTCACACTTGTGGCGATTAGCTCGTAGCCCATACTCCTTTAATCTGGTGAGCACCTTCTCCAAGTTAGCGAGGTGATCACCGTCATTTTCGCCCGTGACCAAGATGTCGTCCAAATAACACTGGGTCCCTGGAATCCCTTGCAGGACCTGATCCATCGCCGTTTGCCAGATAGCCGGAGCCGAGGCTACTCCAAACACCAGCCTTTATGAGTCACTGCCGGTACTACAGTATACAGGAGCTGTAAAAGTAGTTCTGACTTAAAGGCACATACACTACACTTCTGCTGAGATCTCCAGCCAGGACTTCTTGGTCTTGGCAGCTGGCCTCTTCCTCTCATCAGCAGGGAACAGGACCTCCCTGCGAGACCTGACTCCTTGGAGCAGGAGTTCCAGGGAGGCATCACTGACTCTCGGGGCAGCTTTTTGGTGCTGAGCCTGCATTTTTTATTATCCAGCAATATAAATTTCTTAATGAACAAACAATTCACTATTTACACAATCCACTTTCTTCCCCAAAAAACCTCTCTTGCACCTCCACCAACCTTCAACTGTCTTTTGTGCATTGCTCCTTTAAATACCTCAGCTGAATTGGAATCATGCATGACGTCATCACGCCCGCTCCCGTTAATTTATTGTGAAACCTAGAAGTCTGATTCAATTGCAGTGGCTTCATTAAAAAGCCACTGCAAAATGCGCCTCTTCAACCTCCGGGTTCCTGACATAATCCATGGCTCCCCCGCTGCCAGTGAATCTTGAAGGTAAAAATTCTGGCCATGGAGGCTGGAATTTCCAGACCTCGGGAATCCCAGCAGTTAAAAGGAAGCGAGAAGGACGATCAACAAGGTAAGTGCTTTTACTGCACTGCTTGTGGGCCATGAGGAGCAGGAGTGCTTCCCCCAGGCCCAACAAGCTTACCTCTGCATGATCAGACCCCCCACAATCAATCAACCCCTACCCCGAGATGTCCGATTCACCTACCCCCGCCATGTAATGTCTGACCTCCCCCCACGATGTCCGACCCATCCCACGATGTTTGAATCCTCCCCCACTGTCGGACACCCCCCAACCCCCCCACGATGTCCAACCCTCGTGTTATCAGACTTACCTGACATCCATTCCCGGCTGCTTTCCCACCTGACAGGCGGGTGGGAAACCTGTTGAAAATTTTAAAAGGCGTGCTGTGGTTAATTTCTGCAGGACATGCGGGAAACCCTTACTTCCTGGTTTCCCGTCCAAAAATCCTCCCGCTCTCTTGCCGAGTCCAAGTATATATCAGAGCCAAACAGTGCTATAGTGCTGCTATGCAAATGAGTCTTGAGGGTTTTGATGGGCAGAAATTTACACTGTTAAAAAGAGTGAGGAAAATTACTTTTAGCGCAATAACGATGCATAAGTGCCATAGCGCGCTACACACAATTTTCCTCAATATTTTTCAGCACAATAGCAGCGTGACTGCTGAAGATTGCAAGGAATTTCATCTGGAGGAGACTGCAGTGGCAGAGTGGGGCAAGGTCATGAAGGAATTTATAGACAAGGACAAGGATTTTGAATTCAACTCATTTGGGGACAAGAAGCCAATGTAGATTGGTAGGGATGGGAGTGATGGGCGAGAAGACTTCATGAGGAACAGCATATATGAGGCAGAATTTTGAACATATTGGAATTTATGGAGGGTAGAGGAAGGGAGTCCAGCACGGAGAATGAGTAGTCAAGTCTGGAAGTGGCAAAGGCAAGTATAACGTTGTTCGCTTGGATTTGCTGAGGCAGGGAACAGAGGCAGGCAATGTTGTGGAGGTGGAAGTGATCGATCATGGTGTGGATTTAAAGCTCAGTCAGGATTAAATAGGACAGCAAGATTGTATACCAATTGGCTCAGCCTGAAAGAGTAGCCAGGGAGGGGGATGGAATCAGTGCAAAGTAATGAGTTTAATGTGGGGATTGAAGATAATTCAATTTTCAACTGCAGGCCAAATGTTTCTCACCTGAAAAACAGGTAGCCAGCAATTAAAACTTGGGAGGGCATCTCAGCTGCCACATTGTCATCCAAGGCCCATTTGATGCAATTTTCAGGTGGGCTTGTAAATGGGTGAGTAGCATGCCTACTTGCTACAGATGGGAAGCTGCTTATATACACAAATCAGGGTCCTACACTGGTTATAAGATATTTGCAATTTCCAGGTACATATGAAAGGATGCCTGCAAAGCATGTTCCAGATGCTGAGTGGCCTAACCAGCTGTCCTTAAAGGGACCACTGGAGGTCGCTCCAGAGATGGCCCACAAAATGTCTTTGGAAGAATTTTTGTGGGACCAGGAGGGCAGGAGTGCCACTCCTGGCTCTAGAAAAATATTGCAGGCCACTGCTAGCCCATGTTTAACTCCCTCTGGGATCAGCTCTCCCCTTTTGCACGACCTGCCAGCTGGCTCAGTGTTGAAGCCGGCTGATTTTCTGCTCTCCCACAACCAACGAGCTGAAATGGGGCACTTGCTTGGTGCCTACAGCTCAATGGCAGCATTCAAATGAGGCCCGAACCGGAAAATGGCTCAGGCATCCCAACGCCAGCTTCAGGCGCGGTCGCTGTGCCAACTTTGTGCCCATTTCGAGCAAAATTTTAAAATCGGCCCCCAATGGCTTTGGTCTTCTCAATGTTGAACTGGAGGATGTTGTGACTTGTGCCTTATCCAAGACTTGATGTCAGTTACGTGGTCTGACAACAGAGAAGCAGTCAAGTAGTTGAGAGAAGTGATAAAGAGGCAAAGCTGGGTGTCATCAACATATATATGAAAGCAGATCCTGTGCCAAACAAATGCAGCATTCATATCAGTTATATTTTTAAACCAAAATCAATCTCACACTAAATGAATGAGACTTGACATATCTGGTAATAGGGTTGAATCATATTTGAATACCCTCTGGCAAGAAGATACTCTCAATATCCTTCTGCCATGAATCTTCCTGTCTGGCTATGATACTAGACTGAAAAGAAGCTATTAATACAGCAATTCGTTCCTCTATTAATGAAATCATTGTCCCTGGCTATCCTCTTATTGTGGGTATTTTTGCTCCAAAATTGGAAATTAAAATGTTGGAAGTTTAATAATCTATTACTCGTGGATAATTGCTTCTTCCCATAATGGAGATAGAATCAGCAGCCACATTGTGGGAGATGTTAAAGACTATTCTCACGGGTGTCAGAATAAGCTATGCATGTACCCAGAAGAGGCAGATAAATCAAAACTATTGTGGCAAAGCCACCAAAGAGACTCTCACAGTAACTTGTACAATTATCTTTAATCATTATTGTTACCTTTTCATGTTTGCCCTGTTTAAACAGTGCGGGATCGATAAAATCGCGAACTGACACAATGACGTCATCACGTGGGTCACGTGACGTTCCCAACGGCGGGAAACGTGATGACGTCATGACGTCAGGGTTGGAGGGCATTTTCCAGTTAGTCCTCGTGGAGTGAGCTAGTGTACAGACCTGTTTGGAGTTTCTCCTGCGTTTTTGTTTTGTAATACTTTCAGTGCATTAAACTAAGTTTGTTAACTACCAGTTTAGTTCACAGTGTTTTTGTTAGGAGTGCACAGACTCCTTCATTGGTGACCCCAAATCCTCGCGATCGTTTTTCACGGTGGACACGGAACGCAGGCCAGTGATGGATGCCAACGCTGTGGCCTTGAAGCTCCCCCAATTCTGGAAACAACAGGCAGCCTCCTGGTTTGTGCAGGCCGAGGCGCAATTTGAACTCCGCAACATCGTGCAGGACCAGACCCGATATTTGTACGTGGTCTCCGCCCTCGATAGCTCAACAGCGTCGAGGATCATCAGCCTTCTGGAGAACCCCCCGAATGCTGACAAGTATGTAGCCATCAAGACTCGGCTGCTGCAGGTATTAGGCCTTACCAAGGCGGAGCGTGCTCGCTGCTTACTGACACTACCAGAGTTAGGTGACTCCAAACCCTCGGAACTAATGAGCCACATGCTAACGCTCCTGGGGTCCGAACCCCCATGTTTCCTGTTCCGCGAGCTGTTCCTTACGCAGCTGCCTGAACACGTCCAGGCAGCCCTCGCCAGATCGGACACCGGGGACTGCATCGCGCTCGCCGAAGAGGCGGATAAAATTAATGCAGTCCGGCAGCAATACTGCGCCATTGTGCAACGCCCCGCCCCGAGGGGCCCGGCCCCGGCCCCGGCGCCTCCGACGACCGGTTACTGTTACTACCACACTCGGTTCGGCCTGAAGGCCCTCTGCTGCTGGCCACCATGTGGTTTTGTGCCCAGACAGTCGAACAGACCGCCGCGAGTCAAGAACACCGGGTCCGGTGCGTCCCCCGCGGCCACGATGGCGATTGGCGACTCCGGGAATTTAGGAGTCGGTCAAACAGGCTTGTCCGACCTCCTCGGCGATTGACTTTCCTCATTAAAGACAATTCTGGGGGGGCGTATGTGGCAAAGCCACCAAAGTGACTCTCACAGTAACTTGTACAATTGTCTTTAATCGTTATTGTTACCTTTTAATGTTTGCCCTGTTTAAACAGCGCAGGATCGATAAAATCGCGGTCTGATGCGATGACGTCATCACGTGGGTCACGTGACGTTCCCAACAGCGGGAAACGTGATGACACATCAGGGTTGGAGGGCGTTTTCCAGTTAGTCCTCATGGAGTGAGCTAGTGTACAGACCTGTTTGGAGTTTCTCCTGCGTTTTTGTTTTGTAATACTTTCAGTGCATTAAACTAAGTTTGTTAACTACCAGTTTAGTTCACAGTGTTTTTGTTAGGAGTGCACAGACTCCTACACTATACTGAACTCAAGGGGAAAATACCATATGTCGTGGCACTACACAGCGCTTCACATTGTGAATTAATAAGTATATTTAATGGAGGTTAAACATAAACTTAACGTGCTCTTTACTAAGAAGTCAGAGTTCCTCTTCCTGCAGGCAAGATAAAGATGTCATGATCAGAGACAAGGCAGATAAGCTACAAGCCTTCCAACATAAGGAAACAAAATGCTTGCCTGTACTATCCTTAGGATAATAAAAACATCAGTCAACTGTACAACTAATTAGAGGGAAATTAATTCAATATGTTGGTCCTTTCATGAACAATTGTATAAATCAGAAAAGAACACAGACTCTCAGAACATAATTAAATTTTATCAAAAGTCAGTTCAACAAGGGTTTGGAATGATCACTGGAACTTACAAAATTACAAAGGACAGTGGATGGAATAAAAAAAAGAGAACCCCAGGGTTCAATATAATTGAATTCTGTTCTTAAAAAAGATTGGTACAGAGATAACTAATGTTTAAAATTACATGTTCTGTAGTTTTTCACTTCCAAATTCATCAAAAACAGCTTTCATATCAGTTCAACCTATGGGAGGAATGGATCCTGAACACTGCAGTAATTAGAAATGAACATCAGTGCTGAATGTAAATTTCAAACTTTTGATGAAAATATTATTGAATTGCTTGGAGGAAGTTATTCTTGTGAATATTAGAGAGTAATAAGTTGGTGTTTTTCAGGGAACATACAGCATGATATCTGTTCCAGAAGTTGCTGGTAAGGGTTCAACAGCTTTGTCATCTAGTAGTGTCAGTGCATATGGAACGAGTATTTGATAGACACAAACAAGAACACCATTACTGTATGCTGAGCAGATTTGGTTTAAGGGCTATATGCAATTAGTGGATTTAATTCTCCCCTCAGTTTCCTGAATATGGAATCACCATACCTACCCTTTTTAAGAAAAATTAAGATTGTGCAATGTTTCCACTCTTTTCCTGGTTGGACTGTTAACCCTCGTTATTGGGTAATTCTCAACATTCTTGTTCATGGGGTTTATATTAAAGGAAAATTGATACAAAACCAGCATATAGCTCATAGGTAACCCAGAACTAGCTCTGAATTTAACTAGACAGCATGGACTGGGTGCGGGACGACCGGCGATCCCCTGCAGAAGGTTAAACATGAGGCCCAGGCCATTTTAACTCCAGAGCGTTATTAGTATTTGGCAGAGCTGCCTCCAACCCTAAATCAGCAGGAGTGACGCAGCGCCGCTGGCCGAAAGTGGGAATTCGGGCAGGATCGCGACACTGCCAAGGGCCCAAGAGTTTGAAAGGGGATGCCGGCACTGGGAAGCATCCCGACTTTATGAGTTAAAAGTGCATTGTAGTGTCGATGACATAATCCGGCAACGACTTGTGAATGGAGGGCAAATGGCCCAACCGTGACTTGTTTGAGGTGAATAGAAATGGTGGTAGGCAGGAACATGGCGCGAACCCGACCACCATTTTAATGGCCCGCTTGCCCCATTCATGCCAAGTGGGCTGGGTCAAAATCAGGGCTATTAGTTTTGCATTTGTTAGAACTGATGTCTGCTCTTTGGACCAATCTTATGTTATAACATAAATCAAAAGTTGAAGTACTCATCCAAAGTATAAATGATTTAGTTTGAAATGCACACTTTGTTTTTAGATACTACTCAGTTTAACATCCGGATTTAATTATTACTGAAACTCACAATGTAGCAAAGATTAACGTTCCAAAATCAAATATATAGAGATGAAATAGAGAATCCCTTTATCCCTACATGGGAAATTGGATATTGGAGATATAAATATATCTCAAATTAATCCTATATGAACAACATTGCTTTTAGAATAATACTACAGGTACAACCCCGGTAATCCGGCACCCTCGGGACCAGGCCGGTGCCGGACCATTGAAAATTCCGAACCACTGAAGGGTTGCTTGTACTGAAACCAAAATTCGAGGGGAAGTGCAACGAGGACTTTCTGGAGGCCGAGCTGGTTGCAGTACTGGAAATGCTTGCAAGTGGAATAGACACTTCGCCATGCAGTCATAGAGCATAATTAAACCCAATGGCCTAGAAATTGTCTATAGCCCCATTTGGGGTGCCAGCCTCGCCAGGGCGCTACCAGGACGCTAAAAGTAGCGCCCCGGAAGCATTCGCGGCCACCCGCCAGAAAGGGGAGGGGCCTTGTTCAGCACGATCTGGGGCCCAGCTGGGCCCCCGAGGATCGTGAGTGCCGACAAAAGAGCCCGGCACTGAGGAGAAGTGCCGGGTTCTTGGAACGCAGCT